>NC_057389.1:59928419-60528419 GCF_019320065.1 Cervus canadensis
TTGGAAGGACTGATGTTGAAGCTGAAACTCCAATACTTTGGCCACCTGATGCGAAGAGCTGACTCACTGGAAATGTCCCTGATGCTGGGAAAGGTTGAGGGCAGGAGGAGAAGGGGATGACAGAGGATTAGTTGGCTGGATGGCATCACTGACACAATGGACATGGGTTTGAGTGGACTCTGGGAGTTGGTGATGGATGGGGATGCCTGGCGTGCTGCGGTTCATGGGGTTGCAAAGAGTCAGACACGACTGAGTGAGTGAACTGAAGAGTAAATAAACAAAGCATGAAAACACGTCGCATCACACTGTGGCCTGTGGCATGCTGCTGTCCTCGTCACGTCTTCTGGGCTGAGGATGAAGGGGTCTGTGTTATGAAGTCAGCACTGCATGCCTAGTACCGTTTTCAGTGCTTCCTCTGCCAGGACTCCCCTGTGGCCTGTCTGCTTAGAAACTGGGTTTGGGTCTTAGTATCTGATCTTTTCCCTGTAGACTACATGGGTAATTTTTTTCTTTTCTGGAATTTTCCTTTTATCATTTAAACAAAAGATTTATTTTTGGGGGGATGAGGTCAGTCATCCTTTGGATGGCCTTGGCCAGCTGTCACTGTCCCCAGGCCCATCTTCATGTGGCTGGCCCTCTGTCCAGAGTGCTGAGGAGGTGGGGGAAGGCTTGGAGGCAAGGGCCCTGATGGGGGCATGGCCGAGGGATCAAGTTCCCTGACCCAGGGACGCCAGCATGTTTGGCCATCCAGCTGGGCAGGATACACAGGTTCTGTAAAATCTCAAGGTTGTCCTTCAAGAAGGTTCCTGGCTCATGTTCTCTGGTCAGTCCAGTCATGTTCCACAGTTGGTCCCCCACTAACCAGGAAGGAAGGTTCAGCTGCCAACTGGGTGTCAGCACAGAAGGCTGTGATGCGCTGCTGTTGTTTTCACCTGAAACGGTCTCACAGGTGGGCACGGACAGTGGACGGCTCATTCCCAGGGGTGATCTTAAGGATCTGAGGGGTCTCTGCAGGAATAATACATTCATGTTCTTCTTTCTTGCTAGGACATTTTCCTCCTGTTTCTTTCACTTCAGAATCTGGATGATTTCCCAAGTTATAAAGACTCACTCTAGAAAAAACAAGTGGATATTCCTTTCCAGCAATTTATCAAGCTGGCCAACACTACATGTGGGTGGCGGGACTTGTACACTGATATACTAGTTCATTTTCTTCACAGCAACTTTGGCAATTATGTATTTTTATTATTCCCCACCCGACACCTGAGGACTCTGAGGCACAGATTGGTCATTTGCTTTGGCCAAGCTTACACAGATTGAATGTAAAATTGAGGGTTGGATTTAAAGGATGTACTGGCCCATCGGGTTAGGAAACCCTGGGGCCCTGTACAGAGAGCTGTGGAAGGCTGGGCGTCTGTTTGCCTTTCTTTTTCTTTGGTAAGAACCAAGTTCTCAGCCGCTGGTCCCTTTATTGTCCTGATGGCAAAATGAATGTGGTTGTGTTGGCTTTTGCCAGTGTCATAGGGATATTTAAGACTTCATTATGTTATATTTAATAATTATTTAAAAATTTATTCTTATAGGTTAAGATTATGAAAATATACTGATATTATTTTTATGTCAGAATAATACAGCTGAGTTATCAAAAACTTTGTTACATGTGTTGGCTGTTTTCAGTCTGCATTCCTGGGGCATGCCAAACAATAATAATTGTACCTGACAGTTAACTAAGCATTTACTATGGGGCGGGCAGCATAATAGATGATTAGCTCGTGGAATCTTGAGCCCTGTTCCTACTTTACTATTGGGAACTCAATCTGACTTCAGATTTTGTGATCTGTCCCTCCCGCAACAGAAAGCACAATGCTTGCGCTCTAAGCAAAGTTCTATTTAAGTCAGTGATGAATGCAAATGATTATTTTTCAGATTTTAGGTGAAGTATATTTACAGTGAGACTCTTTTAGACAATGTCTCATCCTAAACAATGAGGCTTAATGAAATATGTGTTAAAATGCACCCCGCCCCCCGCCAATTTGAGGATGTCCCAAGGTAAATTACTTGGTTGATTTTTACAATGGGCATAAACACAATAGGATGATAGACCACACAGATTCAGGTAATGTCTAGATTAAAATTCTGAGCAGTCAAAGAGCATCTTTTGCAAAAGGTTGGATCTCCTGATAAGCTCCAAATTATATTCCCACCTATTTAAGAATATGTGTTGGCAGGTTTAACAAGATCTTGGCACATTCTAATTTGAGATTTATTACAAGATGTGTGCATGTTTAATAGGGACTTAATTATTCATATCCACATCTTCCTGACAGTAACTTACTTCAGCTGTAGATAAATTCCTGGTGCATTGGGAAATACTGGCTTCTACTGTTGAAAAAAATCTAGTGAAAGGAAGATTAAATGCATATGCAAGAAATTACCCAGGATAATCAGCTCCAGTCAGGCGGGAGCTTTGAATGAGTAGGTTCCCGTGCCCTTTGTGTATGTGCCCCATGACCTATCTAGAGGGCTCTTCCATACCCCTGGCTGGAAGGCCCAGTGTCACAGAGAGTCCAGGCTCTGGAGCCAGGATTATTAGAAGTCAGTTCCAGTTATGTCCTAAGGTTTGAGTGCCCTTGGCCTGATTTCCCAAAGTCTCAAGTCCTCAGCTCCTTTGCATGCAAAAGAGGGTATCTTATGCTTTTCTTTTGAATGGTTGATCTGAAGATGAATCAAAACACCTATTAATTGAGGTGCAAAGTGCATGGTCTGGAAAGTACCAGATGGAAGCTGCCTTCCTTTCCCATTCTTCCCTCGCATCACCCATTCCTCTGAGTCCACCTAGTCAAAGCTCTTGAAGGAAACACAGTGGTCATTGTTTTCTATAGAATACAAAAGTAATATGGTTAAATGAGATGCTTGTGAAAATGTGGGGAAAGAGGCACTCCCGGACGCTGCTGGTGTGTGTGAGTTGGTGCAGCCCTTTTAGAGGTCAACTTGTTGATACCCATCAGAATAAAAGGCCTCAGAGCCTTGGTACTTCCTGTTTCCTCTGTCTGCAGTTCTTTACTCACGATTGCCTGCATGACTGGCTCACTCTTTATTTCAGGCCTTGGCTCTGGCATGACTTTCTCAGAGAGGTGGTACCCTACTGTCCCGTGTAGACTAGCGCCACTCATCACTCTATAGATTATTGTCCCCTCTGATTTCCTCCAGAGCCCTTAACTGTCGGTGACATTATTACACCATCTCCAAAGCAACTCACAAAAGCGAGTCCCAAGAAGGCAGGGTCTTTGATTTGTTCCATGCTGTGTGTCCAGCACTGAGGGCAGTGATGCATCTGGCACAAAGTGGGCACTTGATGAATAATTGTTGAATAATATAATCATTATTGTCTTGAAGCTCTGTTTGTGTAAGCATTCCATGGAGCTGGGTGTTACCTTGGGAACCACATATGAGCTGTTACTTTGAGCAAAGACAGATGCTGAGTAGTGTCTGTACATGAGATCTGACTCCCTTGACAAGGAGTGGATGGACTACATTGTCTTGGTCTCAAGGAACAAAGGGCAGTGAACTCAGTGCCCAGAAAGAGTGTGGATTGTCACTGATAGAAAGGTGAAATTTCCCTGTCTTGAAAAGGCATGTCATGCAAGAGAGGGCTTAGCTGTTGTTATGTACCAGTGACATATATTGAGAGAGAATGCCACAACCGATTGATAGTGGTTTTAATCAGGAAAATTTATTTTGATTATTTAAAAGTACACAAGTAATCACCATTTTTCTTTTAGAAGATTCTAATTTTACAAGTCTAAAATTATCTGGACCATCTCTAATCTTCAGTTGCTCCCCCCCCCCATTTCCTTTCAGAATATCAGTGCTATTATTAGCTTGCCATCTCTATTTCTAGGCATACTTTTGTGGGTTTACATATGTGTATATCAAACTGAAGGTCTGCAAGTGGATTGGTAAACGTTTAGCTTCCTGGATGACATTGACCCCTCATTCTTCTTTGGGGATTGTGCCATCAAACTTTGCTGTATGGTTTAGTGATGATAGTATTTTGCTCTTGTTCCTTTGGAAGCTAAATTTAGGATGGAGAAAACTGCTTGTGAGATTGTTTGGGGTTCAGATTCTTGTGAGACTTTAGGCTTGGACAAGAATTATTATTTTTATTTTTTTTATTGTGCTGAAAGTATATAACTTGAAATCTACCTTATAATTTTTTAGTGTGCAGTGCAGTTTTACCTGTATGCTTGTTGTTGTTACAGCTGAGCTCTAGAATGTTTTTATCTTCCATGAACATTGAACAGCAACTCCAATTTATCCCTTCCTCCAAACCCAGGCAACTGTACTAATTCACACTTCTGAGGTTTGACTGTTTTAGATACCTGATAAGTGGAATAAAGGAGTATTTGTCCTTCTGTAACTGACTTACCTCACTATGCATAATGTCATTAAGGTTCATCTCACTAGAGATGGTCATGTGATTTTTGTCCTTCATTCTATCAGTCACGTTGATTGGTTTTCATTTGTTGAACCATTCTTGCATCTAAGGGATAAATCTCACTTCATGTATGATCCTTCTAATGTGCTGTTAAATTCAGCTTACTAGCATTTTGTTTAGGATGTTTATATCAATATACATCAGGAATATTGGCCTACAGTTTTATTTTCTTGTATTGTCTTTGTGTGACATTGGTATAGGGTAAAGCTGGCCTCATAAAATAAGTTTGGAAGTGTTCCTATTCAATATTTTGGAAGAGACTGAGAAGGATTGGTGTTGATTCTTTTTTAAATGTTTAGCATTCTCTTTTGAAACCATCTGGTTCTGAGATTTTCTTTCGGGGTAGGTTTTTAATTACTGATTCAATCTTCCTATTCAGTATAGGTCTTTCAGATTTTCTATTTCTATGTGATTCAGTCTTGCTAGGTTGTCTGTTTCTAAGCATTTTTCTATTTCTTCTAAGTGGCTTATAACTATTCATAGTACTCTCTTACTGTCCTTTTTATTTCTATAAAATTAGTGGTAATGTTCCCTACCTTTATTTCTGGTTTTAGTAACTGAGGTTTTTTTTTGTTGTTGTTGTTATTAGTCTAGCTAAAGGCTCATCAAGGTTGTTTACCTCTTCAAAAAAACCCGCTGTTAGTTTCATTGATTTTTAAAAAATTGTTTTCCTCTTCTCTATTTTGTCTATTTATGCTCTAATACTTATTTTCTTCCTTCAACTAACTTTGAGCTTAGTGTTTTCCTAGTTCCTGGTGGTATAATGTTCAGTTGTTTATTTGAGCTCTTTATTCTTTTTAAATGCAGGCATTTGCTGCTATATGCTTTGCTCTTAGTATTACTTTTGCTATATCCTATACATTTTTGTATACACTTTTTGGGTTTTAAAGTATTTTCTGATTTCCCTTTTGATTTCTTTGAAATCAAATGAAATCAATGTTGATGTCATTTAATTTCCACATATTTTTAAATTTCTCCATTTTCTTTCTACTCTTGACTTCTAATTTAATTCCATTGTGATACAAAAAGATATCTGATATGATTTCAAACTTCTTAAATTTGTTGACTTACTTTATGACCTACCATGTGATCTTTCCTTGAGAATATTTCATGTACCCCTGAGAAGAATGCACATTCTGTTCTTGTTGGGTAGAATGTTCTATATGTGTCTATTACTTTAATTTGGTCTTTAGTGTTGCTCTGTTCTTCCATTTTCTTATTGATCTTCATTCTGGATGATTTACCCGTTATTGAAAGTGAAGTATTGACATCTCTTCCTATTACCACGTTGTTACCGTTTCCTTCAGTTCTGTCAGTGTTTGCTTCATATATTTGATTACTCTGATGTTGGATGCATATACAGTCATCCCTCAGGATCGATGCACTTGAGCATCGATGGATGCTCAAGACCTTTATATAAAATGACATAGCACAATGAGTACAGACCACTGTTCATATACACAGATTTCACATCTGCAGATGGAACCAACTGTGGGTATAAATTTCAATCCATGGTTGGGTTGGTTGAATCCATGGATGCAAGCAAGGAGGGCCCATGATATGTTTATTGAAAAAAATCCCTGTGTAAGTGGACCCATGTGGTTCAAACCTGTTCTTCAAGAGTCAACTGTATATTTAAATTTGTTATATCTTCCTGGTGAATTGACCTTTTTATCATCATGTAATGTCTTTCTTTGTCTCTTGTGACAATTTTTATCTTAATGTCTATTTTGTGTGATATAATTATATAGTCCCTGCTCCCTTTTGTTGCTATTTGTGTAGAATATATTTTTCCATCCTTTTGCCTTTGGTCTATGTATGTCCTTAAATCTTGAGTGAGTCTGTTTTAGACAGCATGCAGTTGGATTTAAAAAGAAATTCATTTAGAGACTCTTTTGATCAGTGAGTAATTACTCAGAGGGTAGGGCTTAATATTGTCACTTAAAAATTGTTTTATTTCTTTCTTGTAGCTTCTTCATCCTTATTTCCCTGTTTTCCTCTTGCTGTATCCCTTTTTTTTGTGTTTTTTTTTTTTAATTTGTAGTGTTATTCTTTGATTCCCTTCTCAGATAATCTCTTTGTGATTATTATGAGACTTAAATAAAACATAGTTGTAACAATCTATTTTGAGCTGATACCTTCAATTACATATAAAAACTACCCTTTTACTTCTCCCCCCATGGATTTTGTATTATTGATATTACAAATTATATCTTTTTATTCTGTGCATCCACTAATTTTAGTCCTTTTTGTTCTTTTGTCTTTCAGCTGCTTTACCAGAATTAAAGATGATTTATGCACCACCATTACAGTATTATAATATTCTATATTTCTGTATATATTTACTCTTGCTGATGAGCTTTATACTTTGATATGCTTTCTTCTTGCTATATAGCATCCTTTCATTTCAACTCAAAGGATTCTCTTTAGCATTTACTGTTGCACAGGTCTAGTGGTGATAAACTCTTCTAAGCTTTTGTCTCAGAAAGTCTTTACTTCTCCTTCATTTTTTGAAGGACAGTTTTGCTTGATACAATATTATTGGTTGGCAGTTTTATTCTTTCAGCTTATGAAATATGTCATCCAACTGCCTTCTGCCCTGTGAGGTTTCTATTGAGAAATCTACTGATAGTCTCTCAGGAGTTCCTTTGTACCTCTTGAGTCACTTTTTTCTTGACACTTTCAAGCTTTTTTTTTTTAACTTTTAAACAATATTATTATAATGTATCTCATTGTGGATTCCTTTGAATACATCTTTCTGGGATCTATTTGACTTCTTCAATCTGTAAGTCCATATCCTTCCCCAATTGGGAATTTGCAGCTGTTATTTCTTCAAATAATGCTTTCTGCGTTTTCTCTTTTGGGAACCCTAAAATGTGTTTATTAATCCTCTTCCAGGTATCCCATCACTCCTTCAGCCTTTCTTTACTCTTTCTAATTTCTTTTTTTACTTGTTCCTCTAACTGGGTGATTTCAAATGACATCTCTTTAAGTTCTTAGATTTTTCTTTTGCTTGATCAAATCTGTTGCTGAATTTTTCAATTCATTTTTTTGGTCCTTCAGTTCCAGATTTTTGACTTGGTTTTTGTTACAGTTATCTGTCTCTTACTGATATTCTCATTTTGTTCATGAATCATTTTCCTGAGCTTGTTAAAAATCATTATGATGGTTATATTGAATTCTTTGTTAGGTAATTCAAATTCATCTATCTTTGTTATTTGCAGCTTGGTTTCTGGAGATTTATTTTGTTCCTTTGATTGGGCCATGTTTCCTTGTTTCTTCATGTGACTTGTAGCTGTGTGTTGGGATGTGTGCATTTGGAAAAGAAAGTCATATCTTTCAGCCTTTACAGATTTGCATCATACAGGGAAAGAACTTCATCAGTCAGCCAGACTAGAGATTTGGGGAGCCTCTCAAATATTTTTTGGAAATGTGTGATCTCTGGGCTTGTACATGTGTTTTTCCAGTGAGAGAGGTTTGCCAGTTTCTTTTTCAGGACTTTGTTGTCTCTTGATCCCTCTTGTGTCCGTCCATGGCACTGCAGATTCTTTGGCACTGCTGAAAGTCACTGAGTTCTAGTTTGTTCTCTGTGGCCCCCAGGTACTCAAAGTGTGCCATGTCTGTCCGTGCTCTGAGTCACCTGAGACATAAGCCAGTTCCCCAGGCAGCCCTCCACAAAGCTGGAATGTTTGATGCAGGGGGGAGCCACAGGCTGGGCACCTTCTCCTAGTTGCAGAGAGCCGTGTCAGTTTCTTTCTGCAGTATTACAGGTTCTCTGGTGTTGCCACAGCTGCTGAACTCTTTCTTGTTCTCTGCTGCCCCCAGGCATCCAAGGGTATTCTATTCCTCATCAGTGCTCTGAATCGGGTGAGACAGAAACCACTTCCGTGGGCAGCCCCCTGAAAAGTCAGAGCACTGATGGATGTTCCACTGTTCTCTCCCCTTTTCAAGGGAAAAGCTCCAAGTAGGGATTCTCCTCCCAATGGTGAGTAGTGTCAAGTTGAGGGAGGGGCTGACATGGTTGCAATGAAATGAATTTTACCACCTCATTTAAGGCATTTGTTTTGGGCTTTGAGCTTGCCAAGGGTACTACAACTTTCTGATTGATTCATGGAGTTATTATAAAGGTTTTTTGGACCATATATTGTTCTTAAGTTGTATTTTCTGCTGGGAAATGAAGCCTGGGACTTTCTGTTTTGCCATCTTGCTGATGTCACTTGAACACAAAGTATTGTTTTATGGCATTTGCTGAAATTGTAATGCTGCATTACTCAACTGGTGTCATAGCTAGTTTTATAATTGATGTCTTCCAAGAAACCATTTTATAAGTATTAAAAAGACTTTCTCTTCAAGGGATGTCAATCTATTACTTATAATGAGCAATAAACATATCGGAAAATGTGTTGGATGAAAGAAAGTGGTAATAAATGGCTTTAAATTAATAGGTATTTCATCCAACACTAGGCACAGACTGTTGCTTGCAAATCAATTAAAGGCCAAAGGAGAGCTGAATCGTTGAACTCTCTCTGGGTTTTTGCTCACAGAGGTTTTCCTCCAAATGTAGTTTATCTGGGAAATCATGAGTTCTCAGTTCTCCAGGGAGAGGCAGCTTAAAATTCAGCTGGGTAGTTTCATGATGTCTCAAACAGGCTCCATAACCTTCATGATATACAACCTTGGAATTTGTGTGCACCTTGTCTTTTCTCTGAGGCAGAGATTCAACACACTTGAACTGCTGAGGTGGAGAAAGTGACTTATTAATGTTTCTTAGCTTACAACTGCGTCCGTTGGCAAATTTTAGGGGCAGAAATGTGACTTGCATACCCTAGGTAAAATGGTGTTCACGAGACCTCCCTTGTAACTGAGCAAGTGTGTAAGTGAATGAAGTTTTATTTCCTGCAGAGAAGCAGGTGAATCAGTCAGCACATCCACATCACTGGTGTCTCTGCCCTGGGTGGCATGTCTTGGGGTTAGGAAGAAATTCTATCTCAATCAGGTGAAATGTCCAAAACAAGCCTGCTCTGTGATTTCCCATGAATGCTCTTGTTTTTTGAGTCCTATTTATGTGAGCCCTATTTATGACAGAGGGAAGATTCACCAGTGGGCAATGCTTGTTTCCTCTTCAATTTCCCTTTTCGTCAGAGGGAGCTCTTCTTAGTGACATCCTGAGTCTGTTTCTTTTCCCACTTCAGGTACACTTGACCATCTAAACAATTATCTGGTTCATCACTCAGAAGAAACCTAGTTATAGGGAGAATCACCTTGAGCCCTCTTACCTCTTCTCGAGACACTGAGAGCGGTTCCTGGGGGAGAGAAATGAGAAGACAAAGCCTCTTATGATGATCAGGTGGTCCTTTACTCCTGTGCCTGGAAATAAGAATTCTGCTTGCATTCTAGACAATAGAGTGATAAATTTAAAAAAAATATAATTTAAAGACAGCTTTTTCTTTATTCTCAGGTAGTCGATAGCTCACAATTTAAATGAGCTAGGTTTATGGATGGCTGCAGAAATCCTCCTCACTCAAACCCATATCTATCCATCAGGTACCATGTATCACTTTACTGTGGAGGCAGCAAGGGGACAGCTCATCAGGATTGCCCCAGTGGAATGTTATGATAGAAAAAGAGAGGAATAGATTACATATTTATGTGGTCTTTGAAAATGCAGTGGGACAGGAAGATTGCTTGTAACGTCTGCAGTTACATTAAGTGACTATTAACCTTCACTGGTTGCAAATGTCTGGCGAATACGTTTGTGCCTGTGTGTGTTGTGTGGCTTGAAAAATTAATGAGACTCTTCAAATAATCAAATTAGAAGTATTTGTTACCCTCAGTTCTGGTGAGCTATCAAAACAGAACTGGGTACAACTCAAAATTAAAGTGTCTGCCAAGAGAAAGAAAAATATAAATTGCTGGGTGGGATGGGGTGGGAAATTATACTGTACAGATCTTGGAAGCTGGCTTCATTTGATGGAGTAAAAGAAGAGATGCCTATTGTAACTCGGTTTCATTTGCGGATCATAGTTGGTGAATTACCTCTTTTGTCATAATTGCATCACACTGCTGGAAGGAGGTAGCCTTTGCAGTAATGTTTTATCTTTGTGGGTGTCACACTTTTCCCCAGCCCACTGACTCATCAGGTTGGTTTGCCAGACACAATAAGGAACGGTACCTGCTAAACCAAACCTTCACTTCCTGAATGAAACAGGATGTTTTGAAGTTGCTCTTTGGATAAAGACAGTTTGAACTGGTTGCTTTTTGTTCAGTCACACCAGTAAATGCTTTAATTTTGTAAACAGTCCCACCTGACTTTCATAAATCACCCTCCATTCATTTTTGAAACTCACTCATTCCTGACGAGCTGAAAGCTATGTTCTCCCTAGTATCCTGCACTGCACAGGAGCAGTAGCCCTTGTAAGTCAGCGATGAATCCTTGGAGTCCCTGAAGGTCAGAGACCATGAGTTCTCTCTGCCCTCGTTTCGTGGCCATGAGATGGGAAGGAGGAGGAGGTATTGGATTCTAGCACTTTCACTGTAGGACCAGTAATAGAGGCCCTTTCTGCTTTGATTTTAACTTTTTTCATTTACAAAGCCTTCAAATGTATCTGGCTTCATGGAAGCTGGAGAGGAGACCAGAGCTGTGGGTTGGTGAGCGGGACTGTCTGTAGGAGCTCAGTGTTCAACTCTGCTGGCGGAGCGGCCCCTCTGCCTCAGCCACACAGCCTGAGGAGGAGCAGATGCGTTGTGCCAGAGCCCTCAGAAGACAGGTGGACTGCTCTGCTGCCCAACTCAGTGACCATTCAAAGCCCTTATCAGTATGGAAAAAAGCATAATCCTCAGAAGGATGCAGAGTGTCCCCCGTCTTCTGTGACAAGGCGCTGCAGGGGCTCTGGCCCTTTCATGGATCATCTCCAAAGGCAGGTGGGTTTGCTCTCTAGTGGGACACAGCAGGCCCACACTCAGCCCAGAAACAGTGTTATTCTAATTGTGAAATGAGAAAAACGACATGTGGTGAGTTCGGCTAATTGATCTGCGGAGTTCTGGTTTCCTGCAATTTAAGACTCCGTCCGGAGCATGAATGAAATATGCAGAGGGCAGAGGAGCTAGAGATGAAGCCTGCAGGGAAAAAAGTCTTTAGAATGGGGCTCGCCGTGTACAGTTCTGAACTCCAGGAATTTGAAAGCAGCAGCAGCTGTTCGTGCCTCTGTGGCTGGGGCCAGGCTGTTGGGGGTGAGCCGTGTGAGCCTTGGGTCCTGGCTGTGACTGGGAGTCTGCAGAGAGGGGAGTAAGCCTGGGGGCTTCTGGCTTTGCAGGACTGAAGCTTCACTCTCTGATTTTTTGGAATCTTGATACCAAGCATCAGGAGATGGTCTCATGACATAGCTGAGAGAAGGGACAACTCCAAGTGCTTAGGCATGAAAAACAGAGGTTGTGTTTTTTTGAAAAGAAGAGGATTAGCTGAAGCTAGCTGGGCCCCCAGCGACTCCAACCTCACCTCTCAGAGCGTGCCCTGCTTTCCAGCCGCCTCCACATCACCCGGGGGGCTTATTAGAAATACAGACTGACTCTAGGGCTCCAGCCCTACTGAATCAAAATCTGCATTTTAAGTAGCTCCCCCGGAGATCTAAAGACCCCGTAAAGTCTGACAGGCACTAAGGGAAGGGCAAGCCATTGCCCTCTGGCAGCAGATTTTTATGGAAACCCAACCTCGCCACGCTGCTAGTTCTGGATGCAGTGAGAGGAGGCAGACTGTGCCTGGTCTTCGGGAGTTTACTGTCTAGAAGGAGGTGGCAAATAATGAAAACGAGACAAACTCATCTCATGGGTGTGTTCTGAGAGTCTCAAGCCTTCAAGGCGACAGCAGGGGGCCCATCCCGTGTGCTCTGGTGGCAGGTGTCCTGGTGTGGAGGACTTCTTTCCCTCCGGTGTAGAGCAGAGGGACCCCAGGAAGGGCTAAGCCCATCCCAACTTCTGATTTCGTATGTGCAAAATGCAGGGGAAAAGCAGTGTCAGTGTCACAGGCTAAGATCACTCAGTAAGAGCTTGTTGACTAGCTACTATGTACCGAAACCTCACTTGGTGTAGAGTTGAAGACAAATCACAGCTCACAGCTTCAGGGGTTTGGCCTCTGGGGTGAAGAGGGAATTTCTGTCCTGTGGAAACTGAATTGGGCAGGACGCCTGAGGACTGGCACAGAATTCTGTCTGGGTGCATCCTGGAAGGCCTCCTAGTGGAGACAGATGGATTTTCAGTTGAGACGATTCAACTATTCATGGGCATAGCTCCAGCTCCAGCTTCTGAGAGTCTTTGCTTCTCTCAGAGCTGTGGACGGTCATTGCTGGGTCTTGCAGAGGAGAGTTGGGCCTGATGGAGTTGCCAGGGGTGAGCAGACAGAGGAGGGATCTGATTTTAGAGAAGCTTCAGAATTTCTCGTGTGGTTGGGTTTGGTGCCTGAGAGCAACATGCCCAAATGTTCCTGAAGGCAACTCATCTTTGCTGGGTGTTGAAACCAGGCCAGTGCACATGGATGGACAGATGACTTTCAGAGCTGCTGACCTCACTCAGGCCATTTCAAGGTGTGAGACAGGCTGGGGTTCTCCTGGGAGCCTTGTTTGTGGAGTGCCTGCGTGGTGCTGTGCTCAGGAGGAGATGGGGTTAGGGGTGTGAAGAGGGAGAACAACCGTGACGGGATCTGTATGTCTTTAAATAAAGTGAAAGTGGCTCAGTCGTATCCGACTCTTTGCAACCCCAGGGACTATACAGTCCATGGAATTCTCCAGGCCAGAATACTGGAATGGGTAACCTTTCCCTTCTCCAGAGGATCTTCCCAGTCCAGGGATTGAACTCTGGTCTCCCGCATTGCAGGCGGATTCTTATCCAGCTGAGCCACAAAGGAAGCCCAGGAATACTGGAGTGGGTAGCCTATCCCTTCTCCAGTGGATCTTCCTAATCCAGGAATTGAAACGGGGTCTCCTGCATTACAGGCGGACTGTTTACCAACTGAGCTACAAGGGAAGCCTAATAAATAAGTAAATAAATAATAAAAGGCTTTTAAATAAAGCCAGAGTATAAATCAATAGCCAAGGATTCCACCTGGGGAGAAACATTGGACGTGACAAATTTGAATGCTAACTATCTTTCATAGAGAACGGGGTGTGCTCTCTGTACCTTTTGTGTGGTGTTCCTAATGAATTTTTTAAAATCCCCAAAGAAGCTTTGATTATCTTTGATGTACAGGTGAGGACAGTGAGGCTCAGACAGGTTGTGAGAGGCCAAGCTGGGATATGAACACAGCTTTGTCCCATGGAGGGTTCTGTCTTCTTCCTGGTGTATTACATATCAGTTTTCAATCAAGCCAGAGAAGCTGGTTGGGGTTACTCTAGTGCGAAGATGGGAGTGTTGGTGAGGCTGGATTTTGGAGCTCTTTGAACCAGGTTAGTTAGGAATTTCCCAATGTTATATGAGGGAATGATGTTTCCTTGTCCTTTATTTACCAGTGAGCAGTGACAGGAGTGGGTGCCTCGCTAAGTGAAGTAAGCCCAATAGGGGAATGAAGTGGGTGCTGCTTGTTAGGAGCAGAGAGGCCCTTCCAGGTCTCCTGATGGTAGGCTTACAATCAAAAGAATCAAGCCCCAGGGTAGGGAAGCCTGAGGGGTAGGGCTCCAAGCCTGAAGCCAGACCAAACTGAGAAGGTGCAGGGACCAGGAGTCCCCCCTGAGAGAGAGGCTGGATGTCGGCAGGTTGGGGGGTGGGCGGGCAGGATCCATCTGAAAGGACAGGCAGCTAGCTCTGCATCTCTGGTGAGGAGCCTCTGTCAGTCCCATTGCTACTCCCTTCCATGGGAAGCATTTGCAAGTGGTAGTGGGTGTCTTTCTCCCCCCACCTCCACGTTCTCCCCCCGCCAAGTCCTGCAGTGAACAATTCAAGATAGCAAGGAGAACGCTTCCTTTTCCTGTCTTGCCCGAACATAGCCCCTCAGTCCAGGGAGCTCTGAGGCACCTGTGGGGGCAGCCAGGAGGGCAGAGTGGACTGCCGGCCAAGGAGTGGACTACAGCTTGGATAGGCTCAAGCCCTTCTTTCCCAGAGCCTTAGTATGTATGCAGGGTGGCAGTTTGTTCCAGGAGTTCAGAGGAAGGAATGGAGTCAGGTTCCTTTTGAGGGGTTGGAACTGCAGCCATTGGTGACCCTCGCGTTGGTTGGTGGCCCAGACACCCAGACTTCTCTCCACTTATTGAGGAACCAGCGCTTGCAGCAGGCAAAGCATCTTCTGCAGCGAGATGCCAGGCTGGGCGCTGCCGTTTCTCTCTTCTGCCTCATCCTCCTGGCAAAGCCTGCCTCTTGGGTGTGGCCACACCTCATCCCTGCTTCCAGCTGGAGGAGGGAGTGTCCCGCAATGCGCGGAGTGAACTTGTTTATTAGGGACAGGTTGATGTGTTACCTCTTCAGTTTCAACAAAGCATGTTTTATACTTAGTAAAACTCACACATTCCCACTGGGTTCTTAGCAGAGACTCTAATGGTGGGGAGTTTAGGTGCTTTGGGGAACAGATGGAAGGGTTGCATTTTAGTTCAGGATTCCTAGTCCCCCTAGGGCTTCCCAAGTGGCTCAGATGGTAAGGAATCTGTCTGCAGCGCAGGAGTCCCAGGTTCAATCCCTCTGTAGGGAAGATTTCCTGGAGAAGGAAATGGCTACCCACCCCCGTATTCTTGCCTGGAGAATCCCATGGTCAGAGGAGCTGATGGACTACAGTCCATGGGGTCACAAAGAGTTGGGCACGACTGAGCGACTAACACCTAGGCCCCGCCCTCTGTGACCCCACGTAGCTGGACCATGTTCCCCTGCTGGTCCAGCCTGTCTCTAATCCAGGGTGCTTCATGGGAGGACGTTCACACAGGGTCCTCAAGATTGGAACTTAGTCCAGCTGATGATGGACACACAGGCCTGGCCTGGCTTAGGAGTTGCCGTTGTGCGTGTGGTTCCTGTTGTACAGATCGTCTCCTAAGTGGGCACTTCCCTTCGCAGAGTATTTGCTCCTCAGTGAAGTTCTCCTACCACAGCGGGACCTTCTGTTGGTGGAATATTTATCAGATGGGGATGGTGAAAGAGAGCATGGGATAGGAGTTTGGAGTCAAGAAAATGTTTGTTCTTAGATCCTCAAGACTGGAGCCCCAGAGGGCCTCTGTGTTGCTTCCTGGCTGCCAGACCAGGGTACTCGCTGCTTCTTGACGAATTCAGCTTCCCAACCCAAACCACCCTAGGCTCCCGGTGGCTGTGGGCTCCTGTGCTGGCGCTTCTTGGCGTGGTCTACGTTATAACTTAGTTGCTGAATTTGGATTAGGAGCAAAAATAACAATAATCAAACTTGCACCATCCTCACAGGTATGGTGACAAAGGGCCCTGAATGTTGATGGCCTGGTTTTCCCAAGGCATTCAGCAATTTTCTGCTTTATTCTCAAAACCTTCTGGAGGAGAGACTCATTGCTTGAAGGATGCTACTCTCATTTGAGTGCTTCTGGGATGAAACTGCGGGGATCTGTGATCCTCTGAGGTCACGAGCCAGGTCAGGGCAGAGCTGAGGCCAAACCCAGTGTCTGGAACCTGCAGTGTTCCTTTTCTCATCATCTTTCAACTCTGAGAAAAGGCTGTCCTGAGCCTGGAGGTGGGAACACTCTCAGCGCTCTCTTGCTGTTGGCAGTTTAAGGGAGCTGAATTTGAATATGGAGCCACATTTGAGGGGGTTTCCAGACAGTTTTTGCAATGAGATGTGTCTCCGATCCCTTTGAAAAGGAAGTACCCTAAAGAAATGACATATTAATGCAGCGACATGCCAAGTGATGAAACGGTTTTCACACTTCCAAATACCTGAGTACCTGCTTCTTCCAGCTTGCATGTAGAAATGGAAGACTAACTTTTGTCAGACAGTAACACCTAATTAATTCAGATGAGCTAGGTAAATGAGGGCGCGCACATACCCTGGGATCCTACATAACTGCTCAGATGATGCAGTATAATATTTAATGACATGGGGAAAAGTTCACACTTTATTAAGTATAAAATGCAGGTTACAAAAGAGTAGGTACAAAATTATCTTATTTTCTTGTAATATAAAAAAAGTGTAGACAGAAATTGACACATCAGGCCTCAGATGTGAATGGTGGTTTTTCCCAGAGTTCACTTTGCAGATGATGGTTGTTTTTTATTTCTGTATGTTGGTTGTTTTTAGTATACATGTGGTAGTTCTCAAATAAGAGGGAAAAAAAGCAATAAAAGTATAGTGTGTCTATAAAGATTAGGCTTGAGAAAAGAAGGGAGTTGATACTTAGAACTTAAAAGTTTGTTGGACAAATGACTTGTACTTACACATGAAAAAGCTGAGCGTCAGCAAAGTGGGAGTAACCTCATCTGTTCTACAGGCTTGTTGAGATTATCAAATGAGAATGTCTCTGAAGAATCTAAAACATTAATATTATTTAATATTTTCCAGGTGCTTTTAATAGATAGGATTGAAAGCCAGTCATTAGCATGGAGCTCAGGAATAGACATCAGTTTGGCCTATCTTCTTTTCCCAAACCCTCCCCCAAATAATCTAAGTGTTAGTCGCTCAGTCGTGTCTGACTCTTTTGTACCCTGTGGACTGTAGCCCACCAGGCTCCTCTGTCCATGGACTTCTCCAGGCAAGAATACTGGGATGGGTAGACATTCGCTTTTCTAGGGGATCTTCCCGACCCTGGGATTGATCCTGGGTCTCTCACAGTGCAGGCAGATTCTTTGCCATCAGAGCCAGCAGGGAAGCCCAAATAATCTAAGGCAGTGTCTAATACATAGTAAGTGCATAGAAAAGAGTCACCCATCATTTTCTGAAATCAGGGTTTTACCTCTGATTACGGTAAAACTGTGATGTTCTGCAGAAAGTGGGAAAAAGAAATGACCTTGAATTTGTCCCTTTGGATTCGTTATGTTTGTTAAACCAACACCAGAAGCTCTATGTTATGGCCTGAGAGATTAGTATCCATTTTGAAACACGTGCTGTTTAAAAGGAAAACAACAGAAATTTCTAGACCAGCCTGTAAGAGATTTGTTCTTGAATGAGCAGAGGGCCTGCCCTGAGGCCTGTCCTCTCTCAAGGAATGCCTCTGTTTGGGAACAGAGCAATCCTTCTGTTATCTTCTGTTGCTGTTCAGTTACTAAATCTCATCAGATTCTTTGAGACCCCATGGATGGCAGTGAGCCAGGCTCCTCTGTCCTTCACTATAACCTGCAGTTTGCTCAAACTCATGTCCATTGAGTTGGTGGTGCCATCCAACCATCTCGTCCTCTGTCGTCCCCTTCTCCTCCTGCCCTCTGTCTTTCCCAGCATCAGGGTCGTTTCCATTGAGTCAGCTCTTCACGCCAAAGTATTGGAGCTTCAGCATCAGTCCTTTTAATGAATATTCAGAGTTGATTTCCTTTAGGACTGACTGGTTGGATCTCCTTGCAGTCCCTTGGGCTAATAAGTGCCAAATTGATTTTAACACCATGTCTTACCTGCATCTGGGGGAGGCAGCCCTTTCTCATGTTCAGCCTCATAGCCTCTCATTTCCTGGGTTGCTTTTGCAGTATTTCATGGACATTACTCAGTAGAAAATAGCTAGTAATGTTTGCTAAATTATTAATTCGTTAATAAACCCATTAAACTCTTGCTGCTTGGCAGTGATTCATGATGGGGTCTCCTCCTCCACTGGCTCTGTCATTCCCAGGCACGGATTCCCCTGCCATGGAGCAGAGCAGGGTACGGCTGGGGGAGATGCTGATGAATTGTTGCATGACAGAGCTTTACAGTAGATATTTTGTGCAAATTCCTCTTTTATCACAGAAAGAAAGCTCCACAGAGGAGGCCACCTCATCAAATGTATGTTACTGTTTTGATGATTAATGATTCTGGTGTGTTGATCCACCCTATTTTCTTCAAAACAATTATTTCAACTGTAATCTCCCCTGGGGAATTGCTTCTTATGGTTAATAAATCAATCGACAATATAAAATTCTTAAGTGAAAATGACACTAGCATGATTCCACCTGAGTGCCGTTAAAAAATTATGCTGTGGTGTTTATAATTGCAGCGAGGTTGGCTTTTTTCATGAGTTGAAAAAAAAAAGACTTAGTGTCACCCACTTAAATGGGAGGGATGGAGGCTAATATTTGTAGAGCCCTCTTGTGCTAGGAGCTATGAAGCGCTTGGTAAACATTTCTCCTTTAATCCTTATGAGAATTGTTTTAAGGAAGTTAGTATTATCTCCCTGTAGAGAAGTGACTCAGAGAGGTTCAGTCACTTGCTTTGAGGCACACGGCTACAAGTAGCATACAACCTGAATGTGAACCAGAGGCCCTGAATCCAATTAGGTTTTTGTGCCTCTGGGGTTATTGTGCAAGAGGCAGGCATTTTCATATGAGGGTTCCTTGATGACAAGATGAACGACATATCTGCGTACAGAGGACGTTGAATAACAACTATTTGCAGAATGCCTGTGATGTGTTGGCTCCATTAGTGAAAGCTGGACCTGTGAATGGTAGCGGAGCCCAATGTCCGAGTCCCTACCATGGGACAGCTTTAACACCATGTGCTTTACCTGAGTTTTCTTATTCAATCTCTGTGATAATCCTTTGTGATAACTGTCTTGAGGACACACAGATTTGAAGTGGCAGAACCAGGATTTGGTACTCAGAAGGGAATGGCAACCCACTCCAGTATTATTGCCTGGAGAACCCAATGGTCAGAGGAGCCTGGTGGGCTACAGTCATGGAGTCTCAAAGAGTTGGATATGACTGAGTGACTAACACTTGAGCTTCTTATGAACAGATAATTACGGTTAGTGGGAATCATGGCATAACATGGTCAACACAAGGAGAAGATCAGTGTATTTAGCAAACAGGTATGGTGTGTCTTTTGCTTGTGCCAAGAATAAAGGAAGCAAGTACACTTGGGAAAGGTAATAGCATTGGCTGAGAAGGGTGGGGAAGGCTTCTGGAGGAGGAGCTATCTGATTTGTTTTGTAGGAGGGAGCTGGAGGAGAAGTGGCTGGTGAGGTCAGAGTCCTCAAGACAAGTCTGGGGCCACCAGGAGAAGACCACAGAGTGGGTACATGGTCCCTGTTTTCTGAAGAGGAATTCTAATAACTCTCTGCCACACTTTCTCATGGCTCACACCATTTTCCTGTGGGTTCCTTGCTTCCCCCTCCTCCTGCCAGGAACACGGTTGGAAAGCCATCTCCATGAGGAGTCTGACTAAGGCCCAGAAGACAGACAGATGGCAGTGGGATAGGTGATCCTTCACTTCTCCCTGAAGATCAGTCTCCTTTTAGGTGATATTTTTCCCCACAGTAGAATTGCACCCCCACCTTTTGGCATTCCGATAGAAAAGTAATTCCTACTTATTACGAAAGAATCAGACTCATCACAGAAATACAAGGAAGTTAAAAAAAAATCATCTCACCACCTGGAGATAACCATAATCAAAATTTCATGTATATTTAGGTTTTTTAAATGCATTTTTCCAGTGATTAAGTGAACTTGCCTCTCACTGTTTTTTCCAAAGTATAATATTGTTTCATAATCTTCTTATTCTTTTAACCATAGAGTCACTCAGTCATCTCTATATGTCTATACATTCAGGTATGTGTGTCATTGTTTTTGCTGAGTGCTCCGTTGAATGGCTGTGTAATGGATTCTTCTGAAGATGGTGTATCAGTCAGGGTCCAGATAGGAAAAAAAAAAAAACCACATATGGTATTCTCAGTGGAGGAAACTGAATATAGAATGTTGATTACATGGGAGATGGAAGAGTTTGACAGGAGCAGAAAGTTGTTCCACTCCCGGGCTAGGACACATGGGAGGAGGTGGCGGAGCCAGAGGCCAGCAGCCGGGGCCACGGTGAGGGTGGCCCTGCCTGAGCTGGGACCACGGCAGGTTGGGTCATGGCCGAGACAGTGACTGCTGTGATGTCACTGGGAGCAGGGGAAGATGGGGGGAAACACCCCGGCTTCTCCCGTCCCCTGCCCTCCAGCATCCCACCTGTACCTCTCGTTGGACAAAGAGCCTTGCTGCAACAGAAGTCAAAGCAGTGGAGAAATGTCTGTCCATGATACAGAGCAGAGGAAGAGCAAGGAATTGTTATGAGATCAAACAGGCCGTTGACTGGCATGGATGGGAATTGGGCAACTTGGTCCAAAGGCTTTTTTTGTGTGTCTGAAAAAACTTGGTAGAATTAATCAAGTGCTATCTTTTTAACATTGTTGTATGCCCTGTGCTGGCAGAAGTCCAGCTGGGAATACAAAGAACTCTAGGCCATTACCCTGCTCAGTAGCAAAGTTGAGCAGGGGGCGTAATAAGAATTGCTAACAGCTGCTGCTTTGTTGAGCATTTACTAACCACCAGGCACTGTGCTCAGCACTTCATGTATATTATCATTTTAATCTTCGTGGGTCATTGAACAGCATTCCGTTTCTTCTTAACACTGATCTCATTCTGTCATTACATAAATGCAGACCTTGTTTAGTGCAGGATGTGTTCCTGGAGAAGAAAGTGCTCACTGAGTCAGCACTTGGCAAGGCCGCCATACGCAAGGCCCTGTAGCTCTGTGTTCTAGGCTCCAGACGCCTGCAGTTAGCCCTCAGATCAAGCTCCCCAGGGTCGTGCCAGGCGTCCATCTGTTCTCACTTCATTCCCCATTCCTGACAGTTGTGGGCTGGTCCACCCTGGCTGCAGTGGCTTTTATGATGCCCTCCCTTAGTCACCAGTCCTGAAGGGTCTGCTCCTCTTTGCTCCTTGTGTCCTGTCATTTTCATCTGTCAACACTGCATTTTAGCGCCACATGCCAGATTCTTCCTTTGCTACATATCTTTCCCCAACCATTATGGGTGTCACCCACAAGGAATAAAAATTGAACACAAACTCTGTGGTGGTGGAAAAAGAGGCCCCAGCAGAGTAAACACACTGCAAAGTAGAATCAACTCAGGATCATGTGGTGGAATATGTGCTGGCTGAGAGGCTTAGCTGTCCAGTGAGTTGTTCATGTTCCCTCCTGCCTGGAGCCTAAGAAGCTCTTGGAGAAATAAAAAAAACCAGATGCATATTAAAATTGTACTGATGTGCCTGATGTGTGTGTATGTTTTGGGTTGTTAGGGAAAGATTTCATGGGCAGGGGTTAAGCAGATGGACATTAACAAATGCCTGCGTCCATCTCTTCTCTGTGCCTCACCATAAGGACCCCACCTTTGTGTCTGTGTTTGCTTGTGATTTGATCTCTCGTGCAGTGCTTTGGAAAAGCAGCAAATACACACACACACACACACACACTTGGGTCTGAATATATAAACTGCCATCTATACTATCCCCATCTTATAGCAAAAAAAGAAAAAATTGAGTCTTGTTTATCAAGGCAGTTGGGTAAACGTGCACTCAGTGATGGAGTTGGATATAAGCAGGGGTCTGTCTTGACCCCTGAGTGGTCCTGCCTGAGGGTCTGTGTGTGCACAGTGCATTCCCAGACCACTCGATTTTCCAGAGAGTAGCAAAATGCCACGGAGAGAAACAAAATCCACAGTAGCGCCAGCCTGGGGCAGATCCAGGTTTTGTGGGGTCTGAAGTTTGTATGGGGGGTCCTCTTTAGGAAAAATAGCACAGAATCATATATACGTACAAATTTAGGAGTAAAATGATTTGTTGTTTAGACTGAGAAAATAAATCATCACAAATTTACAAATTCTAGAAAGCCTAGATGACCTAGCCCAGAAAATAGCAGATTTATATTGTAAGTTAACTGCCTGACACGCCTCTACAATAAATTTTCCCTGCATGTATTTTTTTTTTTCTGCATGCCCTTTGGTTGTCTCTTTTTATGACATTAATTTTGTAATATTTTCTACAGAGAGATTAGAAGGATAATTCAGGCTTTCCTCTGGCATGGCTGGTGAAATTTGTTTTTTATTTTTGATGATTGGATGTGCCAAGCACACGACTTCTCCTGCAGATCTCTTCAGCCCACTGTTCATCATGTTGTACCCCTGAAGCACAGGGCTTCTAATTAATTTGATGTCATGTGACTCCCGCCAAGAAAAAGAGGAATTAAACTTGAGCGTCTGTAATTGTGTGTGTTGTATTATCCAGGCTCCCTTCTGTTGGGAGAGAGCTTCCATTTTGAATAGACCTTAACAAGTACTGTTGTATGCCTCTGATTTCTTACTGGAGGACTGTGCCACGGCCTGGGTTCTGTCTCTGTAAGTTTCAGACCTTGTTTCTTCTCCACTCACATACTTCTGGTAGGATCTATTCCTCTATTGGTGTGACTTCTGACCCTGTTCTTGTGTCTCACCATGACAGTGGGTGAATGGCATCATTCCTAAAAACCGTTCCCATACCATGATGGCTAGTGATAATTTTGCCTCTCCATAGAGGTGCCTACAAACTACATAATCCATACCACTGAATTTTCCCTGCATGTGTCTCCACCCAGTTCTTCTTGGCTGGATTCTGGTGGTAACTGGAACCAGGTGGAGTGTGACAGTGATATGGAAGGAGACGGGGGTCTTAACTGATGGTTAAAAAATCATACTCTGGCACATTTTGTGCAAAATATGTATCCATGTGAGCACATTTGTTAGGCCCTTCTCAAGGTGTCTTGGAAGGAGTCTGTGCTATCTTCATGGCATGCCTGCCTTTAGTCAGGGGAGAACTCTGGATCCCTGGGGCTGCCTTGACTGTAGAGGTTTCTGTAGAGGAACTCTATGTGAGCTGGGATGAAGGTGATGGGACTGGGAGCAGCCTCAGGGGAGGAGCCATGTTTTATAGCAAAGGTCATAATTAGGGAGTCAGTAAGGAGGGCAGACAGTGAGGTGGAGTGAAATAGATGTTGGGAACTGCCAGCCTGAAGTCTGCATGATGCTGATCAGAGTCTCTGGAGCTGCCGACCTTCACTGCATACTTCCTGTGGCCAGGTTCTATGCTAGGAGCCCACTCAGCCCCATCTCAGTGAGTCCCTCCTGTCCAATTGTGGCCTCCAGAGAGCTGGGCTGAGGTTCCAAACTCTGGTATCTATGAGTGCCCTGCTTTAGAAAAGGGCCTTTGCAGACACAATCAAGTTAAGGTGAGGTGATTAGAGTGGACTCTAGTCCCCAGGTGTCCTCATAAGAAGACAGACACGCATGAGGGAGAAGCTGTGTGATGACGGAGGCCAAGGTTGAAGTGCCAGGGACTGTTGGCAACCACCAGAAGAAGCAAGGAACAAAGAACCTCCCCGCAGGTTTCAGGGGCAGTGCAGCCCTGCTAGCACCTTGACTTTGGATTTCTATTATTTCTCTTGTTTTTAAACCCCCTCGCTTTGTGATGCTGTGTTATAGCAATCCCGTAAAGCAATGCACTCCCCATCGACCATATGAGGAAAACAAAACCATAGCCCCCGCTGGCAGCTGGGGAATCTGAGGCACAGAAGGTGAAGTCAGTGTTGTTGGGGGGACACACAGTTGGTCACAGTGCCATCTGGTCAGTGGTCTCCCCTCTGCTCTGGGAGAGGCTGCCCTGTGGGTATTCCTGCAGTGAGTGGATTGCTGACCCAGAAAAGGAAGTGGATTTTGCTCCTCTTCAGACCAGGACTTGCTGCCCACTCCACCATCAAGATGGGAGCTGCTCCCTGGTCAGCCCTCCTGGCTCCAAGTGGCACGGACCCCACCACAGTGACTTTTTTATGGCGCGGGGGTGGGGTGGGGCATTCAACTTTCTGCCACTGCAAAAACCCTATTCCTGACTGGTGCATATATTCTGCAGTTTCTGTCCCCGGCCCTGAACAGCCTCACTTATATCTCCTTACTGGACACCTGGAACTGCAGAACTTGGCGAATCATGTGCCTTCCCTCTGAGAGCCCCTGGAAGGCGGTAGAGGCCAGTGTGTTGGGAAGCCTGGGAGGAAGTGTGCTGCAAGGGGGCTTGTGTACAACTGTTAACAAGGGTTTATAGGCAAACCTGCTGTGTGTCAGGGCCCGTGTGAGGGGCAGAGATAAATACAACATTGTTCCTCTCCTGCTTGCGGTGTTATGTGTGCATTCAGGCCATAGAACACCAAAATCTATTTTCTTGTGGGTGAAAATATTTCAATCACCTTTTATTATTAATATCAGCAATGCTGTCTTTCCTGTTTTCAGTTGGTAAAGACTTTTTGTTTCACCATTTGTCTATTTTTGTTCTCCTTCCTTATTTAAGGCTTCTGTTTGCTGATTCAGTATTTTCAACCACATGTGTTTAGTGAGCATCTATCTTGTACCAGCTCTGTACCTGTTCAAAGTGATGAAAATAAGGTGCTGAAAGTGACTGTAACTCTCCTAGTCTTACAACCCCCATTTTTATTCACTGAGATGGAGTGACGGGGTGGGAAAGGAGATGTACTATTGAGTTTCTTAACCCTGAATCTTGAACTTCTAATGACTGTGAACATTCATGGGCACTTTCAAGTGTGTTCCAAACCCCTGAAATTATCTGTAATGTATGTGTGTGGATATATGCTTTTTAGAAAGAGAACTTATAATTCAAATAGACTTTCAATGGGATCTAAAGCAGATTTAAAGGAACCCCAAGGTTAACTCCTTTTGTATAAATGAGTCTTCTACAGTATGCATGCCCTCCCACAATTTATTTGTTCAAAATGATTTAAAACCTAACTTGATTTTTGTCTTTGCCTTTACATTCTGATTCTAAAAAGCCTATGAAGGAGGGCTAGCCTGAATTTCTGTTAGTCTGTTTATAGATCCTGCAATATTATTCAGTAGTAAGTTCAGATCATTTATAAGATGGCTGTTAAAGAGCCAATTCAATTTTATAACAGTTGGAAGCATATTGTTTTAGAAATGTCACAACCCTCAGCCTTACGGGTCATCTAGAGTTGCATGTTCATCCCAGCACTTAAATTATTCACCTGTGACTCTGAAACAGTACTCTTTAGGGAAAATTTGTGAACCTTTACCTGTCAAAATATAGACTTGAAATCATACTGATTTCTTTTGTTGTCTAGATTGTCTCTACTTATATACAGGAGGTTGTTTAAGCATAGAGTTGTCTTGCCAATGTAAGTTTAGTAGATCGTGTGATTCTTTGTCCTTCTATGCCTTGAGTCCTTGCCTAAAATGAGAACACACTTAAAACAGTGATGAAACATTTAATAAGTGTATTTGCTGATAGGGCTCCTAGTGGTCTGAACCAGATTTTATACCCAGCAAAAGGAGATGAGGAGATAATACTTCAGTGTTTATTGTTATAGAACAGACCAGAGGAACTGATGGTGGGGGAGGGAGGCTGTTAATGTGGGGCTTTCACTGTTTGTCAAGGAGCTCTGGGGTTGGCAGAGAATAACTGCCTGGAAGCCTGCCCAATAAGCCCCCTTGTGGTGGCCCCAGGTACACATAGTAGGATTGTCAGGAATGCTTCTTGGTAAATTGCTTTTCTAGGCAAGAATACTGGAGTGGGTTGCCATGCCCTCCTCCAGGGGATCTTCCCAACCCAGGGATCGAACCAGGTCTCCTGCACTGCAGGCAGATTCTTTACTGTCTGAGCCACCAGGGAAGCCCAAACTGCTTTGAGTAATAGTAATTACTAACTGGTTAGTGATAGCCGCGGGCAGCTTTAGGGATCTGCTCTCTGATCAGGCATCCAACAGCAGATACTGATAGTGTGAATAGAACCATCATCCTTTGCTAGGGAGGAAGTGAATTCTGGTGTAGACCCTGGACCTCCCCGGTAGGACTTGCAAGGCAATAAGAGTTCAGAGGAGGCTAGGATAAAGAGACTCAAGGAAACTGGGAGTTTCCCAAGGATATGTCTATTTCTTTCCTGTTTGGCCAAGATGAGCCTTTTCCTTTATCATGATCTCATTGTAGTCTTAGGTCAGACTCCTAAAGTCTCCTCTTTTTGAGGAGCAAATCCATTGGTTTAGGTGTGCTAGAAGTAACTAGAAGGGGATTGACCCTTCAAAGAAAAGAACTGCACTTGGTAAAACTTTTCTGTGGCTTTTTGCTTGTGGTTCCCTGGTAGTCACTGCAGCATGGGTAGTCAGAGGTCAAACAGAAAGCTATGTTGCTACTGAGTTGAGTTGGAGGATGGAGTTCAGAGCTTCCAGAACAGCCGGAAAGCGAGGGGAGATATTTCAGAAAGGAGAGAGCTGCAGAAGGAGGAGAAGCATGAACATTATTGTAAACTTTGCCCAAATCATTGCCTGAGCTCATGTGAATGGGGGAGACTCCAAGGTTCCCAACAAAGAGCAGCAGCTTAAAAGT
The DNA here is from genome assembly GCF_019320065.1 of Cervus canadensis. NCBI lineage: Eukaryota > Metazoa > Chordata > Mammalia > Artiodactyla > Cervidae > Cervus > Cervus canadensis. The sequence continues at coordinate 59,955,207 of NC_057389.1, forward strand.
TGAGGAAACTGGGAAGTTTAGCTGCTACCCACTGCAGGGAAACTGAATTTGGAGTGTGAGTCTAGCAGATTCACTGCCTGCCAGAACAAAAACATAAATATGTTTTTATAAAGATAAAAGAATTTATTCCCTCTGCAGTGTATCCTACACAAGATCCACCATGCTATGCTGTGTCACGTTGCCTCAGTCATGTCCGACTCTTTGCCCTGTGAGTGGGGGAGACAGTGCCTCTCCATGTGATTTCCCAGGCAAGAATACTGGAGTGGGTTGCCATGCCCTTCTCCAGGGGATCTTCTCAACTCAGGGATCGAACCCACGTCTCATTATGTCTCCTGCATTGGCAGGCGGGTTCTTTACCACTAGTGCCACTGGAAAACCATACAACATCCACTATGTAATAAAAATTACTAGAGGAAACAGAAATGTATAAGCTATGGCTAAGAGACAAAGCAATTAAACCTGATTCTGAGATGGTCCAGGTATTAGAATTAGGAGATAAGCACTTTAAAGCAACCATTATAAATATGTTCAAAGACTTAAAGGAAAAAGTCTTAGTGAATAACAGATTGAGGAATCTAAGCAGAGAAATGAAAGCTATTTAAAAATGAAAACTCTAGCATCAGAAAATGTAGTGTCTGAAATAAAAAGTTTATTAGATTGGATTAAGAGCAGATTGGAAATGGCAGAAGAAAGAACCACTGAACCTGCAGTTAGATCAATAAAAAGTTATCCAGTCCGAAAAACAGGAAAAAAAAAAAAAAAAGATTGGAAAAAAATGAACAGAGCATCAAGGAACAGTGGGACAATATAAAGTCTAATATATATATATATATAAACTGGAATCTCAGAAAGAGGAAGAGAGAATGAGGCAGAAAAAATATTTGAAGAAATAAGAGCCTAGCGTTTCCTAAAATTGGAGAAAAAATCAACTTAAAAATAGAGCAAACTCAGCAAACCCAAAGCAGGACAAATACAAAGAAAGCTGCCTTTAGGCACAATATAGGTAAAGTGTTAAAAACCAAAGAAAGAGAAATCTTGAAAGCAGACAGAGTGAGGAAAAAGACAGTATATATAGTGAAAATGATACTAAAAAACTGGCTCTTTATTAGAAAGAATGGAGACCAGATGAAAACGAAGTAACATTTAAAATAGTAAAAGAACACTAAAAAAATCTTACCACTTCTTGAATCTGTATCCAACAAAAATATCCATCAAAAATGAGGGTGAAATATTTTCAGAGAAGTAAAAGCAGAAAACTTGTCACCAGCATGACTGCACTGCAGGGGATACTAAAGGAAGTTATTCAAGCTGGAGGAACGTGACACTGGATGACAATATGGATCTACAGGAATGAATTTTATTTATATATGTAGGACTGTTATGTATATATGTATATTTTAAAAGGTAATTTATTTGTTTATTTTGGCTGTGCTGGGTCTTTGTTGTTTGGGCTTTCTTTGGTTGCTGCAAGTGGGGGCTCCTCCTTGTAAGGGTGCACGGGCTTCTCATTGCAGTGGCTTCTCTTGTTTCAGAGCATGGGTCTCTAGGCCAGTGGGCTTAGTTGCCCTGCAGTATGTGGGATCTTCCCAAACCAGGGATTGAACATGTGTCCCCTGCATTGGCAGTTGGATTCTAAACCACTGGACCACCAGAGAAGTCCCTATGTATATATTTTTCTTTTTTTTGTTTTATTTAAAATCTCAACTTATTTAAGACATATAGCTATTAAAACCAAAGTATACCACCATATTTGGTTTATAATGTATGTAGATGATGTGTATAAAATATATTGTATGAACATCAACAATAGTTCATAGGAACAGAATGGAGGAGGGGAAAATGTGAGACCCGAGTCCAACCATATGCATTATTATTAAATGTAAATAAACATTAATTTAAAAGGTAGAGATTGCCAGACTGAATAGAAAGGATAGACAGCTAAATGCTAATTAGAAGAGGTCCACTTTAAATATGGAAGGATGGATAGGTTGAAAGTAAGAGCATGGAGAAAGGCATATCATGAAAAAAATAAACTTCCTTATTGCAACCAGAAATTGTAACACTGCTTTCTCAGTAATTGGTGGAACAACCAGGCTACCAAATCAGAATACAGATCTGACAAACACTAACAGCCATCTTGACCTAACATAGATTTTTATAGAATACTCCAGGCAACAGAGGGGTATCTTAAACTTTTCAGATGTGTGTGGAATGTTTGCCGAGGAAGACCATCCTGTGTCATAAAATAGACTCAGATTTCAAAGAATTGAAATCTTAGAGTTCTCTGACCACAGTGGGCTTGAATTAGAAATAAATATCAACCAAATCCCAAGTGAATGGAAACTACATCATGCTGTGTACAGTCCCCACAGACCCCCATTCGGTGTCTAAAACAGGACCCCCTGTTCTTAGGGTTGGGTATGGCCAGCCCACCACAGTGAGAGGGGAAGACGGTGACATTCAACAGGTCCTTACCTCACACATGACTGTGTTAAAAGTGCTTCAGATGCGCTAATTCATGTAATCCTCACACAGCTGACCCTGTTGGAGAGCTGAGACTGAAGTGACTTGCCCAAAGTTTCATAGTCAATGGATGGGCAGCTGATGTGGGGGCTGGGTCTGTCCGACTCGAGGCCCTTCCCTGGGCCACATTAAAGTATGGTCTCTCAATCACATTTGTATACTTGCATCTCCTTTCCTGATGGGACTTTTAGAACTGTGGTCTTTTCTGATGAAAATCTGCCCATTGTCTGCCCTTACAGCTTATCGCCATACTTTTTCTATTTCATATAATTATTCTGTTTTTATTAAAATTAAGTGTGCACAGAAGTCATCCTTTCGCACCTCAATTGAAGGTACCTACTAACCTTCCTAGATGTAGGTGAGGTAACCTTTGCCACGTATAGGTATGTGAGTACACACGTGTATATGTGTGAGTGTATATGCACCCAAACACTTGGTATACATGTGTATATAATTATGTCATTCAAATAATACATGCAAAATATGCATATGTGTGTGTATGTGTATAGTTTCCTCTGTCTTTTCTTGAGGTTCACTCAGACTAAAATTCTGTAAGCAAATGTATTACAGTTTCCGGGCGTAGCTGTGCCACTCACCGTTTTGCTGGAGGGCCCGGGAAGCCTGCTGTGCAGGTCTGTGCCCTTCCGTCTGTGTGCTTCATCAGATCCCGGGTCCCCAGTCCCTGCGCGTCCCCAGTCTGAGCTCGTGTTGAGATGCTCCGTGGTGCTGAGTGCACCTTTTAACCTGTCTCCCCGGGATGATGAATTGTCCTAGCAGAGTGTCAGGACACCTCCAGCAGCCCTTTCAGAGGAGAGCCCTAAACTGGGATTTATCTGTACTTGTCACAGATGAGTGCTGTTTACTTACGAGGCCTGCATTAGTGTCAGGCCAGTGGGAAAGCCTTTCCATCTACCGATTCACCGGACTGCACTTGTCAAACACTAATGTCCATAGGCAGAAGCCGGAGCACAATTTCACAGCCTGGATGCTCCTTAGTTCATATTCAGTCAGCCGTGCCCCCCTTCACAGCTGCCCGTCACGGCATCTCTATTGTTTGGACACCCTTCCTGGCTGCTCTGCTCATGACTCTCATGGCTACAGATTATGTTCTTTAACTCAGCTCCACCTGCATGAGTGTCCACCTGCATGACTTGGGAATTGAGAGAAGTCATATTGCTTTTCTGTGCTTTAGTTTTCTCAGCTTAACAGGAATACAAATAAAACCCATCTTACTGAGTTGTTGACCAGACTCAATAAGGTAATGCATGAGGAAAAAGCTTTTTGTAAAATAAGGGGAGACACCACGTGCCTTTATTGTTTTATATATGATGCAGCTCTGCTGATACCTGATTGAGATTAATCAGAGACCACATTCAACAATGTTTTTTTTTCCCCCAGTAAATAAGGCATTATCTAAGCATGCTTGGTTAGTGAGGTTGAATGCACCCCCAGCTTCCTAATACTAGCATTATATACTGTTTACAGTTGATCTTTATTGGGGGAAAATAGTGTAGCTATTTCAGCAAGTATGTGACCTTCTAATTCTTAGCCTCTGATGCAATTGTAAATTTGACAGAAATAAGGCAGTTATATTTTTTAAGTGAAACATGTCTAATATGATTTATTGGTTGGCCTCTGTGGTTAGGCTCCTTGGATTCAGCAGTTATGATGAAATATAGACATAACCATCTGTGTTTTAAGGGGGTCTTAGCTCGGTGCCATCATTAGTGGAGCTTGGAGAAGGAGGGTGGAGAGTAGGGGCAGGTATAAAACTTCATGTAGGTGGTGGCATTAGGGCAACACAAAGACAACTGAGAGGATTATGTGACGATAATTCGTTGAATTACTTATTGATATAGATGTTTATTGTGGAATACTGGGTAAATACAGAATTGTGTAAAGAATGAAAAAATAATACCTATATTGCAACCATGCAAGAAAACTCCTGTTATAAATTTATGTATTTATCCAGAGTACTTACTGTGTGCTTCCTGCAGGCTAGGTGGTGGGACACATTAGGAAGCAAGACAGAATTACTATCCATCACAGCTTCTATCCCAATGGGAATAGAGAAAGATGATAAACAAGTGATAAATACTATAGAGAAAAATAAAGGGAGAGAGTCAGTGCCAGGAGTAGTGACTTGTGGGAGTGGAAAGAGGAATTAAAAAAATAATAATGGTGGAGGAAGGACATACTTTTAAAGGACAGTTGAGCAGTGTTCTCAGGAAAGAGCAAGTAAGCCATGTGGATATCTGAAGACAGAGCATTTCAGGTGAGTGGACAGTGAGTGCAAAGGTCCTGAGGCGGGAGGGTGCCTGCTCTATTCACGCAACAGTGTGACTGGAGCAGAGAGGAGAGCTGGAGGGGATCAGTGAGGGCTGGATCCTGCAGTGTGTGGTTGGCCCTGGAATCTTTTCTTTTCTCTGCGTGATGCTGTTTATAGAACCCCTGCATGGGAATGCCAATTGATAGGCAGAAAACCAACGAAAACTTTCAGGAGTTTAAGATGAGGGAGATGACAGTTCTATTAGTTTCCCTCTGTGTTTTAGGTTGAGCTCATATACAAGAAGGCAGTATGTTGTAATGGAAGCATCAGGGTGTTGGAATTGCACAGATTGGGTTCAAATCTTGTATTCTCTGTTATATCCAGCCCTGTGACTTCATTCAGCTTCTTTATAAAACTTACCTGATAGGGTTTTTGAGAAAAGTAGGTACTCAGGTCATGCCATTTTGCCTATGTTAAAGAATTTGCTGGCAATTTGCTGAAGATAGAAAGGAATATGTTCTAACATAGTGAGCTTCCTGTTTTTTTCTTAAATGCTGCTGTTTTATTGAGAGCTGCATAGTTCAGTAAATAAGCCAATAGACACATGTGGCCATTTAAGTCAAAACTGATTGAAATGAAATGAAATGAAACATTCAATTCCTTAACCCTCCTACTTATATTTTAAGTGTTCATTACCCACACGTGGCTTCTATATGGGCCGTGAATACTATAGAACATTTCCATCATCACTGGAAATTTCACTGGACAGCGCTACTCAAGAACAAGTGGCAAACCCTTACTAACTCTGAGCTCAGATGCATGTATGTGGTGAGATAATACTTTCTTTGTGGTGGCATTCAGAATGCTGTCCCTGGACCTCCACAATCATGGCCACTTGGGAGAGGAACTGGGATGGGATTTCTAAACCCCATGGAAGATTTCTTGAATCAGAATTTCTGAGAGTAATGCCCAGAGATCTGCCTCTTAGTCATGTCCTCTGTGAATCTAGTGCAGGGTAAAGCATGCAATTTGGGGTGCTAAAGGACACTGTCAGAATTAATTAAGGCATGCTACATATCCTAAGATGCTCTGATGGTGCGAGCTACAGTGCTGCACAATATTATTACTAATTGCAAATTGCTTTGGTGAATCAGTTCCCTTCCTCCTGGTCCACTTGAGATTAGACTAATTTGTTGGGCTCTGTTAGCTCCCTGCAGATAGCATTTCATGTATTCTCATAAAAGCTTCCTACATCTTATTTGTACTTTCAAAATATTCCTGAAATAAATGTTACTTGGTGTTGGTTTATTAGATTTATTAAAAAAAACAAACAAACCACAATACCCAACAGCCTATAGTGTACATTGAAAAAAATTCCATGAACCAACCATCAAGTTGAATTACACAATAATGGCCACAGTTTTCTTATAGGAACATGCCAGATGGGCAGTGGCCACAGGGGATTACTAGACCAAGAAGATAAACAAGATTAAAATGGAATTATTTCTCATTCCAAATCAGGATTTTCCACTGTGTGTGCAGCGATGACTCTGGGGGAAATAACCGCCTGCAAAGCGTCTACTGTCATGGTGCCTGTTGTGTGTTTGTGCAGTGATAAATCAGTGGATTTATGGATTTAATTTCCTCTTATTGCTAACCTCCTTCCTATCTGAAGATATGAATTTAAAAGGTAAGGTGTGTATCTACAGGTAGTAAAATACCGTTTTGATTGTTCTCGCTGGCAGAGTCTTGTATGGAATTAAAATCTCAAGAAAAATCTTGTTAAAGATGGGTCAATTCATTATGTCATAGAGATTCATTTGTTAGAGACAAGGCTGGCTGTGCATTCAGTTCTGCTGCAGAAAACCTTAGTTCTGATAGCTGTTTGTGCCGCAAGATGATGAGTGACTCAGCTGTTTCAGATCACATCTGCATCCAGGGTAGCTGCCCCAGCATTTTGGTCTGGCTCCCTTTCACTTTTTTTTTTTTTTTTTAGACTATACCAGTGAATGGGGACAGCTTAGTTTTCTCATGACACCATGCTGTCTTCCTTTCTTGGAAGCTAAGTAAGGGTTTTGGGGGTTCAGCCTAGGCTGGTTCCCATTTAAAATCCTCCTTGGAAGTAGTTCAGATGGCTTGGCTTCACCCCATCCAGTCTGGCCACCTGTTGCTTTGAAAAATGTCCATACTCTACATCATACCTTATTCAGAGACCTCTGCTGTGTTAGGACCCTTAGGGTTGCAAGCCAATAAAACCTGATTTAGACAAGCTTAAGTATGGAGCCTGGTTATGGTCCACATAATTTGACAATCCAGCTGTGGATTTCAGGCAGGGCTGCATCCAGGGCTTGCTCTCACTCTCTCCTCATCTCTCTGCTGCAGTGGCTTTGGTTTGTTGGCTTTATTCTCAGACACACTTTTCTCAGTGACTGGGAAGATGTTCTCTGGCAGTTCCAAGACAACCCTTCCTAATGGAGGATCCTCTGTTTCCTGAATCCATATTCATATCCATGGAGGACTCTTACCAGTCTGTGGGATCATATACCCCTTCCTGGGTGAATCTCTCTGGTGTGGCAAGGAAAGAGAACTCACGCTGGCCATGCTTGAGTCATGTGGTTCTCTGTGTGGTTAGAGAGTGTGGTCAGCTAGGCCTGAACCAGAAGTCAAAGGTTCTCTTAGAAGAAGAGGGGGACCCTGTGGGCCAGACAGAAGATGTTTCCTCCACCGCACTGGGTGGGGCATCTTTAGGCCTCCCTCCAGCTTTGGTTTGTCTAGGGATCCTTGCACCTCATTCCACCCATCTCCAGCTCCATATTCTCTAGCTGATTTGGCTCTGCCCTTGGCCTCTGAGCTATGGGCTTCTCTGGTGGCTCAGCTGCTAAAGAATCCACCTGCAATGAGGGAGACCTGGGTTCGATCCCTGGGTTGGGATGATCCCCTGGAGAAGGGAATAGCTACCCACTCCAGTATTCTGGCCTGGAGAATTCCATGGACTGTATGTATAGTCATGGAGTCTCAAAGACACAGACACTACTCAGCAACTTTCATTTCACTTTGGGTCTATGAAGCAGCCACAGAGGCATGAGCTTTGCTTTCCATATTTCACTTCAGTGGGGTGTCCTCCTGGAGTTACCATGGAGACACCATGATATCAGGGCCTATTCTGTAGGATCTGGGAGACCACTGACCTTTAGGTGGGGGTTCAGATCCTGTTTGTGCCCTTCACTGGTGATGTGAAATTAGTTAAATTTTCCCAACCCATTTTCTTCATCTCCCAAAAGGGATAATATTACTAGATGCTTCCTAAGGCTTTTGTGAACATTAAACCAGATTGGGCATGAAGAGGGTAATTAGCACAATGCTCGGCACTTAGTAGAGACTCTCAGAGAGGTGGCTTTTCTCCTCCTGGCCCCCAGCTTCCCTTTCCCCATCACCGGCATGGATGCCTCCGCTGAGGCAGGTGTTTGGATCTCCTGTTCTTCCTTGTGTTGTTAGGTAGTTTAGGGAGGTGGCACAGCATGTGGCTAAGTCAGTGGATTCTGGAGCAAGAACTTGTGGCCTGGATCCACACTCTGGCTCTTGCCAGCTGTGTGACCTTAGATTGGCCACTTAACTTCTCTCTCCTTAGCTCATTTGAAAAGTGAAATAGGGACTTAGGAGGATTACATGAGTTAATGCATTTTAAGTGTTTAAAACAATACCAGCACTTGGTAAGTGATGAATACATTTTTTATTATTTGTGCCGATCTTAGGTTTCCTGTATGCCTTTCTGGCTTCCCAGACTTATCAGGCTTGAGCCTGGGATGGTGCCCCTCCCTCGCAGTGACAGTGAGGTGTCCCCATCCAGCAGTCCCCCTCATGTTAGAACAACATTCTGCCATGTGAGTGTTTCCCTGGAAGTGCCTGTTTCTGGTTCAGAGCACACGTGACCCTTGAACAGTGTGGGGACTTGGGTGCTAACCCTCTGTGCAGTTAAAAATCCACGTATAATAATCCACATCGCATAGTCTGTAGATGTGGTTTCTCTGTATTCACAGTTCCCTATGCATGGATCAAGCCAACCTTTGACAGTGTATTGCTATAGAGTACGTATTTATTGGAAAAAAAAATCCACCTGTGAATGTACCTGCAGAGCTCAAACCAGTGTTGTTCGAGTCAACTGTATCTCTTTATTTTCACCTAAACAGTGACCCAGCTGGATCACATAAATACAACAGAATAGACTATATCTGTTTCACTCATTTCTTAAACTTTTGTATTGGAGTGTAATATGCATATAAGGTGCATAAATAGAACAGACCTGTTAGCAAGTGCGCATCCCCATGTGACCAGCCCCTAGATTAGGAAACAGGACATGAGCAGCACCCGAGAAGCCTCACTCATTCTCCCCTAATCTTAGTACTTCCCTCCTGGATTCTTTCTGCTATCTTCTTCCCAGAGGTTAGTCTAATTTTCTGTGTATGCTACTTTCAGTGTCTGTCAGTTGCCCTTTCATGAGTTTCATGTAAATGACCTATAGTTTACACTCTTATCTGGCTCTTTTTCAGTCCACCTTAGGCATGTGGTCTACGATTGCGTAGTAGTAATTCACTGGCTTTCATTGCTGTCCAGTATTCTGTTGTGTGGACAGACCGCAACCTATCCATTTTGCTATTGATGGATATTTGAGTTGTTTTGAGGGAAGGTTATTTTGAGTGTTGCTGCTTATGAACATTCTGTATCCATCTTTTTCCTATGCCTGTGTTCATTTCTATTGGATCTATTCCTAGGGGTGGGATTGCTGGGTCACATGGTCCACGTGAGTTTTTTCTACTCATGCTGTCTGGTGGTTCTCTGAAGTGGCTGTGTACCCCTGCAAGGCTCTGCTCCTGCCAGTGGGGCAGGACAGTTCTAGTTGTTCTGCATCTTTTTTTTATACTTGGTGTGGTCAGAGTTTACTATTTTAGCCCTTATGGTGTACTTTGGCCTCGGGGTATCCTATTTTGTAAAATGCCTGTTCACATCTCTTGCCTTTTACTTTTAATTGAGTTGTCTGTCTTTTTTTATTGATTTATACAAGCTTTTTATATATTCTGGATGTAAGCCATTTGTTGGTTTTAGATGATACAAATACCTTCTCTCCTTCTATGGCTTTTTTTTTTCACTCTCCTTATGGTGTTTTTTTTTTTTTTTTCCTTCTTATGGTGTTTTTTGATGAGAAAGATGCCTTATGAGTTTTTGTCTTTGCATCCCATTTCCCTTACATATTTTAAAGAAGCGTCCAGGAAAATGTGGTTGCCTGCTCTTCTTCAGCAGAATGCAGAGCTTTCTGTGGGTTTATTCTGGCTTCAACCAACAGAGACATGTGAATTTTTCATCCTAAATTGCTTTAAAACAGAACCACTTCCTTTTACCTTTGCCTCTGGCTTACATTAGGTATTTTTTCCCCCTTATTTTTAAAAGACTAAGTCATTGACTCTTTGGACCTGTTTTCAGACCATGGAGCCAGAAAATACCATGTTTCAAAGAAAAGCAAGTGTTCCTTTTAAATTTTTCCTCCTAAAATCCTAATACAATGGGCCAGCTTTGATAAAGAAGAGTAATTGAGAGTTACACATAAATGAGAATCGTATATTAAATGAGAATCATATATTAATCAGCAGTATTACTTCTAATGTCTTTTCTTTATGAGCATTCATCAATCCTTTACATGGATTACCTCATTTGGACTTTGTAAATTCTATGAAGTTGGCCCCACTAATAACCTCATTTTATTGATTGAAAGAGTGAGGGTCAGTACCTTTCCAAGGTCACACAGTCAATCGCTGTGTTCGTGCCAAGGTTCAGAGTGGGCTCTCCTGGACTCCAGCACTCAGTACTCTGCGGTGCTGCCCTCCTGGGGAAGATGCATCCTTGCTCTTTGCAATTTGAATCAAGCCAATCAAACCACCAGCCAAGCCTCCTGCTATGAATAGCTCAGTACTGATGGAAAATTGGAATCTTCTCCTCCCCCAGTTTCCCATCTCAGAAATAAATCAGTGAAGCTGCCTGTCTCCTTAATGCCTTTTGAAGTGATTTTATTTTTCCTCATTCCAAAGGCATTGCATCTTGTTCTCCGGCTGCAGTCCAGAAGACTGGGAAGTTTGGAGTAAAATATGGTAGACTTCAGTGCTTCACAATCACCTGGTCTGGAATTGTGTATGTTTAAAATAATTATGAGTCCATATTTCCCTTTTAAATGTAACCTGCTGTCCAAGCTTGGCAGCAAATGACTTCCTGGTCTTAGAAACCTAGGAGAGGCCAGTGATGAGAACCTCTGACTGCTTCCAGATCCTGTCTATTCATTGGCTACAGACCCTTATTTCCAGCCACTGGACCAGATTCTCACAGCCATGAGCGAAGGAGTTGGCCCTGGTTGGGGAGATAAGAACTTCATAGAGGAAGCCTAGAGTAGGATTCAGGATGCTGTGCTAGGCTCTCTCTGTTGTGGGCAGCTTATTATCAAGACTGGGGCAAAGTCAGGGTTGGGTATGTCCAAGGGTTCCCAAATCTGTTAGATTCTTGGGTTATGGCTGGGAGGGAGTCATGGCTGCCATTTCCAGTTCTTTCAAAATGTCACAGGGCTGTGCCTGGAGCAGCAGAATTGACCGCAGCTGATGTAGATGCTGTCTCTACGTTGTAGGGTCATGAGCTTGGAAGGAGAAAATCACCCAAAAGTTGGGGGCTGGGGCTGGCTCCCTCTTGCTGGGTGAAGCCCCTCCAGTGCCTGGGGGATGGGGACAGTGGTGGAATTCAACCATCTGCAGCTGTGGTAGCACAGTGGCTTGTCACTCAGAGGTGATCTTGCCACTTTTCTTCTCTCCTTCACTGGAGGGTCTTGTCCTGTGGTGCTTCCGCTTGACTATTGATTACCTCTTGCAGAGGGACTTCCCTTCACATTTAACTTGAAAATAGTGTTTTCTCAATTTTATGGCTTGTGACTTCTACCTGCCCATCACGCCTCTCTCCATGTAGGTACCGCCTAAAGCATAAACAGCTGTTTTCTGGGTAGTTTTCCACATTGCCTTTTGCACATTGAGCAGTAGGGGTGGGCTCAGGAAACGATTGCCCTCGCCTGAACCAGCCGTCCACAGACACAGCTACACTGGCGGCATAAAGATGGGCTCGGCGCTGAGTAATTGTGGAGAGCAATTTGCTGTCTCTATTCACTACTGTCTGTCTGAAGACACTTGCAAGAACTTTTAGGGGCATTTGAGAAAAATCTTGTCTTTGGAGTTGAAAATGATGAAGGAAAGAAAATGCAGTTTCTTTCACTGGTTAATTCCTAACAATTGGTGTTCGCCTGCTGAGGTCTCAGGAAGACAACAATGAGTGTATTTTTCTCCCACTTTGAGTAGGTTGTGGGAGAAAAGAAGTCCCATGGGTCCTTAAGGACTCTTTCCTGGCACTGTCCCTCCTGGGAAGTATCCCCAGGTGCTGAGGCAGGGGCAGACCTCTGTGTGTTGGGTCTTCCTGCCGCCTTTGGATCAACTTGTCTCCTGCAAGTTAAGACCAGGACGACTAAGTCCAGGAGGCAGAGAGTAAGGCAGGTGCATATGGGCCATCTCAGGGCTGCACCTGGGCTGTCTTCTGCTGGGGGACTCCGGGCAAACCGTTTATGCCAAGATAGCTCTGCGGGGCTCTTCTAGGTCCTTGGTCCCATTACCGCGTGAGTGATGGGGAGGGGTGATGGTGGCCTAGGAGGCGGTGATCAGAACCACAGCAGAGGAGCCTGCAGGAACAGCCAAAGAGCAGTCACACTGGGTATCACCTATTTTGCTTTGTGATTAAGAGTCTGGTTTTGTTAAGGATGACACCTACACCATGTAAACTTCATGATCTTAGAGATATTCTGCAGCTGCACCTGGCTCCTTTAATAAACTCTCGGGTTATGATCCCTAGGCAAATCAATAGTGTCTGTTGAACTGAATAGAATTTGTGTAAATCTTCCTTTAAAATACCTATTTTCCATCATTAACACCTATTGGAGTAATGAAGTTGATTAACTCACATGGTATGTGAAATGGTGGTCTGTCTTCCTCCTGACCGCACAACTGCATCCTCAGACTCAAGGTGGGGGGTAAGTGTGGTTTTCCTTCATGACTGATACTCGATCCCTGGGTTCCTGTCACTGGCTTCCCACATCCCCCTTGGGGTCTGCGAGTCTGAGCACTTGGACTCTCTTCTGTCTCCCTTCGCTGTTCCAGGCTGCAGGTTCCACTGGGGTTTGGTGAGACTCTTCCTCTTACATCCTGCCCTCTGGGAGGTGCATTGGCAGGACTGCTGCAGCCACCATGGTGCCTTCAAAATGGAAGGAGGAGTCCCCTCTGGGCGGGCACAGTCCTGATTCAGGGTGTGGTTGGTGCATGCAGTTCACTTGGCATTTCAGCCCCTACTCCTGTCCTGACCTGGCAGTCTTTCTTCATTGTTAATTTTATTTTATTTTTGGCTGCCATGGGTCTTTGCTGCTGTACAGGGGCTTTCTCTAGGTGCAGTGAGCAGGGGCTACTGTTTAGCTGCCATGCACAGACTTCTCATTGCAGTGGCTTCTCTTGTTGTGGAGCACAGGCTCTCGGCACATGAGCTTCAGTAGTTGTGGTGCAAGGGCTTAGTTGTTCCCTGGCATGCAGAATCTTCCTGGACCAGACATCAAACCTGTCTCTCCTGCATTGTTGAGTGGTTTCTTAACCACTGAACTATCAGGGAAGCCTTTTTTTAGTTGAATGAAAGATTTTTAAAATTCTGTCATGCTTTACAATTTTCAAAAGTTTCACACCATGATTTCATATAATTCTGTAATAACTCTTTTTCCCTACCCCATGTTGTCCCCCCTCCCCTTCCCTCTCCTCACTAGTAACCATACTGACCAGGCATTCATGTACAGTGAGCGACCTGTAAAACTGTCCATGCTGGCCCTGTGCACTCTCATGTGTAAAGTCCAGGGCCAGGGCTCAGTACATATTTAGATGTTCAATAAATATCAGTTCCTTTGTCATCCCTTCTTTTTTTCTTCCAGTTTTTTTTTTTAAATTTATTTTAGTTCGAGGCTAATTACTTTACAGTATTGTAGTGGTTTTTGCCATACATTGATATGAATAAGTCATGGGTTTACGTGAGTTCCCCATCCTGAACCCCCCTCCCACCTCCCTCCCCATCCCATCCCTCTGGGTCATCCCAGTGCACCAGCCCTGAGCACCCTGTCTCATGCATCCAACCTGGAACTGGCGATCTGTTTCATATATGATAATATACATGTTTCAATGCTATTCTCTCAGATCATCCCACCCTCGCCTTCTCTCACAGAGTCCAAAAGACTGTTCTATACATCTGTGTCTCTTTTGCTGTCTCGCATACAGGGTTATCATTACCATCTTTCTAAATTCCATGTATATGTGTTAGTATACTGTATTGGTATTTCTCTTTCTGGCTTACTTCACTCTGTATAATAGGCTCCAGTTTCATCCACCTCTTTAGAACTGATTAAAATGTATTCTTTTTAATGGCTGAGTAATATTCCATTGTGTATATGTACCACGGCTTTCTTATTGATTCATCTGCTGATGGACATCTAGGTTGCTTCCATGTCCTGGCTATTATAAACAGTGCTGGGATGAACATTGGGGTACATGTGTCTCTTTCAGTTCTGGTTTCCTCTGTGTGTATGCCCAGCAGTGGGATTGCTGGGTCATATGGCAGTTCTATTTCCAGTTTTTAAAGGAATCTCCACTCTGTTCTCCATAGTGGCTGTATTAGTTTGCATTCCTACCAACAGTGTAAGAGGGTTCCCTTTTCTCCATACTCTCTACAGCATTCTTATTTATGATATAAATGCACTCTTTGCAAGAAAGAGAATTACCTTATTCAGAGTGTTTTTGATGCCCTGTGTTGTAATGGGAAGAGTGTGACTTTTGAGAACCAAAGGGCCTAGGCTTGGATCCTGCCTGGCTTTGTACTTTGATCCTTAAGCCACATATGTGAACTCAAGCAGTTTTCCTAATATCTCAGCACCTCATTCCCTTTGTCTTTAAAAGGGAAGCACAGACAGCATCTTCTACAGAGGGCAGTGAAGAGTGTTAAGACAAGTAATCTGTTTAGAGGAGGGGTGGACAGACTCAGCCCCAGAGCCAAGTCTTCCTGAGGTCATCAGTTTAGAGTGATTGGTACATTTTTAGAGGGGAGCAGGGAGAGCAATGTGTGGAAAAGTCTGTTTGTGACCCAAAAAGTCAAAAAGTTTACTCTCTGACCCTTCGTAGAGAAAGTCTGTCATTTCCTAATTTGGATATTTGAGCCCTGCCTGGCGTGACTAGCAGTTCTCCATGCAGTATTTTCCTCTCTTCTACCTCTTACAAATCTTTCCCCAGGGTTCTCTTTGTCTGAGCATTTGGTGCAAGAGGCTCCCATCATCAAGAGCAGCCCCAAAGGCCAAGAAATGAAGATCTATTCAAAGTGAAAATCCATAGCACTTCTGTTTTTCATTTCTTTCCCACCTTTAAATATAAAACTCACTGAGGCCCTTGTGTGCTTAGAGTTACCACAGGTGTGAGTAGCTTTCGATAATTTCTAATAAATAATCATGTTTAAGCTGAGTGCCAGTGGAACATTTTTTCTGACGCTCTTTAAACTAGTTATTTATTTTCTTGGAGAAATGGAACCTAAAATGGCTCAGTAATGAACTGCTACTGTTATTACGAGACTTGTTCACATAATGGTGAGGAGGATTTACGTTCCCAGGTAGATTTTAGTTGTGAAAGATTTAAGAATAATGTGGTAAAGAGGCATTGTTAATAAGCATGAATGTGATTGAGTGTGTGTTCATAGTTTATTCAGTATTTTCTCCAGTTCTGCCATTTGGGCCCCTTGGTTGTGTAGCAGAATGTAAGGGCCAGCAGGAAGGCAAGCAGTGACCTAAATCAAAATTGGGCCTAATTCTTAGTTAGTTGGGTCTCAGGTTTGTTAAGGTGTGTTGTTGTGCTATGTGCTCAATCATGGCTGCTCTCTTTGCAACCCCATGGACTGTAGCCCACCAGCCTCCTCTATCCATGGAGTTTTCCAGGCAAGAATACTGGAGTAGGTTGCCATTTCTTCCTCTGGGGGATTTTCCTGACCCAGGGATCAAACCCGCATCTCTTATGTCTCTTTACCACTGTGCCACCTGCTAAGGTGTGTGCTTTCCATAAATGAGGGCATAGGATCCGTTCATGGCCCTCATGGCTTTTAGCCAGGGAAGAAGCACGTTAGTCTGGGGTGATTCATGGATCAGACTACCAGCTGGTGCAGTTAGCAAGCTGCTCTCACTTACGATGGGAACTGCCCACTCCTGGAACCTTCTCAGTGTTGTACGTCTAATGGGCAAAGATCCTGTTTCATCCTCTGTCCTCTAGCTGTGACTCTGGCTCAGAAACCACCAGATATCTGGTGTAATAAGCTTGTCCCTCCAGCCCCAGGGCATCTCCTGGGATTTCAGTTTTTCTCCCCACCCTTTCCATAGTTTGGCTTCACCCACATCTTAGCCCAGAGGCTCAGCTTTTGTCTACTTTGTCAAAGGTGAGATTTGCCTTCAAAATAAATAAATTACAAGTTTCCAAGGGAATCATAAAAACTCCGTTTACCAGCTCTGATTCGACCAGTGGCTGTTCTGAATCTTCGTAGGTTGATTACATCTGAGCTGGGTCCAGTAGAGTCCATCCTCTGGGAGCTGATGGTCTAGAACTTGGCGGGTACTCTGCCGTCTGGGAGTACTGGGCTGCCATGGTGTGTGGAAAGAGCCCAGGACTCTGTGGTTTGACAGAGCTGGAGCTGACCCCTTGCTCAAGTTACTTAACCTCTCTGATCCATAGTCCTCTCTACTGTAAAATGTAGAGGCTACCTCCATTCTTGCAAAGGCATTGTGATGATTATAGAGGATATTCAGTGCAAAGTGCTGAGCACAGTGCTTGCCTGGCAGTAGGTGTTCAATAGACATATGTTATTTCCCATTGTAGGTTGAACACAGGCTTGAATTGCGATTTCTTCATCTCCCTTTAGAAAGTAGTGGAGTCCCTGCACCTCCTTAGTACCTGGGTCTTTGCTGTACTGCCCACTGGCTCCATTTTGGGTCTGTAGTAGAAAATATTCTTGGGAAATTTCCTGGTGGTCCATGTGGCACAGCCAAAAAATACCCTCCCCGCCAAAAGAGAAAATATTCTCACACTGCCATGTTCATTTTCCTGGTCACTCTATCTTTTCCCTTCAAGACCAATCGCAGACTCTTTTCATTACCTTTTCCCCTCTCCACTCATTCTTTTTTTTTTTTAATTGAAGTATAGTTGATTTACAATATGGTGTTTCTGGTGTATAGCAAAGTGACATGTTATACATATATATGTGTATATGTATTTTTAATATTCTTTTCCATTATGATTTATTATAGGATATTGAATATAGTTCCTATGCTATACAGTAGGACCTTATTGTTTATCTATTTTATATATAATAGTCTGTATTTGCTAATCCCGAACTCCTAATGTATCCTCCTCCACCCCCTTTCCCCTTTGATAACCATAGTTTGTTTTCTGCGTCTGTGAGCCTGTTTCTGTTTTGTAAATAAGTTCAGGATTCCCCATACAAGTGATAGCATATGTCTTTATCTTTCTGACTGATTTCACTTAGTATGATAATCTCTTTGTCTATCCATGTTGCTGCAAATGTATTATTTCCTTCTTTTTTATGGCTGATTATTATTCCATTGTGTGTATGTAGGCATGTATATACACACGTACATATATGTACATTTATATATGTGTGTGTATGTATATATGTGCATACCATATCTTTATCCATTTATCTGTTGGTAAACTGCATATTTAGGTTGCTTACATGTCATAGCTATTATCAATAGTGCTGCTGTGAGCATTGGGGTCCATGTATCTTTTTGAATTACAGTTTTCTCTGGATGTGTGCCCAGGAGTGGAATTGCTGGACTATATAGCAACTCTACTTTAAGTTTTTTTAAGGAACCTCTCTACTTTTTTCTATAGTGGCTGCACCAACTTACATTCCCACCAACTATGTAGGAGGGTTCCCTTTTTTCATATCCTCCCCAGTAATTGTTATTTGTAGAATTTTAAATGATGGCCATTCTGACTAGTATAAGATAGTACTTCACTATAGTTTTGATTTGCATTTCTCTCATAACTAGTGATGTTGAACACCTTCTCATGTGCCTTTTAACCATATGTGTGTCTTCTTTGGAGTAATGTCTATTTAGGTCTTCTGCCCACTTTTTGATTGAGTTTTTTTCTTTTTATGTTGACTTTTATGAACTGCTTGTGTATTTTGGAAATTAAGCTTTTGTCAGTCACATAGTTTGCAAGTATTTTCTCTCAGTCTACAGGTTGTCTTTGCATTTTGTTTATGGTTTCCTTTGCTGTGCAAAAGCTTATAAGTTTGATTAGGTCCTATTTATTTTTGTTTTTATTTCTATTGCTTTGGGAGACTGATCTAAGAAAACATTGGTACAATTTATGTCAGAGAAGGTTTTGCCTATGTTCTCTTCTAGGAGTTTTATGGTAGAAAAATGTCTTATATTTACAAGTTTAAAGCATTTTGAATTTATTTTTGTGTATGGTATAAGGGTGTGTTCTAACTTCATTGATTTACATGATGCTAGCTTTGCCAGCACCACTTGCTGAGGAGACTGTCTTTTCTCTATTGTATATTCTTGCCTCCTTTATTGAAGATTAATTAATGGTAGATGTGTGAGTTTGTTTCTGGGCTCTTGATTCCATTCCATTGATCCACGTGTCTGTTTTTGTGCCAATATCATGCTGCTTTGATTACTACAACTTTGTAATATTGTCCGATGTCTCCTTTCCACTAGTTTTTAATCCTCCTCACCTTCCATCTTTGCCTGGACCTGAGAAGTATGCTTTAAATTCAAGGGCTAGCCAAGGTTTTCTCCCCAAACATTGCTCGCTTTTCTACTGGCAGACACTCTGGCAGGATTTTGTCACCTCAGATTGGATCCCTTTTGAATATGAATAGAACTGTCTCAGTCCTCTTTACCGGCTCTGAAGAAAGGTCCAGGAGCAAGTTTTGATGAGAAAGGGTGGGGGAGAAGACCATAAGGGCACAGATGCCCTGCTGGGAGGTAGAGGTGGAACGGCAGAGTCTCTGACTGCCTTGTTGCAATCAAAGCTGCCTGTGTGTAGGGAATTCTGTGTGAGGAAAGGCAGCAGGTGCCTTGGTGAACTTGGATTTCATATGAAGAAGTGACTACCACATCCTTCCCTGAGGACATTCCAGCCTGTGCCCCCGCACAACACCCACATCTTTAGAGTATGCTTGTAGTTGCGTTCTGAAGTGACTTTTCTAGAAGTTCTGCATTTATCTAGAGTGTAAATTGTCCAAGGATCTAACATATCCCCAGTTAGTGCTTGGCATTCTTGAGGGCGTGTGTGTACGCTAAGTCTCTTCAGTTGTGTCTGACTCTCTGCGACCCCATTGGCTGTAGCCTGCCAGGCTCTTCTGTCCATGGGATTCTCCAGACAAGAATACTGGAGTGGATTGCCATGCCCTCCTCCCGGGGATCTTCCCAACCCAGGGTTTGAACCTGTATCTCTTATGTCTCCTGCAATGGCAGGCAGGTTCTTTACTACTAGCACCACCTGGGAGGCCCATGCTTGAGGGCAGCTCTGGTCAAATGGAAGATGCTGAGATTTCAGAGCCCCTTCTCAGAAAGATGATGGATTTAGTCCAGCATTGGACTTTGGTGTTTAGTCTCCTTTGTTGTTTAGTCTTGGCACTGAGTTGAAATCAGGTCATATCAGGGCATCCAAGGAGGCTCCACCCCTACCTGGCAGGGGCTAAGAGAATTCAGCTAGGGAAGTCCTCTCACCCAGACTATTTTGGGAGCCCCTGAGAGCCAAGGAAGGGACATTTAACTGCTGACTAGAACCTGGCAGCTCTTCCCTACGCATACGTGTCTGTCTGTATTATCACCTTTTTATGAAAGCATCGCCTCCTTCCTGCTGAGTCTGTTTCCACTGATAGCAGGAGTGTGGGTCCCACCAGGAGCTAATGTAGACTTTCCCAGTCTGGATGCCTGCAGACGCTTGGATGGGCTGCAGTGGCAGCCAACAGATAATGAGAAATCCATCACACACGCTTGCTTGCAGCTCTGGATCACATGCATTAAGCTGTGAGTAATGTGATTACTTAAGTGGCGTTTTATTTACACTTTTGCACCAAGCAGTGGCTGCTGCTTTTCCAAAGCAGCCATTACCCATATTTGATTTCTTCAAAATGTCTGCAGTTGGAATGGCAGCATCGCAAATGGACTCATCCAGAGGAAACTAGCATTCTGTTCTTCAAATTCTGTTATCAGCTTTCAGCAGAGGATATACTGAGATCAATTAAAAAAAAAAAAAAAGCAGTGACATGTTTGGATATTTGGTGCATACTACATACTACATTTTGCATATGTGTTCCAAGTAAGCCTCCCAGTGACGTGGACACCATTGCCCTCACTTTATAGATGAAGAAACTGAAGCTCATAAACGTTGCAAAACATTTACCTGGAATCATTTGGCCAATGGCAGTGGAGATGTCAAGAGAAGTTACCAGTTAAGAAACTACCATGTGCTTTTATGTTTCTTTATGTTTCAGATCCAGAAGCAGAACCATTGATTTCAGCTCCAAGCGGGGTTAAGAGCTGAGTTTTGTAAAAAGAGAGGTGTGTGAAACAGACATACAAGGCTTTGATGGACAACACCAAAATAACCCATGCAGTGTTGTTCCCAAATAATTCCAGCAGGCAGCCCTGACAAGGTGCCTCTGATTCTAGCTGTGATTTGTGTATCCTCCTGGTAAATCAGATGAAGTATCTGAGCCTCAGATGCCTTATTAAATCGAGCCACAATTTGGGTTTGTTTTAGGAGCTGTCACCACCTTGTGAGTAAATGTACGATTTCTACTGTGAGGTCTGGGTCCTTCTCCTGACTATTTCTGGCAGGGGCCTTGGGCTGTGTGGTGCTAAGTGAGCTGAGGGTCGCCCTCTGCTTATTCCAGATCTTGGATTCCTTAATAGGATGCCAGGACAAAAGGAATAAGTGAATGCTTACCCTGTGTGCCAGCCTAGAGACAGGCTGATTAGAAGGGCTTGTGACTCCATTCAGCTGCCTGGAAAGGTGCCTAGTCATTGTTTTAGGTCATGACCCAAGAGGTTCTTCCTTCTCTTTCCCCATGGGCTGTAATTTCAGTTCTCAGTCTGAACTGTTGGTGTAGATGGATCGTATACTGCAGATTTTAGTGCTGTGTAAGTTCATGTAAAAAGTAATGTTAGGACAAATTGTTAGGGTAATTTAACAAAATTTAAATTACCTTTACAAAGCTCCTTAAAAAACCTTAACAAAATGTTAGGGTAATGCTTTCTTTGTTTTCTCTGTCCTATAGAACTTTGAATGAGTGAATGGGTAAATGGATGAATGAACAGGCAATATGAAAATATATAAAGTAATCCTTGTTAATTTTTAATTGAAAAATAATAAAGCATAAGCAGGAAGAAGTCTCTCGTATTCCTCCATCCATTAATAACCATTGCTACCATTTTGAATTTTCTCTATTGCTTTTCTGTAGTTTTGTCTTCTTACAGTGGGTTGTGGGCATTCTTTAAGGATAGCTGAGGTATCTAGAAAGTGTGAGCATGTGACTGGCTAAATGAGAAGATTGCTTATAATGAGTGGGACCCAGCACTACCCCAGTGTAGCCATGTTGTCCTGGCTTCATGCATGTTGGTAGCCACGGCTGTCCCTTCTTCCTTCCCAGTCCTCTAAGGGGGTGGGCTCCAGACATGGGGAAGGTGTGGTTATGGAGTGGATGAAATTGTCACCAATGCATCTTTGGTCCTCTTTATTGCGTCTTTGTTTCTTTCTTCCCATGTTATGTATGGGACTTTCTCAGAGTCTCTACCTCTCATAAGAAGATAATTTGGCTAAAGAATTTGATCTTGGAAAATTTTTCCAAGAGGTTTTTAGTAGTTCTGGGCATCATGTGAAAAAAAAACCTAACTGGACTGTTTCTTTTCTTTTCTTTTTTTTTTTTTTTTAACCACACCATGTAGCTTGTGGGATCTACAGGGACTGAACCCATGCCCTCAGCAGTGAAGGCATGGAATCCTAACCACTGACTGGACCACCAGGGAATTCCCTAACCTCTTTCTTTAATGCTCAAAAGTTATTTAATAGGAAAGGGATTTTAAAGATCTAGGACATAAGTATTGTTTATGTTCATATTAGGTTCTTAAAAATTGGAAGCAAAAATAAAAATCAAAGACAAAAACAGCTTAATGTTTTGGTCTTTCTTGGATTCTTCCAGTACATTGCAGTCCTTGCTAGTCTGAAAATTGCTCCCACTTCATTTACATAGAGCTTTCAAGTGTATTTGATTTATTATCTGACATATTTAGAATCATTGAATTTTAAGACTGGAAGGGGGCTGCATTGTTATTAACATTCCTGTTATCTTCCAAATAATACATGAAAAGAAAACCTGAATATAAAACATATGACATGGTTTCTGCTGGCTGAGTACTCTTCCACAAGAAATAAATATGTCCTTATTGATAGGTATTTTGTTACCATAGGAATGATCTGACCATAGAAATGGTCATAGCTGGTAATTTTTCCCTGGAGGTTTTGATTTTAAAAGATGGGTACAAGGGAACCCTGGCTATTTGTCTCATCTCCCTAGCCCTGTCCCCTACACAGGAAGGGGTCCTTTCAAAGGCTCAGTGAGAGCTTGATGTTGTTGTTCCATTGCTAAATTGTGACCAACTCTTTATGACTCCATGGACTCTAGCCCACCAGTCTCCTCTGTCCATAAGATTTCCCAGGCAAGAACACTGGAGTGGGTTGCCATTTCCTTCTCCAGGGGATCTTCCCAATCCAGGGATCAAACACATGTCTCCTGCATTGGCTAGGAAGCCCTCAGGAAGAGCAGGAGGCCCTTCAGCTCAGTTCAGTTCAGTCGCTCAGTCATGTCCGACTCTGTGACCCCCATGGGCTGCAGCAAGCCAGGCTTCCCTGTCCATCACCAACTCCTGGAGCTTGCTCAAACTCATGTCCATCGAGTCAGTGATGCCATCCAACCATCTCATCCTCTGTCATTCCCTTCTCCTCCCGCCTTCAATCTTTCCGAGCATCAGGGTCTTTTCAAATGAGTCAGTTCTTTGCATCAGGTGGCCAAAGTATTGGAGTTTCAGCTTTAGCCTCAGTCCTTCCAGTGAATATTCAGGACTGATTTCCTTTAGGATGGACTGGTTTAATCTCCTTTCAGTCCAAGGGACTCTCAAGAATCTTCTCCAACACCACAGTTCAAAAGCATCAATTCTTTGGTGCTCAGCTTGCTTTATAGTCCAGCTCTCACATCCATGCATGACTAGAGGAAAAACCATAGTTTTGACTAGATGGACCTTTGTTGGTAAAGTAATGTCTCTGCTATTTAGTATGCTGTCTAGGTTGGTCATAGCTTTTCTTCCAAAGAACAAGCATCTTTTAATTTCATGGCTGCAGTCACCATCTGCACTGATTTTGGAGCCCCCAAAATAAAGTCTCTCACTGTTTCCGTTGTTTCCCCATCTGTTTGCCATGAAGTGGTGGGACCGGATGTCATGATCTTAGTTTTCTGAATGTTGACTTTTAAGCCAACTTTTTCACTCTCCTCTTTCACCCTCATCAAGAGGCTCTTTAGTTCCTCTTTGCTTTCTCCCATAAGGGTGGTGTCATCTGCGTATCTGAGGTTATTGATATTTCTCCCAGCAATCTTGATTCCAGCTTGTGCTTTATCTAGCCAGGCATTTCTCATGATGTAGTCTGCATATAAGTTAAATAAGCAGGGTGACAATATACAGCCTTGGCGTAGTACTCCTTTCTCGATTTGGAACCAGTCTGTTGTTCCATGTCCAGTTCTAACTGTTGCTTCTTGACCTGCATACAGATTTCTCAGGAGGCAGGTCAGATGGTCTAGTTTTTCCATTTCTTTAAGAATTTTCCATGGTTTATTGTGATCCACACAGTCAAAGGCTTTGGCGTAGTTAATAAAGCAAAAATAGATGTTTTTCTGGAACTCTCTTGCTTTTTCAATGATCCAGCAGATGTTGGCAATTTGATCTCTAGTTCCTCTGCCTTTTCTAAATCCAGCTTGAACATCTGGAAGTTCACAGTTCACATACTGTTGAAGCCTGGCTTGGAGAATTTTGAGCATTTCTTTGCTAGTGTGTGAGAGGCCCTTAATTGTTACCATTAAATGAGGCCCTTAATTGTAATCATTGATGGAGAGTGGGAGGGGGGACCTCTAGGGTCTTGGTTCCCAGAGCCTTTGTTCTCAGAGATCTCACCTCCAGAGAAAGAGATGCTTATTTAATAAAGGAAGGTTGAACAAACTGGCCATGTGTCTCTGTAGGACAGAAAGAGGGCTGGGCATACAGACTAGTTGGTTCCACTTGTGGCCCATATGACTTACATATGTTCTTGACAGGCAGCATGGAAACACTTGCTGGTTGGAAGGGCCAGGATGTGAGCTGGCTCTCATCCCTGGGGTGGCATGCTGTGGGTGAGTGTGGCCCCTCCAGACATAATGCCATTGCTCAGCCTTCCAGCTGGAGTGGACTGATAATAGTGATGCCAGTAATCAGTTATGGCAGCTCCAGGCTTTCTGGTCCCAGAGCAAATGGCAGACTGGATGGTGTGGCCACGGGGGCCTTGGAGACCCTGAGCAAAGCAGACATCCTGTTGTCCACTCTCTGTGGCTGCCCCTGGGCTCAGGCTTACTCTCCTGTTGCCCGGGTTGAGGGCTGTTGCAGCAAAGAGTCCTGCTCATTGCACTCGTTGACTCCTCATCCCACCCACTGCATGTTCCTTGCCTAGAAAACTCCTTGTCCATCTGGACCCAGCGCAAGTCCCACTGCCTCAGTAGAGTCAGCCCTAGTTCCCCGGAATGAGTGGTGGCTTCCTTCTCTGTGTTCTGTAGCTATTTTCTTTTTATAATGACCACATTGCCAGGTAATATTATCCTCCATCTGCTGACATTTCTGGCTCCCTCTACACTGGCCAGACCATGGGCTTCTGAGAGTAAGGGCTGAGTATTACTCCTGCCTGTTTCTTAGCGCAAAGGCAGATATGCAGCAAATGTTCCATAAGTGATAATTGTGCACATGGAATGAACTTCTTCATTGGTGTCCTTGGTTTCATTGACTCTTTCTAACCTGTCCCACACTTAGTCAGCCCAGCACCTTCAGAAAGCACTGCCGTGATGGGAGCCACCTCCAAGTTTGCCCTCAGTAGTTCCTCGGTGCCTGGAGATCAGGTGTGGACGTCTCATCAGGCACCAAGGTCCTCGAGCCTCTGGCCCCAGCTTCCTTGCAGCTTCAGCCTTGCTTTGTCTCTGTGGGTGCCCCAGGCAGATTATGGAAACCACCTACCCCCCGCCTCCCACCCCGCAATGCATCAGGATGGTTAGATGTTTGTGGAGTACGCAGATCCCCAAGAGTCGGGACTGAACAGCTATCACAAGACTCAAACACATTGACCTTGGTATAAGGATGGTTATCTTATCTCTGGATGCTGTCTTTTCACATGATGTAAGTACATCATCTACCTGTCCGAGTGGTCAGATGAGCAAGTTCTCAAGCATGGAACCTGGCTAAAGTGCTTTGGGATTCTTACTCTAAGTCACCTGAGTCTACCAAGCCTCTGTTTGGCAGTGCTGAGGGTGAGAGACTGGCTTCCATCCATCACAGAGTTGTAGAAATGTTTGTTAGGTGAGAGGAAAATGAGCCCATCTCCAGGATTATTAGTCCATGGTTCAGGATTGATTGAACCCAATAGCCTTTGGGAGTATGGGTCCCATGGGGGGTCTTCAGTCAGTGTGGGAAGATTGTTCTACCCTTGTGGTGAGCCCCAGTTATAGCAGTGGCTGTACCTGGGACAGGGAACACTGCTCCCATTCTCTGTGGAAGCTTTGCCAGTGATCACAGAGGGAAATTGTGCCTGGGGAATGTGGGTCTATTTGGCAGGCTTGTTTGCTCTTACCATAGGGGGAACATCACTTCAGAAGTTTCAGATTTCAAAGGAACTCTCTCAGATTCTGATGGTGACATCATTGCTTTGAAGTGGACTAAAGACCCTGACCAGATTTGTTTCTGGGGCATTGGTGGGAGCATCTGCTGTGTATGTGGTCCAAGGGCCAGAGCCTCGGGATGTGGAGGAGGGCAGGCAGGACGACTGCTAGGATGCTCTCAGGGACACAGTGAGGGAGCTTTTATTGCTAACTTTCCCAGATGCTCTTTCCAAGAGGAGAGCCTGAATGGCAGGGCTGGGAGAAACTGCGGCAGGTCTTGCTGTGCAGCTAATGAAAATTTCATGCGAAGTCTGTGGCTGTGGCTTCCCAGAGAGATGGCCGGTGCCAGAGCCACCAGGTCTTCTGTGTAGTGCCTTGATGTCAGGTTGGATGCTCCACTTTGAAGCGAGCCCCAGAGAGTGTGGTGGCAGACAGGTGTGATGACAGTGCCTGGTCCAGAGCCCACAAAGTGCTCCTCCGTGGGGCTTGCTCCTGAGGCTGCTGTCACCAGGGCTGCTGGCCATGGTTCTGAAGTCTGGGGCACCACGTGGGGTAGGGAGGGGTCAGGACATCTGGGTGTCCTGGCTACTTTCCCAGAGCCAGGCACAGGACAAATGGACTTGCTGTCCAGTTGCACAAAGACCCCGTAGGGAAGGTGTTTACATTTCCCCTTTCATAGATGGGAAAGCTGAGGCTCAGATGCATGAAGGGTCAATGCAATGGTAGAGAGAGCCTCTTGGGAGGCCTTTGGCCTGTGTGTCAAATCCCTTGACATCTCCTGCAACCATCAGGTTCCATCTCCAATAGGGAGAGAGCCCTGTGTTTTCTCCCAGGTTCTCCAGTCTTCATCTTCCTCACTGGTCCTCTGTTCACTCAATGCATTTAATACAGTGTGCGGAGCTCTGCCATGCTGGCAGTCAGAGAAGGCCCCTGGCGTCCCTAGGAGCAACTCACTCAGTGACCCTGACCACTGCACAGTGCTCAGTGGAGAGAACCAGGATCTGTCTGTTTGGAATCTCATTAATCTAGGAACAGTTCAGCATCTCCCACCCACTCCACCTCCCCAGACCAGCAAGGAGACCCCAACCAACTATCTCTGCTCATTCTCACCTCACCCATCTCTCTATTCTCTCATGGGGTGTCCCCCCTTGACTGGGGGCCAGGTCTAAGTCCCAAGCCTAGATCACATTCTCAGTTCTTCTGTTCCGCAGCCATGCTGGAGTCTCCCAATGTGATGTACCAATGTAAATATTGTTACTGGAGTGGATTGCCATTTCCTTCTCCAGAGGAACTTCCTAACCAGCGATCCAAACAGGGTCTCCTGCTTTGCAGGAAGATTATTTACTGTCTGAGTCACCCGGGAAGCCCCTAATGTAAATATTGTTACTATTATTTATTTGTCCAGTTTGAAAAAAATCTTCAGAGTTGGGAAAAATTGAGCTCAAATCCTCCTGCTTCTCACTAGCTGTGTAAACTTACAGTAGTGTGAGCTCTCTGAGCTCCAGTTTTCCCAGGTAGGTCATCAGGGTGCTGATTGTGCCTCCCTCACATGCTACCACATGAGTTCAGTGAGCTGAAACACAGTTGGCTTGGCACAGTGCCTGGCCCACGTTGAGCACTCAGAAACTGGTAGCTGCGGTTATTCTTAGATGATTAATGTTAAACCTTACTATTACTTTGATTTTTTGATTGGATTTCAACTTCAGCTTGTCTCAGATTCTGAATCTTGCATCAGAGATCTGCCAGCTATGGCAAGCCGAGTCATGAAGTTCATTTGTTCCTCGGGGTGGCTCAAGGGCGTTAGCAGACATGGAGCGAGGCTGTCGGGCAGAGGTCCGCCAGCCCTCCTTGGTTGCTCCCTCCCAGGTCTTCTGCCATCATCTCTGCTGGTGCCAGGTTCCTGTTACTGCCCCAGTTGAAGTCACACTAAAGGAGTTGCCCATTTCACCATCCTCAGAAACTTCCAGGACACAGAGCCTGTGTTCTGAATCAAAGGGGAATTAACTGGGGATCTGCAGTTGACATAAAAGAAGCCACAGAGGCTGGGTGAGTCTTTCTCATAGGAGGTGCTCACTGAGCACCTCGTACAGAACAGGCGCCATGCTGGCCTAGGTGTGGGGGTGAAGGCACCCCGCCCCGGCCCTGGGGACTGGCAGGCGTGTGGTCGAGTGGCAGGAGAGTGGTCAGCTGCGGCAGAGTGGTGACACCAGGGCTCTGCTAGGGGCTGCCCGGGGGCTGTAGACCACACAGCAGACACATCTCTGGCGTGGAGGGACTGGGAACAGGGAGGTGGCCCATGAGGACCATCGTCTAATCTAAACTGGGAGTTGATAGAGCAGTGAATGTTAGAGAAGGGAGAGGAAGGGGGTTTCAGGCACAGAGGATGCAGCGTGTATAGAATTTTGGAGCTTGGCTGCTGCAGCCCCGAGAAGTAGCTCATGTGGGGCTAGCGTGAAGCGTGTGGCAGGGGTGTGGCCACAGGGGGACTGGAGGACTCAGCAGGGGCTGTGCCTCGCAGGGTCCTGGGAGCTGCTCGTGAGCTTGGTCTTGGCCGGGGGGCTGTGGGGAGCAATTGGAGTATTTGATACTGGGGCGCGGTGAGGGCTGATGTCCCTTCAGAGGATCCTCGTAGGAGCAGCAGAGAGGATAGCCTGAGCAGCGTGTAGGGAGAGGAGGCTGCCTGGGCATGTGGTGGTGACCCCAGGAGAAGCTGGGGGCCCAGCTGAGGCGGAGGCTGTGTGGGTGACAGTTCATACCCAGTGTCTTATACCCTGGAAGGCAGCATCTGGATGTTGATTGAGGCTTGCCGGCCTCAGAGAGGTGGCTGGAGTGGCATTCTCAGAAAGATGGTGGGACCTGATTAATTTGGAGTTCATGCTGCTCAGACAGGGCTGGGCCTTGGGCCAGTACGATTTGTATTTTCTTTTAAGGAGAGGTTTATATGCTCCAAGATGGCAAGGGCCTTACTTGGTGTTTCAATGAAATGACCCTTCTCTGGGTTTCTCTGACTGTTTGCTACATGTAAATTAATGATCATGCAGAAATTTTACCTGTTCATAGCAGGGCCTAGTCCACTTAAGAGAATATAGTGAGTCATAACTGAAACTTAAATTCACTTAGAATTAGATGATGTGTAATTGATAACAGTGGTTCAAAACATCTCTCACTGGTTCACTGGTTGCACAGACAGCTCTGTGGTGTAAGTATTATCCTTTTTTTTTTTTTTTAAACAGACAGGGTCACTAAATCTTAGAGAATGGGAGCCTGACCTTTAAACAGAGACGTGCCTGCAACTCATGTTTTCACATTTCATTGCATTTTTTCCCTAAGCCACTCTTCATCCATAAGACTAATAAAATTGCATGCATTGAAAATATTTCATAATTATTGTTCCCAAGGGCAATTGGTCTCCCTTCATTTGGGCCTACTTGGTATGATTCAAATGCACAAGAGCCACATAACTGAAATTCTAAGCATATCATTATTTCTATAAGCCTGTTTCTCTCAATGTTTTTGAGACATCTCAATATTATAAACCTCTGGAGATGGACGCAAAAGTGTACATTTTAATTTATTGAGTCATTCTTTGTGTCTGATAACATCCCAGTCACTGCCACATTATTGCGAATCGTTGTGACCCATCCTCCAAGGTAGGTGCAGCGGTCTTGTTTTGTGGATCAGGGAGCTACAACTCAGAAGCTGAGGGGCTTGTGCCAGGCCAGCTGGTGGGTGAGTGTTCGAGGCTGGATCTTGTGTCTGCTTCACAGCCTGTCCTGTTCATAGTGTTTCTACTGCCTTTGAATCCATAGTCCTCCTGCTGCTCTCCTGTTTGGACATTCAGAAGCCCACTCCTGGATAGCTCAGGTGTTTTGATCATTTTGCTATTGAGGTCAAGGGAATGGGTGGCTTTGAGTCTGGGAAGACACCCCTTGTCTTGGTCAGAGTACAAATGCAGCATCATAGATCTGTTGTATTCCCAGAAGAGAAAGTCAGGAGTAGGACATCCTTTCTGGAACAGATCTCAGACTCAGTTTTTCTCTTTGAGAAAAGCTTCAATCAGCAGTCACTCCTCCAGAACCCAGCTTGGATGGACAGACAAGGACAAGCAGGTAGCCATGAGGAAGGGGGATTTCTTTGTCGTGGTTGTAATCCCTTAATCACCTGGAGGTGCCATGACAGTGCTATTCATTTTACATCCCAGGACCATAAACCCATGTCCTTCTCAGGTTTTAGACCCCTTGAAGCTATTTTGGAGCTGCAAGGTGAAATAATTTCTTTGCAGAAATGTAGAAGGTCTTTTATTCTTGTTCTCTGATGTCATCTCAGGACTTTTATTGAATTTCACCCTTTGGACCAGTGTCACAGCAAATTAGTCATTTAAAATTCTCAAAGATAATAATTATGCCTGTATACTTGGACTTAATCACGATTTTGCTAGCTGTTCTACAGTAATGACACAGATCACCAGAGAGCCCTCAGATTTTCCCACATTTCACTTATCCCACCAAGAACCTGACCTTCTTTTCATGAACTTAGTGAACGAGGGAGGGGACCTTTAAAAGGGAGTGATGGTCGGTAACTTAAAGGAAAATGTCTGCCTGTGACCTTTCTAATGTTATAATTTGAAAATTTGATGCAATTATCGAAAATGTTTATATTCCTTCCTATTGTTTGATGTGATTCTTTTATTTTTTTTCCTCATTCATAATGCTTTCGTACTCAGGAAGTTGAGGTAGGTTTTTGACTTTTCCACTGTGTATTAGACATAGCATCAAAATAGTTGCCAAATAAAATGTAAATATCACTCTCAATCCTAAATCTCAGTGGTAAATAGTTGTTTTAGTTCAGTGAACCAGCACCACACACATTTATTTTTCATGGGTATATCCAGGGGACATAATTTATCAAATGCATATAAACAGTCCATTTGCTGCTTTATCTTTTCTCATTAGTTACAGTACAAGTATGATTGTCAGTTATTATCTGTGTTTTACTGGTGGGTTATTTATTGAAAGAGCAGAGCAACTGACATTGCTATTTTCTAAATCACTTTGTCTGAGGCCTGCAGGACTTAATACCAAATGTCAGACCAATTTATCAAAGAATTACTCTATTCAGGAAGCAAGTGATTTAGAGTGTCTGTGTAAACACACACCCACCTGTCCTTCTGTGCACATCAGGAACAGTTATGTGCGTTTCACAGGAATACGGAGATGTTAAAGCTGAAACAGCTTACTGCAGTTGACTCCAGTAGAGCCAGGACTTACTATGTACTGTTGAGTGTTGCCCCGGGGGAATGTGCAGGTAAGATCCAAACCTGCTCAGAATTAGCCTGGCCCAGGTGTGTGGGTGTGATCTGTGCCCATGAAGATGTGTTAGTGGTCCAGCTCCCAGCCCCTAGGGTACAGGGTTCTCGTGAGTGGGATCTGTGGAGTGGCGGGGCAGGGGGCCTCGAGTCACTGCCCCAGCTGGCCTGGGTGGTTGAATGCTTCTTGCAGAGGATTCCTATTGGGGTTCTTCACCTGGGTGGGAAGGACAGGCCTGATGGAGACAAGACTGACAGCACAGTGCTTCCCCAGAGATGTTACCCGAAATAGCTTAGAGGTGAGGGGTTGTATGAGAAGCCAACTTCTTTCTCAATAGGTGGAATGTTTTGTATTTCCCAGTAGTGTCACGAGTAGGGATTTCTACTGCACACATATTAAATTACAGGCAAGTTTCACTTATACAATGTCATTTGGGGCTTCCCTGGTGGCTCAGATGGTAAAGAATCTGCCTGCAATGTGGGAGACCTGGACTTGATCCCTGGGTCAGGAAGATCCCCTAGAGAAGGGAATGGCTACCCACTCCAGTATTTTGGCCTGGAGAATTCCACAGACAAAGGAGCCTGGCGGGCTACAGTCCACGGGGTCACAGAGTTGGACAGGAGTGAGTGACTAACACTTTCAATTCCATGTCATCTGAAAGTCTCACATTTCCAGTGATTTCTATGATCATTTCAGAGACACTTTCCCCACCTGCCAGCCAGCCCTCCTTCTTATTCTCCCCAGTCAAGTAGTGTAAAAAGATACTTTTTCGCACTGAATTCTTTGGAGAGCAGTTTGCCTATAGCCCCTTAACTGATGTCTTTGTAGAAGTTTGGGGTTCGATAAAGTGGGATTAACCTCCCTCTAGGATCTATAAACCTGACTGTAGTCCACTTTGCCCTGCAGGACAGTGCTTTTCTCTTTTGTTTTTATCTACAGGAGGTCTTCAGATGACCTCAGAGAGGCTGCCTGCTCTCACTTGGCCTTCCTTTCTTCTGTACATGTGTACAGGTCTCCATGGCTCACTCCTGGCCGAGACAAATGAGGCACCCACTTATTTTCTAGGCTGGTAATTTGTATTATCTCAGGTAATCTTCAGATGAAACTACAGTGTTCAAACAACTTAGCTAAAATATGTATAAAAGAGAAATGATCTGTCCCATGAGAGCTGAGTATATTTGATCTGTGGTAGCTAAAGCTGTAAAGTATATCGTACATGCCATCATCATCTTCATAAGTGGGAGTAAAGCAGTCGGATTGCAGAAGTGGTTTCCATTTGATTGTGCCACTCTCTTCCTCAGAATTGCTTTAACATTCTTTGGAGCTGACATAAGCACCTCTGGAAAGGCAAACCCCTGGGGAGTATCTGAACTAAATTGCATCAGACATTTGGGGGCGGTGAGACAGTAGAAGAAAAATTCAGTTTCCCAATCACAATTGGCTAAAATGAGAGACTTTCCAATCGGTTATGATGTCCATGATAAAGAGACTTAATCACTAAAATTATGGCAGAATATTTTTGCATCATTTCCTGGTAGGGAGGCTTAAACGTTTTCTTGGAAGATGCATTATACAGCAGAATGTTCTTTGGTATATGTGTATATATATATATATATGTTATTAACATATACTGATATGTATTATATCCTTGAATGTGCTAAGTCGCTTCATTGGTGTCTGACTCTCTGCGACCCTATAGACTGTATCATGCCAGACTCCTCTGTCCATGGGATTCTCCAGGCAGGAATACTGGAGTGGGTTGCCATTTCCTCCTCCAGGGGATCTTCTCAATCCAGGGATTGAACCAGCATCTTTTACATCTCCTGCATTGGCACCAGAGCTCTTTACTACTTGTGCTACCTGGGAATTAATATCTATCATATATGATAATATAAAATATATGTTTTATATATATATATTTTTAAAGAGATTTAATTTTCCATGAATGCTTATCAAAACAGGTTATCTCTAAAGTAGTTGAAAACCTAGAGTTGAATTCCTTTGTACCAGCTACTGGGTGCCAATAATTTCTTAGGATACAGTTTATTATGTTTGTGGGATATCGAATGTTAATAAAATGAATATGATTTTATCTCTGTTGATTAGCTGTGGAGGATTTTAAAAAATAATTGGGGCCCATGACTCTTCTTCCACCATCAGCACCACCCCATCTTCATTTTTCTAGATGCTATCATTTGTCACTTTCTTGCTGTGATCTGTAGGCCAACTTTTGATGTTTTTTTTTCCTTTTACTATGACTGTATGCTCCCCTGCAATGTTTCATGATTTTGGACATGAGTCAGCAGGCTCAAATTTGAGATTCTTTAAATTTAAATCTTTACAGGATCTTCTGGGTTGTAACAGTCCCTAAAGATTTGGGTGATTTTCATTTTTGAAGTGGTATCATGAAATGGAATCAGGTCTTCCTCATATGGTGAGAATTTAGAAGGAGTCTTTTCTCTTCCCTGTCCAGCAGAGGTCTGACTTGATTATCCTGTGCAGGGTAGCCCATAAAATACACATGTATGGTAACACTTCCATCCTTCACTCTTCAGCCTGTAGAATGCACTGTTAGGAGTTATTGAATTTAATAAATGACTGTATCCAGGTATGCATCTTTCTATTTAGATGGTCTGTTTTAAAAATTAACTGATGCTGAGATCCTTCCAAGTCATTTTTAAAGGCTTTATCACTATATGATAAAATTACCAGTTAAGAGGCCAGCTCAAATGGATATGGCTTTCCTGGCAAGTGCGATTGAGTCCATCCACCATGCCTTCCACCACAGTCTGAGTTTTAACAGGTCACGTCTTTATTGGGTCAGAAGGAAGATCAGCGGCAAGGACTCCTGAGGCCCTAGACTTTTCTGCTCTGTGGACCAAACTCTGGGGGCCACGCAGCAGGAACACATTTGGTTACAGGGCAGTACTGAGGTGATGTTGAGGCTGTCACACTGCTTCCCATGTTGGGATTTGTCACTGTGAGAAAACAGGTGCTGAGTGTTGTCAACAACACAGCAAGTCCTGGGTCTGTTTAAGGATAACCTAAAATATATGTTACATTTACAAAATTCAGATAGAAAATAAGATAAAGGAAAAGCTAGGCTGGTGCCCCTGGTCTTGGGCCCTGGAGAAATGACCATCCAGCTGTCCTTTGTCTCTTGGGCATACTGACTGTTAGGTGAGGCTCCGGGATGAGGTGGAGCCCTAGAAGGGCATTCTTTTCAACTTTTCCATGTGGATTTAGATGTTCTTTCACCAGCGTTCCCCTAGCAGAAGAGTGGATGGATCAGCACAGTCCCAGGGCTTGGATGGGTCATGTCTGCAGACCTGGCTGGTACAGAGTGGAAGGCTGATCCATGAGCTCTGGCCTTGTTATGTCTGGACCTCCCTATGGCCATGCCTGCTAGGGACTCCCCTCCCCTGTGCTCATTGACCATCCCCCAAGTGGGCTCTGGTGCCTGTCTCTCAGCTGGAGCTAAAGGGGTCACACCCAAGGTTGTCTGCACTTCTGGTCATTGGGGTCTGCTTTGGCCATCTGCTTTCCTAAGGCAGGGTGAAAGCAATCAGATGCAGGGAGTCATTTTCCTTTCCCACTTGGCCTTGCTGGGCGAGAGGCTGATAGAGAGACTCGTTCTGCATAATGAGTTTTGACTCAAGGTGTACTTTCACATTTGGGCAGCAATTAGGCAGTATTATTACATCTGTGATGAGTTTTAAATATTCTCATGCAGATAGCCACTTGTAGAAGTTTCATCTTGAAATCTCTGACTTTCCCCAAGAAACATGTAAAAATGGCAATTATAGTTAGCTTGGAAAAGTGACAAGGTCCAGTAGAATGTTTCACATTCCATCCAAGTTATAACGTATGTTGAAATCGTTAGGGAATATTCAGTTTCTGAGACTGGCTCAAACCTTACTTGGACATCAAAGAGAATGTGACATGTGAAGTTAAAGCAGAGGAGCTTGTCTTTGGCTCCAGTCCTTCCCTGTCGGACTCACAGCCTAAGCTTCCAAGGACTTCCATGTATTAAAGCGGCATGTTCAAGTAGAAAATAGTTCATGTGATTTCAGACTGCGATTAGGTGATGCCATCCTTATCAGAGGGCACTTATGGACCACAGCTGGAAGGATGGAGATTTTGTTATTTTTTCTCCAGTAGTGAGGATGAGTTTGTCTTAGGTTATCTCTTCTCTTGCCCTTGTCAACAGCAGAACGTCTGAGTCACTTGCTTGTGTTCACTGGCTAAGAGTAGATTGACCATCCAACCTGAGAAATCAGGCAGTAAATTTCCCACTGATCATCCAGCCCTCAACTCAGAACCATTAACTCTGGCTGCCGAGTTTTGAACCACATAATTCAAAAGATGAGGATTGTATTTAAAATAATAAATGGAGAGAGATGTGACAGGGGGATTCTTTTAAACTTTCTCAGTGCTATTTCATGGTGTAGACCTCAGAGATTTCCTAACCAGCAGGGTTGAGAAGGCCAGATATGGCATAAAATTAAAGCCAGAGCAAATTGGACCAATTCCTTGGAGTTAAACTTGATTTAATGCCAAATCCCCAGGATCCAGAGGAACCTGTTCATGTTTATTCATGCCCTGGAAAATGGAATCACCACCCAAGAAGCAATGTTCTGATTTTACTCTAAATCCAGTTTCCTAAAATCTATTTAAGGGCTTAGGTGAACTCAACAAGGATCTAATAAAGCCAGGTAATTGAATGACACAGAGACCAATAAAATTCAAAGGAGATGATGTGGGAGATAAATGGTCACAGGAGAGAGCATGGACCATAGTTGAAACTAATTGTGTACTTTGGTGTATATGAACTTTTCTAGAAGAGAAATCCAGGCCTCATTTTGGACAGCTTTCTGGAACTGCAGCATGCAGAGTGCCAGCCAAAAACACGTCCCACAAATTGTTTGAGTATACTCAGGAGGAAATTAACCGCATGGGGGCACATGCCCTAAAAATGGTGTGGGGATGTTGTCCACGGGCAGGGCCCCTGCATGCTGCAGACAGTGGAGTTGAGCTGACAGAGGGAGTGTGCTCATTTGCAGTGGAGTGGGTGAGGGCTGACAGGGAAGAGAAACTGTGGATAGTGAAGGTTTGGAGGGGAAGGGTTATTAGAAGGGAGAAAGAGGTTAACAGGATGATGGAGCTGTGAGTGACCTAGGCTCTTGCAATTTCAACGTGATCAACTGTCTAGCCTTGGAGCATAAATTGAGGCAAGCTACATGCAAGAAAGACACGGTTATGAATCAACCAAATTGGCCAGCCTTTGCTTTTTTATCTTTACACAACCAGAACAAATGGTATTAAGGTGAATATATGCCAGTGGTTAATTCTCACATTTGAATGACCCTCTGTTTTTAGTTTCGAGAAGTGCTAGAAAACTGGAACTGTGCACCAAAGTTACATGTCTCCGTGTAGGAGAAATGTTGACAGTTGAATTATCAGTGGTTACAAACACAGAGGCTTAATCCCAAGTGAGAACAGCTAGGCATCACCTGCGGCATAATTGATAGCAAATACATCTTGCACTTAGAAGGTGTCTCGGTTTATCTGTCAAACCAGGAAGAGCAGTGCTGTTTCCATACTAGGCTGAAATGTATTAACTCTTCATAGTGTATAATCCATACAATTTGAAAGACAAGAATTTGAAAAGTCAGTTGATACTTTTGATTACACGTGAATGCCTTAGAAAAATTTCTGAACCCTTAGCATTTTCCTTTGTGTTTTGGGAGGTGGAGGGGGGAAAGGCAGGTTTTTATGCAGTTATATGAGAAACTTCCTGAAGCCTGACTTTTGTTTTCTATTTTTTTTTCCTTATATAGGATGATTATTTCAGAAACTGGAATCCCAACAAGCCTTTTGACCAAGGTAAAGGATGCACTATTTCTTGCTGTGTATTTCGTGGAAAAATGCCATCTCATTTTTCCTTCTTTCCTTCTTTCCATCTCAGCCTTTCCTGCTGACTTCCTCTTCCCACAAAGGCCAGCTAGCTGTCTTATTTTACCAACTTTGGGGGACTAAATAGATTGGGGTGATAGAAATTATTTTATCAAGTTGGTTATTTGTCTGAGATTGTCTAAGATTTAAATAGTGTTTTTATTGAATTGACCACTATAATCATTGACTGGTTTTGTTAGAAAACAAACACACAAAGAAACAAAAGAGTAAAATGCTTATCAGACTAACCTGGTGGATTGTTGGGCTGAATCCAGTGATTTCATTCATGGAACTGACTGTGCCTAGAGACGCTGTCCAATTTACATGAGCCACAAAAATGAAACTTTCTTGTCTAGAAATAGGCCAATCCCAGGAGGCTTTCAAGGGCATTGATATTTCATTTGTTTAAATAACTTCTTCATGGTTTCTAAATAGAAGCTTGTTTCACAGGCAGTTCACTGACCGCTTGGGTTTTAGCCTTCAGAGGGCTCTTTCCACTCACCCTACAAGCACAAAGCCAGGCTCCTGAGGGCCATTATAAATCACCACCTCTGTGCTCCTGGGAGTTATTTAAGATGCAACGAAGGCCTGCTGTGAATCACATCCCTGTTCCTATTGTTCCATTTGTGGCTGCCCTCAGCACAGAACTTGCTGCTGAAATGGTGTTAAGTACATATATGCAATTAATGCTGCAACTCAGAGGGAACATGTTACCTACCAGGTCTCAAAGATTCACACTTCTGAGAATCAGCTTCATTTCTCTAGCTTGAGTGTTTGATGTGATCACAGTGGTCAACTTGACACAAAGACGTCAAGGAAGGCATTGATGTGTAACATGATAGAAGGTGCCCTTTTCTGCCCTCTCCTTTGTCACTTTAATAGGTCATTCCATCTGGACTCTAGTTGTCTTGTGAGCAAAATTGGCATTAAAATGTCCACAGAGACATTTAGTGTATTATGCCCTCAAGTAGTGCAACACTTTCTTTGTTCATACATTCATGCATGCATTCATTCATTCTCAAATGTTCATTGACCTAGCATTGTGTGCGCAAGCACAAAGCCAGGTCTTGGGGGTAATACAGAAAATTTATGGTCACCCCCTCCACTCCAGGAGGAGCTCAGAGTAAGGAGTGGGGAAATAGCTCAGTCAGCAATTGCAGTGGGATATGTTAAAGGCTGTGATGCAGGTGTGTGCAGGTGAGTCTATAGGTAGGAGATTTAGTGGGCATGCACATGTGTGTTGTGGACAGGTGCCAGGGAAGGCTTTCTTTGGAGGCCCTGTCTGGGCTGCACCATCTCAGTGGACTCCACCATCTCAGTGGACTTCAAGGGCCTCGCACTTCAACAGTTTAAAAAATTAAGCAAAAATTTTTAATTGAAGTATATTTGACTTACAATATTGTGTTAGTTTCAGCTATACAGCAAAGTGGTTAAATTATACTTAAATATGAATATTTTTTCTGTTTTTTTCCATTATAGGTTGTTATAAGGTTTGAATATAGTCCCCTGTGCTATACAGTAAATCCTTGTTGTTTATCTGTTTTACATACAGTGACTTGTATCTGTTAATGCCATATTCCTAATTTATCTGTCCTCCATCCTTTCCCCTTTGGTAATCATGTCTGTTTTCCATAACTGTGAGTCTGTTTCTGTTTTGTAAATACGTTCATTTGTATTATTTTTTAGATCCAAATATAAGTGGTATCGTATAATCTTGTCTTTTCAGTATGATAATCTCTAGGTCCATCCATGTTGCTGCAGATGGTGTTATGTCCTTTTTTTATGTCTGAGTAGTAATCCACTGTGTATGCTTACCTATCTTCTTCATTCGTCTATCTATGGACACTGAGGTTGTTTCCATGTCTTCACTATTGTAAATAGTGCTGCTATGAACATTGGGGTGCATGTATATTTTTAAATGAGTTTGATTTTTTTTCCAGATTTATGCCCAGAAGTGAGATTGCTGAATCATAGGACAGCTCTGTTTTTAGTTTTTTGAGGGAATTCCATACTGCTCTCCATAGTGGCTGTACCAATTTACATTTTTACATTCCTGACAACAGTGTAGGAGAGTTCCCTTTTCTCCACACCCTCTCCAGCATCTGCTGGTCATAGACTTTTGATGATGGCCATTCTGACTGGTGTGAGGTGGTACCTCATTGTGCTTTTGCTTTGCATTTCTCTGATAATCATCAGTGATGAGCATCACATTCCTCTTGTGTATGTGTGTTCGTCACTCAGTCATGTCTAAACATTTGTGAATCTATGTACTGTAGCCCGTACATTCCTCTTGGCCTTCTTGAAGTCTTTGGAGAATTGACAACTTTTATAGTGACTGAATCATCACAATAAAGCGCCAGAAGGTATTTGTAATTTAGATGTTTTCCATCAAAAATGGTCAAAATTTCTTAAAAGGCTACACTTTCATGTTGGAAGAACACTCAGATATTGAGCAACCTGTTCCCTGTGTAGACCTGGTAAATGAGCCTTTCAGCAAATACTCATACTAGAATTTTGCTTATGGAGCTACACAAGTGATGGAGACCGGGAACTGATGCTTTCCAGCCAGAAAAAGACAGGTTCTAGTTCTCTAAGGATCAAATGTTAATAAATATCAGATTTACTCTCCCTCAAGGCCTGGAAACAGATAGTAAAACTTTACCAAGGAAGGAAAAGGCATTTTAATTTTGCTAGTACACATTGGGATAGGTTATACACATATTTACATATATTTGTCACCTGATTTACGTAAATGATATGTCTACATATATGATACAAGTGATAGCTTCCTTTGAACATACTATTTAAATCTGCTTAATCAAAAAGCCCAGACAGGGATTTTTCTCTCTAAAGAATGTTGGCTGCTCTGTGCAGCATCTTCCTGCCCTTGCTCCCACTTTTTCCAGCTCTGCAGGTTTGAAAACTGGGTCTGCTGAGATAAATCCTCACAGAAAACCTCATGACTTTCTGGGTATAATTGAGGACCTTTGCTGAGAAGCCCCACTTTGTAGCTCAGGTGTAGCTGCTATTGGCTATTTTGATCCTGAGCTGGGGTGGGGTGGGGTGGGGTGGGATGGGCGGTGGGCTGTGGCAGGACTGAGAATAGCCTTCACTTAAAGTATCAGCCCCAGCAGATGTCATCAATTGCACTGGGCGCCGCTCAATAAAAATGGGAGGTCACTATATCAGTGCTAACACAGGCTGGCAAAATATAAACCGTAGGCATGGAAGGGGTCGAACACTTCATCTTCTGGAAAATAGGAGGACTGCCGAACTCCAGTGGAGATCATCAGCTGCAGAGAAAAGTCTTTTCCCTCCTACACTGAAAGAGAATCCAACGTGGTTCAGGCAGTTTTGTGGTTGGGAGGACTTCCGGTTCATGGGAATGGAATTGCTGGAAGGCATTTTAGAGGGCCTGATGACAAGGATGCTATGGGATGGAGGTAGAGGAGCCTTCACGGTGGAGGTGGGTGTGGGTTGGGCTTGAAATGCAGGCAGAGAAAAGAGGAAGGAAGACCGTGCATAGGAGATTCTGGTAGGGTATAGCCAGATGGGTAGACTCAAGGCAGGTTGTAAAGGACTTTTCATACTGATGCTCTCCCTGCTCTCCCTGATGATTTCAGACTTTGTTTTCTTGGCAGTGGGGAGCCATAGAAAGCTTTGGAGCAGAGGAGTAATAGCATGAGCGCTGT
The DNA here is from genome assembly GCF_019320065.1 of Cervus canadensis. Lineage (NCBI taxonomy): Eukaryota > Metazoa > Chordata > Mammalia > Artiodactyla > Cervidae > Cervus > Cervus canadensis. Next base: position 59,996,063 of record NC_057389.1, read on the forward strand.
ACTTTAGAGCAGGGGTCCCCAGTCTCCGGGCCATGGTCTAGTACCGCCTGTCGGGTAAGTGGCAGCAGTAGATTAGAAATGAAGTGTGCAATAAATGTAATGTGCTTGTGGCTGTTGCTGTTCAGTCGTTCAGTCGTGTCCAACCCTGCAACCCCATGAGCTGTAGCATGCCAGGCTCCCCTGTTCTTCACCAGCTCCTTAAATTTGCTCTTGATGCGCTTGAATCATCCCCAAACCATCCCCCTCCCTGGTCCGTGGAAAAATTGTCTTCCAGGAGACCTCTCCTCGGTGCCAAAAGTGTTGAGGACCACTGTTTTAGAGACTGTGTGTAGCTGAGTGGCTCAACAGCAGTGATTTGGAACCTAAGACCCACCTCTAAATGATGCCCCTCACACACGACTCTAGGTAACTTCTCCATTGTCTCGGATCCCTAGACTTTGGTCATAGGTGGTCAGACTTAACCATTCGACTCTGTAGGTTGACCTCGGAGAGACCCTGTAGCTCCCATCTCAAGTATTGATGTGAATAGTGAGGACACAGATAATGCTCAAGAAATAGTTAATCTCCCTGTAATTGCTCTCCCTGCTGATGGATATTTACTGAACTTTGAACAACAGGGCTTCATAGAACAGGCACTTACCATATAATAACTCCAAGGTAGCTAGAAGAAAAGCGCCTTGCCTGGAGGACTTCTGCAAGACTGACTAGTCTTCCGCATGCTATCTTTAAGGGAATCAGTAATGCTTCTGTCAGGGGAGTATAATAGCCATCACCTTCAGGCTTTTCTGAGAATTCTTTCTGAGATTTGGGTAAAGTAGTCTATCCTTTTTTGATTGTTAACGACTTAATGCCAAATCTCCTCACAGAAGGGCCAGACAGGAGTTCAGAATTGAAGGCAACCATTATTAATTCAGGTGAGAAATTTCCCTTGTAAAGTCCACAAAGATAGAGGCCCTGCTGGGAGGTGGGTGGGGGCAGCTGGCAGAGGCAATTGGCCTCCTGTCTTCTGTGGGCAGGAGGAGTGGAGGCCCTTGGGTGGACCTCTGCAGGAGGCTGGCCGAGCCTGGAGGGCTCTGGGGCGATTCCAGAGTTCAGGGTGGCCTCTGCCACTGTTGCCTTTTGGCACGTTCCCTCCACTGGCCCCCAGCAAACCTGCATGCACACAGTGGGTGTGGAGCAGACGTGCGGTTTATGCTTCTGAAAGTGACATCTGGTTCAGCAAGATGGCTTCCCCACGAAAACAGTCCCTGCGCCAATCCGTTGGGGACACACATATGCTCTGTTCGTCTCTTGGAGAGTTGCAGTGCTTGTTAGCAATTTAAAAGCTCTGAGAAGTCTTTTAGCAAAGAAGCCCATTTATCTTAACATTTGCTAAATTTGCCTTTGACCACATGTTTTTGCTTTTATTTTTTTCACCCCACATCTATCATGTATCCAGCAAAAGTAGTCTATTCCATGGCATACACTTCGGTAAGTGCAGTCTGGGGTCCTGGGGTTTTCAGTCAGATCCTCCAAGTTCAGAACTTGACTCTGCCAGTTGTTAGCTGTGTGATTCTAGGCAAGTTGCTTAACCTCTCTGATCCTAAGACTTTCCCATCTGGAAATGGCAACAATAAGAGCATTGAGAGGATTGAATGAGTTAATGTGTCTGGCAGATAGTAAGTGTTCCATGAGTGTTGTTTTAGTCAGTAATGGATCTTTTTCATTGTCTTACACCAGGCAAGTCATTGCAGCATCGCACCCCATGTCCTCATCATCGGGGCTGAAAAGGTTCAGGCTCTCCATGTTCATTCATTCATTCAACAGTTACAAGCGCTGATGTTTAGGGACCACACTAAAGAAGGTCTCTCTTGGGACACTCAGAATTACAAGTCATTAGTCATCCGTCCAAGCTCTTATACTGGCACAGAATGTGTCTGTAGTGGGTTGATGGGGCAAGGTGGGAAGCAGGAATAAGTGGGCTGGTGGGGGTGTGAAAGTGAAAAGAGGTGGTCTGGAAAACTGAGAAACCCATACAATGTCAATCTCAAGTGTTTACGTAAGTCACGTAAGTCTATTTTAGTTGGGGTGACAGTTTTTACTACTGCTTGGCCTCATTCAGTGTCTGTGGACCATGGATCAGGGCACCCCCAGTCTTAGCTGATCGGCATCCCCTTGAGTGTGACGCTGAAGGTGCTGTCACAAAGATGCTTTTCCTGTGGAGTCATGTGGCTAATGGGGAAGGTTATCCAAAGGGCCTGGAGGGGAAAGAAAGAAAAAGTAAGTTGGACCACAATATTGTGGTACAAAAATAAAAGGGGGAGGGAGGGGATGAAATGAATAAGAAGTGATTTCTAACAAGAAGTTGCAGAACTTCTAGACCAGCCCTTTATAAAAAAGAAAATTGGAGCTTATTTATAATGCTTTTGCCAAATAAAAGGTTGTTGTGCTGGTGGTGGTGGTATTGGGGGATTGAGAAGGTAATTTATGTGTATAACCAATGCATCACTTTAATATAAAATTCTGGTTACCTGAAGATGTTCTCAAGTGTTGGAATGCAGATGAGTCAAGCTTCCATCCTATAACCGTGGTCTACTCAGGAAAGAACCCACTGACTTATTTGGGTAGGAATTTCTACTTGATGAGACAAACCATTTTAGGGAAAATGGCTGAAGGGGATTTATCATGGGAGGTTTTTTGAGACAAGTTGGTTCTTTTAATGTGGAGTAGGGAAATGTTTTAGGTAAAGTGTACAGGTGTTGGTTTAAAGGATAATGTTTTTCCTTCTGGAGTGAATACTGATCATTGTTCCTCCAGAGCATCCTGGCTGTGACTAAATCTCAGATGATGCTGGTGATTTTCAGAGCAGAATATGAACTTGTAGAAATTGATCTCCAGATAAAAATAAAGCTTCGAAAGGCAGGGGCCCCTTTTACTCACGCTGTTCACTTCAATAGAATAAAAGAAGAAAAACCTTGCCCTTTGACTTCCAATCTATTATACCAAGATCTGACAAGCTCAAATCCTCACCAAAGCCCTGCACTGTTTTCAGGCAAAAATTCTAAAACTCGAAAGGATAGAGGCCTTCCCATGTTCCAGTTGTGTTTCTGGAACCAGAGGCCTGTGAACTATCACAGCAGCGTGTTTTGTCAGAGTTTGAAAGGGTGCCTGGGGGAGGCAAGGTTGCTTATTTCTAAACTTTTTCTTTAGAAGGAGAATTTTTTTTCCCTCTAGATTAATCTCAAGTTTTACCTGATGGGTTCATTAGAAATCTTAAATCTCTGTAGCTTTCCTCTTGATGGGGAATTTAACCTGACTCCAAAAGGAGTTTCTGACTTGCATTCACAGGGCGTTGGGAATTCTACAGGGTTTAAGGATCTTTTCATCCTATTTGATCCCTTGATTCTCAGAGGCAGCTGGTCTAGTTTGTGGGAAACATCTTCATAGTTTTTTTCCAGGTTCCCTCATGTTTGGTCTGCTTGATTCCTTCCTCTCACCTTTGCCTTCTCATGTAATTTAAGAACCATTATTTCCCCTTTATAGAAATAGATACTCTTGCTCAAAATAACCACTTTCTGCCCTAGACATTCGCATCACACTCTAGCCACATCAGCCTTTCACTTCTGGCAATCTCTTCTTCACTTTCTTGATTACAACAATACAATAGTTAGTATTTTTAAAAATTTAGAGTATTGATTTTTAAGTTTTCTGAGTCAGTTCTGCCAGAGAAGAAGCCAAACTCTGTTAATTCAAATATTGGTTCACTCCTGCTGTAACTCAGCCTATCCGCTTTGAAGTTAGATCAAGTTGAAAGTTTTATCTTTCATCTCTGGCTGCCTTTGCCTGTTTGCTTATTTTAAGGAAATAAAACATCAGATGCAAGATTGAAATTGCTCAGGGGCCCCTTCTTGGTCACTCTTTCCCATTTTCTTTTCTCTGAAGATGACCATTTCATTTATATGCATTTCTCTCCACATTCTTATGCTTTCATCTCATATGTGCATATCTATAAACACTGTTATTTGTTGTACAACAGAGATGTATGTTTTCTTCTCTAACATGTTTATTTCACTGAAAATTGTTTTTAAGGGTTTCTGTTTGTTGATGTAGTTAATGTCTTTATATTGTGATGTTCCAATGTACTAACAATGTACTAGCAAAAACAATGCCCAGTTGTTGAGGTAACTGGTGATAGAAGTAAAGTCTGGTGCTGTAAAGACCAATATTGCATAGGAACCTGGAATGTTAGGTCTGTGAATCAAAGTAAATTGGAAGTGGTCAAACAGGAGATGATAAGAGTGAACATTGACATTCTAGGAATCAGTGAACTAAAATGGACTGGAATGGGTGAATTTAACTCAGATGACTATTATATCTACTACTGTGGGCAAGAATCCCTTAGGAGAAATGGAGTAACCCTCATAGTCAACAGAAGAGTCCGAAATGCAGTTCTTGGGTGCAATCTCAAAAACGACAGAATGATCTCTATTCGTTTCCAAAGCAAACCATTCTGTATCACAGTAATCCAAGTCTATGCCCCAACCAGTTAATGCTGAAGGAACTGAAGTTGAATGGTTCTATGAAGACCTAGAAGACCTAGAAGACCTTCTAGAGCTAACACCCAAAAAAGATGTTCTTTTCATTATACAGGACTGGAATACAAAAGTAGGAAGACCAGAGATACGTGGAGTAACAAGCAAATTTGGCCTTGGAGTACAGAATGAAGAAGGGCAAAGGCTGACAGAATTTTGCCAAGAGAATGCACTGGTCATAGCAAATACCCTCTTCCAACAATACAAGAGATGACTCTATACATGGACATCACCAGATGGTCAATATTGAAATCAGATTGATTATATTCTTTGCAGCTGAAGATGGAGAAGCTCTATACAGTCAGGAAAAACAAAAAACTGACTATGGCTCAGATCATGAACTCCTTATTGCCAAATTCAGACTTAAATTGAAGAAAGTAAGGAAAACCACTAGACCATTTAGGTATGGCCTAAATCAAATCCCTTATGATTATACAGTGGAAATGACAAGTAGATTCAAGTAATTAGATCTGATAGAGCACCTGAAGAACTATGGATGGAGGTTCGTGACATTGTACAGGAGGCAGGAATCAAGACCATCCGCAAAAAAAAAGGAATGCAAAAAGGCAAAATGGTTGTCTGAGGAGGACTTACAAGTAGCTGAGAAAAAAAGAAGTGAAAGGCAAAGGAGAAAGGAAAGATATACCCACTTGAATGCAGAGTTCCAAAGAATAGCAAGGAGAGATAAGAAAGCCTTTTTAAGTGAACGTTGCAAGGAAATAGAGGAACACAATAGAATGGGAAAGACTAGAGATCTCTTCAAGAAAATTAGAGATACCAAGGGAACATTTCATGCACAGATGGGCACAATAAAGCACAGAAACGGTATGGACCTAACAGAAGCAGGGGATATTAAGAAGATGTGGCAAGAATACACAGAAGAACTATACAAAAAAGATCTTCATGACCCAGATAACCACAATGGTGTGATCACCCATCTAGAACAAGACCTCCTGGAATCCAAAGTCAAGTGGGCCTTAGGAAGCATCACTATGAACAAAGCTAGTGGAGCTGATGGAATTCCAGTTGAAGTATTTCAAATCCTAAAAGATGATGCTGTGAAAATGCTTCACTCAAGATGCCAGCAAATTTGGAAAACTCAGCAGTGGCCACAGGACTGGAAAAGGTCAGTTTTCATTCCAATTCCAAAGAAAGGCAATGCCAAAGAATGTTCAAACTACTACACAATTGCACTCATCTCACATACTAGCAAAGTAATGCTCAAAATTCTCCAAACCTGTTTTCGACAGTATGTGAACTGTGAACTTCCAGATGTTCAAGCTGGATTTAGAAAAGTCAGAGGAACCAGAGATCAAATTGCCAACATCCATTGGATCATTAAAAAAGCAAGAGAAAGTTCTAGAAAAACATCTACATCTGCTTTATTGACTACACTAAAGCCTTTGACTGTGTGGAAAACAACAAAGTATGGAAAATTCTTAAAGAGATGGGAATACCAGACCACCTTACCTGCCTCCTGAGAAATCTGTATGCAGGTCAAGAAGCAGCAGTTAGTACTGGACATGAAATAACAGCCTGGTTCCAAATCAGGAAAGGAGTATGTAAAGGCTGTATGTTGTTACCCTGCTTATTTAACTTACATGCAGAGTTCATCATGTGAAATGCTGGGCTGGATGAAGCACAAGCTGGAATCAGGATTGCCGGGAGAAATATCAGTAACCTCAGGTACATAGATGACATCACCGTTATGGCAGAAAGTGAAGAACTAAAGAGCTTCTTGATGAAAGTGAAAGAGGAGAGTGAAAAAGTTGGCTTAAAACTCAACATTCAGGAAACTAAGGTCATGACATCTGATCCCATCACATCATGGCAAATAGATGGGGAAACAATGGAAAGAGTGAGAGATTTTATTTTCTTGGACTCCGAAATCACTGCAGATTTTGGTGACTGCAGCCATGAAATTAAAAGATGCATGTTCCTTGGAAGAAAAGCTATGACCAACCTAGACAACATATTAAAAAGCAGAGATATTACTTTGCTGACAAGGGTCCGTCTAGTTAAAGCTATGGTTTTTCCAGTAGTCATGTATGGATGTGAGAGTTGGACTATAAAGAAAGCTGAGTGCCAAAGAATTGTTGCTTTTGAACTGTGATGCTGGAGAAGACTCTGAAGAGTCCCTTGGACTGCAAGGAGAGCAAAACAGTCAATCCTAAAGGATATCAGTCCTGAATATTCATTGGAAGGACTGAAGCTGAAACTCTAGTACATTGACCACCTGTTGGGAAGAGCTGACTCATTGGAAAAGACCCTGATGCTGGGAAAGATTGAGGGCAGGAGGAGAAGGGGACGACAGAGGATGAGATGGTTGGATGGCATCACCGACTCAATGGATATGGGTTTGGGTGGGCCCCGGGAATTGGTGATGGACAGGGAGGCCTGGCGTACTGCGGTTAATGGGGTCACAAAGAGTCGGACACGACTGAGCAACTGAAATGAACTGTGAAGAACTGACTCACTGGAAAAGACTTGATGCTGGGAAAGATTGAAGGCAGGAGGTGAAGGGGACAACAGGATGAGATGGTGGGATGACATCACCAACTCGGTGGATGTGAGTTTGAGCAAGCTCTGGGAGTTGGTGATGGACAGGCAAGCCTGGTGTGCTGCAGTCCGTAGGGTCACAAAGAGTTGGACATGACCGAGTGACCAAAGTGAACTGATTTTAGTATCTTACTTTAATTTATCCACTTATTCCCCTATTGGTGGACTTCTGTGTTGTCTCATTTGTTTTGCTGTTGGGGGCTGCTTTTTCTTAGCATTTCTTTTAAAAAATTACATATTTATATTTGACTGTGTTGGGTCTTCGTTGCTGTGCAGGCTAGTTGCGGTGTGCGGGCTTCCCATTGCAGTGGCTTCTCCTGTTGCAGAGCACAGGCTCTAGGCACATGGGCTTCAGGAGCTGTGGCTCCTGGTCTCTAGAGCTCAGGCTCAATAATTGTGGTACACGGGCTTAGTTGCTCTGTGGCCTGTGGGATCTTCCCAGACCAGGGATCCAACCCATGTCTCCTGCATTGGCAGACAGATTCTTTACCACGGAGCCACCAGGGAAACCCTCTCTTAGCATTTCTAACTCATATTGACCTATTCATCCATCCAGCCCTTTGGCCTGGAGAGGTGGTTTTCCCTGGAGGGAGACCTAGTTGTGACAGGACTCTGCTGCTCTTAAAATGTGCAACTTACATGTGTTCCCCATCCTGAACCCCCCTCCCACCTCCCTCCCCATCCCATCCCTCTGGGTCATCCCAGTGCACCAGCCCCTGGCTGATTCATGTCAATGTGTGGCAAAAACCACTACAATATTATAAAGTAATTAGCCTCCAACTAATAAAAATAAATGAAAAAAACAAAACAAACAAAAAAATGTGCAACTTAAGTCAAATCATGTGGCCTTTCTTGACTTCTCTTTGCCCACCTCTGGAATAAAAGGGGCAGACCAGGTGGCCCTTGAGGTTTTTTCCTTCTGATAGCCAAGCTATCATGGTTTCTGGCAGCATATTAATAGAATCTGTGTATGTTTTCCTCAGAAGGAAGGAAAAATGAAAAATTTGAAGCCCAACGCTCTTATTTCAAAGGTTACAGTTTAACCAATGAGGTATAAATATCACTTCAGTAAAACCAATGGAATTAAATGGGCCTTTTAACAATCAGGGATGGGGAAGGGAGGCTCAGAATGAAAAGCAAAACGGGCCAAAGTTGAAGGTACTTTGTCTTCTCACAGAATCCTGTGGCCATTGCAAGGGTTGGAGGAAATAAAAAGAGTTTAAAAGTCTTGAGTTCAAATTTTGACTTCCCTGTGAACTGAGACATCCACTGCAGAAATTTGACTTATCTAGTCTGGTGATACCTGTCTGGTGGGCATTTGTGAAGACTGAGTGAGCTCCAGTGGTGAAGAATCCTCCTGCCATTGCAGGAGACACAAGTTTGAAACCTGATTCAGGAAGATCCCTTATGCCATAGAGCAGCTAAGCCTGTGTATCACAACTACTGAGCCTGTGATCTAGAGGCCTGGAGTCGCAACTACTGAGCCCACATGCCACAACTACTGAAGCCCATGCTCCACAACAAGAGAAGCCCCCTCAGTGAGAAACCTGGGCACTGCAAGTAGAGAGTAGCCCCCACTTGCCACAATTTGAGAAAGCCTGCGTGCAGCAACAAAGACTTAGTGTAGTCCCAAATAAATACATAAATTAAAAAAAAAAAAAAAAAAAGATTGAGTGAGCTCATGTTTGCTGAGAGCCAGGGAGTTGGATCTGGCTGTGGTGCTAGTAGTAAAGAACCCACTTGCTAGTGCAGAAGACATGAGAGACATGGATTTGGTTCCTGGGTCAAGAAGATCCCCTGGAGAATGGCATGGCAACCCACTCCAGTATTCTTTCCTGGAGAATCCCATGGACAGATGAGCCTGGCGGGCTACAGTCCATAGGGTCGCAAAGAGTCGGCTGTGACTGAAGCGACTTAGCACAGTGCAGGGAGTTGGCCTATGGCGTTTGCCCAGGAAAGCTCATTTCTTCTCAGCTCAGCCTGCCAGGGACCCCCAGTGGCGCTATCTTCACCTGGGGAGGTGGCCGCAGCGCGGGTTTAAGCTTCTGGCTTCCTCTGGCTCCTCTAGGAGCCTCCAGCACCCTGTGCTTTCAGACCAAGGAGTGAAGTCATTCTGGGTTGTGTTACACACTTTGGATGGAATCATAGGGAATCACAAAGGCTAGTAAAATTTCCCTTGCAATTATGGGCCACCATTGCTTTCTATTACTGTGTTTAAGAGGTTCTTACAGCACGAACAGATCCAGTTAAAAGACATGTTTATTACTTTTCCCCCAACTCATAAAACGTAGTGTTAGTTTTATTAAAAAAAAAAAAAAAACAACAAAAAACCAAAGCCCAAATCTTCCTGTATTCCATCTGTTTTAGAACAGCAGCCCCTGAATTAATTATATAGTATCTGTTGAGTCTTAATAAAACAGCCTTGGTTTGGGGAAATTCTCAATAGGGGAAAAAGATGTCAGTTGAATTTCAAAATTGATCAATAATGCTGGTGAAATTGTCCTCCCTGGAGACTAGAGAGTGGATTCGAGCATTTTCACAATAGGCAGATAGCTGCTTGGAGAAACATCGCCAGAGTCACCCGTGTCCCCATAGTTCTTCTGCCTAAGATGGAGAGTTTTCTTTTGTTAAGGCCTTCCTTGTGTATTATGGAGCAGTTCGTTGCAGGAGGCCTGTCAGATGTTCATGCTGCCCTAACAACCATGTCTGATGAAAAGCAGTGTGAGGCGCTGGGAAGACTCTGGGCTTTGCAGTCTCAGAGGCTGAGCTCAACTCCAGCTCTTTCCTCGAGTATCTGTGTGTACCTAGGCAACCATTTCGCTTCTCTGGGTCTCAGTTGCCTTATCTATAAAATAAATCATGACTTTTTTTCACACCTGCGACCTGAGGGGTCTGTAAAACTCCAGATGTAGTGCCTGATCCAGTCTCACTGACATGTACAGGATGAAGGGAATGAGGCTTTGGTAAAAGGAGGAGGACTGATGTTTTGTTTTGGATTCTCAGTTTGAAGGGTTCCTAGGGGTTTTTCTGTGCCTGCACCTCCCTTTCTGTGTGGGAGCTAACTGATCAGTGAATTGTTCAGTTAAGCTCTTACTGATCACCTAGTAGGTGCTGAGTTGGTTCTGTGCAGGGACTTGAGGAATGTGACAGCAGCTTTCCTTGGGGACACTTGTAGTTGGTGTAGCCAAGAGAGAGACATGTGAAATAAGATAACCCAGGGGGTGTGCTTGGGGCCCCCCCAACAGAATCCTCCACACGGGGGGTGGCTCAGGGTGGGACAGCCAGTCCTTCCTGGAGTGGGGGTCTTGAAAAGGACCATGGGAGAAAGTGGTCCAGGGCCTAAGGATGAGTAGATGCTGGGAGGTGAACTGGAGGGGTGGCATCTGATGGGAAGGGATGAGGGAAACTTCGGTTACTACAGAACTAAAGTTTGATAGGATGCTTTTAAAAAAATACATTGATTAAGTGAGAGGAAGGGAATGTAAGCAGGCTGTTTCCCTCTGTCCCCAAGTATCTGTCAAGATCCTTCTGTTGTTCAAACACCCCTAGAGCGGGGACTGCGAACAGTGGGGTGGGTCAGGTGCCGGATATAGGGAGGGGGGTGGGGTCTAGGACCAGCCAACACCTACTCCACCTCCAGAGAGGGACGGTGACCCAGCTGTCACTCAGCGGCTGGAGGCCAGCATCACCAGGGCTTCTGATTTCTGCAGAGGATCCTGAAATGAAGAAGTTTTTGTATGTGGGTGAAAACTCCTAGTTCATTGGCATTAGCAAATAAGTCTATTTAAAAACAAACTCAGAAGAGGGTAACTGTGTGCTCAGACTGTCCATAAGTTCTCCTACAGGAGAGCCGAGGGCTTCGTTGTCAGACCTTGTCTCTTGCCTGTGGTATGTTGGCTCTGGAGACCGATGAGTCCTTGGAGTCCCTCTGACTTGGAGCAGCAGGTTAGCCTGAGGGTAGAGGCAGCGCCTGGCAGAGTCGGGCATGCATCTTGGATGGAGTCCCCGTTGCCAGGCTACGCTTGGGTACCAGGAGGCCTGCAGCCATGTAGAATGAGCAGGGGAGCCCAGCCCCTGGCTGAGTGCTGGATTATTACTGCTGTTTCTCTGCAGCCTCCCGCACCACTTGCAGATGGATTGTTTTAATCTCCAGAAGAGGGAAAGACACCCCTGCCCTCCTTCATGCACTCCAGCACTCACACAACTCATGAAACACGGTGCCACAGGGATTTAGAAACATAAACCGAGTCCCAAAGAGCTGGAGCCAAATCCCTTTGATCTGGAGGTGGTGGTGTTAGGCAGTGAGTGTGTCCTTGCTGTGGAGTGGGTTGGGGCAGTGCCCTGGGCAGTGGAAGCCTGACTCGAGGAGCTCTCATGGAGGAGATGAGTCCTGGGCATGGCCACTGGCTCTGTGCTGCTCCTGCTCTTCTTTGGCCCAAAGATATTGGTAGAAAGGGAACGGTGGGAAATGTCAGATGCTCTGAATGCCCAGAGAAGACTCCAGTTAGGTGGAAGGTTGTTTTGAGCTGTGACATTATGGCCCTGAAGTGGCCTAGGATTTATGCCACCCTTGAGCCCTGCCCTCTACTCCAGCCCCTGTCTTTCCCTCTAACTTCAAAATGTGGTGATAACTGCACTTGACTTCTCTTGCTACAATCCTGTAAGGTCTGTAAATGCTCAGTTTCCCTGCAGGAACTTACTCGAAATGTCACTCATCTGTCCTCAGATTTGTAACCAAATGATGATTACCTGACATTTTTTTTTTTTTTTTTAAAGACAATTTTTTTCTGTCTCATTCACGAAAAGGTGACTTTCAGGAATGTGTAGTACCAGTTAATGAATGAAGAGATGACAATGTGTGCGTTAAGGAAAAAATGTAAATGAATTAATAAAGCTGCAGCAAGGGTAGTACTCAAAACACACACAGAGTATGTTTCCGTGCAATTCTAGAGCAGGCCCTCGGGCTTCCTAATATCCAAAGGGAGGGAGTACACACCCGTCTGTGCAGGGGAGATGAAAGTAAGGCAGATTTTCATGAGAAATACTAGGTGTTTCTGGTACAGAGACCGGAGATGCCTTCCTCCAGTGAGTTCTCAAAAAGGGAGTTGTGTGAGCCTGGACCACTTTTTTGACAATGTCTGATAGTAAATACCACCGTAAGTTTTTACAATTGCCCAAGGTCTTTCAGTGTATGCCAATGGCTTAGTGCCAAAATGCAGTTCTATAAGGTAATTGGATGATAAGCCAGACTAATACGGAGTACACAGTCTTCTGAAAATTGACATCAGGAAGAGTGGATCCCTGTCTCCATCAGGGAATACTCTGACTGTTTTGTTTCTGGTAACTGATTAGCACTGGGAACAGAGAGTTCTGGGCTTTTCTTGGCAGAAACAAAGAGTTCAGAGGATCTGTGCTGCCGATTAGCAGAAGCACATGGATCTCCTTCATCAGCCAAGTGGTGGGTAGAGCCCATTCTCAGTCAGACGTGCAGAATCTGACCCAGAACCATGCTGCCTGAATGCATAGTCACCTTCCTGCATGCCAAGCCTGTAGGTGAATGCAGACCCACAGGCAGTGGATGACTATGAACATCGGCATCCTGCCGTACATACTGCTGGAAACTCAGGGGGTCCCAGAGGTGTCACGTGGAGCTTTATAATGTGATCTGGGGTCTCATGCAGTTGGGACAAACTTCCCTTGCACATACACATGTATTTACACTCCTGTTTCTCAAATATGTGCAGATGCTGATGCTCAGTAAAATTTGTGTTTTATTTAAAGGTATTACCAAGTTCATATTAGGTTTAGTTGTTAGGAAATTCTCCACCATCAACAGGACTATTAGCAGGATGGCTACCTGTGGAGGGTGAAGAGGGGTGCCATTTACAGGTGTTCTTTGACAGGGTCCTCACAGTAGAAGGGGTGCTCATGGTAGAAGGGTTTGGGAAGATGGCCACAGCACATAGACACAGGAGTTTTATTCTGGAATGTTTTCAAGCAACTGTTGTGAATCACTCATTAAGAACTCAGTAAAAACTCATAGAATGCCTGATTTTCATCCATGTCACTTCTCAGCAATACTGCTAAGATAGAATATTTGAAAAATAAACACACTTATTTTTCCCTTAGGAAAAAAATACAATTTGCAAGTGTGAGCCGTATAAGTGTTGGCAGTCATCTGCTAATAATGATGATTTTCACTTTTAGTGAGGTCAGTCGTATCAGTGATTAGGCTGGCAGAGAAAGTCCCAGTTTGTGATGATAAAATTACATTGTGAGATGAGGGTGGACATTTATCATTCTGTTATCACAGCAAGGAGTAGACTTCTTCATCCAGAAAGGGTTTTAAGTGCTTATGTATAGTTTGGGAAGTAAAGGCAGGGTGATAAAACACAGGGATGTGGGACAGTTGCTATAGGAAGCCAGCACTGTGCATGGAGTGTTGAATTCCTTCTGATATAATAGCTGCACTTGGATATTTGTTGGGTGGAGAAGGAATTGAGAAGTCTATTTGGCTCCACAGAACAGCCCTGGAAGCAGTGGGTGGAGTTGCAGAGTGATGAATTTTGCCTGAGTTCAGGTTTGGCTTTTTTACAGCCCAGGCTGTGTGGGGATGGGATGGGCCTCCAGGACAGGGGCAAGTCATCATAGCGGGGGTGTGCACACCTACAACTGGCCAACCACCTTGTTGAGGGAACCAGTCTTTGATGGGGGTAGGGGTATTTACCAAGGATATCGTTTCTGACTTTGAATTTATGTAGTTCTGTGGTAAGACAGGTCTGTTGAGAAGTGATAAGTTATTTTATGATAGAATTTATCCCCTTTAGGATTTCCTCAAACAACTCGCCTAGTTGGTACATCTGAAGTGTTCAGTTTACCAAGTTATGTCTGTGCAGCTATTTATGGATTCCTGATTGGTAAATGGGGTTGATCAGATGCAGTTAAAGCCTCATTCATTACAAATATAAACGACCGAGAAAGTAAAATGGCTGGATTGCTGGGTCTTCCTAGTAAGGAAAGTAATATATCCAATCAGTTTAAGGCTTCAGCTCCATGAATTTGAATAGATTCTATTGTCTTTGGCAAGAATGGCTGGGGAATAAATGGCCGTGGTGCCATGTTTTATTTTGCCAGAGCTGCAGATACAGGCATAAATTTCCAAATGCAGTGTGATTTATCAGTGTGAGACACATGCTGAGAGATCGGTGTCCTCTGTGGAGAAAGAAATGTTTTTGCTTTATATTCAGATGACCGAGTAAGGGGAGTGAATAAAATGGAACAGGGAGAGCCATCTTCTTCACAGAGAAGCCACTGAGGGGCTGGGAGAATAGATGAGGCTGGTCTCTGCCCTCCGGAATAGCGCAGTGCCTGCAGTGTTCCTCCAGATTCAAAGACCAGCGCCACATCCCTGGATCCCCTGCCACAGCCCCAGAGGCGTGCTTTGACAAACCCTGTCATGGGACTGAGGAGTGCTGTGGGAGGAATCTGAAGTGCATTCAGGATGAAATGTGGTTTTGTTAGCATAGCAAATAACGACTCTCAAGATGTTTAGAACCTTGTGCTATCTCAGACACCAAGGAAGAGATGCTGCAACTCCCGGGTAAAGATGGATTATTATGCGTTTAGAAAAGACACGCCTAGTGTTTGTATCTGGTCAACACTGAGCTGGTCTGCTCTGGAGGAGAAGGGGAGGGACCATCCCTGCCTCCGAGTACCACTTAGGCTGAACCATCAGATTAGAAGAGGGGGAGGGCGGTAGGTGTCAGTCAGAAATGATAATGCTAGCTGTCTAGTTAATTGTGGAACATTTTGTAGAATATTCTTAGCTCTTGGTTTATTAATAACTGTTGTTTATATTTTCTTCTTTGTATGTTTTTCTTTCGTCTTGTTTTCCTATGTAAATTTGATTCTTTAAATGTACAAAATGGAAAGTTATCTGGGTGGTTATAGTGTGAAGGGAGATAGGAGAATTATAACTAAGATAGAGCAAATGATAGTTACTTTATCCCTTGACTGTTTGCCTGTTCCTTTAAGTATTAATATTAATACCATAATATTATAATAACTACCAAATAGTTTGCGACCAAGGCCTTTGCACTTTTTGTGCCCTCTGCTTAGAATATTTCTAGCTCCTTGTCTGACTAATCCCTGAGGTCATGGTATATGTTACTTATTCAAGGAAACCTTGTCTCATTGACCTTAGACTATCATAGCTCACACTTTCTTAAAATTTATGCTTTGCATTGTTAGACAGCTGTAGTCTAATAATTTTTCAGAAATATTTACTGTTTGTGTCCCTGATAAACAGTGATCTTAAAATCAGGCTTATGTGTGTTGTGTACTTCTGTATCTCTAGAGCTGGTGTAGGATTGAGCACAAAGCCAGTGCTAAGTTGATACTTGTTAAAAAAATAATTACCATTTATTGAGCACCTATTGTATACTAATACTGTCTGTTCCTCTTTAAAAGATGTGTGAGCACAAGGATCTTGTTGTTGAGTTGCTAAGTTGTGTCCAACTCTTTGCAATACCATGGACTGCAGCACACCAGGCTTCCCTGTCCTTCACTATCTCAGAATTTGCTCAAACTAATGTGCGTTGAGTCAGTGATGCCATCTAACCATTTTATCCTCTGCCAACCCCTTCTATTCCTGTCCTCAATCTTTCCCATTATCAGGGTCTTTTCCAATGAGTCAGCTCTTTGTATCAGGTGGCCAAATTATTGGAACTTCAGCATCAGTCCTTCCAATGAATATTTAGGGTTGATTTCCTTTAGGATTGACTGGTTTGATCTCCTTGCTCTTCAAGGGACTTTGAAGAGATTTCTCCAGCACCACAGTTTGAAAGCATCAATTGTTCAGCACTCAGCCTTCATTATGGTCCAACTCTCACATCTGTAAATGACTACAGGAAAAACCATAGCTTTGACTGTACAGTTTCTTGTCAGCAAAGTGATATCTCTGCTTTTCAATATGCTGTCTGGGTTTGTCATAGCTTTTCTTCCAGGGAGCAAGCGTCTTTTAATTTCATGGCTGCAGTCACTGTCCACAGTGATTTTGGAGCCCAAGAAAATAAAATCTGTCAGTTTCCACATTTTTCCCATCTATTTGCCATGAAGTAATGGGGCCAGATGCCTCATAGTTTTTTGAATGTTGAGTTTTAAACCAACTTTTTCATTCTCCTCTTTCATTTTCATCAAGAGGCTCTTTAGTTCCTCTTTGCTTTCCACCAGTAGAGTGGTATCGTCTACATATCTGAGGTTGTTGATATTTCTCCCAGCAATCTTGATTCCAGCTTGTGCTTCATCCAGCACAGCATTTCACATGATGTACTCTGTATATAAATTAAATAAGCAGGGTGACAATATACAGCCCTGACGTAACCCTTTCCCAATTTGGAACCAGTCTGTTGTTCCATGTAAAGTTCTAACTGTTGCTTCTTGACTTGAATACAGGTTTCTCAGGAGGCAGGTAAGGTGGTCTGGTATTCCCATCTCTTTAAGAATTTTCCACAGTTGGTTGTGATCCACACAGTCAAAGGCTTTAACATAGTCAATGAAATAGAAGTAGATGTTTTCTAGAATTCCCTTGATTTTTCTTTGATCTAGTGATTGTTGGCAATTTGATCTCTGGTTCCTCTGCCTTTTCTAAATTCAGCTTGTACATCTGGAAGTTCTCGGTTCACATACTGCTGAAGTCTAGCTTGAAGGATTTTGAGCATTATCTTGCTAGCATGTGAAGTGAATGCAATTGTATGGTAGTTTGAGCATGCTTTGGCATTGCCCTTCTTTGGGATTAGAATGAAAACTGCCTTTTTCCAGGCCTGTGGCCACTGCTGGATTTTCCAAATTTGCTGGCATATTGAGTGTAGCACTTTCACAGCATCATCATTTAGGATTTGAAACAGCCCAGCTGGAATTCCATCACCTCCACTAGCTTTGTTCATAGTGATGCTTCCTAAGGCCCACTTGACTTCACACTCCAGGATGTGTGCCTCAATGTGAGTGACCAGGCATCTAATTGTCATTAATAGTGACAACTCTATAAAGAGAACCTGTTTGCCTTTATTTCCCTGAAAAAAGCATATTCTTTTTACTTAAGTGAAACAAAGTATTTGTTCAGTTCAGTTTGGTTGCTCAGTCGTGTCCAGCTCTTTGCAACACCATGGACTGCAGCATGCCAGGCCTCCCTGTCCATCACCAACTCCCGGAATTTACTCAAACTCATGTCCATTGAGTCGGTAATGCCATCCAATCATCTCATCCTCTGTCTTCCCCTTCTCTTCAATACAAAAAAAGTATTTGTGTATGTACCTAATTGATGGATCAGTTTGCTTCCATTTGCATGCAAAATGTCTGGATCAATACCAACTTGTAACCATTTATCTCTGAGGAGTGGGCTAGGAGGGGCATAAGCAGCGTTACTTTGTAATGTTTCATATATTGTCATCTAAAATTTTTATTGTGAGCCTTACTTTTTAAATAAAGAATAAGAGAAAGAAAAGGCCTTTTGCCCAAGTTCACATAAATGATGTGATGGCTGAGGGAGAAATTGAACCCCAGTGCATCTGGCCCTAAAGCCTGGATTCTCTTCCTGATACCTTTGATATGTCTAGAGCTGTAGTTTAAATGTCCCCCAGAGGACATTTGGCTGCGTCTATAGAAACACTTTTTGTTTTTACACTGTGGACTAAGAGACCTGTGAGATAGGATCTGTGGGCATCCTGGCATCTGTGGGTTGAGGCCAGGGATGCTGCAAACATCCTACACTGCACAGGACACCACCCCCTACCCCTTCCAGTTGTCTAGCCCAACAAGTCAGCAGTGCTGAGCATCTTGTTCTAGAATGGCAGGCAGTCCTGAACTGACTCTGGTGTCCAGCTCAGCCCCACGGGAGCATCAGCCATGCGGCCATGGGATGCCTGGCACTGGCCTAATGAGCCCTGGTCCATGGAAGGTAAATTCAGTGCCCAGTGCAAACAGAAAAAGTTAAACCATGTATTGACTTTATCCCCAGTCAAAGCTTTTAAAAGAGATAGACAGCTGATTGGGCTTTTAGAGAGGTGACCACTAGGAGAGAGAGGGAGTCCTGGGTAGGTGCAGTGGGCGGGTTGGGAGCCTCTGTGTGCCTTAGCATGACCTGAAGGAAAACTAATTCTTTTAGGAGGGGTGACAGTCCTCATCATCTCCTTTAGTGATTTACGAAGTGATGTGCTACCTGAAATCAGATGTCATGCAGGCATCCAGAAGCCAATCTGGAGTACTGTTCTGCCATACTTGCATGAGATCTCCTCAGTCAGTCCATGCCTTAAGGGAGGACCCCTCTATGAACTGCAGGTTTACAGGGAGCACTGAGGGCAGGAAGGCTGCTCTGTCAGAATCCTAGCATCAACCTTTTTGTTCTGCTAGGGGGTGGGGGGGCTCTTGAGCATCATTTCACTTGATCTTCTTATATCACAGAGGGGAAATTGAGACCACAGATGGGAAATGAAGCTTCAAACCACCCAGGTAATTACTGACCAGTCAGGATTGGACAGGCGGCCTCTGGCACCCGGTGTTGCCATTAGCCCTAAGACAATGATGCAAAGAAAAGAATCATCTTTTTCTTAAAGATGAGGAGACAAATAGACATGAAAATCTTCTCCTTGTGTGGGTAGATTGGACCTGGGTCAGGGAGCAGAATGTGGGGGAGTGAGGGCTTTGCTTTTCCCAGATGCAGTAGTGTTCAGTGCTTCTCTGAGTGTGGCCCTCAGTCCAGCAGCATGCCTTCCCTGGAGAACTTGGTAGAATGAAAATCTCCAGCCTCATCTCTGACCTGCTGAATAGGAGACTTTGGGAGTGAGACCGATCTGTGTCACCGTGCAACAGTCCCCTGGGTGATTCTGATGCACAGTCACATGTGAAAACCACTGGTGAGAGGGAAAGACAATGGGACTTTGCTTCCTCGTGTTGCCATTCCATTAGCTGGGACCTGGGGTGTGTCACATGACTTTTTAGGGCCTCAGTTTCATTCATTGTCTGTAGGATGGGGATGGATGGTGATATGCAATCTCAGTGTGGAAGGATCAGCCAGCTGCTGAAGGTGAGCGTGATTACTCAGCAGTGCCCAAATAACGGGACTTCCTGGATGGCTCAGTGGTAAAGAACCACCTGCCAATGCAGGAGATGCAGGTTCGATCCCTGGGTCAAAGATCCTGGAAGATCCCTGGGAGCAGGAAACAGCAACCCACTCCAGTATTCTTGCCTGGAAAATCCCATGGACAGAGGAGCCTGGTGGACTACAATCCGTGGGACGCATAGTTGGACTCGGCCGAGTGAGTGAGCATGCATGCCCAAATAATGGGGCCTGCACTTGCTCTTTTCTTCAGGGGCTGGTAAATATCCCATCATTCTTTCTTCTGTGCCTTTAAAGTTGTTTTGAGTCTCTCTCTCCTCCTGAGGACTCATAGAGCCTATACTTGACACATTCCATATGTCTCCCTGAGGCCTCTCTGGGAACTGAGCTTCCTAAGTCTTTGTACCGGGACACATGACCTGTGTAGACTCAAAAGGGGGAAATGTGTGGCTGAGGAGCAGCCAGCAGGGGAGACTGACCCAGGTCTGTGCATGGACCATGCAAATGACCTGGGGAGACTGGCTCTGAGAGAAGAGGTAAGTCAGAACAAGAGACAGATGACCACAGCCTATGTATGATGACAGTGTGAAGACTCCGTGAAGGTAGTGGTCATCACGGCTTCAGCCAAAAGTTTCAGGTAACCAACACGAGACAGATTCAGCCTGCTTTTGTCTAATCTCAGACACCATGGATTGAAAGATACATTAGTTTATACACCACTGGAAATAAATAAAAAAATTATCCAGTGCAAACCAAGCTGGCATGCCGTTGATAGTTTTTTTTAAAAATCCTGATTTCATTGTTAAAATATGAAAAGGTAGCTCAGATGGTAAAAAATCTGCCTGCAGTGCAGGAGACCCTGGTTCATTCCCTGGGTCAGGAAGATCCCCTGGAGAAGGGAATGGCAACCCACTCCAGGATTCTTGCTTAGAGAATTCCACGGACAGACCATGGGGTTGCAAAGAGTTGCCAGATGACTGAGTGACTAACACTTTCACTTTCATATAAAAACACAGTAAGTACTGAGAGCACTCACGCGTTATTCTTTTCAGTCTCCCCATGTGACATGAGTGCTGTTACTCCTCCTGCGTTCCGGTAAGAAGCAGACTCGCTGGAGTCAGTTGTGTAGGGTAGGAGATGTTTTTCTGGAAAGAGTTGGGTAATAAATATTTTAGGCTCTATGTGGTTTCTTTCACCACAACATAATTCTGCCCTTACAGTGTGAAGGCAGTCTCAGATGACATGCAAATGAGTGGGCCTGGCTCAGGAAAACTTTATGGGCACTGATATTTGTATTTCATTGAATTTTCATGTTCATTAAACATTAGTTTTAACTTTTAACTGTTTCCATAGGTAAAAATTGTTCTTAACTCGCAGGCTATACAAAAACTGATGGCAGACCAGATTAGTCCTGAGTGTCGCCCCTGGGCAATAGGTTTTGTCCCCTGGTCTAGAGTCATCTGGAGCCTGGGTTCAAATCCAGGTGTGTCTCCACAATCACATTTAAATTTAATAAGGAGAGGTAGCTAATTGTCAACTTTTTTGTTTTCAAAAAACAAAAATTCCTGTACTAACAGTACTGCTTGCTTTAATTATGGAATTTGTCGAGTTTTCAAGGGAGGTCTGGTTTTAATTCCCTCCTAACTTATGTCATCTTAGCTCGGTGCTCATTATAGTTGGGGGATGCATTTTGACCTTCAAACTGATGGCTTAGAATTATAAAGTTATAACAAGTGAAACAAACTTGCACATGGTGTAAAAACTTCAGGTCCAAAGTGTGTAAAATGCGAAGTAAAGTTCTTTCACCCCTTCATTCTCTTTTGTTATGTAATTCCTTTTGCTGTAGATAACTACTGTGAATAGCTTCTTGGGTACCATTCTGGAAGTTGACTAGGTGACTATAACTGTGTGTATGTGCATATTCATTTCTCTCTGCATACTTTCTTTGTCATGGATTACATCTTGGAGAGCTCACCTTATCAACTCCTCCATCAATACATTAACTTTTATGGATGTGTAATATTCTAGTGTGGATGTACTTGTGAAATACTGCTATTTATTTAACCATGTTCCCATATTTGGATTTGAGTCATTTCCAGTTTTTAGTTATTACTAAAAATGGTTTGTTGAACATTGCTGTAAGTCAGTTATCATGCTTCTGTAAGTATTTCTGTAGGATAAGTTCCTAGAAGTGAAGTCTCTGCATCAAAGGAGATGTACATTTTTGATATGTTAGTTAATGTTTTTCTTCCATAAAATTTCAAACACGTTATTCGCTGGAGTCAAGAATGTCTACAAAGAACAGCATTGCTGGTGGGGAATTGACTCCCTCTTGCCTCCTGTAATATTTCCAGATGTCTGTTTTTTGTTTGATGAGAAAATAGGTCCTGTTTCACCTTCAAAGCCATTAGTGGAGAATTAGTACATGGTGACATGGAGATTTTGGGCTCTGGATCTCATCATGATCTTTGACTTCTGTTTAAAGAACAGTCACTTTTTCTTTAAGAATATAAGAAAAGTGTTCTGGCCACCCTGGCCAGAATTCTCTGATGAAACAACAGTGGAGTGTGAAAACTGCAGTTAATCTTTACTTTTTCTTCAGACCTAAGGGAGGATTGTTAATAGCTTACACATCAATTAACCCTAGTAATTTTGAGTATTGCCTCCATGCTAGCTTCTGTACTAATCCCTTTATATGAGTTATCTCCTTGAGTGTACTCAGTGATCCTAGAAGCCTGGAACTCTTCTTGTCTCTCATTTCCAATGAGGAAACTGAGGTTCAGAGAGGCCCAGAGTCACATAGCAAGTAAGTTGTAAGGCCAGGTTTTGAACCTAGTACTGACTCTACAGCTCCCATTCTTGACCACCAAGCACCCTGTTTTCTATCGTTACTTCTTTAAAAATTGTGTAAATATCTTGTGTCTGTGCTAGAAATTGATCAGCTGGTAATTATGGGGAGCCCATGGAAGTAGGTGCTGCTTCTGCGCTTCTGCCTTCAGCTTTACAGTTCATGGTGGGATCAGGCTTTTTCAATTAGAATATGAGTTCCAAGGACAGGATGATATGTGACTTATACTTGTGACCCTAGCACAGAAGGGTGCTCAGTAAATTGATGAATGAATGAACGAGTTAGGCAAATCCATATAGTTAGAGAACACTTTAAGTCTTTGTATGATTAAAGGCTAAGTGGTAGGTATGGAGAGTAAGATGTTATAAGTTTTTAAAGGTAAAAAGTCTAGTAAAACTCATACTTCTCTATATTTTCTCACCTATGAATAAAACAAAAAAAATAGTGAATTTTAATTTTATCATGTTGAAACTTTGCTTGGTCTCTCCGTTTTAGCCTCCAAGTTATATGTGGGGAAATAGATGAGTTAATACAAAACTTTTTTTTTTCTAGAAATGATACATTCTGTGTATGTGTCTTGTGAACTTCTATGGTGATGACTGGTTGTATAGCTAGGGTCCAGAAGAGGTGTATGTGCTAAGCTTTCTGCCCTCTGGATCATTCTGGACAAATAAGCAGAATGGATATTGCAAAGAAAATATGCAGTTGCATTAATTCCACACCATGGGGTGGTATGGGTCCTAATCAAAGAAGAAACAAAATTTCTGTGTGACTGGTGGCACCTAAACCAGGGGTGGGTATAACCTAGATGCCACCTGTGTGCACAGAAACTATGAGACCTCTAGAGGCTCCTCCAGGCCCCAGTAGGAGAGCTGAGCTCAACTCGATGCCAGGTCCTGGGCAGGCACTCGCCTCCGCCTCGCAGAGCCCTGCCCTGCTCCTCCCACCTGGCCTTGTATGAGTGCTTTGGCCGCGTCCACCTCTGCCGCCATGTTCCCCCTTCACTCACTGGTCTCTTCTTTGACCTGGCTGATACCTCTTCATCCTTCCGATAGTTCTGCAGGGTTTTGTTTGTGTCAGGTTCAGCTTCAAATGTCCGCCACACTGTAGGATAGTGGTTCTCCAATTTCAGTCACTAGCATGCTTGTTAAAACGCAGATCCTGGACTCTATGTACAGATGTTAGTAGATGTATGGTATGATTTAGGTGGTTCAAGGACCCACCTAAGAACTGATATAGCAGGAGATCCATACATGCGATCGAATGCAGCTGCTTAGAAACCCACTCTGGTCTTTAGCTTCTTCTCCCTGACTTCTTGCTTCCACTTCCGCATCTGCCTCAACCAAAGGTTGGGCAAGCTTTCTTGGAAAATTTTAGGAAGGATGTGTGTGACACAATAAGGATGTGTGTGACAGAATAAGATCCAGAGTGGTTAGTGAGTGTGGCCATTCATGGCAGATTCCAAGTGTGAAGATCCCCTCAAACCACACTGTTCTCACCTATATTATACCAGGGCCATCCATCAGATTAGAGAGTCCAACAAAAGTGGGTAACTAACTTGCAGATAAGAGAAACAGTGAAATGTTTGGAGGTAACAGGTGAGGGTCTAGAAGCCATGGAGAAGAGCTGCAAGAACTGAGTGTTTAATTTAGGAAAAAGCCAACTTGAGAATGGAAGTGGGAGAGGGTATGTTCTCTCTGTTTCTGAGAGGTAGAGCTAGTTAACGTGAAGATCAACTTTAGCTCAATGTGAGGGAAATGTTGGGCTTCCCAGTTGGCTCAGTGGTAAAGAATCTGCCTGCTAAGCAGAAGACATGGGTTCAGTCCCTGGGTCAGGAAGATTCCCCTGGAGAAGGAAATGGCAACCCACTCCAGTATTCTTGCCTGGGAAATCCCATGAGTAGAGGAGCCTGGCAGGCTACAGTCCATGGCGTCCCAGAGTCAGATATGACTTAGCAACTAAACAGTAACAACAGCAAGGGAAACTTAATTTTTTTGGTCTCCAAAATCACTGCAGATAGTGACTGCAGCCATGAAATTAAAAGACGCTTGCTCCTTGGAAGAAAAGCTATGACCAACCTGCTGCTACTGCTGCTGCTAAGTCGCTTCAGTTGTGTCCGACTCTGTGCGACCCCAGAGACGGCAGCCCACCAGGCTCCCCCGTCCCCGGGATTCTCCAGGCAAGAACACTGGAGTGGGTTGCCATTTCCTTCTCCAATGCATGAAAGTGAAAAGTGAAAGTTAAGTCGCTCAGTCGTGTCTGACCCTTAGCGACCCCATGGACTGCAGCCCACCAGGCCCCTCCGTCCATGGGATTTTTCAGGCAAGAGCACTGGAGTGCATTGCCATTGCCTTCTCTGACCTAGACAGCATATTAAAAAGCAGAGACATTACTTTGTCAACAAAGGTCCATCTAGTCAAGGCTATGGTTTTTCCAGTAGTCATGTATGGATGTGACAGTTGGACTATAAAGAAAGCTGAGTGCCGAAGAATTGATGCTTTTGAACTGTGGTGTTGGAAAAGACTCTTGAGAGTCCCTTGGACTGCAAGGAGAGCCAACCAGTCCATCCTAAAGGAGATCAGTCCTGGGTGTTCATTGGAAGGACTGATGCTGAAGCTGAAACTCCAGTACTTTGGCCACCTGATGTTGTGAAGTGCTGACTCATTTGAAAAGACCCTGATTCTGGGAAAGATTGAGGGCAGGAGGAGAAGGGGACGACAGAGGATGAGATGGCTGGATGGCATCACCGACTCAATGGACATGAGTTGGGTGGACTCCAGGAATTGGTGATGAATAAAGGAGGCCTGGCGTGCTGTGGTTCATGGAGTTGCAAAGAGTCAGACATGACTGAGCGACTGAACTGAACTAGATAGATTATGGAACAAGGGCTCAGAAGTAATTTAAAATGCTGCCAAAAGTATACAGTGATTAAATGGTTAATGAAAATTCAGATATTGATCAGATTCACTTTAAAACTTGAAGTGTGTCCACTGTGCTGTTTCCTCTGATAATTAGAGTTGTCTGTAATGATGTAGGGTGTTTGTGGGTGGCTGAGATCTCATCACTGACTTATTGATGTAGAACGAGGAGACCACAGAAAACCTCAAGGAGTTCCTTGTACTGTTAGTAGGTATTAATTATTAATACTTATGTGTGTATGTATATTGAGATGACACTGATTTAAACAAAATAGATGCTTTATCTCTAGACTTCTCAGACCCTTTAATACACTAACGCACGCTGATTCTCCAAACATGTGTCTTAGAAGGTGATTCCCAAACTTAGTTGATCATGGATTCCATTCCTGAGGAATATCTCAGAGCAGTTAGAGTTCCTTAGAAGGTGTTTTTCTTTTGTTTGTTTGTTTTACAAAAGTGAGAGAGTTTTACACTTCGGAGATTTCATGATTGGGTCCTCTGACCACAGATCCTTTGAGATTCAGTTCAGTTCAGTCGCTCAGTCGTGTCCTACTCTTTGTGATCCCACGGACTGCCAGGCCTCCCTGTCCATCACCAACTCCCTGAGCTTGCCCAGTCTCATGTCCATCGAGTCGGTGCTGCCATCCAACCATCTCATCCCGTCATCCCCTTCTCCTTCTGCCTTCAGTATTTCCCAGCATCAGGGTCTTTTCCAGTGAGTCAGTTCTTCACATCAGGTGGCCAAATACTGGAGTTTCAGTGTCAGCCTCAGTCCTTCCAATGAATATTCAGGGTTTATTTCCTTTAGGATGGACTGGTTGGATCTCCTTGCAGTCCAAGAGACTCTCAAGAGTCTTCTCCAACACCATAGTTCAAAAGCATCAATTCTTTGGCGGTCAGCTTTCTTTATGGTCCAACTCTCAAATCCATACATGACTGCTGGAAAAGTCATAGCTTTGACTAGATGGACCTTTTTCGGCAAAGTATTGTCTCTGCTTCATAATGTGCTATCTAGGTTGGTCATAGCTTTTCTTCCAAGGAGCAAGGGTCTTTTAATTTTGAGATTGCTGATGTCATTGTGATTCTGATTTTATAACCAGCTGGGTGGCTTTGCAAAGCAGGAATCCTCTGCCCCAGGTGATTTTTTTTTTTTTTTAACAAAACTTGTTTTTTCACCCCACTAGTTCTTAATGTTTATGTTGCCCTCAGTTTTGCTTTCCTTTTAAAGGAGCAATGTTGAATGTGTAATTAATTCCCTCTCCTGCTTATGTCCTTAACTATTGATTAGAACCAATAATTGGTATAATAATCATTTGAAGTATAATTATTTCTTATAAATGTTATATGAGTCCTGGGAATGGCCTTGTAAAGCTCCAGAAAGTAATGGAAAGATACTTACAACCATTTGTTTTTCCATTTCTAAAACCAATTATTTTTTTAAAATTGCTTTTCAGATTGGCTATTAAGTTGAAAAGATCATTGATTTTTTTAATACTAGCATCAAGGATAGTCCTAATGAAACATGATGTGTTTACAATTAATTATGTTAGCCCTCACCTGGCAGCATAGTACCAATAATGTTGATTTTGTAGCTCTGCTGGGACAAGTGGTCTTGTTCACTGATATTCTCTTCAACTTCGTGGTGGTTGGAAGGAGAAAGTGAATATCTTTTAAATTTAAGTCCTTATAGGATTATTTTGTATTACACAGAGTTTACTATTAGACCTTTAAATTTTCTATCCAATTTATGAGCTATTTTCTCATGATAAATGCAGGTTAACTTTGTCCTAGACACTGGCAAGTTAGCACATTAGCATTTAAGAAATAATTTATCAAAGGTCTTTGTTGATAATCTGGCTTCCCCACTGTATAGGGGGTTTGATCTTTAGTTCCCAGGTTGGAGGACACTCGGCCAAGGTGACAGGTGCTGGCACCACAGAGCCAGCATCTGGTGACAAGCCTGCTGGGGCCAGCAATCATGGAAAGCCTTGCCCAGTGGGGTCACTGGCAGTCATAAG
The DNA here is from genome assembly GCF_019320065.1 of Cervus canadensis. Classification (NCBI taxonomy): domain Eukaryota; kingdom Metazoa; phylum Chordata; class Mammalia; order Artiodactyla; family Cervidae; genus Cervus; species Cervus canadensis. The sequence goes on from NC_057389.1 coordinate 60,023,089, forward strand.
TGCAGGTCTGGCAGCCTCACTTCCTTTCCTCTGAGTGTTGGCACCTCCCTTTGAGGGTGGAGTGAAGTGTTGCTGACCAGGCTCAAGTGGGACTCCATCTTCTGGTAGGACACTCTGAAATTGAGACCCACAGACTTGATAATCTCCTGGTTTTAAGTTCAAGGCTGCTCAGTCCATTTTCTAGTTCTTCTCTCAGAAGTCAAGTTTTCCATTTTAGTGCCATGGCCTTTAGAAGACACCTAGAAATCAGCCCAAACTTTGCTGATTCCTTACAAATACCTTAAAAGTTTTTTTTTCCCCCCAGTTCTGTTCTTTGTCTTTTCTCCTAATGTCTTTCATTTTGTAAACCCAATTGTGGAAGCTCTAGGCTCAGTTACCTGAAGGACAGTGTGTTTCCCAGCATGGTCTCCTAGTCCCAGCTTCAATCTGAATTTTGTACATGTTGAACTTTGAAGGTTCCTTTTCTGTGAATTCTAGTGCCACGAGCAGTCTCTTAAATCCCTCACTCTGTGTGTTTGCACACCTGTATCGAACACAATATAGTTTCTTTATAGCCAACATGTTATTTTTATGTGCCTTACTTTATTACACATGAAATGAAACCATCTCTGACATTTTTTATACGCACTGAATTTTTATTAGAGTTATATCTTTCATCAATAATAACATAAGCTGCAACACCCTTCTCTCGAATATTTACTGAGATTGCTGCTACTGTTTGCAAAGAGTGCTGTTGCCACCTTATTAGAAATGGTTTCATCCTTATTGCTTTTATCTCGTTAGATAATCCTTTAATCCCTGTTTATTGCCCATAGATTCTGACTCTCCTTGCCAGTGCTGTGAATGCAAGCTCTCGGAACAGGGTGGTGGGCAAAGCTGGCCCACAAGTTGATCAGTTTCAAGTCATTACTGAATCATTAGTTCTGGTGGCTGCAGTGATTAGAACTGGAGGCCTTGTACCTGGGGCCAGCCGTGTTCATTCATAATAAGGGATTTAGCAGATATTTATGCGAGCAGAAAATTGAATCAGCAGCGCCATCAGTGCATTAAATTATGGCATTTTCCTGTAGAATTCCTGTATAAAAGTATAATAGCAGATTTGGACAGGATCATTTCTTATGCAGGTTAGTTTAGGTTTTTGGTAACACAGAGAGATAGGAAGTTTTCTCCATGAATAAGTCCTCCACAATCTCAGAATCTCCACACCAGTTTGTTCTGGTTGGTACCCACATACAGATGTGCCAGTCTACATTTAGATACTAACCATTTTTCCGTTGATTTGGGAAAACCACCTTCTTGATGACGCCTTTGGTTCTAGGAAAATGGGACTGTAAGCACAAGAAAACAGAAAGGCTCTAGTGCTCCATTTAAAATATATTAATAAAACCCTAGCCTACTTTTGATATTTGGGGGAGCTTTAGTGTAATTTTGAGAGATATAAAATAACTCCTGATTATATGGTACCCAAGCATCAGTGTGCTCTTCCCTCAATGCTACCTGTGATGAAAAAGAGAGCAGGGGCTCGAGAGGGAGCCAAGGGGAACCTCAGAGGCTCAACAGTTAACTTGGATGAGGTACCTCCTGGGGCATATTTGGATAACAGTTTCTAAAAAGTCGCCCTATGAAAGGTGATCACATTCATTTTTGTTTTCTTTGTTCTTTGTATACAAATTTTAAGTAGGGGATGCATTCAGATGGTTCAGAAATAAAAATAAATAGGAAGGAATAGAGTTTAAAAAAAAATCTCCCTGTGCCTAATTTTCTCACCTGTTAACTACTGTTATTAGGTTATTGTGTATCCTTCTGGAGATATATTTAAGCTTTTATTATATAGTTTGTGTGTGCACAAACTATAATTTTTTTATTAAAAAAAATAAAAGGATGTTATAGGCAGTATCCTCTACCTGCTTTTTTACAAGTATGAATATATCTTGGGGATCTTTCTAGTTATGTACATAGACACCATTGTTGTCTCTGTGTGGTATTCCAGTGTACAAATGTTCTGTTTATTGAATCAGTCCCCCTTTGAGGGACATTCAAGTTGTTTCTAGTGTTTTACTATCAAAAGCAGTGCTGGAATGAAATACTGTGTCAGTGTGACCTTGAACACTGAGTGCAAGGCCTTCAGTATGCTGAATCCTCAGGAGATAAATTTGTGGATCAGAAGATAAGTGCACTTATAATTTTGATGGCTTATAATGTTATCAAATTACTCTCCCCCAGTAATGGTAAATATTTGAGACTGTTTCCAAACAGCCTTGACAATAGGTGTAGCTTTTTGAGTCCTTTACCCATTTTTCTAGTAGGTCCTTGGTTTTCTACTTCTTAGGTTCTGAGAGCTCTTTATATATCAGAGACACTAGCTTCTTGCCCTCTAATTCGAATGCAAATACAGGATTCCCACTGGTGATGTTTGCCTTTTGATTTGACTTATGTTATGTGCCAAGGTAAAAGCTTCATTTGTATGTGTTCATGTTTATTGACCTTGACTCTTGTAAGTATCTGGATTTTTAGGTGAGACTCAAAAGTCCTTTTCAACTTCCAGGTTAATAAGGAATTTTCTCATTTTTTCCCTCCCATCATGTTTTTACACACTTGGCATTTATTTTAGTATATACTGTAAGATACAGAAACCACTTTTTTCCATCAAGCTGTTATTCAATTGTCCTTACATCACTAGTTCAATATATATATTTTCCCCCATGATATGAGATGCCCACATTTACTAAATGCTGAATTTGTATTTGAATTGACTTTTGGACTTTGCATTCTGATCCATTTGTTTGTCTTTATAGTCACATTGCAGGACTGATACCTTGCTGGTTTAACATTGTGGCTTTATAATATGTTAGACTCTCTGATAGGGCTGCCCTTCTTCACTATTCTTCTTTTTCAGTCATATATTTTTTCTTTTCTTGATAGTCTTACATATATTTTTAAAAATATGCTTAAAGATAAACTTGGGCTTTCCAGGTGGCACTACTGGTAAACAACCCACATGCCAATGCAGAAGATGTAAGACACACAGGTTTGATCCTTAAATCAGGAAGATCCCCTGGAATAGGGCGTGGCAACCCTCTCTAGTATTCTTGCTTGGAGAATTCCATGGACAGAGGAGCCTGGCAGGTTACAGTCCATGGGGTAGCAAAGAGTCAGACATAACTGAAGCAAGAGCATGAGCAAAGATAAACTTGTGTAGTTCTCAAACTTAAACCAGTGTTTTAGGTTTATAAATTACCTCTAAGAAAAAAGGGACATCTCTGTGAGTTTGTCTTTCGGTCCAGGAAAAGTATTTTCTTATTTGTGCAAGTCTTCCTTTGTGCCCTTTAGAAGGGCTATAAAGTTTTATGGGTTTGTACATTTATTATTTAGTCAGTTCCTTGATATTTTATTCCATGTGTGCTATAGTAAAAGTGAAAGAAATTTTTTCTTGGAGTAGATGAGTAGATGTCCTAATTGGTGGAAGTTTATATGCAAGGATATTATGGGTATCTTCAAGTTGATTTTTGTATCTTGCTAGTTTTTTTAATTGTCTGATAGGTTTTAGTTGGTCTTATTTTTTGGCTTTTCAAGAGTATATGCACCTTGTCCTTAAATAGTCCTAGTTTTATCTACTCTCCCCCAATTTTTATACTTCTTAAGGCCTTCCTAGATTTCCCCTCATACGACGTGAAATAATGGTGATAGTGAGCACCCTTGTCTTGGTCCTGATTCTTATTGGCTTGTGTTCAAGTGTCACCTCATTAAATATGATTCTAGCTTTGGAGCTGAGATAAATATATTTTATGTCAAAGAAGTGTACATTTATTCCTGTTTGATTGATTGATTAATTGTCATTGTTAAGAATAGTTGTTGAATTTTGCCTAATGCTTATTTGCTGTCTATGCGATGGTTACATGACTTTACACTTGAGCTTTATTAAGATGATGAGCTAGTTTGATGGACTGACTAGTATTGAGCAAGCACTGATTGTATAAATCCCACTTGGTCATGATGTAATATTCTTTTATTGTGCTTCTTCATACCATGTGCTAAGTTTTTTGCATTGATATTCATGAATGAGATTGATCTTGAGTTTTCTTTGATGCATTATAGTTTTGAGGTACTTACTTTATGTAAAAGTTTTCCTTTTGTGTGAAGGAGTGTTTTCTAAACAAGTTCATGCTGTGAACAAAATTTTAGGAAACATGTTTAACTTAAGGGAATGAGTAGTTTCCTAAACTGCTTATGAATATGTTTGTGTATATGGGTGCCAATTTAAGCTACTAATAAGGGTAAGCTTTGTCTTTTTGGGGAGGCAAAGTATGGCAAAGAATGTATTAGCAATTTTAGTATTAATATTTATTAGTAGTATTTCTATTATTACTAATAAGAACAAGATTGATAATTAGTTAAATTAATTAGTTTAGTATGTAGTAGCTTCACTTTACATGTATTAGCTAATTTTAATCTTCTGTAATCCTTAAAAGAGTAATTTCTTTTAACTTGTGGAAGAGAAAACTGCCTTGAAGAGGTGAACATGACTTGGCCAATATCACACAGTTAGTAAGGGATGGAATCACACTTTAAACCTAGAACTATCTGACCTGGCATGTGTATGCCTAACCTCCATGATGAATTGTTTTTAAAATAAATTTGAGTTGGGATGAGGCCCAACAATCTGTGACTAATAAGGCCTTGAGGTGATGTTCATCTCCATGCACTGAAATTGGAGAACCGCTGCCTTGGGAACTGCAGGCTATTCTTCCTTTCTGCAGTCTGATTTTCTGGAGTTGTTAGCATGTTGACTGTATGAATAAGGCAAATGTTCTTTATTTTCTCCATTTACTCTTTAGAAATAAAGGCTAATCGTTTGTTTAACACCTTGTGGTTTGCACACAAAAGGGAATATTTGCTGAGCTGAGCTCCCTAGGAAACTTGTGAAAATTAAACATTCTCATGAAATGTCACAGCCTCTGTCCAGGCAGAGATCTTAAGCAAACTAATTAGCCTTCGTTTTAGGAGTGTGAGCAGTCTGAAGATCGGTGTCTTTTGTACATATGGTCCTTATGCAGGGTGTACTTTGCTGGGACAGTTTGTATAGGAAAGGGGCTGTGAGGGCAGGATCCCAGCAGCCTCAGTGCTCACAAAGACTTTGTTCTGTTTCCCTGAATGAGTGAATGCCAGGAGGAAGGTGAGATGATGGCAGGCTGCCCACTTGACCTCATCTCCACAGTGCCACCAAACTGAGGAAATAATGATAATTCATTTAACCTAAAAGGCTCATGCCAATTAATGATTTCCATGCAATTGCCTGTTGCTTGCCCTTCCCTTCCAGGTGCAGAATTTATTTCATCGGCGTCACTGATTTACAAAAGGCAGACTGCTTGCAAGATAATTGGGTAAAGTCATTACAGAGGGCAGTGTGGCTGTGAGCTGGAGCGCTACTAAAGTGGTTTTCGGTAACATGCCTTTTGTCCCTGCTTTACTTGTCACCCCAGAGTAATTAGATCAGAGTGGCGTCAGCTTAGGGCTGTGAGGGTGCTGTGAATTTACCAGTGACTCAGTATAATTTGCTGAAACTGGCTTTTAATTATATTCAGGCATCTTGTCCAGTTCTAGGAGATTGCAGACTCACATGTTTCTGTGCTTGGTAAGTGTTTTCCCAGTGGGTGTATGCACACACGTGTGCGTGTGTGTGTAGTATATGTATGTGTATGGTGTTTGTGTGTGTATGTATGGAGTGTGTATGTGTAGGTATGGTATGTATGTGTATGTATATATTTGGGATATATGTGTGTATGTATGGTGTTTGTTTGTGTATGTATGGGGTCTCTGTGTGTTTGTATGTGAATGTACAGGGTGTGTGTATGTATGATGTGTTTGTATGTATATGTATAGGGTGTGTGTGTTTCTGTGTGTATGATATATGTGTACATATGGGGTCTCTCTGTGTGTGTGGATACATGGGGTGTGTGTATATAGATATGGTGTGTGTGTGTGTTTATGTATGTATGGGATCTCTGTGTGTGCCTATGTGTGGTATGTGTATAGTGTGTGTGTTGGTGTATATGTATGGGGTTTGTGTGTATGTATGGGATGTGTATGTATGTGTCTGTGTGTGTTTTTATGTATATATGTATGATGGGTTAGGATTGATGTGTTAAATGAACCACTTCCCATGATCTGCAAGTTGTGTGTGTCTGTGTGAGCTGACTCTAAGTAAACCACACCCTCAGCATCTGAGTCAGAAACAACCACACCCTCAGTCCATATTTCTTTTGATCTGAGGTCTGAGGGCTGAAGACTGGGGTTGGCGGAGCTCAAGGAAGCTCGGGGAAGCCTGCACATACATGCACCTGTGCACAGACTGCTTCTAGTGATTACTTCATCTGGTATGTTTCTCTTCTCAGCAGTTGTCATCAAGGATCGGGTTGAAACTCACAGCTAAAGTAAGGCTTCAGGATTGTAGGAGTGGTTATTTTATTGAGATTCTACTTATGACGCATTAGCAGACAATGAAATTTCTGATGAATTTACTGATGACAACTGGGTAATCTGGACACAACCCCCCAGACATCTGCTGTGTCTGTAGGTGGTGCAGTTCCTCTAAGGTGGTCACATGTCATCCAGCAGCGCAGAGCCTTTGGCCCTGGTTCCTGTGTCTAGATGTTTTAAGAGCAGCCTTCAGGATTTTTTTTTTTATAGCATTCCCACATCCTTTCTCCCTTGACACAGAGGAACTCGACTGAGTGACCCTGGGTCTTCCTGTGGCCTCAGATCCCGCTTAGCCAAAGACATAGCTCTGAAAATCTCATCTCTGGGTCACTGCCTCAGAGGCAGATGCAAATAGCTCACTCTTTCTAGTCACTTCCATGGCAGCACTGTCTCTGTGATGGAACAATATGGACTTAGCGAAGCACTTTCAGGTCAGCAGTCGTTGGGCCAAAGCCCTTTCATATCAGTGTCATGTCGGCCTTAAAGTACAAGATGTCCAGCTGTGTGATGGGCCATTTTGTTGGAAATGTGTTTGGTATCCAGCAGTCGGATTCTATTTCATTTGCCTTAACTTGGTGAAAATGAACTTGTATGTTGGGATGCTTTTAGATTTACAGAAAGGGAAATCTGAAGTATATCTGCAGATACACAGGGAGTCTGTGTATTCCCATCACCCAGTTCACCTGTGGATTGTTGCTGCTTAGTCGCTCAATCGTGTCTGACTCTTTGTGACCCCATGGACTGTAGCCCCTCAGACTCTTCTATCCATGGGGTTCTCCAGGCAGGAATACTGGAGTGGGTTGCTGTTTTCTTCTCCATCACCCATGGATAGCGTCTCATATAACCATGGTACATTTGTCAAACCTGAGACACTGGCATTAGTACATGACAGTTAGCTTAACTCCAGATTTTCATCACCTGGTAAAAGCAGTGTTTTCCAGTGTTCTCCATGATAAGGCTATTTTCCCCTTTCCTTACACTCTTCTTTGGTAGCAAGCCACTACTTGTAGTCTACCCTCAAGTGGGGAGGGCAGGAGTTAAGCCCCACTTCTGGAAGGAGCAGTATCTACGTATATTATTTGGAATTTTGCTGAAAGAAAGATTTCACTGTCTCTCACTTTTATTTATTTTTAATTTTTTTAAGGTGAATTTTTTTTTTTTTTGCACTGCTGGGTCTTCCTTGCAGTGCAGGGGTTTCTCTAGTTGTGGTGGAGGCTCAGTTGCCCATGGCATGTGGGCTCTTAGTTTCTCACCCAGGGGCTGAATTCATGTCCCCTGCACTGGAAGGTAGATTCTTAACCACTGGACCACCAGGGAAGTCCCCTCCCTCTCACTTTTAAAAAGATGTAAAGATATTTGGTGCAACTTCAAGTCTGGATGAAATGGCATAGACATGTTTATCCCTGCTTCTCTCTGCTAAAAGTGACAATAACCCTTGGAAAAAGCATTAAGAGGCAATGGAAGGAGAACTCTGAAAGATGGCAAGAGGAAGGTGTGATGGTTTGGGAGCCAGGGCTGGAGGAACAGCACACTGGCCGAGTGTCAGATGGCCTTTCCTGACCTACAGCTTAGCACCAGAAAGCAGCCCAGGTAGGCACAGCCCTCCCTTGACACGATGAAATTTACTTCACCAATACTTGGTGAACTCAGCACCTTGGCTCCACCAACAGTCATAGCTGTGGGAAGTGTTCATCTTCCTTGCTGGTGCCTGAAACGCCTGTCTCTCACCGAGGGATACAAGAGTGGCTGGGGAGGGGGGACCAGCAAAACCGGCCCTTTCACAACATGTGGCCTGACTTGGGAAGCTTTTTTGTTCTCCCCTCCCCTACCGAGAGACACCTGGATGGTTGGAGGATGCCTCCCACAACAAGTACTCAGCTGACACCTCTTCATCCTCATGACCCAAGACTGTCCTTCCCAACCAAGAGAGACCAGTGGTTTGGGCTGGGGAGCCCCTTGCTTTGAGGAGTGAGGCAAGGAAGTCTGCTCTCACCACTGTTATTCACCCTAGTACTGGAAGTACTGGTGGTGGGTTAGTCGCTAAGTAGTGTCCGACTCCTTTGACCCCAGGGACTCTACTCCATCAGGCTCCTCTGTCCATGGGATTCTCCAGGCAAGATTACTGCAGTGGGTTGCCATTTCCTTCTCCAAGGACTGGAAGTGCAAGCCATTGCAATAAGGTGGGGAAAAGAAAACATGTTGGAAAGGAAGAAATAAAACTGTGCCTATTTGTAGATGACATGGGGTTATATGTACAAAATGCCAAGGAATAATTTTTAAAGCCTCCTAGAACCAATAGGTAAGTTCACAAAGATCACAGGATACAAGATGAGTGCACAAAAATCAGTTATGTTTTTGCATACTAACAATGAATATGTAAAAACTGAAATTTAAAACACAGTACCATTTATGTTGACTCCAAAGAAATGAAATATTTATACATATACTTGAATCATGCATAAGATCTGTATTCTGAGTATTACAAAATATTGATGAAAGAAATCAAAGAAGACCTGAACAAATAGATATATCTTGTTTGGGAGCCTCAGCATAATAAAGATGTCCATTCTCCCCAAATTGACACACAGGTTTAAAGAAATTTCTATCAAAATTCCAGAAAGGATTTTTGTAGATGTAGATAAGTTTATTCTAAAACTTATATGGATAGGCATAGGCCCAAAATAGGTAAAATGATCTTGGCAAAGAAAAATAAAACAGGAATCCCTCTACTTTATATTAAAACTTGAAAGAAAGTGAAAATGTTAGTTGCTCAGTCATGTCCGACTCTTTGCAACCTCATGGACTGTAGCCCTCCAGCCTCCTCTGTCCATGGGATTCTGCAGGCAAGAATCCTGGAGTGGGTGTTCCTTTCTCCAGGGGATCTTCCCACCCTGGGATCAAGCTTGGGTCTGATCTAAGTTTGGATCCAAGTCTGATCCAAACTTTGGGTCTGATCTGCATTACAGGTGGATTCTTTACTGTCTGAGCCACCAAAGCTTACTGTATAGCTCTATATAGCTATAGTAATTGGGCAGTGTGGTATTGCCAGAGGGATAGATTTGTGGAACAGAAAAGAAAACCCAGAAATATATCCAGACAAATGTGCTCAATTGATTTTTGACAAAGGTGCAGAAGCGTTTCAATGGAGGAGAGAAAACCTTTTCAACAAATGATGCTAGAACCATGGTCATCCATGAGCAAAAATCCTAAACCTAATATATTAGTAAAAATTCACTCAAAATCGATCATGAACTTAAATGTAAAATGTAAAGCCATACAGACTTCAAGAAAAAATATAGGAGAAAGTCTTCAGGATCTAGGACTAGAGAAAGAATTCTCAGATTTGAGAACAAAAGCATGATCCACAAAAGGAAAATTTGATAAATTGAACTTTATCAAAATATCAACAATTGTAGTCTGTGAAAGACCTTGTTAGGAAGATGTAAAGATAAGCTATACACTGGAAATACTTAGCTCACACATCCATCAAAAGACTAGCATCTGGAATATATAAAGAACTCTCAAAACTCAGGAGTCAAAAAACTGGCAAGCCAGTTAGAAACTGGTCAAAAGTCAAGAAGAGACCTTTCACCAAGCGAGGGGGTACACAGATGGCAAATGACCACATGAAGTGGTTTTCAGTATCATTAGCCATCAGGGAAACACAAATTAAAATATCTATGAGATACCACTGCATACCTACCAGAACGGCTAAGATGAAAAAAAATAGTGTCAGGATCAAATTCTGGTGAGGGTGTGGAGAAAAAAATTACTTGCAGTTGCTGGTGGGAAAGTGAAATGGTGTAGCTGCTCTGAAATGCAAATGGCATACAGTGCAGCAATTGCATTCTTGGGCATTTATCCCAGAGAAACGGAAACTTGTGTTCATATAAAAACTTTCATGAAATGTTTTTAATGGAAGATTGTTTTATATGAGTGGCCAAGACTGAGTGTATAAGAAATAATCTAAGTCAAATTAATTTTATAACCATTTACTTTAAAAGCATAGTAAAAAAAAATTATACATATGCATATATACACATATACATATATATCATATATACATATACATATACATATATATATACAGTAAAGAAAATTATAGAACTCATATATATAAAAAAATATATCAGTTTCCAAATGGCCCAGTGAGTCCTACCACTTTCTTTTCCTGTTATTCTCCCCTGATTTTTATTAAGATAGAATTGATATGTAACATTTTACAAGTTTAAGGTCTGTGTGTGAATGTTTATAGCAGCTCTGTATGTAAAATTCCAGCTAAAAACTGGAATCAGGTCAGAGGTCCTTCAATGAGTCATTGTTAAACTATAGAATATCCACACCGTGGAATAGTACCCAGCATTGAAGTAAGAAGGTACTGTTAACATAAGCAGTGGTGTGGATGAATCTCCAGGTGTTTTGCTAAGTGAAAAAAGCCAATCTTGATAGGTTACATGCTGTATAGTTCCATTTAGAGATAATATTCTCAAAAGGCCAAAATTTTAGAAATGAAAGAAAAAGTAGTCATTGCCGGTGGTTAGGGATGACTAAGAGGGGTCAGAGGGAAAAGGGTGTGGTTATGGCATGGTGATGCCAGAGATCCTTGTGGTGATGGAGCTGTTGTGCATTTTGACCATGATGGTGGATACACAAATATACATGTGATGAAAATATATAGAAGTCAACATATACAGTGCAAGTAAATTGGAGATATCTAAGTAAGATGGATGGAAGGTATCAATGCAAATATCCTAGTTGTGATTCTGTATCATAGTCTTGCAATAAGTTACCATAAGATGAGACTGGAGAAATATGTATGGGTCTCTGGTTTATTGCTTATGGTTGTTTATGAATCTACAATGATTTCAGTAAAAATTTTGATGAAAAAAGGTATCTGATATGATGGAGTCAAATTTAATATATTTTGAAAGCATTTCAAAAGCATTTAATATCTTTTGAAAATGTTTCATAGTCCTATGAATTTTTCAGAAAAGTATATAGGAAAGGATTGAGCAGTACACCATCTAAAATTCCCTTCTCAAAGTTGATAGATTAACAGAAATTAATATATGTCCATTTTATTCTGATCCAATGACTTAATATGTTTTTAAGTGAAGCAACTTTTTTCTTCTTACAAAAGTACTGAAGATTCATTGTGTTTGAAATTTCCAAGTAAGCCCAAAGAACAGAATAGATATTGCTTATGTGTATTTGTTTTTAATGGCCATCAGGCTGCAGTCCTGTAGTCTTTTGCTCTCACTGTTCCTTTTGTTGTGGAACAACAACAAGTGGGGTGACCTTTCCTTTCCAAGTAGAGTCCCCAAGTCCTTGAGTGTGAAGGTCTTTATCCACTGAACTGTGTCTTTGGGGATGCTGTTTGTTTGAGACAGGCTCTTGCATAACATTTTAGAAGCTAGCTGCTCACAAGATAAAACGAAATAAACTTCCTCCATGCCCTTAGCAGCCTGAGCTAACAGTAGGTGGTAACTCAAGGGGTGCCAGTGGATTTTTGCATATAAAGGGAGATGGGGAGAGCTTAGTGTCCAGGGTATCCAATCCTGTCTATGATGAGCCCTTTTCATTATAAGGGCTTCTCTCTTGCTTCTTTGGAGTAGAGCGCTGGGGAGTCACGGATTGCTTTTCCTTCAGAGGCAAAAGTCTGCCTTTGTTGCCCACCACTGGACATGGGTTTGAGCAGACTCTGGAAGTTGGTGATGTACAGGGAAGCCTGGCATGCTGCAGTCCATGGGGTCACAAAGAGTTGGACACGACTGAGCTGAACTGAACTGACTCTACAGCAAGCGGGCTTCCTAGGTGGCTCAGTGGTAAAGAATCTGCCTGCAGTGCGGGAGATCCAGGTTTGATCCCTGGATCCGGAAGATCCCCTGGAGGAGGGCATGGCAACCCGCTCCAGTATTCTTGCCTGGAGAATCCCATGGACAGAGGAGCCTGGCGGGCTACAGTCCATGGGTTGCAAAGAGTCAGACGTGACTGAAGCAACGGAGCACACGTGCACACCCTCTCCAGCAATGGCAGAGCTGCTCCCAGTGTAACTCCTTTCCTCTCTGAGCCCCTGTCCTGGACATCTATTGTTTTGCCTGCCCAGAGCAGTAACCATCTCATTTACTTTTCTAGGAGATGTGTCTTTCCTCCTCTGTAACCTTGTGATTCAAATGAGAGTATCATCTTCCCCTAGAATCTGTGCCCCTGATTGCGGTGGAGCCTGGGCACTTCCATGCTTCTCTGACCTAGTGATGAAGCAGCCCCTGGTTCCAGTAACACCGAAGAGTAGCTATCCTTTGAGCTGGCTGTTTACACAAGAGGAGTGTGTTCCTTGGCTTAGCTACTTCATGTTGAGTTTTCTTTGCATGCGTTCAGGTGTCCTGACTCATACTCTCTCCAAGATCTATATTGATTATTTTCTTTCCTGTGTCTTCCTGTTCTTAGCTTTAAAAGGAAAGGCCAAAATAAGTTCCTCATTTTATTTTGTTCAAGTTTCCTGCCGTGTCCCAGACAAGAGCAGTTGACGATTTGCTTTGTGTGTCTAGCGAGGACCAGGGGCTTCTATAAGAGTGACTGCAGCCTCATAAGAAGGTCCCCCCCCGTCAGAGTTAACAGGCCCGGAGCAGTGCAGCTCAGGCTGCTCTCTGCGCCTTTATCTGCAGGGTATGAGCTCATCTCGTTGCCGAAGAGACTGCTGTCATCACCCAGTCCTAGTGAATCCATGTATGGAGACTGACGAGTAGTTGCAGAGGTATATTTAGATTGTTCCTAAAATTCTGACATTGCTAGGAGGTAAATCCATTATCTGGGCAAGAGCTTCTATGTAGTAATTAAACTGAAAATATTATATTTGTATATGCTTTCTGCCCCTCGGCAAAACATGTTTAAAATATTCACAGAAGTGATTTTTTTACAATCTTTTCACTTTGGTACTGCAGTTCTACTTGAGTAACACACAGGCAGTATTCTGAAGATGATCAGTATTTCTGTCCATTGGGTGGGGTTGGGTGGGGTCTTACTTCATGGTGTGCATAATCTGAGTCTCACTCAATTGGCCTGGGAGCCACTTCTACAGAGTGTGGGCCGCTGCAGTCTTCTCACTCCTGCGGTTTGGTCAGAGCCTTCCCTCCTCTTGTACTAGTCATGTGCCCTTTAGAAGTCCCCAAGCTTGTTTGAGTCTTTCAGAGCATCTCAGGTCAACTGGCAAGAATCAGAAGGCTTGCACTTTGCTGCTGATAAGTGAGAAGGGAGGGTGAAAAGAAAACAGGCTTGGTTTGCTCATCATTGCTTTTTGGTCTCATCAGCCTTGTTAAAGACATGGAATTTACACTTTTTCTGTGTTGGGCACTGATCAGGAAAATGCCCAGGTGACAGAGTTTTGTGGTTCCTGTTCATAGGTGTATCAGCCTCATAACAGCCCCTATTAATTATGGAAGCCCCCAGGAAATAGGACAGCAAAGATCCAGTGAATGGGAGTATCTGAGAGGCTTGCTGGCATGTCACAGATCTGCTTAGTTGTTTATAGTTTACAATTATGATAGTATTGGCTGTTGCTGCTTTGCTTCTGTAAGCCCTGTGATAGTTTGCCTGATTGTGAAGCCCAGGGGTCTGTTCTGAAGCCAAAGGCCTTTCTTCCAAGAGTGTTTGTAGATTTAGGTCTTTGCCTTTGTTCCCTTGCCCTGTAGACACTGATGCACAGGTTGGCTTGTTCTTTAAACCAAAATGGAAGGATCTCAGACTCCTTTGCAAATCTCAACACCTGTCACTAATGTGGGCAATAGATGCCAAACCCTCAAAGATTCTTGTTTTATTTTGATTCTTCCAGAGCCAAAGGATCATCAGGATTTCAAGATGCTATGAAATGATTGACTTAGGTTGTAATATGGCAAATAATTCAACTTGCTATCCTTAGAAAGTGCTTCATGAGACAGTGCCAACTGGTGGGATTGAAGCTTTAGAAAACAGCCACCACTTTAAAATTTAATTTTTTTTCTACAGAGCAGAAAAATCTATCTTTTTCTGTCAAATGGAATTGCACCTAGGACCTAGTACATACTACTGACTAAAGCAGAATTTCTACAGTTAGCCTAGCCTTGAGCCTACTAGAGTTGATCTTAAGCACTTTCCTGGTTGCTCTGGGTTTGCAGGTCCTTCCTTTGAGGGCTGCTGGCTTTGCAAGTCCTTCTGCACTCCCTTAAAAGCTGAAGTCTGAGCAGCTTACATAACACAGAGTTGGCATGGGGTAGGGTTTTCTAATTCCCTGAATGCTTTGAACCTGATGCACTGCAGCTGCTCTGGAGACCCTGCTGTATCCCCTGGTCACAAATTTTGTTAGAAGTCCTTAGTCAAAATGGTTCACTTTTCAGATGGACAAAGAGAGGCTCTGAAAGGGATGGGGAGGTGCTCAGAGTTACCTGTTTTCATTCATTCTTTTGGTGCTTTGTTCATTCATTGGTAAATATTCACTGAGCACCTATTACACAGCTTTATTGTGTTCTGGAGATACTCTGGCCAGTAAGTGTCCTTGGATTCACACAGTTTATAATCACGGTACAAATAATTATCAGAAACAGGAAGATTATGGGAGGTGTATAAGTCAGTTTGGGCTGCTCTAACAAAATAACATTGACTGGGTGACTTAAACAACAGACATTTATTTCTCATGGTTCTAGAGGCTGCAAGTCCAAGGTCAGGAGGTCAGCAGCTTTGGTGTCTGGCTTGCAGGTGGCAGCCTTCTTGCCGTGTCCTTACATGGCAGACACAGTGCTCTGATGTCTTTTCCTTTTCTTATAAGGGCACAAATCCCTCTCTGGGGCCCTACCCTCATGACCTTATCTAACCCTAGTTATCTCCTGAAGGCCTCATCTCCAAATACCATTGTATTGGAGATTATTATTTTGGGGGGTGGGGAACACAATTCAGTGCATTGTAGGCACTATTGAGGCATATAGTAGTGATACTTATACTAGAAGGATAAATAGGGGCTAAACATGCTGAGAAGGGAGGAAAGGGAGTCTGTTCACAGTCCCAGAGATGGGAGAGTCCTGGGCCCTTGGTACCGTGCTGCGAGCCCAGGGAATGGGAACGGAGGACATGTACGCTGTGGAAGTACATGAGAGTCTGATCTTTTGGACTCACACCATGCTAGAGGTTGGTCATAACTCTGAGGGAGGTGGTGAAGCATGGTGGATACAGGGTGACCCTGGCTTGGTGTCACTTTCTTAGTATTAAAACCCCCGCCTGTGCCTGTGGCACTTTATGGCCCAGCATCACTTACTGAGAATAAATGTAGATGCCTCTGCAGATGACACATCAGCCCTCAGGGCAGGAAGATCAAACCACAATGTATGTGGTAAACAGATTAATTTGGTCAATAGTTTAATTCTGGCAGCCGCCGAATGACATTATAAAGAATGCAGTGGCATTTCTACTGGAAATGTCTGCCATCATTTTCTTCTTGACATGAGGAAAATAAAAGCTCCCCAACTCCAGGAAGAATTAGCATGAAATGTGCCCATCAATCTCCCTGTGAAGAAACATTAGGCTGCGGCATTGTGTGCACATGAAGGAGGAGACCGTCTTGGAGCAGGATGGGGTACAGCCCACTGGTGGTCTTGCTTCTGGAACCCCCCCTCTTCTTCAGGGCCTAGCGGTGGTCTGGATGTCCCTGTTGGGCTGTGGCCTTGGGTCAGCCCTGCACTGCAAGTTGCAGGAGTACTTTGAGGCACCTCCAGCAGGAGCATACCTGCCTGCCTGCCCCCATTCTGGGTGTTCACCTGGGGATTCCCTCCTGGTTTTGTCAAGGACTGGGCTCCAGCTGGTTCTGAGTTTTTCAAAGCTGGCTTTTGTTTGCACATTTCCCTTTCTCAGTCCTTGAGCTCATCTCCTACATCTCCTTCCTTTAGCTCCGTGGTTCTCAAAACATGGTCCTTGGACCAGCGCATCAGATGTGCCAAGTCTTGAGTTCTACTTGAGGTGTACTGCATCAGCATCTCTGAGGAGGGGGTCCAGAAACCTGTGTTTTAACAAGCTTTCCAGGTGGAAACCGCTGTCTCAGCAAGTGTGTGTGCTAAGGTGTCCTGCTTCATGCTTTGGCATACATGGGTATGGATGGTCCCAAGTGTGTTGGAGTGTATGTACTCTTTCATGCCTCCTGATATTTAGTAGTGATGTTGATGATGACAGCCAATGAGGATGGAGCCTGGAGTGTGTCAACCACTCTGCCAAGCATCATGCATGTTCTCTCATTTGATTTCCATAATACCCTCTATCAGGTAGTTACTTTTACTGTCTTTAATTTATCATGAGTTAGAGTGAGCCTTGTTGTTGTTCAGTCGCTAAATTGTGTCTGACTCCTTGCAACCCAATGAATTGCAGCACGCCCTCAGGCCTCCCTGTCCTTCACTAGCTCCCCAAATTTGCTCAAGCTCATGTCCACTGAGTCAGTGATGCCATCTGACCATCTCATTCTCAATTGCCCCCTTCTCCTTCTGCCCTCAATCTTTCCCAGCATCAGGGTCTTTTCCAGTGAGTCAGCTCTTTGCATCAGGTGGCCAAAGTATTGGAGCTTCAGCTTCAGTATCAGTCCTTCCAATGACTATTCAGGCTTGATTTCCTTTAGGATTGACTGGTTTGATCTCCTTGCTGTCCAAGGGATTCTCAAGAGTCTTCTCCAGCACCACAATTTGAAAGCATCAATTCTTTGGCACTCAGCCTTCCTTATGGTCCAACTGTCACATCTGTACACGACTGCTGGAAAAACCATAGCTTTGACTATACGGACCTTTGTCGCCAAAGTGATGTCTCTCCTTTTTAATATGCTGTCTAGGTTTGTCATAGCTTTTCTTCCAGTGAGCAGGTGTCTTTTGATTTCATGGCTGCAGTCAGCATCCACAGTAATTTTGGAGCCCCAAAAAATAAAGTCTGTCACTGTTTCCATTGTTTCCCTAGCTGTTTGTCATGAAGTGATGGGACTGGATGCTATGACCTTAGTTTTTTGAATGTTGAGTTTTAAGTCAGAGTGAGGCTTATAGCAGCTAACTAACTTGCTCAAGATTGCCTGGCTAGAAAGTGGCAAAGGGGGAACCCCAGCACAAGTGTCACTCTTTCACAGCCTATACTCCTGGCACTGCAGCCTGACCTTCCTCTGGTTCTGCTCAGGTACTGGTCCTTCTGGGCATGGCCACTCTCAGCACCGCCTGGGTTTCCTGTGGGTCTCTTGGGCTGGTGTGGTGGACATGTTTCAATCCAGAGTGAAGGTGTTGAGGGCTTTCATGCTGCGGGGGGAGAATTATACTTAATCTCCTCTCCACAAGTAACATTAGAAGCACAAACAAGAACCCAGAAAACCAAGCCAGCTGTTTTATACTTGAAACCCATCGCTTATGATCAAGTGCCTGTTAAATCAGGCTGGGCCCAAGCTCCCAATGCCCATGATTGAGGCCCTTAAAATAAGGAGCTGAACTGAGGAGGTGGCTGGTTAATTGTTTTCCCAGGAGGTTGGAGTGGCCTGGTAGACGGACATGGGCCTTATCTTGGAGAGATGCCTGCACATCTCTCCATGCACTTTCCTCTTGTTATTAAACAGGCAGCAGTAGCAATTTATGGGCTTTCCTGATGGCTCAGTGGGTAAAGAATCCACTTGTGATGCAGGAGACACAGGAGATGCAGGTTTGATCCCTGGATCAGGAAGATCCCTTGGAAGAGGAAATGGCAACCCACTCTAGGATTCTTGCCTGAAAAATCCCATGGATAGAGGAGCCTGGTGGACTATAGTCCAAAGGGCTGCAAAGAGTTGGACACATCTGAGCAACTAAACACACAGTAACACTTATTTTATTTAAGAGGTGGGGAGGGGAAAAAATGACTGGGCTGAGATTTAGAAATCGTCGTGAAGGCAAGTGTGTGAGGTTACTATTTTATTAGGCATTGCAGAGACAGTTTCTGAATCTCAGCTTGCTGCTTCCAGGGTGATCTGTGATGCTTTTTCAAGTTTCTCCCTGTCTCTGAACTCTATAAGACGGTGGGTGCTTTGGGACTTGGGTATAAACTGGCCTTTTGGTTTATACCAGCCTCCTTTCCCAGCTTCCATTCTTTAAGGTTTTCTCTTTGGCTCTTTCCTCCTTATGGGCCATGATTTTGCAATCTGCTCCTTGAAAGCACGTCATTTTTTTTCCAAGGAAGAATCTGGCTAAATGCACAGTGAGTCACTTGGACCCCTACATCTTGCCTGCATGGTAAGCGGTCCTCTGTCCCTAAGTGTCTCACCGTTTCCCAGATTTGTATTTCAGACACCCAGCAGTAACGGCATATCCTCGTGATCTCTTTTTCCCAATTAGCTTGTAGCCAAGTTCCAATGATATATTAAGCCGAGAGCTTTTCTTGTTAATTTCCCCATAGAAAAGATGTGGCAAAGCTACAGGGAGGCTGAACTGAGCCTGCAAACAGTGCTGAGCTATGCTGTTCTTCCTTTCAAATCATAAGCTGCTCCCTTGGAGAATAACTTTACCTAGCATCTGTAAAGATGCTCCAGTGCTATGGGAAATGGGAAACTTCGTGGCGTATTAGCAGAAAGCTACTTCTGGAGTAAACTTCATGAAGTGACTCTTGGAAACTTCTCTTATGATCCAACGGGGTGGTCCCAACTTTGCCAGATTCAACTTTTGCATAAACCTTGTGTTAGTGCATTTTGAATTGATGCCCATGTACCTCTTTACGTTTGCTAGTTTTGTGGCATTCTTCAGATGTGCTCTGGCAGACAGACACTCTGAGCCCTGGCAGGGCCTGACAGCCACGAGTTTGTGCTATTGGCAAGATCATTACATTGCTTGTACAGCCTTATGTATTCCAGCAGTTCTCTGAACTTCCAGTGCATTTTCCTTCATTATTTCATAAATGTGTGATAAAATGAGAATAATGGTATTGAAGCTTGGGTCTCATAAATGGGAAGATAACACTGGGAACCGTTAAAGATGACCCAAATTAGCAAAACATTAGTCTCAAGTGGGCGGACGTTGGAATTAAGATCGTCAACTGGGTATTCAGTTGTGAGGAGAGAGAATATTAAAGGACTCATATGAACTGATGAAAATATGTCATCAAAGATGGTGTTAAAAATGGTGTCATTAGGAATTCCTTGCTGTTTTCAGTACTGAGACTCCCCTTGATATAGGTATAAACATTTTGCTTGACTATCACATTTTCTTTTTCTAGCTGTTCAGAGTTATAGGGACTACCCTTTTAATTTTTCATCAGAATTTAATTTTTTTTCATGTGGAAGTCATATTAGCAGCCACAGGAGAGAAAATTGGGGAATTAATCAATAGAAATGGTAGTTTCCACCAATTTCCCTCCTTTCTGTCCCTTCCTGGTCAGTCTTTGCTAACTTTCCTTGCTTTGTTTTTCTCCCCAGCAGTTACCCTTAATAAACTACATTTTACTTGTTTATCATCTCCCTGCCAACAATAGAGTATTAGCTCCATGAGGGGAAGAAGTTCTGTGTATTCATTACTTTAGACGAGTGTTTTTCAACTTTTCCCCCCATTATCACTCTCCCAGGGAGACTTTTCAGACTTTTTTTTTTTTTTTGCTAATTGCCCCTCCACCCATGCAATTTTATTATCACACACATACCATGTATCCGTTGATGTACTAGATGTATATCTTGTCATCAAACTCAGTTGATCAGTTGTGTCAAACTTTTTGCCACCCCATGGACTGTAGCTTTCCAGGCTCCTCTGTCCATGGGATTCTCCAGGCAAGAATACTGGAGTGGGCTGCCATTTCCTCCTCCAGGGGATCTTCCCGACCCAGGGATTGAACCCAGATCCCACATTGCAGGTGGATTCTTTACCCCTGAGCCACTGGGGAAGCCCTATGTATATCTGTGCTTTCTTTATAGAAGGAGTAAGAATTTTTTCATCCCTTAGAAACCCCTTGAGGAGCAATGGTACCCACTTTGAGAATGTACATTCTAGACTCTCATGGAGGGTGCCTGGAATGTAGCAAGTGCTTGATAGTAGTTTTCATGGTGCAAAAAAGTTGCGTTTTTTTTTTTTTTTTCAGTAGAGGCCAAAAAATGTTGGCTAACTACTTGCTAGGTATGTGAAGAGATCCTTTGCACAGTGTGTGAAGTCCTCATTCTTCTTGTGAGTTTGTGATCAATCAGTGAATGGAATGCTTTGATCAATGGTCTTACTTAAACCCACAATTATCCTTGACAATTGATGCATAAACAAAAAGCCAGTGCACAAATCTACTAACTGCTCTGACTAGCTACTGGCATTACTCTTTGTTACCACTTAAGCTGTGGTCCTTAAAATGACCTGTTTGGTATCAGAGCCACCCCCACCCCACAATGGTGGCCTTACTGAAACAGGTTTCTCCAAAATGGGGTGGGACCCAAACAGAGGTACTTCAAAATTCTTAGTGTGCTGTGGACTTACCAACGTACCTTGTATGTTTCCAGATCACTTGATGATCTGAAACTTCTCTGCCATCCTTCCTGGTGGCGTATGTATGTGGCATGATAAAAACCAGCAATTTCTATTGCATTAAACAAAATAAGAAAACTTGAGACTTCATGCTGTCCTTGTGTGTAGGGAATAGTAATAGAAATAAGATGATATGTGTCCTTTAAGTTGTCAGAGACCAGGAGGACACTCTCAGACTACAGTCTGACCAAGGCTCACCCATCAGACAGACAGACTCAGTGCCTGAAGCCTCATGCAGAGCTAAAGTCTGCTTTCCTTGAGATGCCTTGGGCGAGATAACTGGTGGTGTGATTCCCCGGAAAGGGATGTGTTCATTCACCATTTTAGGTAGCCTTTTTTCTCCACAGAAATATTTCAAGTGCTAATTTCCTTAGAAGAGAAGGCCAGCATTCTCACTTACTTTTATACCAACAGTTATAGGAAAGTATGAATATTCATGTCAAGAAAATGAATTTAATTACAGGCTAAGCAATTATCATAATGAAT
This sequence comes from Cervus canadensis, assembly GCF_019320065.1. Classification (NCBI taxonomy): domain Eukaryota; kingdom Metazoa; phylum Chordata; class Mammalia; order Artiodactyla; family Cervidae; genus Cervus; species Cervus canadensis. The sequence continues at coordinate 60,044,547 of NC_057389.1, forward strand.
GGTTCTGATAGTCTGACCCTCGTGGCTGTAATAATGAAGTTAAATTCCTAAAACTGGGATCTCTTGTCAAGTGAGTCATTGACTGAAAGTGAAGACTTTGAATTTTTCATTTGCTTTGTTGGGGCCAGTTCCTTTCAATAAGATCTAAGTGTGTCATATAATATTGCCTTGTAAGAATCCTCATTTTGGTAGGGTTTGGGATATTGTTAAATCTTCTGGAGCTTTGTCGCAGCCAGATATCCCTGTAAGTTCCTGATATTGGCTTAGACATTTATGAGATGAAGCCATGCACTCTTCTTAGTAAGCATAACAGAGTGGGCGTTTTCCGTAGGATGGATGTAGTTTACAAGATGTGCTTATTGAAATCAAACATTAAAAACAGAATTTCAAGAATTTCCTGGAAGTCTAGTTGTTAGGATGCTGTGCCCTCACTGCTGAGTGTCCAGGTTCAATCCCTGGTTCAGGGAGCTAAGATCCTACAAGCTATGGGCAAAAAAACAAAAACAAACAAAAAACCAAAAAACCAAAACCATGGCAATAGGCTATTTGAAGGACTTATAGTGAATCCTTTTTATAAGTAAATGTCTCTCCTTCCATTTGGTTCCCTGGTAGCTCAGCTGGTAAAGAATCCTCCTGCAATGCAGGAGACCCTGGTTCAATTCCTGGGTTGGGAAGATCTGCTGGAAAAGGGATAGGCTATCCACTGCAGTATTCTTGGACTTCTCCAGTATATTTCTACATGTATACTTGGGATTTGTATCTCAGTTCGTCTTAAAATGAGACAGAGTTGTCTGAGCAGATATTCTCCTACTGGCCCTGTTTCTGTGGCCACTCTTTTACCTTGTGTGCTAAGTCACCTCTCAGCCGTGTCTGACTCTGTGTGACCCTATGGGCTGCACCTGCCAGGCTCCTTTGTCCATAGGATTCTCCAGGCAAGAATACTAGAGTGGGTTGCCATGCCCTCCTCCAGGTGATCTTCCCAACCTAGTGATCAAACTTGTGTCTCTTACCTGCATTGACAGGTGGGTTCTTTACCACTAGTGCCATAGTGGGAATGTTAATTTAAGTGAGTCATTTTAAAGGAGAATTATTGCAAAAAAGTTTTGAAAATCTAGCCATTAAGTCAAACATGTTGAACAAAACTGGGGGACTTTTTCACTTGAATCTCATTTGCATGTTGCATGTTTCTAGTCTTGAACTGTCTTTGAAGGCTAAGGATCCAGCATGGCGACCAGCGACATTCGCCAGTTGGCTCACTCCCTCATTCACTCACACATCTACTTGCTAACTCTTCACTCAGTGCCCACTGTGTGCTGGTCCCTCTGCAAGGTGCTGGGGAGGCAGCGAAGAATCTGACTGAGTCCTAGTCCTTAGTGTCCCAACTAGAGACTGTCGTGTAGTCCAGTGGTTATTGTAGGAGGCAAGTGGAGTGGATCACAGTGGTTAGGAGACTAGATTTAGGTGTCAGCCCCGTGTGACCTTGGCCAGATGCTTTGTATCCTCTGTGGCTTGGTCTGTTCATCTTTAAAGTGGTATTAAAAAGAGGACAAACCTCACAGGGTTCCTTGAGGATTGAATGGTCTAAATCTATGCAAAGTATAGTGCCTGGCACCTGGTGATGCACAGAAGATGATTGATCCATACAACAGAGGAGCAGACAGGTGCTGCAGAGAGGGACTCTTAGCACAGCCAGGGATGTGCCACCAGACAGGGCAACTCAAGTGACAGTCACTTGTGTGCCCACAGGGTGGGGGGGGAAAAGGCATTTTCCAATATGGTGCTTTGGGGGAAATGAGGAATGGTCAGCAGGGGCTGTGCAGGACATGATTTGGAAGTTTTTTGATCTCGTTCTTCACTGTTCCCTCTTTGCACCCCTCTTATCCTCCTACCCTGCCCCCAACTGCTCTGTCCTGGACTCAGCCTCCAGGGTCAAGAGATGCAGGTGACCCTAGTAGAGGAGGGCCTCGTTTAGGATCTGCTGCTGAGGCAGGCAGAGCTGCTTCTGTTACCCCCAGGTTGAGACTCTAGAACAAGAGAATCTTGCAGACTGTGGCTCTGTAAAGATTCACTTTTTTTTAAAGTGGCTTTTTCTGGACCTCCTCACTTTTTGGAGGCAAAGTAACTCTAGAAGCCAGGACTGCAAGGACTTCCCTGGTGGTCCAGTGGTTAAGACCTCTCTTTCCAATGCAAAGGTGTCGGTTCAATCCCTGCTCGGGGGCCTAAGTTCCCATAGCCCTCATGACCAAAAAACAAAAACTTAGAACAGAAGCAGTATTGTAACAAATTGAATAAGGACTTGAAAAAAATGGTCTACATGGAAAAAAGAAAAATCTTTGAAATAATGTTAAAAAAAAAAGTACCAGGACTAAATCCCTGTAAAATCATCACCTCACTCCTGGAAAAAGTTATCTTCAGTAGACAAGACTGGGCCTGAGAGCTCCACTTCCTAAGCACTTAACATGGGGCCCTGTCCTTGACAAGCTTTTGTGGACGGAGTGAATGGATGAGGGATGAATGAGCCCTTTGATTATGATGAGATATAAGACGCTAAGTAGAGGGCCTGGTCCAGCTAGTGTTTCTCTACATCGTTGTGTGTGTCTGGTAAGAAGGTAGATTTTTCTTGTGGAATTTGACCTGGGATTTTTGTTTGGCAGTATTTTGAGCTTCTATTCATTTGGCAAAGAAAAGGCATGATTCTTAATTGCTGTAATTTTACCTTCATGAATTCAGAAATGCGATTCGGAAATAATGAGTTCCCTTTTTAGAAGGAAACTTATTTGCAGAAATGCCAATTCCTGGCTCATTAGGCCCATTCTACCTCTGCAGACGCATGCCTGTCCCTGGGGCAGCTCCTGTCAGGTCTGGGGACAGCTTTCCTTTTTCCCATCTCTGCTGCCCCCAGCCAGCTCTCTCTCTCACAAGTAAGAGTTAATATTTAATGAAACCACCATTGAGACTTTCACTATCAGAATCCTGCTTGCTTACCACTCTGCAAATAATTCTGGATGAGTTATTTTTATAATCTTAGCATCCTTATTCCCATTGACACAAAGAACACAGGGTGTTTGTGTAAACAGGCTACTGGACAGATTGATCAGGTGAAAATAGCATTTCCAGGGTGCACATTTGTCAGCAGTCATCTATTTAGAACAGGTAAATTTCCTGGGAAGAAAGCTTCCTATCAAACAGGTTTCTTCTGATGTGCCTGCTTATGACTCCGCCTACCCAGAGATTGCAAAGAGGAGTGCCTTGGAGGGAACCCTGAATTTTCTGATCGCCCCATTTCTGATTGTCCTTTTGGAGCCAGCCTGTGTACTACTTTGCTGCTGCTGCTAAGTCACTTCAGTTATGTCCGATGCTGTGTGACCCCACAGACGGCAGCCCAGCAGGCTCCTCCATCCCTGGGATTCTCCAGGCAAGAATACTGGAGTGGGTTGCCAGTTCCTTCTCCAATGCATGCATGCATGCTAAGTCACTTCAGTCGTGTCTGACTCTGTGCGACCCTATGGACAGCAGCCCACCAGGCTCCTCTGTCCATGGGATTCTCCAGGCAGTGGGCTGCCATTTCCTTATCCTGGGTACAGCTTTCTTCCTTGTTAATGATCTCCCTTCCCTTTCCTGTGCCTGCCTTGGCACTCAGTGGCCACTTACGTGCTCCTGGCTTTTGGTGGTGCTGCCTGGGCTTCCCTAGCTCCTCTTCTGATGGGGTGTCTGGTGAGGAGGGGTTCCTTCTGTCAGGTCTGGAACCACCTGTCCTGGATGCCATAGCGGGAGGAGAAGGGTCTGGCGGCTTCCTGAAGATCTGATTCTGGGAGCTTGCGTCTGGGGATGGGATAGACCGCTCCTTCCCTGGGTGTAGCTGAGTCACCTAACTTGTCAATCTTCCCCACAAAACTTGAAGAAAAACTAGTCTCTCCAGAAAGAACTAAAAAAGTAGCCTTAGTGTTCTTTTGTTAAATTCATGAGTTTTCTGGGTTTCCCAGTTCAAATATTTGTTAGCTTGAAAAGAAAGTTAACTTCTCAGGTGTATGAATCATGTATTTCCATCAGAATTAAGCAGAAGTGCTGTTCTGTAGCAGACCATTAGTTGGAAGACTTACAGTGTCTGAGAACCACATGTCTAGGCTAGACTTGGGACATTTTTCTTCTAGACCTTGATGTTGTGACCATCGTAGGTGTATCTCTTCTGTTTACCTCTAGTACATTAGGAGAGGCTCTGTCTTTTGCATAGGGAAATCTCTTCCTCAGCCTGCCAAACTAGGAGATGAGAGATAAAGATGCTGGTTCCAGCTTTCACAGACTAGCTGTGTTACCTTAAACACATCACATCCCTCTGACACGATTCTGTTTTCTTGGGCAAAGATGAAGACAGAGGATCGGGTTTCATCTTGAATTCTGATCAGTGAGAAAGGAACTCGGGTCATTAAGTCAGTTGGGGAAAATTCTGTGGTTGATTAGCTATGTCTGCCACAGGTAAGGAGAGGATGGGGGAGCATCACCCAGGCAGGTAATGCCAAAGCCCCTCCTGCTTCTGCTGTTCTCTACCTGTATAGATACACCAAGCATGGGCTTATGCAGGTAAGATGGTGCAGCGGGGAGAATGGGAGTGTGGTTGGAGCCCTACAGCCTGGTTTCTGTCCCAACTCCACCACTTCCTAGCTAGACTATCTTGAATGAATTACTTATTCTCTCTTAACTGCAGTCCCCTCTTGAGCAAAAGGGGAATGCTGTAGTCCTTACCTCATGGGAGTGTCACAAGGGTTGAGTCAGGCATTTTTGAGGCCTTTCCATGGTAGGTGATCAATACAAATGTGATTGAGCTGTTGTTACTAATGTAAGGAGTGTGCTCTGCACTTCCTTCGCTAACAGTGGCTGACTGCCAGGCTGTCTTCGTTTCTAAACCAATATCGTGAATGTGGGTGATGACTTCAGAGCAGGCAGAGGGGTCACAACCAAGCCTGGAGGGGAAATTCCCATCTTTATAGTCAGGGAGTGTGTGAGCTACCAGGGATCACAGAGGCCGTGTTTTATAGCTGGGGCCTTAACCCGAGGCTGGGATGGGAGGGGATGAAGGTAAAGCGGATCCTGTTCCTCAGCTCTGGCCTGTCCTTGACCTCTGCTGTCTGCTCGGAGCTGCCTGGTCGGGTGTCCCCTTCAGAGACTGGGGGGGCTCAGATCAGGGTGCTGGGTGTCACTAAGGGCTCCTATGATGACTGGCTCTGGAGAGTGATGTAAAGGAAAGCAAAGTGCTGCTTTGTAGCCATTGGAAGCATGTTTATGTATTCATTGTGTTTGAGAAGAGCCTCCAGTATGGGAAAGAGATGCTTCTGTCAACTGAGTTTTATTTTCTCTGTCGCTTTATCTTGAGTTAGCATGGCTTCCATGGGGCCCCTGTCTTTTCTGTCTTCACAGCATCTGGTCTTGACTTTCCTGTCCCTCCTGCAAGACACCTTCAGAATCTCACTTCCTAACCCATATGCAATCCTATGGACTCCCTCTTGATGCCACCAAGTCCCCAAACTCCTGCCTGATGCCTATTTTTAAAACACACATCTGAGTACATTGTGCATCTGCTTAAAATGTGGCTCCTTGTGGCCTTGGACACCCCTGCCCCCAACACAGCCCCACCAAGCTGCATCCTCCAGGGCCCATGCCTTCCTCTCTTCTTTGTGCCTTTTCCCCACTCCTTTCCTTGTGATTTCCTATTTAACCTGAAAGACAGGCAAGTGCCACCTTTTTAAAGTCTTCCCCACTGCTGGCTTCACAAACCATCCCCAACCTGGGCCCCTACAGGCAAAATTGGGTGAGGTTTTGCTTACCTTTACTCTCTGCTCTCAATTCTTACTTGTTTATCTTACTAATATGTTGCATGATCCTTAATGGAAATAATGGTATACTATGCAATTCTTTATCCAGTATTGCTATTACAGTGGCTTTCCTGGAGCAAATATTTGATACATGTTTGCATGTCTGACTGAATGAACCATAATAGCTATTGCTTGGCCATATGAATATCTCACCTGAAATTCTGGAGGTTCTTATGTGGTCGTGTCAATTAGGAGCTCCACTTGAGAACTGAGAGAAAAGGACAAAGAGGATAATAAGTTGTCTGCAAGGCACAGGCTAGTGAGTGATAGAGTTAAGGATTTGAATGCAGGACAATCTCCTGCTCCTTACATTATAGTGAATGAATGTCACACGAGGTGATCAGTCTTTGGCCAAGATAGTCAATTCAGTTCAGTCCCTCAGGTCATGTCCGACACTTTGTGACCCCATGGAGTGCAGCACGCCAGGCTTCCCTGTCCATCACCAACTCCCAGAGCTTTACTGAGACTCATGTCCATCGATTTGGTGATGCTGTCCAACCATCTCATCCACTGTTGTCCCCTTCTCCTCCTGCCTTCAATCATTCCCATCATCAGGGTCTTTACCAATGAGTCAGTTCTTCCCATCAGGTAGTTAAAGTATTGGAGTTTCAGCTTCAGCATCAGTCCTTCCAATGAATATTCAGGACTGAGTTCCTTTAGGATGGACTGGTTGGATCTCTTTAGTGTCCAAGGGACTCTCAAAAGTCTTCTCCAACACCACAGTTCAAATGCATCAATTCTTCAGCACTCAGCGTTCTTTATAGTCCAACTCTCACATCCATACATGACTACTGGAAAAACCATAGCTTTGACTAGATGGACATTTATTGGCAAAGTAATGTCTCTGCTTTTTAATATGTTGTCTAGTTTGGTCATAACTTTTCTTCCAAGGAGCAAACATCTTTTAATTTCATGGCTGCAGTCACCATCTTCAGTGAATTTGGAGCCCAGGAAAATAAAATCTCTCACTGTTTCCATTGTTTCCCCATCCATTTGCCATGAAGTAATGGGACCGGATGCCATGATCTTCTTTTTCTTAATGTTGAATTTTAAGCCAGCTTTTTCACTCTCCTCTTTCACTTTCATCAAGAGGCTCTTTAGTTCTTCTTTGCTTTCTGTCAGAAGGATGGTGTCATCTACATATCTGAGGTTATTGATATTTCTCCCAGCAATCTTGATTCCAGCTTGTGCTTCATCCAGCCCAGCATTTCGCATGATGTACTCTGCATAAATTTAAATAAGCAGGGTGACAATATACAGCCTTGACATACTCCTTTCTCAATTTGGAACCAGTCTGTTGTTCCATGTCCAGTTCTAACTGTTGCTTCTTGACCGGCATACAGATTTCTCAGGAGGCAGGTAAGGTGGTGTGGTATTCCCATCTCTTTCAGAATTTTCCACAGTTGGTTGTGATCCACACAGTCAAAGGCTTTGGCATAGTCAATAAAGCAGAAATAGATGTTTTTCTGGAACTCTTTTGCTTTTTTTTGTGACCCAGCGGATGTTGGCAATTTGATCTCTGGTTCCTATGCCTTTTCTAAATCCAGCTTGAACATCTGGAAGTTCACAGTTCACATACTGTTGAAGCCTGGCTTGGAGGATTTTGAGCATTACTTTGCTAGCATGTGAAATGAGTGCAATTGTGTGGTAGTTTGAGCATTGTTTGGCATTGCCTTTCTTAGGGATTGGAATGAAAACTGACCTCTTTCACTCCTGTGGCCACTGCTGAGTTTTCCAAATTTGCTGGCATCTTGGGTGCAACACTTTCACAGCATCATCTTTCAGGATTTGAAATAGCTCAACTGGAATTCCATCACCTCCACTAGCTTTGTTCGTAGTGATGCTTTCTAAGGCCCACTTGACTTCACATTCCAGGATGTCTGGCTCTAGGTGAGTGATCACACCATTGTGATTATCTGGGTCGTGAAGATCTTTTTTGTACAGTCCTTGTGTGTATTCTTGCCACTTTCTTCTTAATATCTTCTGCTTCTGTTAGGTCCATACCATTTCTGTCCTTTATTGAGCCCATCTTTGCATGAAATGTTCCCTTGGTATCTCTAATTTTCTTGAAGAGATCTCTAGTCTTTCCCATTCTATTGTTTTCCTCTATTTATTTGCATTGATCACTGAGGAAGGAGGCCACACCACATGGCTTGTGGAATTTCCCAACCCTGGAATCGAACTAGGGTCTCCTGCATTGCAGGCAGATTCTTTACCAACTGAGCTATGAGGCAAGTGTCTAGTTAACAGTTGGGGAATCTAATCTCAGGGGCCCTCTGGAGCGTGGTTCTCCAGCAAGAGGAGAACCTATGCTCTGTGGGGCTGTAAAGGCTGTACCTTGGCAGAAAGTGAACTCTGCAAGGAGCTGAGGCTGCTTGGAAGAAAGTTTACCTCTTTGCCTAGATGGAAGTCAGAGTTTTGACATTTCATAGCAGAAATATGCCTGTTTTCTGTAGGAGCAAAAACAACTTCCCCTTAGATCCTAGTTAAGAAAGCCTATGCAGAGCTTGGTTCTTAGCACATAGTAAATGTTCAAAACATTTTCTCCCATTGAAATTACATACATTACTACCCATCAACCCCAGCTCGTATTTATTCATCACTGAGCAAGGGTTTATCTTTCATTTGCCTGAGTCATAGTGCTTGTGAATATTTAGTTCACAGTATTCATTTGGTGTGCACCTAATTAAGGAGCAAATATTTATTTTTTCCGTTAGAATGGAAACATTGAGGTGTTTCTTTTTTTTTAATTTGGGATAGAACTTGCTAATTAAAACATATATTTGCATAGGAGTGGAATTTTCTACAGCAAAATGATTATGATTCAAAGTGCTGTGAATTCCACCTCCCATTATCTCTTATTTAGATATTAACTTCCTGCAAAATGAGCTCAAGGGCAGATTCCTTCTTAAGAGGCTTCTTTAAGCTTCACTAATCTCTCCTTCCACCCCCTGGTTAGCTCCAATCATATATGTCCTGAAACTTACACTTGGTGTGTGAGGCACTGGTTTTGTTTGTTTTATTAAGCCTTTGTCTCATTATTGATCCTAATTGGCTTGAGGATGTGGACCACAGCTATCTAGAAACCCTTATTCAGTCACTGAAAATTTTGTTGTTGTTGAGTGATTGCAAGGTGCTAGAATTGTGCTTTAGGGAAATAGTGGTGAAATGGATAAACTTGATCCCTTCTTTCTGAATGAATAGTGAAACTGGTGCCCTGTGAGGGCCCACTTGGCCTCAAGAAGTGACATACCTTTCTGGTGTCTGAATGGTTCTGGTTGTACATAGGTGGCAATACAGTAGAAAGGCTCTGGGCTTGACTCAGACAGGCTGGGACTGGAATTCTGGCTTCACCACTTACCAGCTCTGTGGCCTTGGCTGATTTATTTTTCCTCTCTAAACTTCAGTCTTTTCATTGATAAAATAGGAATAAAAGTGACATCTCTTTCATAGGTTGGGAAGAGTGTAGTAAAAGTCCCTTACATATGAATGAGTTCAGTTCCCAAAGTGTGTTTATCAGTTCAACAAAGTTAACCTAGGTACCCAACTAACACAGTCAGCTATATAGTACTGTACTGTGATTGATTTATAATACTTTTCACACAAAGAATACATAAAAAGCAAGCATATGACCCAGCAATCGCACTACTGGGCATAGAAAATCATAATTCAAAAAGATACATGTACTCCAGTGTTCACAGCAGCACTACTTAGAATAGCCAGGGCGTGGAACCAACCTAGACATCCATTGGCAGATGAATGGATAAATAAGTCATGGTACATATATACAGTGGAGTATTACTCAGCCATAAAAAGGAGTGAACTTGAGTCAGTTGACCTGACTTGGGTAAACCTAGAGCTTGTTATAAAGAGTGAAGTAAGTCAGAAAGAGAAAAACAAATATTGCATATTGATGCATATATACGGAATCTAGGAAAAGGGTGTTGCTCTCTTCCTCCGGAGCCTTGCTAGAACTCTGGTAAGCAGGGACTGCTACCTCCTTTCACAAATGGAACCAGGGGCCCATCCAGATTACTGACTTAGCCTGGGATGTGCAGTCAGTGAGTGGCTGAGGGGGGGACCAGAACCAGGTTTCCCAATTCCCAAACTAGTCCTTTCTTGGTGCTTCGGAGACTCAGGGTTTAAAGTCAGACACCAGCCTTGACACCCACTTTGAGCTTCAGTTTCCTCTTCTGTATAATGGGAAGTGGCGCCCAGGGCTAGAGGTTTGCTGGAGATTACATGAGAGAACATACTGGTGGCCCTGCGTGGAGCTTGCTTGGCTCCTGAGTCTGTGAGTATGAGCCACTGGGGGCACTCTTGTCAGTAGAGCCATGCAGGCAATCTCTGAAACCCCTGGGTTTGAAGCTTGTTTCTACAAGTTCTCTGCCGTGTGACTTTGGGTTCCTCATTGATCCTTGCTAAGCCTCGGCGTTCTCCTGAGTGAAATGGGAACAGTGACAATTAACACATGCAGTCCAAATAGCCAGTGCTCAGCAAAGGTTAAGTGCCACTGTGATGGTGACAATGCTGATGATTTTGCTTTGCCTCTCCACTCTTCCCCCCTGATCCAGAATGAAGCCCATGACTGTGGGCCTCAGACTTGGCCCTTGTGTCATCTCTAGCTGCTGCATTCCTGCAAGGGTCCTCAGTGAGGTTCAGAGGGTGCTGCAGTGCCCTGAGACCAGGTCCATTGATTGACCTCCCCAGACCCAGCTCAGTTCTTGCCTCCCGGACAACAGCAGCTGGGGTCTGGGCGGTCAGGGGCAGAGCCTGGGGCCATGGATGCCTCCTTCAGCAGACGACCCGGAGTCCTTAGTCTGGCCACTGCCTGGAGCTGTTTTTGTGTGTAAGACGCTGAGCCTCTGACCTTGTCTGCTACAAGGAAGCTCAGTGGCAGGAGAAGAAAATCTGACAGTGAACAAAATACAAATTCAGAAAAGTTTGAAAATGCAGCCTGAAAGGGCTAAGACTCCTTGCCCCAGCCCTGGGTTTCTAGGTCAGTCACGGACTAAATGGGTAACCATATGGGGTCCTCCTCACCTGAGCAAGATGAGATTGTTCACTAGGCAGCATGCAAATGATTCAGGCCAAGGTAGATGAGGGATTCCTGTCACAATTTGAAGAAATGCTAAGAAACCACACCACCATCATCAGGTTAGCGACAACATATCACATGTTTATTACATGCCAGACACTGTATGCTAAATGCTTCATGTGATGCATCATGGATTCTTAGCAACACCCCTATTGAGGTTGGTGTCATTAGTCCCCTCATTTTATAGTTATGATAATGGAACCTCAGATGCTTAGCAACTTACTTGCTCAAGGTTGCACAGTTAAGGGGTAACTGAGGTGGAAACTGAGATGTGTTTGACATTGAAGATCTTGCTTTTAACTGTTGTGCTAAAATGTGACCCAGGATAACGAGAGCTCAAGTGAAGCCTTGTAGTCCCCTACCTCTCTGGGCCTTCCTGTCCGGTCTTTAAAGAAATAGCGGCAAAGTGGGGCTTGAGAGGTTCCTTCCAGAGCTGTCATGCTGGGTGTGCTTTGTCTGTGGGCTTCAGGTGTCCATCGGGCTGAGTGCTACTCCAAGCTCATCTCCCAGCGATGATATTCTGGCTACTGAGGTGAGGAGGACTGTGTTTCCACATGCTTTGGCTCACTGGCAGGAATCATAGCTCATGGACTTGCAGACAGACTACAAGGGGATGAAGTAAGCTCTCAAACTCTAGCCATATCGTGCAGGCCAGGCTTATTGGCAGATCTCAGTCCTTAACTGGCATGAAACAGGACTGAGGGGACACAGACCATTAGAAGATAAAAACTGTAACACAGAAGCCTGGGCAAACCTTTCCCCCGCCCCAGCTGCTCCTGCCCACCCTTGCCTGGTGGATGGCTCATCTAGAACATGAAAACTCTGGGATTCGCAGTGAAGACTTACTGGGTGAAGAGTTTCTTTCCCTCTCCAGATGATCCCTCATCCCAGACTCATTGCCCAAACTGTATTAGAATTGTGTTCTGTATTCTCTCCTATACCACCCTGGGTTAATAAACAGAGTTGCTCAGAGATTATAAGGAACAGAATGACACGACTCAAACAAACCTGATTATTTGCAAGCATTTCAGGCACAAGTGCACATGGCTCATTCTTAATTCTCCAAACAATGAAGGTGTTGATATTGCTTTAAGAGTCCCCTTCCAAGTTAAATAGTTTACACAGCCCTCGCCTGAGAAGTAATAAGAAAGCAAGGGAGCGCTCTGTTCTTTTGATCATTCCATTTTCAGTGTTTCTTTGAGATGAATTCATACAAAACTTGGCCCAGTTTCTTTTGCCTGTTACAGGATGTGTGAGTATGCGTGTGTATCTGCTAAAGGAAAGGAGACCGAAAGTCACCAAACTGATGTTATGCAACTGACATCTCCCATCATGTTGCCTCATTGTCTTATGTATAGAAGGGTGAAAATGTCACCCTAAAATTCCTTAGAATTGAAGATGCAAGGAGGAAAATTAGCCATCCTAGATCATATATTTGGCCCCAAGCTCTTTCAGTTCTTGGCTTTGAAACAAGAAATCAATATCAAATCTAGCTGTGTTGGCAAATACATAGACTGGAGAAGGCTGCAGTAGAACCCTGAAAGCACTAAGAGTCTTTGAGTCTTAATGCTCAGGAACACAAATTATGGATTTATTACATTTCGTTTTTGGAAGAGTTTTATTTCCCTGCTTTTCTTGTGTTTTTATATTTGTGTATGAAGTGTATTACGTGAATCTTTTTTTTTAAACTTGATCCCAGTAACCATGTGCTAATTGACCGTTTGAATCAATTTTCTACCTTCTGACATAACATAATTTCCTGGCTGTTTCCAGGCTGGAGGGTTGGGTTTGGTTTTGTGTCGGGTTTGACTGACGTGGGGCCTGAACTCCCAGCGGGGCCAGAATGGAAGCAGAGCAGAGCACAGCTGAGCACTCCGTGGCTGGTCTGATTCAATCCAGTCTGACACCTTCTCATCTGTCACACAAGCCACTCTTTCGGCTCTTGCCTCAACAAATTATTATGAAAATGCTTTCACATTTGCTGCCAGTGGTAATGCTGCCTGCTTGCAACTTTGGGAAGGATATTTACAGTGTCTCTATCTACATGAGTCATATCAGAGCAACATCAACGTACCTCCATAGCTACTTAGGGTCAGAAGCAATCGTTGGCAGCATGAGGTTCATATGCAGTGCTGGCTCAGACGTGGTCTGGTTCTTCAGGGCTGTGGCAGCGTTAATAACTTTGAATTACCTAATGGAAAGTATATTGTGGAAATAGGAAATAGTAAACACTCTTTGCAAATAATTCTTACCATGGTGAGGGATTTGATATTGAAAGGGAGAAGACATTGTTGCTGCCACATTCAGGAGGTTCCAAATGGAATTTCTTTTAAGCTGGCTCATCAGGTGAGAGAGAGGAAATGACACTTATTGAGTGTGCTCTTTGAATTCTCACCACAGCGCTATGAAATAAGAGTTATCATCCCAGGGTCGTGAATGTGGAAATGCATGGAAAGGGTCAGAGGCCTTGCTGACTGATGGTCACGCCATCAGGAAGGGGTGAGACAGGGCTTCACAGCTGGGCAGCTCTCTCACATCCATGTTCCTTCTGCTCCACGGCTAGTTCTGTGTGGTTTTATTTCAGGTATAGAAAAGGTGTTTGGATGGCACAGCCTCTTTTAGAGAGGCAGAATGGAGCTGGGAAAAGCTCAGTCTCTCCCATCTGTGAGAGTGTGGCCTGGGCAATTTTCTTAACCCCTCTTAGGCTCCATCTCCTCACCTGTAAAAATAGAGACAGTATCCCTAAGTTCATATGGTTGTCTGTGTAACTATGAATATGGGCACGTCCGTGGAGCGCCCTGCCTTGCCAGCCACTGAAGAGAATCCTGGAATTGCCAACCCCATTTTTTTCTCTCCTCCTCCCTTGTAAATAGGGCAAAAAAAAAAAAAAAAAGGTCTCTCTCTGTGGTTGGGAGAGAGGCTAAGCCAGTCAAAATAATTAGGGCCAAAGAAAAAAGGGGATTTCAATTGGGAGAGGAGGAGGGATGTGGTGGGGAGCGTGCTTGGTGAGGCCGGCTCTTCTGGGGGGTTGGGAGGGGACTTAGTGGGGGTGAGATGGAATGTGAATCACTGTGCCTGGGGACTCTGTATCTCCATCCTTTTCGCCTGCTTTTTAGAGACATTAAAGGATGGAATTCATTTTTTAAGTTAAATGAATAAGCTGTACTCTGATTGTAAGCCATGTAGGATTTGGGATTCGTGGGGGATGATCATTAAAAAGAATCATCATGATAGTAAATCACAGGCAAGCAGCGTCGGCATGTGTGGAGCGTGGGCTGAGCCCTCACATGCTCCATTTCATTTAATCCTCAAACAGCCCCAGGAAGCATCCTGCACAGGGCCCAGCACATCTCCTGTGCTCAGATAAAGTTCCTTTGTTGCTCAGTCACAACGCAGGATAGCCCCCTCCTCCACTTCCCCTCCACCTGCTGCCCCCTGTCCTTAATTCAACCCTGGTGGTGCCTCATTTAGCATCTCACGCCGGGTGGGTGGGAACCCAGGTGGTCTGTTGTAACCTGGAGGTTAAGCCAATGCAAACCCAGGGCCAGTCTTCAATGAAGTGCCGAAACTGAAGCCTGTGCCTTTTTCCAGACAGTTTAAAAAAAATTTTGATTGAGATGATCATGAAGGAAATATATGTGCATCTATAAATCACTTATTCATCATCCCTTACCCATGATAATAAATCAGAATGCTGGTGCTGGTATAGTGGTTCCAACTTACAACAGATCCTACTGGGAAGCCCCTCTACTGGTGGGCTTGCTCTGGGCTGGCACGTGCCCTTTGCGGGGGTTCGGGGCGGGGCGTTAGTGACCCGGGCAGAAGGATGGACACACTGGCCTCTGACAGAAGTGAACTACTTGTCAACCAGCCAGAGATCTCAAGCTGGATGTCAGAGAACCTGGACAAAAGGAGATTCTGGTGACCTGAGGCTAGATCCAAGAAAATCTGTGTCATTTAGGACAAAGGACTGTATTTGTTAAAACTATATGTGTTTGGTGACAGCGTGCCGTGCACTCTTATTCCAGAGAGGCTGGTGTGGTTGTGGTTTGGCATGTATCTTCTGCCGTTACCTGGTCATTCATTTCTGGGCTCTGGGGCTTATTAGATAGTGTCCCTTTGGCACTTGAGAGTCCTTTGGACGGCAGGGACATCAAACCAGTCAATCCTACAGGAAATCAACCCTGAATATTCATTGGAAGGACTGATGCTGAAGCTGAAGCACCAGTATTTTGGCCACTTGATGTGAAGAGCTGACTCATTGGTTAAGACTCTGATGCTGGGAAATCGAAGGCAGGAGGAGAAGGGGACAACAGAGGATGGTTGGATGGCATCACTGGCTCAATGGACATGAGTTTGAGCAAACTCTGGGAAATAGTGAGGAACAGAGGAGCCTGGTGTGCTATAGTCCATGGGATGGCAGAGTCAGACACAACCTAGTGACCGAACAACAGCAACCCTTTGGCAATTTCCTTAATTCCTGGCTCTGTTTCCTTACTTGTGAAATGGGGTTAATTGTCCTATCTTTATGGTGCATTTGAGAATTAAATAAAACAGCCCAAGTATATTGCATAAGGTGTTGTCTGGCACATGGTTATTGCTTAATAAATGTCAGCTATGATATTTATGTGATATTTTTCCTGCTTATATTAATTGTGCTGGTTATAGCAGATTAAAAGCAACTTCAGTTTGTAGGATTATATTAGCATTTCCTAAAAATGCCTGTTAAATTGTGTCTCATAACAGTCCTAAGAAGCAGTTGGGTAACACAGGTAAGGGGAAGAGACCCAGAAGAGCAAGTCATTTGTCTCCTGTGCCTGAGTGGTAAAGGGAAGGGCCAGGAATCAGCCGAGTGTCTGCCCGAGCTTCTCCCATTTTTCTGTGAGCCTCTCTCAAATCATTCCCCTTGTCTGGCTTTTCCAGCCGGCAGGGACTCATACGTACCTCTCTATGTGTTTGGCAGGCCCAGCAGTTTGGCAGCCCTTGTGGGGTTCGGCCCTCGGCATGGGTCATCTGGGAGGCCCATGCGCCTTGGTGCATAAGCCATAGGGCCTTGTCTGGACTCTCAACCACTCTGGGGCTTTGTGTTCACGTTCTTGGGAGCCCCTTCCTTGAACCCACCCTTTGGTGTACGCTGACTTAGGGGTTCTTGTTGGCTTCTTGGAATCCATTCTAGTCTGCCTACATTAACAAATGTGTTCAGTGGGTTTTTGGACACCATTCACGGTTCTTCTAGAGCAGTTGAAAAAGATGCTACACAGTGAATCTTGCCTTTCGAGTTTCTTTGCTACGGGATATTGTTAAGGTTATGCATGTGTTTCTGATCAGTCTGTCCAGGTCCTCATCACGGCTTTAACACTTGTAGAATATTTGACTTTAGGCCTTGTGTGTTGACCTCTCTTGGCATCTTCATGTTATTGCTCCATCCAGTGGTAGCAGTGATATGTTTTTCTCCTAGGGCTCTGGTTAACTCTGAGGATGAGGAGAGTTAACTTTTGCAGAGGCTTAGAACCTTGTCAGGCACATATAAGCATTCTGTAACAAGCTTCATTAGCTGTTTTGTTTTTCCTCATACTTAACTGTCCCTCTGTTGCAGAGACTAGCCTGGGCCAGCCTGCACAGAGATGGGCCTCGGTCTGTGTTTGCTGAGCAGTGAGAAGTGTAGTTTTGCCTTCACTAGTAACTGGACTTGATGGGGCATGTTCTCTAAAACTGAGGCCAGGAAGTCATGTTTCAGGATCTGAGACTGATGGTTGGATGGAGACTGGATTTGGTGGGGCTGTGGTTGATGTGAGATGAGAAGCGGGGACAGCAGCAAAGCTAGTTGCCTGTGACACTGGGATGCTTGTAGTCACAGCCGCAGCTGGTATGGCTGCTGGGCCTCTGTGCGTGGTCCTGGCATCTCCTTTCCTGCCGCCCTGCTGGGAGGACCCAGTGTTGCCAAGGCCTGAACTTTCTCATCTCCAGAGTCTTAGAGATGAAAACCAACTGCCAGGCTGTGTGGTCCAGTCAGTCTTTTCCTGTGAAATGTCAACTAGTCCCTACTTGAATACTCGAAGGGACAGGAACCTCACTACTCAGAGTTCAAGCAGCTCTTTTGCGACAAAGATGCCTTCCTTTCACTTAGATGTGCCCGCTGCCTTTTAACTTTTGCTCTTATGAGTTTTCTCTTTATCATGAAACCATGCAGAATAAAGTCTAAGTCTTACTTGACTCCATGACAACACCAGACATGTTCATTTTTTATTAAGTTACTATGTGTGCATGAAGTTGCTTCAGTCATGTCTGACTCTTGCAACCCCATTGACTGTAGCCCACCAGGCTCCTCTGTCCATGGGGTTCTCCAGGCAAAAATATTGGAGTAGGTTTCTATGTCCTCCTCCAGGGGATCTTCTTGACCCAGGGATCATACCCGCATCTCCTGGGTCTCCACATTGGCAAGGGGGTTCTTTAACACTAGTGCCACCTGGGAAGCCCTGCTCAGTTACTATTTGCCAAATACTCTGCTGAAGTGCAGACAGCAGGACAGTAAATGAAAGGTGGGTCCCAGTTGCTCTTGCAAATCCTGCGGTCTAGTGGAGAGATTCAGGTAAATAAGCCAGAGTGGCATTCAGGTGGAGAAGACTGTTGTAAAGAAATGGATGGGGCACTATGACAGGTCATAAATCATCTTGGGAGTCATTGGGATTCTCATTTCTTAGGAGAAAATGTCTTAGTTGCATCCTGATGACAAGGAGGGAGACTGCTGAGCTAAGGGCCAGGGAGTCCCTGTTATGCAGAGGAAGACACGTGTGCACGGCCCAGCGGTGGGGGTGGGCGGACAGGTTTGAGGAGCCGTGCAGTGCTCCTGGAGTGTGTGGGGAGAGGTCACTGTTATGGGATGTGTGATGGCAGGGTCTGCGGAGGCCTGTTTCAGAGTTGGGCTTGATCTCAGAGGTGATGGGCAGCCATCAAGGGGCTTTAAGCTGATGAGTCTGACAGTTGGGTGGAGACTGAATTTGGTCTGGCTGTGGTTGGTGTGAGATGAGAAGTGGGGACAGGAGCAAGGTAGTTGCAGTATTGCAGTTGAGCAGATAGATGATGCCTGGGGTCTAGAGCTGAAAGTGAGCGGAGAGGAGTGGAGAATTGGGCATGAGATTTAAAGGCAGATCCTATGGAATAGCATGATGTGTTCAACAAAAGGAATCAGAGAGAGCAGGTGAAATGAAGGCTGACTCTTAGATTTCTACTTTGACCATGAGGTGGGGGTGATGAGTCTTAAAAACCGATCAATATATTTCCCTTTTGTCAGCCTGCTGGCTTGCTCCCGCATCAGAGCTGAGCCACCCTTGGCAGGGTGGTGCGTTATCCTGGACACAGTGAGGGGGGGTTGGGGAGGGATGCAACCAACTCTCTAGGTTTTGTTTGGTAAAGTTTACAAAAACCTCTGCTCTTTTGAAAACTGTTATGCTGCTGGCAGGACATGACTGATAATATTAAGAATAAAGTTAAAAATGACATTAGCATCTATGTTTATTAAGCTAGTGCTTAAAACTTTGTAGGTATGATGTTAGTCAATGCCTTATAACAGAGCAAGAGTTAGGGGTAATGATTTCCATTTTCCAGAGGAGCAAACCAAGGCTTGAGCTGATTTAATAAACCAACCCAAACAAATATATAGCATGGTTGAAATCCAGATCTGTTGGGATCCAGAGCCTAAACTCTTACCCACTAGCCAGAGGTGTTCCTCATGTTGACAGTATCCCAGCTTTTGGAAGAATTTTACTTTGCCCCTCCTTTTGGAAGTGGCAGCACATCATTAACCCACATTACTTAAGAGGGATTTGCTCTGATGTACCTCTCATCTGCCTGATTAATTTATGAAGAAGAGACAGTTAGGTAAGAGTGGCGTCGCTCCTGATCGAAATAGTTTCGTGTTTACACATGCACCTTAGAAAGCAAGCCACAAATCAAAAAGTTGTAAGCCAGGTAGAGTAAATAATTTTTGTTGATGACTTGGTGAGATACTTTAAATTGATTTAAGCAGCATCATATGCAAAATTCCTAAGGATTAGAGAGACAGAATGATTTTCTCATTTAGCTAAAGTGCACATTACCCTTCAGGTAAACATGGTAATGCCATCCTAAGGAAAAAAGGGTAAATAGCAGTAATGATAAGGAAATCATACACTGAACATTAGCAATTAGAAGCAGCTCTTGGGATTTCCCTAGGGAGGTAACAATAAGGTGCTGGAAGCCCTCTGTTGCCCTTCAGCATGAGTCATCTCATGCCTTTAGCTTTGATTTTTGGGAAATGGCCTCATCCCAAGTGGATAGTGATACTGATGCTCCCACAAGCCTCACTGTCAAAGGTACCAGATCAAGCACCACTTTCCCCCCAGGGTGAGGCTGTGCAGTCACTCTGTTGGGCAGGAGGACAGGATCATCATCCTTTGACTGTCAGTGTGGCCGAGCCCAGAAAAGTGTTCAGCATTTATCAGCCATGTTCACAGTGTCAGTTACCAAATTCAGGGCATTGAAAGACAGGAAGTCATCAGTTAGTTATTTGTTAAACCAAGGTAATCATTAGCCTAAATGAAGTTTCATTAAGGGTAATGTACTCATTAGGCATAAAATGGTTTGAAAGAACCCAACTATCATCGTTTCTTAGAATAACTCCAACCTTGGCTGAGATGGTTGACTTTCACCCTTGTGCAACAAGCAATCAGCATTTAATTAGTCGAGAACTTTGATTTGTTGATTAGAGCGCCTCTAGGACGTGAATATGGATGATGCTCTTCAAGTAGCGTGTTCAGATCAGCCACTGCTTTTCTGAAACTACTTGTCCGGCGACTTTCAAAGGCTCACAATGAATATGGATGTCAGTGATTATTTATAGAATAACTCTTCTATTCCCATCCTTAGCCTTTGCAAAGTTATTTTTGAGTTTACTGTGACCTGATTTTTAATTCCAGGAAAAGAATGCTTTGCTGTTATTTTCCTTTTCAGAATCCGAGCTCCTCGGAATGAAGGAGCCATGTCAGCTTGTGAGCATCTAACTCATTAACAAATGGAGGAAGTGATTTTGTAGCTCAAATTGAGCTTCTCAGTGCTGTTCAATACCAGTGTTACTCATTGCTGATCCTGGAGGCATTTATAGGTGCTGGAAACACCAGGAAATTGATACGTCACGTGCAGTTGCATATGTCTGTTTTGTGTACATCTCTAGCGGGGTACATAAAATCAGGTGTCAAGGGGAGCTGCACACTGCCTTGTCCTGGGTTTTAGTCTGGCTCCTCTGGTTTGTCCTATTGCTTGATGCCTCTGGTTTCCCCTTTTATGTCCAATATAAGGAGGACAACAGTATACTCGTATGACAAGTATTTCATCTAAATCGTGAACAAGCAGACAGCTGTACCTCCTCCCATTACTTTTGTTTATCCTTTCACTTTCTCCCATTCACTATCCTATTACTTGTCATTTTTCCTGTGTTGGTATTGGAAGTCCTGGGGATTTGCTGCGGCTACAGGAGGCTGGGCTGTCATTAGAGACTGAGTCATGAGACTGGTACCAGGATTATTTGGAAATGATTGCATCCAATGATGCGAGGCTGTGTTCTGCTCACAGGCTCGGCAGCACGTTGTGCCCTGAAGCCTTGAGCACCCCTGTGCGGTGGCATGTTCACCTTCACTCCCCTGGGAAGCTTCTGGGCTGCGGGCAGAGGCACAGGTACCACATTTGGGTCTTGACTGGGTTGGGAGTTGTGTGGCCTGCTCTGATTCTGTTTCAACATATATAGAAGTCACGTGGGTTTCCTCTTTCTATTTTCCCCTCCATGAAATGGAACTGGCTGTATCTATAATACAGATTCTTTATGCTGAGGGACAGCTGATGTTATGAAAATAATGCAGAAAAAGAGACAGAATGTAGCACTCACTGTGGTCTTTGTTGAAATTGAGATTAAGCAGCCTTTATCATGGGGGGTACACTGAATTACCTTTTCTTTTCATTTTTCTGGGAGACAGCTTATATTGCCTTAATTGTTCAAATGAAGTGTGTACATGAGACATTTTCAAAATTTAACATTGGAATTGGCACCGTGGCCTGGATTACATCCCAAATGTGGCATCTTTGGAACTCAATAAGGTTCTGTTTATATTAGCAGCGAGAATATTAAAACTCTCCCCCAAACAGCTTGAAATGTTACAGTGGCCTTATTTCTGAGGCATAATAAGAATGAGGCACATTATTAATTTAGAGGCAGCTAGGTAGCATGGTCTTCCTTCCCCCTTAGAATTAAGTGATGAGAATGGGCATTTGTGAAATTGACTGAATGCTCTTTGGGGGATGCTTATTAAAATCCTAACATCATTCCAGAGTTTTGTAGCAGATTCATTATCAGCTGTAATCTTATTAGGACTGTTTTGTTTAGTAATCACCATTCCGTTCATGGAGCCCCTACATGTGCTTCTCCTTTGGTCCAGGCTTTCTGGTCTCTTTTGTTCTGATGAATTAATTCCTCTCATTTTCTGTCAGTCAGATCCTTTTCTGCTCTTTCACTCAATGTGGGGCACTGTCTTACGGTTGCCTTTTTTTAAAAACAAATTCCTGGGCCAACTCAAGAGGACAGTTGCCCTGTGTCTGTATTGTTCTTTGAATATTTTTTCCCCCAAGAAAACTACATTCTTAAGCTGTCAGTGGAGAACTTGCCTACCGCATTGTGAAACAGAGCAGGCTTGCTAAATAGATCTCGTTTCTATTCATAGTGTCACCATCTCAACCCGTCAATTCATATTCACCAGGCTATGAGCAGAAGCTTTCTTGTAGAATCAGTTCTGGGCTCAAGTTCCAACCTGGAAAGGTTTTCTAACTACTTGAAGCCTCTGCTTCCTGGTTTGTGAAAAAGGGGTTCATAAATCCATCCAGCTACACATCCATTCACTCACTGAATAATTAGGTACCTCTTACGTGCCAAGCACTGTTCTGATACTGTCCTACTACACCTGTGTCTGTAAACAGACAAAAATGCCTGCCTTCTTAAGCTTAGATTCTGATGAGGGAGACAGTCGATAGTCAAGCTAAATAGGTAAAATCTGGAATCTGTTAGTACAAGTACCAAGGAAAATAGATAAGACAGGGAATGGAGATATAACATGGAGAGTTGATACTTTTTTTGAGGGGGGTTAACATCTTAGATGGGGCTGCAGAAGCCTCATTGAGCAGGTGACAGTGAGCAAAGACCAGAGGAAGTAGTAGAGTCAGGGGAAAGGAACACTGGGCAGAGGGAACAGCAGGTACAAAGGCCCAAAGGAGAGAGTGGGCCTGGCTGGTCCGAGGAACCGCAGGAGCATCAGGGATGGGTGAGCAGAGGGGAGAACAGCAGAAAGGGAGAACAGAGAGGTGACGGGCCATATCAATATTGTAAGATCAGACTACCCTGAGGAGAGTCACAGAGCAAAGGGGGAGACCACTTAAGAGACTTGTTCTTATTTAGGCTGGCATGATAGTGGCTTGGACCAGGGTGGTCTTAATAAGGACAGTAAAATGCAGTTGGATTCTGACTGTATTTTGGTGGATTTGACTGTGATGGGAGAAGACAATGGGGTGAGCTGGTTTGCCTTGGGAACGTCAGGAGTTCACTTTGGGAAATATTAGATGTCCAGCTGTGGACTGATGGATATATTGGTTTGAATATCAGGAAGGGACCTAAGTTGGACTCCTAAAGGTTTTACGAGTGGGTGTTGTCAGCCTGTATTTGGCATTTAGAACCATGCTGTTGGATGAAATCCCTGTGGGAGTTGAGTGTAGGTGGAAAAGCAAAGAGGTCTGATGACTAAAGCTGATGACTCAGTTCCCCAGCATCAAAAGTTAGGAAAATGAGGAGTAAGCACCGGAAAAAACTGAGAGGAAACTCCTCAAGAGAGAGAGGAAAATCAGGAGAGTGTGATGTCCTAGGAGCCACATGGAAACGTATTCAAGGGAAAGGGAGAGAGAAACTGGGTAAAATGGCTGGCAAAGCAAGTGATCAAAGGACTTAGGATTGATGGCAGTGGCCACAGCCAGCTGAGAGCCTTCTTTGATATGGTCCCCTTTTTTCTCAACAAATCAACTCTCCATTGATTCAGGCAGACCAGGAGGCTCTTTTGTGACCAGTCTGGACTAGATATATGCACAGAACAAAATAAACTGTGGCTTAGAGGAGGATCCATGAGGTGAGGTGCTGGGCCTAGATGATGTTGACAGCATCAGAGACACCTGTCAGACTGACACGCACGCTTCTGCAGCCCCAGGTCTTCATACTAGTGCCCAGGCTGGTTCTGTGACAGGGGGTTGTCGTCTGAAAGAAGGCAGTGGCAGCTCAGGTCCTCCACGTCATCATGTCATAGGATCCACTGACTCCGGCTCTGAGGAAAATTTGTTTCCCCCCTTAAGAGTTTAGTGTGAATGATGTAAAAATCAATAGACAGGACAGTGGACTAGAATTCACAAGTCAAAAATAAACTCTCATAGTCATTGGAAGGTCTTTGGCATATGCTTGCAATAGCAGCATAAAAAGGATTATTTTACTGAAGGTGTTAGGAGATTTTGCAAAATACTTTAAGATAGGTAATTCTTGCCTATAAATCGCTACACCACATTTAGTCAGGTTGTTAAGAATTTTATTCAAAAGAGTTATGTATAAAAAATGAGAACACATAAAAGACCAAGCTATGGTTGAATTTACATCTAACCTAAGAACCCTAGATCTTAAAGTAAAACCAGCAGTTTGGACCACCCTAAGATTAAAATATTATCTGTGTGAAGAACAAAATGCAATGCAAATTGAGAAAAATATTATCACAAGTAAGTCAAAGAGATGATAGCCTTAATATATAAAAAGCACTTACAAATTAATTAAAAAATACTAAAACTTTGCAAGATGGACAAATGCATAAATATAAGATTTAATAGAAGAAATATATACACAAGTAAATAACATGAAAAAATATTCGACTCATTGGCATTCAAAGAAATATAAAATAAAAATATACAATTTTTCTTCTGTTATTAGCCTGTATTTGTTTTTTAAAAGACAATGTTTATTCTTTTCTCTCCTTTTGACAATTTTTTGTCAAAAGTGGGTTAAGTACTGTTTAAGGCACCATATAAATTCTGGAAAACAATTCATCATATACTGATAATAAAAAAAAAATTGTTAAACAGTGATTCATCCTTTAAGAGTCTGTCCTAAAGGAATAATTTAAAATGAGGACAAAGGAATGTATAGAAATGACATTTATTGCAGCATTATTTATAAGACTGTCCTTTGGTTGAATGTTATGATGGATTAACTTTGATCCTACCATATTGTTGCAGGAAGGGGGACCCCTTCCAGGGCCTGAAACTGGGCTCTTGTCTAACACTCGGAAATGAATTGTCCAAGGAGACACATGTGCTGATAAAGCAAGAGATTTTATTGGGAAAGGTTGCCTGGGTGGAGAGCAGTAGGTAAGGGAACCCAGGAGAACTGCACTGTCACATGGCTCACAGTCTCAGGTTTTATGGTGATGGGATTAGTTTCCGGGTGGTCTTTGGCCAATCATTCTAATTCAGAGTCTTTCCTGGTGGCGCACGCATCGCTCAGCTAAGATGGATGCTGGCGAGAGGGATTCTGGGAAGTGGACGGACACGCCGTGTCTCCTTTCGACCTTTCCCGAACTCTTCCGGTTGGTGGTGGCTTATTAGTTCCGTATTCCTTATCAGGATCTCCTATCATAAAACAACTCATGCAAATGGTTACTATAGTGCCTGGCCAGGGTGGGCGGTTTCAATCAGTGTGCTTCCCCTAACAATATGATGAAATAGTACGGAACCTTTAACATCATGTTTTTAATAATTAGGACATAAGGAAAGTGAAAACATCAGAATACAGTAAAAACAAAGTTTATATTACATGAGCCAAATTTTGTAGAATTAAAATACTAATGTGATTATTAGAAAAAAACTAAAATGTTAAAATATTTATTTATGGATGGTAAATTTCAAATAATCTTTCCCATAGTTTGTATCTTTCTGACTTAAAGTCTCAGTAGAGATGATGATGATTGAGATAATGTTTACTTAGTCCTCACTGTGTGTCAGGCATTGTATCAAGAACTTCACATAGATTATCTCATATACAACTAGGCTGTAAACTGGGGGATACTGTTGTCTCCATTTTTATGGATGTGGAGACTGAATTCCAGGAAGTTAAGTAGCTTGTCCAAGGCCAAAACAGATGTTAGGAGCTAGTGCTAGACTTGAATCCACTTAATGGGTCCTTATCTCCTATGTGTTTTCTCTCAATGAAAATGCATTGCTATGATAATCAGAAAAGAAGAATCTTTAAAAAAAAAATTTTTTTTTAAAGAATACAATGTGTTCCCAGATTTTATTTTTAAGCTTGTCTATTTTTGTTGAGAAGTAGTATCAGGATTTTTCTCTTATAGTGGAGACTGAAATTTGAGTATCTGCTTTGTGCCAGGTGTGCCGCACATACACTATATTATTTAATAAGATAGTCTGCTTCTTATCCTGACTCTGTGCACAAGAAAACTGACCTGAAGTTGCACTGTGACTTGTCTGTGGCTTGTTGTGCATAGCACAGCTGGGGTTCAAAGTAATTCTGCTTCATTTCTAGGCAGGAATCCTGATACCTCATCCCACAGGGTATCATGGTCTTTGTCGGAGTGTTTGTCGAGAGACACTTTTTTTAGTGAAGCAACATCAAGCAGCCATCAGCATCTTTCTCAGGACTGTGTCTCCTGCTGATGCCCATGGACCCTGAAACTCCAGCATAAACAGGGGCCAGAGTCAGTTTTGTTTGTGTGATTGGAGACATTCATGCCTAAGTGGGTTCTGGGGGCTTTGCAGAATTAGTGAGCTTCCTACAGTGGTTCAAAGGGCCCAAGATCCTGACTGTGTCGTCAGGATGAAGGTGATGGTCCTCTCCTTGGTGTCTTGCCCAAAACATTCTGTTTAGGTCACAGGGCAGCTTGAGTCATGCTCATTACCCAGGTTCTCCAGTTTTTCTTGGTGGCTGTGTTATTTTCATTGCTGGATGTCAGTTTTCATGAAGCTAGTTACAGATCATTTTTTGAACTAGACAGCTTTTGCAGGTCCTTGGAAGACAAGACTCTGACTCTGAATATATATCAAACTCATAGTGTGTGTGGGATACCCTATTGGGTGTTGGCCACACAGTGATGTCAAAAATCAAGCATGGCTCTTGCTCTCCTGGAGCTTAGAGTTCAGTAATGAGATGATCACATAAGTCAGTGTATCTTTTAAACAGTGATAAGTGCCAGTTAGGTACATGGAACTCCAGGAGATTATGAAAGGAAGATTTGATGCAGTTAGAAATAATCTAGGAAGGTTTCCCTGTGGATGTTGCATTGGAGCTGCGACTTGAAAGAGCTGATTAAGTAAAGCAGAGAGGAAAAGCATTGCAGCCAGAGGGAACAGAATGTTTAAATGTCATCTCCTGACGGTAGTGGGGTAAGTAAGAGTGTTTTCAGTGAATTTAAAGTTCTTGCTTTGTTGATAAAGAATTCAGAGATGAAGTGATAGTAAGAAGTATATTTATTTTGAGAGAAACATACTCCATGGACAGAGTGTGGACCATCTCAGACGGTGAGTGAGAGCTTTGAAATAAGCATGGTTAGTTTTTATGGGCTGGATATTCATAGGCTAATGAGTGGGAGAATTATTCCAATTATTTCGGGGAATGGGTGGGTATTTCCAACAATTGGGCCACCGCCCACTTTTTGGCCTTTTATGGTTAGCCTCAGCACTGTCTCAGCACAGGTGGGTGTAACATTTAACATGCTAGCATATTATAATGACGGTATAATGAGGCTCAAAGTCTGCTGGAAGTCAAATCTTCTGCTACCTTGAACCTAGTTATTATTATTTTTTAAAGTCTTTATTGAATTTGTTACAATATTGTCTCTGTTTTATGTTTTGGCTTTTTGGCCAAGAGGCATGTGGGATCTTAGTTCCCTGACCAAGGATCGAACCTGTGCCCCCAGCATTGGAAGATGAAGTCTTAGCCACTGAACTGCCAGGGAAGTACCTATCTTGGACTGAGTAGTTGATTCTAATCAGTTTTTGTCATGTGCCATGGCCATGTCATTCTTGTAAAGGTTGTGCCCTGCCCTCTCCCCTCCTGTTTCAAGAGAGTTTGAAATAAGGCCAGAATGCAGAGAGCACAGGGACGGGCAGGAGATGAGGAAGAGGAACTGACTGGGGCTGGACAACACAGGGCCAGGCAGGGTACCTTAAGGAGTGTTGTCATGAACACTGGCAGCAGGGGGAGCCCGCTGTAAGGTTCTCAGGTGGGAGTGGGAGGCTGGATGACAGATTTGCATTTTGAAAAGTGCCCACTGGCTGCCCTGTGGAGGATGGCTTGGTTAGGGAGGGCTGGAGTTTGGGGTCTGCAGTCAGGAGATTGTTTCAGTGGTCCAGCCTTAGGTTGGGCTGGGAGGGAATGCCTACAGGGAGATAGACTCAGTATGGGGAAGGGATGGGAGGGACTGAGGTGGTGATTGTTGAGATAATGGGTAAGAAAGGAGAGTTTCTGAGACTCTTATTTCTTGGTCTCCTTCACAGCACTTAAAATATTTCTAGACACACAGTAACGTCAGCTTTGTTAATTCGGTTGACTCAGGGATGCTTGGATAACCTGACAGAGTGAGTCTCTTCCTTCAGGAACCTTTTCCACCTTCCCAGGTTGGGGTATCTTAGTCATCTGAACTTCCAACCCCCACTTCAGATGCCAGTCTCAGGACTGTGTTGTCACCTGTGCTTCTGATCAACCAGCTAGATTTGAGGTTCCAATGGCCCACAATTTGGGTTCAATTACTTTGCTAGAGCAACTCACAGAACTTAAGGAAGCATTGTGCTTACTAAATTACCAGTTTATTATAAAAGGCTATAACTCAGGAATGGCCAGATAGAACAGATGCATGGGGCAAGGTGTGGGGGAGGGGCTGGAGCTTCCATGCTTTCTCCAAGAGCCCCACTCGCCCCACATCTCCCTGTGTTCACCAACCTGTTTGTGCGCTAAGTCACTTCAGTCTTCTCCGACTCTTTGTGACCCCATGGACTGCAGCCCACCAGGTGTGGGTTACCATGCCCTCCTCTGGGGGATCTTCCCAACCCAGGGATCAAAACCATGTCACTTACGTCTCTTGCATTGGCAGGCAGGTTCTTTACCAATAGTGCCACCTAGGAAGCCCTATTCACCAACCTGAGGATGCTCCAAATCCCTGTCCTTTTGGGTTTTTATAGGGGCTTCTTACCTAGGCGTGAATGATTAAATCGTTGATGTTGACAGTGGGTGATTAAACTCAATAGCCCCCATCCTCTCCCCTCTTGGGAGGCCTGGGCAGTAGGTGGGAGGTGGGTGAGGGGAGGGGAGACAGGGACTGAAATCTTGT
The DNA here is from genome assembly GCF_019320065.1 of Cervus canadensis. Classification (NCBI taxonomy): domain Eukaryota; kingdom Metazoa; phylum Chordata; class Mammalia; order Artiodactyla; family Cervidae; genus Cervus; species Cervus canadensis. The sequence continues at coordinate 60,072,950 of NC_057389.1, forward strand.
AGTTAATTCCCTGGATGGCCAGTTCAGTTCAGTTCAGTCACTCAGTTGTGTCCAACTCTTTGTGACCCCATGGACTGCAGCACACCAGGCCTCCCTGTCCATCACCAACTCCCGGAGCTTACTCAAACTCATGTCCATTGAGTCCACAATGCCATCCAACCATCTCATCCTCTGTTTTCCCCTTCTCCTCCAGCCTTCAATCTTTCCCAGCATCAGGGTCTTTTCAAATGAGTCAGTTCTTCACATCAGGTGGCCAAAGTATTGGAGTTTCAGCTTCAGCATCAGTCCTTCCAATGAATATTCAGGACTGATTTCCTTTAGGATGGACTGGTTGGATCTCCTTGCAGACCAAGGGACTATCAAGAATCTTCTCCAACACCACAGTTTAAAAGCATCAATTCTTCGGCACTCAGCTTTCTTTATAGTCCAACTCTCACTGGATACTGGAAAAACCATAGCTTTGACTAGATGGACCGTTGTTGACAAAGTAATGTCTCTGCTTTTTAATATGCTATCTAGGCCAGTCATAATATGCTGTCTAGGTTGGACGGCTAGGGTGTTTTCTATAAGTCATCTCATTAGTATAACAACAGACACCTTAGGAAATTTGCAGGGTTTAGGAGCCCTGTGCCAGGAATGGGGTTGAAGACCACATTTCTTACTATAAATCACAATATCACAGAGGGTATACATGATTCTGCATGTTCACTGCCACCCAGAGTGCTGACATCTGCACCCCCAGCTTGGAGGAGCCTATACCAGCCTTCTGTGGAGGGATGTTACCTCTGCTGCTTCCAACCAGCGTATGCTCATAACTCTTGTCAACTGAAAAAAAAAAAATACACAGTGTGAGAGCTATGAACTAAGTTTTATTTGGGGCAAAATGAGGACTATAGCCCAGGAGACAGCAACTCAGGTCTGAGGAACTGCTCCAAAGAGGCAGAGAGGAAGGTCAGCCTATATGTGATTTTGGGGAAGGGAGCATACATTCAATCAAGTATATGTTTTTCGTCAAAGGTTTCAACTGGTCTTGTGAAGGTTATTGCTAATCCCAAGAAGCAGACGTCACCGTGACTGATTGTAGTTCTTTCCCAGATATGAGGAGATGCAAGAATTGGGCTCATAAATTCGTCTCCTGAAAATATCTATCCAACTATCTGAAAATCTGTTCTACCAGTTTTTCCCAGAGCACAGAGTGCTTTATTTCTAATCTCCACCCTGAACTCCTTTCAGGGGGTGTTGAAGGTCAGCAGCTGCAACAGCTCATGATTTAATCCTTGTAGACATAGATGGCAAGTACCAATTTGTAGGTGGCACTCCCTTCTTATTTACAACTATAGGGGGTGGTGAACCTGGCTGGGCTGAGCTACCTTCCTTGGAGTAGACAATTTGGGTGGTGACCCAGGTAAAATTCACATATCTGGAAAAGTGGGCTGCCCCCATGTCATGCCATACCTGCTGGCAGCTGTCTAGTCTCAAGGCTGACATGCTATAGCCTGTGGCCAAATAGGACTGCCGCCATGCCCAGGCCCCCTCCTTCATTCATTGCCCCAGCATCCACATCTTCTCCACCTCCTGCCTTGTGAGGGTGATAGTGATATTGGGGCTGGATCTTAGCTAATTTCACAGTCACCCATATGCTTTGTTAAGTTATCTTTTTAAAAAAATTGATGTTAGACAAAACCAGAGCTCTGCACAGTTGCCTTTTAAAATATCTGTGAAATCCAGGTGAATTGCTGATTGCCTACATCGAGGCAGGTTGGCAGGGTGGTACCTGTGGAGAGCACCTTCCCTAGAAGCCACACCATTGAGTAGGCAGACAGTTATTATAGTCAGAAAGATGTATGTACAAAACTCAGAGGATGGGGATTGGAAATCTGTGCACAGGCCGCGGTTGTGCTTTCAGTGAAGGGGGATTAGAAGGCGAGGCCAGATCAGCTTACTCACTTCAGTTTTTTAAGAGGGTCATTTTACATTGTTAGAGTGAGAAGAAAACAAAAGAAGTGATGGATGACCGCGTTGCTGCATGGCGCATTTAATCACGGACGTCTCCCAGGCTCTTCTGTCTTCCTAATTCACGTGTTGGACGTAGAGGGAGTCTGGATCGTGTTAGGGGGAGTCTGCTCTTAGCATTTTGTTTTCATTATAGTTAAACCTGTCGACCCTGACCAGACAGGACTGGGGCCCTTGTGCTGCTGTGTACAGCGTCAGCATCCTTCACAGAAGGCCCTGACCAGAATGGGAATGTAGCTGCTAGCCCAAGAGGTGGTGTTTGTGGAGGGGTTGGATGGAAGCTTTCTGCTGAGTCCTGGTTCCCCTCTGGTCTGGGTGGATAGTGGTCAGCAGAGGCTCTGTGGCAGAGTGGTGAGAACTGCCTTCCTAGGGGAAAGTCATGTGGGGCCCGGTGTAGGGAGCTGGGGTCTAGGGGGTGGGGAGGCTGTGAGAGGAAAGACAGAAGCCAGGAGGGGTTGGGGAGGAGGACTTGGCTCTGCCCTGTGAAGTCCTGGAGGGTGGGGTGTCCACATGTTTCTCTCTGCCCAGTGTGGGGCAGTCGGGACTGAGTCCGGGGAAAGCAAAGACCAGTGCCCTTGCTCATCCACCACCCTCATTGCTACACCTGCCACCCACCACTGTCCGCTCTGACAAGACTGAATCGCTGCAGTCCTGCTGACAGGCCACCTGTTCTCTTGCTTCTGGCCCCTTGCACATGTTGTTCCCTCTGCCTGAAAGACTGTTCCACTCCCTTCGTCTGTAATGCTCTCTGGTCCTGCATGTCTCAGCCTCGCTTGGGCAGCCTTCCCAGCTGTGATGCGGGCTCCCATGGACACCCTGTGTCTCCCTCTGCTTTCGTCCTTCTCGCAAGTTCTTTGTTGCCTCCTCACCTGTCTGTCCGTCCCCGGCACTGAGAGCCCCCTGAGAGCAAGGCAGAGTGCCCGGTGTAATAAATACTTAATGCCGCATTAATGAATGTGAATGACTAAGTCTTCATGCCGCTTCTCTCCCTTTGGTGATGAGAGAAGGGTTATTGATTCTCAAACATGTGGGAAAAGAAGTTGCCAGCTCTTTTTCCCTCTGTGGGTGATACTGTGCAGAGTGGCTGGTCCCAGCTCTAGCCTTGCTTCTAGGAATATTCAGTCTGAAACAGGCACATTGGTATACTGGATACATGCAAACCAAGACCTCAGGCAGCTTGCGAATGAAATGAGCAATTAAACCCTTTCCCACTCGGCCTAACAGAGTGGGGCGTGCATTTGGAGGAGGCAGTGGAGGGAATAAACTTGGCAGGGAGCCTCACAAGTGTCTGTGGGTAAGGAGAGCCAACCCAGGGCTATCTCAGAGCTGGAGGAGCCTGATGGGTTATCTACGCGATTACAACACCATCTCTCACCCATTCTCATTTCCACACTATTAAATGTGCCTTTTCTAACATATCCTTAAAGGGGAAATAAATTATCAGCACCCTACCTATAGCCTACCATGTTATTACCGCTAATGTAACTTCTCAGGGGCAGCCAAGCGTTGTCCATATTTCATAGTCTTTGGCACCCCCAAAGCTATATTGAGCTATCAAGTATTCATGGACACCTTCCAGACCTCCCATTTTTCTCTGCTGGTTGTACCCAAAGGTTTGAAGGCAGATTTAAGTACTGGCTGCTTTACCACTGAGGGCTTCAGTTCTGTCCTTCCCATCCCTTTCTTAATTGGGTTATTTTATCAAAGGCAGGCACCAGGCATGGTTTATAAAAGAATTCTCATGATATTATATGGTGACAGCCCATTATGGGTCTGGGGAGATGTCTGTGTCTCACTTCATTTGCTAGGGAATGGTGTTGGGGGTGGTTGGTTCTGAATCTGTCCCTGGGTTGACCAGATGTTTTTCCTCCACTGCTTTCTACCACCACCCACTTATTCTTACCAAGAAATCATACATCAAAATGCCTCCTCTCCATCCATCAACCTCCACCTACCCTAAACATCCCATCAATACCCAAAGCCTGTTTGGTCACCTCTAGGATGTATGCTGTGACTGTTCACTTTATCTCCACTGACCCCCTTCACTCCCACCATCTCTTGTCTGGACTATGACTGTTACCTCCTGGTTGGTCCATCTGCTTCCTGTCTTACCCTTCCAGTCCCTTTGCCCCATAGCTGTCAGAGTGACACTTTCTTCTTTACAACTACAACTTTAAAAATGCATGTCTCTGTCTGCCTACCAGCTTTAACACAGCTGTATCAGCTTCAGATCTTTTATTGAAAGAAAAAAAATCATTGATTTGTTAGTAAAGACTCCAGGATGCCCTTCCCAGCTATTACTTCCCTCTTTTCTCCTAAGAGGTAACTACAAACCTGAATTTTTCATTGTATGTTTTGCACTGTAAGTGTATGTTTTTACTACATATGTGTCCACAAGTAAGCATGCGTACCATTGATTTTACATGTTCTAAACCTCATGTTATGGTATCATACTGTGCTTTCTCATCTAACAATTCTTTTTATGTTTATCCATATTGATCCATATTGTTCTAGCTCATTCACTTTAGCTTCTGGGCAGTAATCTGTTATGTACGCAATTTATTTGTCCATCCTTCTGTTGATGGATACTGAGGCATATTTTCAAAGTATAAATCAGATTGTATTTCTTCCTTGCTTAAACTCTTCAGTGCCCTGAGAGGTGGCTATCCCAGGCCACTTACTTGGCTGTACCCATGCTAGGAACTGCATAGCCCAACACAGACAGGTACCCTCAGGGGAGGCAGCCTTGGGAGTGGGAGAAATCCTCTAACTCAGGCTAACTCTCAGTTCAGTCGCTCAATCGTAACCGACTCTTTGCGACCCCGGGGACTGCAGCACACCAGGCTTCCCTGTCCATCACCAACTCCCAGAGTTTGCTCAGACTCATGTCCATTGACTCGATGATGGCATCCAACCATCTCATCCTCTGTTGTCCCCTTCTCCTTCTGCCTTCAATCTTTCCCAGCATCAGGGTCTTTTCCAGTGGGTCAGTTCTTTGCATCAGGTGGCCAAAGGCTAATTCTAGGCTTCTCTTTATTCTTAGCTGGCAGTGGCTGCTCTTGGTGGGAGAATAGCAGATCTCACTGGACTCTGCTGCCCTGGTATTCAGGTCTCGGGAGCTCTGTCTATACTCTATTACAAGCTTTCATGTATGCCCTGCCCTCCTACAATATCATTTCCTACTCAGTCCCTCCATTCAGGATGCATCCCTGGGGAGGAGTCTCTTTGAGCTTGTTTTTTTTAATACAACTCTCTTTTTAATCACTCATGTCTTCTTTGCCTTCCATAAAGACAGATGATGAGTTTATTGCATGGCAGACACTGGGAATTTTAGGAGCCAAGCATCTGAGCTTTAAGACTTATGGACTTTAGGGACTTCTCCCCTTGAATTCCTCCACTCCTCATTGCCTATAAGACCTTGTCTGAAAGCAGTGAGACACAGTCAGTGGTGTGAGTGGCTTGTCAGAAGCCAATTTTACATCATGGAAAAGCAGATCCAAGCCCATTCCAGCTAGAGGCTATTGATACTGTGTGGAGACTGAAAGGGTATGATTGACCTACTGATACTACAGGTCAGGTTCTGCAGTCCTTGAAAAGGAAATTTATGATTCATGCAAAGGTTTTGAACCATGAGATGAAACCTAGCTTGTTTTGAACAAAGACTTGTATGTCCAAAGTCCAAGTACCTTGAACTTCTCAGTCTAGCCCCCAAGTACATGCTGTGTCATGGAGTTCACTGTCATAGAGTTTCCATCACAGAGCACACCTTTTTTGGACACAGGTGGGTATGAGATGCTATGCTTTGCTTATTGAGGATTACAGAACAAAGGGATGGTGGTAAAGGCATGCCACATTAACTGAGGGCTTACTATGCCCTTTATGAGTCACATGGTAACTTACTTCTTTTTCCAACCCATTTGTGGGATGCTGAATGTTTCCCATTTACAGAAGTAGAAGTACTCAGAGGGGTTAAATAACTTGCTCAAAATGACATATCTAGGGAGGATTGGAGTCTTTCTTCTGCATCTGCCAGGTCCTGGCCCTCTGCAGCTTCTAAGTGGGAAGATAAAACAGGAACTAAGAGAGAAGAGGTTTCAAAAACATCCTAGAATGTCCTATCCTTAGTTGCAAAGTGGGAACATAGACAGGATGCCCTTTCAAAGCTCCCTTCTTGTCCTGGGCAGGCTTGCTTCTCCTGGCTCTGCAGCAGGTGGACCCTGCAAGGAGTCCTGCTTGGTTTGCTCAGAAATACATATAGGGCTGTAGTCCCTGCCAGAGGTTGAAGTAAGTCCTGAGTAGCCAGGGCAGGATCAGACCGCAGCCCTGCCCCGCCATGACCTGGATCTCATGGAGGATGGGGGAAGAAGACCACAGAGGCCCTGAGGAGGGAGGCAGTTGGTCATTCTTTCCTGGGCCATCACCCCTGACGGTAGCTAGGGTGGAAACAGCATTTCAGGCAGAAGATGCCAGTGTAAGAAAGGTCCTCAAGTCTTGGGAACGGAGTATGGTTGGAAAATGGTGTTCAGGTATGGCTGGAACCAGGAGCAAGTTGGGGCCAGGTGTGAGATGGGATGAACTGGAGTCATGTTATACAGAAAGCAGACTGGTGAGAGAGAGAATTAGGAGAGAACCCCAGGGAACAGTGATGTAGAAGGGGTAAAAAGCGACATAGAAGGGATAAAAAGGAGGAGTGCTCACAGGAGACCGAGGAGGTACCAGAAAGGAGGGAAGTTGACTGGGATGGACAGAGCCAGAGCGTCATGGAAACCACAGGGAGAGTCACACTCAGGAAAGAAGGTGTGGCCAGGGGACCTATGGGAGCTGAGAGCCAAGCCAGGTAAGGATGCACATGTGTAGAGTTAGGGACCTAGAGGTCATCGGTCCCCTGGGAAGAACAGTGTTGTGTCCAACAGGAGTGGAATGATACAGAAGGAAGGCCAGCTGGAGTCCAGGGCACTGGAAACAGCAGGACTAGGCCAGATGCAGACGAGGGCCCCACTCACTGTCGCATCCCTCCTTAAGCTGGACACCCTAGGATTCTGAGATAATGAGAGGAATGTGGGGAACACTTGGCTCACAGATGGGATCTCAGTGGCCCCTCGTGTGTCAGTTGTGTCCTTGGTTAAGCCTGACCCAGCTAATGAACCTTCATGAAGTTTACAGTAACAGTCACACCCTCCCAACGCCCATGCCGTCTGTCCCTTCCCTGAAAGTTACTGATGCTAGCTTGTCCCGTTTGGTCCAGGGCTCTGAAGGTGTTTTCATGGAGTGAAATTGAGTCCTTTCAGGACAATGTTGGTGACAACAGAGGTAATCCAAGCAGGTAATTGGAGCAAGATCCATAGCTATTATGTAGCTGTTTCCACCAGGAGGGGCCCAGGGGAGGTGGGGCGGGGGTGTGGGCAATGGAAGCCTTTGGCCTGGCTTATCGGTCTCCATATGGTCATCAGTGTTACTGCTCCACAGACTCCTTTGAGAAGGTTGGTTGTGAAAGGTAAGCGAGAGGAAAGCAGCTGAAGGCGGTATGGGGCCAGAGTTGTGCTGTTAAAGGTGCCGGGTGTGTGTGGGGGGCGGTGACTCACCCATGCAGCTGCTGCACATGCTCGTCATGACTGCGGGGATGGACTCATGGTGGAGACGAGTAATCACCTTTGTTCTCTAGTGCAGATAAATTTGGTCTCAAGGGGAATCGGCTTCCGCATGCTGCCATCCCCACTTCGGGCCCTGAAGAAGACTTCATTTCTCATGACTTATCAGGATGGAGCACTGTATTTTGTTACTGCCTGTCTTGTAGCAATCCCACATTCATTTTGTTTTCAATTACCGGGCTGTACCTTGAAATGCCTTATCTAGCGCAGGCACTGCTTGCAGTTTTCCCCCCGTGGTATGGCTCTGTGGTCCTGCGGGGGCCTCCTTAGATGCCAGCCCGGCTCACACATCTTTTCTGTATCCACAGTGAGATGGCCTCCTCTAGGTACCCTGGCACCTCAGTCTCCATCACCTAATCACATATCAGTCCCCACTGTGTCCATCTCTTTCTTCTCTGAAGATTTTACTTATTCCTTTATTTTATGAAGACTTAGGAGCCTCAGAGGGCCCTGGGTTGAAAAGGTGATTGCTACAAAACTGTCAGGTATTGAAGTCATACAAGTGTAGCTAATTTGTCTGCTTCTGTTTCCTGAATTCAAAAGAGAAACTCAACAAATTAAAATAATTGCTAGGACTCCTTCAGTGCTGAAGCCGGCACCAGCTGCTCAGGAAATTTCAGGATCCTGCCCCGAGTTACAACCCACAGGTTTCTTCCTTGTGGAAGAAACAGCTGGGCTAGGGGTGTGGGGGGCAGCCAAGGTTGGCATCTGGTGGTAGGGGGCTTCAGAGAGGGTGGCCTTAGTGCTGGAGTAAGTCAATCTGAAGTAGATGAAGTGGAATCTGTGTAGTGCTTCCAAGGCAAAGAACAAGGAATAAGAATACCCCTGGTGAGGCAGGACCTGAGAAAAGCAGTTTGTCTTCTGTTTCGTCCTTGCTATTTCTTCCCTTCCTCCCTTTCTCAGTTGAGCCTTTTCGTTTTGTCCTCCTGCTGCCTTCATTTTGCCCCACACCCTCCCTTTGTTGATCGTTTCTTTTTTTAAACAAAAAAATTTTTATTATTTTTTTGGCCACATTGCTCAGCATGAAGGATCTTAGTTCCCCAGCCAGGGATTGAACCTGCGCCCCCTGCAGTGGAAAAGCACAGTCTTAACCACTGGACCACCAGGGGAGTCCCTGTTGGTTCTTTCATTCATCCACTCTGTGCTGTCCTCTCTGCTGGGTGCTAGAGATGCAGGGGTCGGGAAGATAAACCAGACAGAATCACCAGGAGTTCTCTGGAGGGATCATGCCGGTTCTGGTGAGAGAGAGTTAAAGGGACAGTGTCATCAGGGGCGGCCTCTCTGCGATGGAACCATAGAAGATGAGGCCTCGGGGGCTGGGTGAGTGCAGGCATGAGACTCTCCTGACAGGGCTCTGAGAGGAAGCAGCACGTCCAAGGCCTCCAAGCAGGGCAGATCTTGGAATCCTGGAAACTGAGAGGGGCGCTGACGGTGAGATAGGGAGGGAGGCCGGAGGGGCAGTCGAGGAGCTTGGAAAGAGGCTGGCGCCAATCCACTTACCTCTCTGTTCTCTTGGAGAAGCCTCTGTCGTGGTGCTGTTGGCCTTCCCTGCTCACGTTCTGGGCTGGGCGATGAGTGGCCGCCTTAACGTTCCCTGCTTTGCACTGTGTAGGGCAAGTGACCTCTCATTTGATTTCACGGGTGTGTGTGTGTGCACATGGGTGTTGATTTTATTGGAAACCTTACGGAGCTCCAGCTTGGGGAGTTCTCGACCTTCTCCCCAAATGACAGGAGTATGGGTGGCAGATACCAGGAGATGATGGGCATCCTGGGGCAAGGAAAGGGACAGACGTCTGGGTCAGGAGTAACTTGTGTGGGGCTGGGGAAGAGAAGGGCTGTGTGTGGCTGGGTGCTGGGGTCCATTGAGGAGAATGTCTAAACTCTTATGCCAGGCTGGCGCCTGCTTCAGCAGCCTCCTCTGACTCTGAGTGTGTGTCACATGCTCTTAGGAGCTGATTTTGCTGGCTTCTTCAGCACACCTGTGGATCCTTGGGAGAAAACTCATCTGCAAATGCTCACTAGAGAATGCCTCCCTTGCATGGTAATCAAAGAAGACAATGCTCTGTTTTAAGATTCTGATAAAGTTTGTTCCTGCCCTGGGAACCCTCCTTCATCATCGGTGGTCATGGGGCTCAATCCTAAGGCCACAAGGCCGTGCCATGATGAGGATGACGGTGATAATGGCAGGGAAGCAGTTCCTGAAGGCCAGGTGTCAGCCGCTGTGCCAAGTGCATTATGTGGATCCTCTTCTCTGAGTAGATAATAGTCATCGCTCCATGTTATAAATAAGGAAAGCTCCAGCCCAGAGAAGGCATGAGTGACCTGCCCCGAGTCACCCTGCAGTGAGATAGTGGAGCTGGGGTTTCTGACTCTGAACCTTTGTGCCTTCCAGCCTGCCGGGGAGGACCGGGGTTCTGAGAGTCAGAGTGGCTTACCCCTGTCTACATAGTGAGCAAGAACTGGAGGCTGGGTGTAAATGCCAGTCTTTTTTATTTCTTCAATTGAAGGATAATTGCTTTACAAAGTTGTGTTAGTTTCTGCTGTACAACAAACTGGATTAGCTGTATGTGTACATATGTCTCCTCCCTTTAGGACCTCCTTCCCATCCCAGCCCTCTCGGTCACCCTAGAGCACTGAGCCGGGCTCCCTGTGCTATAGAGCAGCTCCCCATTAGCTGTGTGTTTTACACCTGGTATGTATATATGTCAGTGCTACTCTCTCAGTTCATCCCACCCTCTCCTTCCCCCGTTGCATCCACATGTCTCTATCCCTGCCTTGCATATAGGTTAGAGTCTGAGGCTTTTCCGACTTCCTGCAGCCCCCTCCATGTCCTCAGGGCCCTTGTGTCCCTGAACAGTGGCTCCAGGACCCCATCCTTGGACCCATGCCAGACAGTCTGCATGGGAATCACCTGGAGAACTTGAAAGTGTGGAATTGTGGGCCCTCCCACCCAGGTTCTAATTTCAGGAAGTGAGATCTAGGAATCCATATATTGGTTGCACAGTTGGCTTTAGAACATGGACCCAGATACAAACAGTATGAATAATGGTTTTCAGGTCAGGATGTTTCCATGTCACTTTTCCTGACCTTTACCCAACTTTCATAGTCCCAGAATTGGCCGGTCCTTCATTTTCATCTCCAGATAGGTCACTGTCTTGCCAGGTATGCTGTGGGCAGGTATGGGGTCCTATTCCTCTTCTTATGTACAGTCTCTGCCACATAGGGAACACTGTGTGAAGATTTTTGGGCTTAAGGGGTGTTTGAAAGGGATATGTGAGCATGTGTGCTCAGTAGTGTTGGACTCTTCGACCCCATGGATTTTATCTGCCAGGCTCCTCTGTCCATGAGATTTCCCAGGCAAGGATACTGAAGTGGGTTGCCATTTCCTTCTCCACTGAAAGAGGGTATATACACACATAATGAAAGGTTATGTATTTACACAGAGAGTTACCTGTTCTTTCTGGGTCGAGTCCGGTGGCTTCTTATGCGCTTCGTACCGAGAACACAAGTACTAGTACCTTGTCCCTAACGAATACACTAAGCGTTGTTTCTGAAATGGAGTGTCCCTCTACTAAACTGTTCACACTCCTTCATCAAGTACCTCTGAAAATGGATGACACAGGCCTCAAAGGTGGTTGGCCAGAGTCCAGGGAGTGTGTTTCCAGGGAGGAGGGCATCTGGAGTGGAGGTGTTAGCCTGATGGCACTGTGGGACCATTGGCTCTGAGACTCTGGACCATTGGCCAGTATCCCTGCAGCAGGCCAGAGGGAGGGATTGGGCTACGTCTGCCCTCAGGGACTTGACCATCTGGTGGGAAAGAGACCAAGACAGAGAATTGCTGGTGCAGTCATTAAGTGTAAACAGGTTGGTCATTCAGACGAGGGCTCCAAAATCCAGGCCGGAGTGTGGGGTGAATCCAGGATCTGTCTCCATGACTTCCAGCAAGTTAACCTCTCTGGTCTTCCTGTTGTGAAGCGGGGACTGTAATAGCACTGCCTGTACATACAGTAAACACTGGCAAGTACCCGCTGAGTAACAGAGAGCTGGAGAGCTGTTGAGGTCACTTCCCAAAGAAGGAGGTGTCTGAGTTGTGTTTTGAACAAATAAAATCTAGCCAGGAGCAGAGGGGGCAGTGCAATTGGAGGGAACCATAAGAACCATGGTGTGTGTGGGGGGGGGGGGGGGGTGTTCCATGAGGGGAGCTGTAGGCTGCTTCTTTATCAAGAGGTGTGGAGTTTTAGGGGGTGGGGAGCTGAGAGGTGTGCCCAACAGAGCATATTATTTCGTTTTTGTGTTTTTTTGAGGGGGCTACCATGTGGCCTGTGGAATCTTAGTTCCTTGACTTGGGATTGAACCTGTGCCCCTTGTGGTGGAAGCTTGGAGCCTTAACCACTGGACCACCAGGGAAGTCCCCGACTGAGCATTTTAAACTTTGTTTCAGAGTTGATGGAATCTTCTGGAAGACATTAAGCAAAGAAGGGGCATAGTTGAGCTTTACATATGGTCTGTGTACAGAGGCGGGCTCTGAACTCTTTGACCGTGTGCTGATCAAGCTGTGGGTTTCTTCCAGTGAACCCACCACTGCAGAATTATTTGCAGATTGTTGTCCTCAGGCCCCTTTTAGCCAGTAATGGAGGTTTGGCAGATGAATGCCTGAGGGACTGGAGTGCTGGGGATGTGTCAGCTCCATGACCAGGTCTGATCTGCCATGCCCTGCAGTTTCCCAGAGGATGGAAGGGAATCAGCAAGCAAATCCTAATCAGATTTCCCAGGCAGGCGTCTGCCTGGCCAGATTTAGATTATCATACATTATCCTCAGCTCAGAGAACTTGTGATGATGGCAAGATTAGCTCACACTTTGCATTTGCCCTGGGAGTTTACACAGCAGCGAGCCTGTTTGTCAGCTAATGCTCCTAAGTTTCTAACCTCCGTGGGGACCACACTTCCAGCTCTGTCTAATGCTTTATTCAAACCCAGCAAAAGGGAGATGCAAAGCTGATGGCGAGTTAGAAGCTTTGGGAGTTGGAAAGCTAGCTTCGGGGCTCCTCTGCATCTTGCCCTGTGACTGTTTCTCTCTCTCCATCCAGCTTAGAAGGTTCATTTCTAAGGCTGGCTTTTGAGAGAGCCCCATGTTGTCAGCAGAACCGTGGTCCCCACAGCCCTCTGTCAGTGGGTTCTTCTCATTTATCCTGATCCCCCATGACTGAGGATGTGAAGAACCCTAAAGCACCTCCTTTGCTATCACTCTCCTTCCTAGAAACTGACAGTGGGGCTTACCCTGACTATTCAATAAAGTCTAAACTGCCTAGCACAGGGCTTACGGCTCTTCTGTTCTTGTTCGGGCCTGGACCAGCCCCACATGCATGCAGACTGGAGCATTCCTCTCCGTATCTTCAGTTTCCTCTCTTTCCATGTTCATGCATGCTGCTGCTTCTCCCCAGGATGCCTTAGTCCTGCTGGAAGACATCTTTGCTTCTCAGTGCCCAGCCAAATCTCATTCCTCTACTGAGCCTTTCCCTTTCTGCTGGGAGCACCTGTGTTTCCCCTGTGTGTTTTTGCTCCAAGTTCGGGATGTTTGTGGGGCTTCCCATGTGATGCTAGTGGTAAAGACCCTGCCTGCCAATGTAGGAGAAATAAGAGACACGGATTCAACCCCTGGGTCAGGATGATCCCCTGGAGGAAGCCATGGCAACCCACTCCAGTACTCTGGCCTGGAGAATCCCCATGGACAGAGGAGCATGGTGGGCTACAGTCCATAGAGTCGCAAAGAGTTGGACACGACTGAAGCTACCTATCACACACAAAGGGTTGTTTGTGAGGGTGGTGCTCTAAGATTGAAGGTGCTTGAGCTTATGAGCCTGAGGTCAACTTTATCCCCAAGTCCTCCTTCATTGCCCAGGCTAAGACCTTACCTGTTGACAAGGTTCCTTTCTGTTCCAAGTCAAACCTAAGCAAGCTTTCTACTGGATCACACATTACTTTGGTTTTCTGTTTTGAGAATGAGGATGGTACATGGCTCATTCATGTGCTTTTTGTGTTTTTCCCATCATCCTGGTGACCTGAACTCTGGGGTATCTATTTTGAAACTGTGCTCATCAGAGTGTGGGAAGGAGGGCCACTGAGGAGGGGAAGTGAGGTCTCCTCTCAGCTCTGACCCAGATGTTCTGGAGCCGCTGGCTCTCCTGGTTTTCTTCCAACCAAGCACTGGAGGGAGGAGGGGTCTTGGTGTCACAGCGGAGGTGGTCGTGGAGTGGCCAAAGGCATAGTGCCAGGGAATCCAACAGCCCCTGGAGCAGTGACTGGAATCCCCAAGAAGCCTACAAGCAGGGTCTTTGGGAAATAAAACCCACTGGCTTTAGGCTTAGGAAGCTGGAGATTTCTTTGAGTTTGATGTTCTCTCCTACAAAACGAGGATCACAATGTGTAACCTAGAGTCACTGAGGAATAAGATGTGATAATTCAGGAAAGGAGCCTGGTGCTTCAGAGAGTCAAATATTTAGGCTGGTCAGGGGAGACTTACAAACATTATTGTTGCAAAAGGTGATATAAGTGAATGGCATCATCTTACACATGCATCTTTCTTGCTTGCTTTGCAAAGTGTGTTAAACTCAGCTCGATAAGTGCTGGCGTGTCCCAGGTGCCTGGTTTTCTGGGCCAGCTGTGTGGGGGTGAGGGGTGGAATAAAATTGGGGCTCTCACTGCTGCAGGACTCCAGTGGCCCCAGCTCAGCCACGTGGTGATGGTGTGACCTTTGGCGGGTGATGTAACCTTTTGGAGCCTCAGTTTCTTCACTATAAAACCGTGGTGCTGATGGTCCCTTTGTGGGCTTATTCTACAGAGGAAAGGAGATGATTCCTGTCAAGCTGTGGTGTCTAGCATCTGGAGAGGGCAGAGTCCACATAACTGAGGGGCCTGGACAGAGCGAGTCATGGCCTCAAGGAGTGCCTGGTCCAAGAAGGGGGTGACTTCACTTAGGCTGAGTCCTCAGAAAAGCCCTAAGCATGAGAGAGAGAGTCAGTGCTCTGAATCCATCCTTCTCAATAAAGTCAGGGCCCTGACACCTGTGTCACCACTACCAGGTGCTCACCTGGGGCTTGGAGCAGCTCTGCTGCCTCCCTCTCTTGCTACCCAACCTGGGCATGAACTTTAGTTCATTTCTGCTGGGCAAAGAGCAGGGCAGACCATTTATTAGTGCTCTGCAGGACTTAGGCTGTTACTTGGAGGAATGTCAGGCTGTTGAAAGTGGTTGGAAAAATAGGTGTCATGGGAAAGTATCCCTCCCTTAAAGACAGAAATAGTTCTTGGGGCTTCAAGACACCCCAACAAAGCAGAGGAGAGACAGGAGGACCCCTGCAGTTCTGCTAGCTCTGGGAGCCTGTAATTCACCATGTGTGATGACTTAGATATGTGAGTTAACTAATTGGTGACATTATGCCCTGCTAAGGGCTGAACAAATGGCTGAACATTTTCTCAGACGCTATTGGAACTTAGATCAGACTCTCGCCCAGGGACTCAGAACCAGGGCCTTTATTTTTAGATCAAATGGGGAAAAGGGGACAGATATCTTGCCTTTTCACTAGGTGTAAATAGAAAACTGCTCCCTTTAATTTTTTTTAACCTGTTTCTGGTGTGGATCTTAGCAGATTTGGGATGGAGTTGGCCTTTCCTGCACAGTCCCACTTTTGTAATTAAAATCTATTTTCCATATTGAAGGAAAATAATGTCAGGGTTTGAATAACCTGAGTGGCTTTAGAAATGGTTCATAACCAGTCACTTATTAATCAGCGTGGAAAAGAAACTCACTATCCTCAACTGAACATGTCTTCATGTTTCTGGGTACCTCTTCTTCTGGGCCTGGTGTTGTGCCAGGCACTGTGCAGTCCCTGGCTAGGCAGAGGGACTTTTAGCCCTTTGTTAAGGTTATGCCAAGCTCCTGCCATGCTCTAGGCACTTTTCTAGGCTCTGGAATACACAACAGGAAAGATCACTGCTCTTATGGGCATGCATTTTATTGAGAGAGAGAAACAAGGAAATAGCAAAGACTGCTAAATGCTGCCAAGAAAAGTCAGGATATGATGGAGGTGACTTCTTTCCAAAGTGGAGTCGAGAAGGGTTCTTTGGAGACACATAGTGTATATGTAACTGGGAGGAGCCGGGAAGCAATGACCTGGGGAGGACCATTCCAAGCATAGTGAAGACTCTGAGGCTAGAACCAACTTCCTGGCAAAGGGTCAGAAGGAAGGTGAGCCATCGTGGCTGAACCCGAGGGTGAGGCGGCAAGGGATGAGGGCAGAGAAGTGGACAGGGTCCACATCATATAGGATCTGACAGGCCATGGAAGAGGCTTTCTGAGTCATGGGAGCGATTCCAAACAGGATTCAAGCTCTAATGGAATTCATATTTCTGAATGATGACTCTGGATGCTGCCTGAAAGGGAGACTACAGGACCGGAGGGGATGAGAGGTGGTCCAGTCCTGCTGCAGGTGTCCAGAGAGACCATGAAGATGGAGAGAAGAGGCCACATGCAGGGTATAGCTAAGAGGAGGACCAGTGAGACTGATGGATGGTGTGGATTGAGGAATCGAGGTGACTTCCTGAGTGTCTGGCTTCAGGGCCAAGTGGGTGGTGCTCATATTGACCGAGATGGAGAAGACTGGGTGAACATGTTTTGCAGAATCAAGAATGTTGTTTTTGGACATGAAGTTTGGGCTCTTCAGACCCGTGTAGGTGTCGGATGAGCAGTTGGGCCCTTGGGAGAGGTCAGGCCTGGAGTCACAGAGCTGGGGCCCAGTGTCCTCACAGAAGCCCAGGGCGCCATCTTTCCCTCTCGAGCCAACAAGTACTAAGTGCTTCTGGAGTCTCCACAAGCTTCTCCTCTGACACTTGCTGTGATTCCAGATTTGATCCCTGCATCTGGGGGGGCTGGGAATCTGGAGGCAGATAATATCAGTGTTGGGCCAGGGCAGAGTTGGGTCAGTGGTAGGCTGGCTCTGAACAAATTACACTGCTTATTTCTGCCCCTTCCCGCCCTGAAGGTGCAGGACTGGGATGAGGGGCTCCAGCTGTGACGTCTCAGGGCAAAGTGAGCCAGCTGGCCTGGCGTAGACTCTGTTGTCCCCCAAACTTGGTAGAAAAGGACCTTGGGTTTCTGAATTTGATTCTTGCTTTGCCATCCAGTTACTCCCAAGGTCAAGTTTCTTGGCCTCCCTGAGCTTCAGACTCTTTATTTTGAGGTATGCCTAGCATGTTTTCCTTTGGCAAACTGTCAGGATGGCTTGCAGACGGATGCTTGGTTCATAACTGACATCAGAACAGACTCAGCATGACGGTCCCCTCTGTAGCCCCTGGTAAGGTGTACAATGACTGTTGAGAAATTTCTTTTTCTGGTTCCACAAAGTGTGTGTTTATCATGTGTTAAACATAGGGGTTTGAGACATTAAACAGACAGATTTCTGTTTTTGTGAAACTTGTTTTCTAACGAGAGAATCAATGGGCAATAATCAAACAGATCAGTTCAGTTCAGTTGCTCAGTCATGTCCGACTCTGCGACCCCATGGACTGCAGCATGCTAGGCCTCCCTGTCCTTCACCAACTCCAAGAGCTTGCTCAGACTCATGTCCATCGAGTCAGTGATGCCATCCAACCATCTCATCCACTGTCGTCCCCTTCTCCTCCTGCCTTCAGTATTACCCAGCATCAGGGTCTTTTCCAATGAGTCAGTTCTTTGCATCAGGTGGCCAAAGTATATAGGACCTTCAGCCTCAGTCCTTCCAGTGAATTCCTTCCACTGATCTCCTTTAGGATTGACTGGTTTGATCTCCTTGCAGTCCAAGGGACTCTCAAGAGTCTTCTCCAACTTCACAGTTCCAAAGCATCAATTCTTCAGTGCTCAGTTTTCTTTTTGGTGCCACTCTCACATCCATACATGAGTACTGGAAAAACCATAGCTTTGACTATACAGACCTTTGTCAGCAAAGTAATGTCTCTGCTTTTTAATATGCTGTCTAGGTTGGTCATAGCTTTTCTTCCAAGGAGCAAGCATCTTTTAATTTCATGGCTGAAGTCACCACCTGCAGTGATTTTGGAGCCCAAAAATATAAAGTCTGTCACTGTTTTCATTGTTTCCCCATCTATTTACCACGAAGTGATGGGACCGTATGCCATGATCTTAGTTTTCTGAATGTTGAGTTTTAAGCCAGGTTTTTCACTCTCCTCTTTCACTTTCATCAAGAGGTTCCTTATCACTTTCTGCCGCAAGGGTGGTATCATCTGTATATCTGAGGTTATTGATGTTTCTCCTGGCAGTCTTGATTCTAGCTTGTGCTTCATCCAGCCTGGCATTTCACATGATGTACTCTGCATATAAGTTAAATAAGCTGGGTGACAATATACAGCCTTGATGTACTCCTTTCCCAATTTGGAACCAGTCCATTGTTCCATGTCTGGTTCTAAATGTTGCTTCTTGACCTGCATACAGATTTCTCAGGAGGCAGGAAAGGTGGTCTGGTATTCCCATCTCTTTAAGAATTTTCCACACTTTGTTGTTTTCCACACAGTCAAAGGCTTTGGCGTAGTCAGTGAAACAGAAGTAGATGTTTTTCTGGAACTCTCTTGCATTTTCTATGATCCAGCAGATGTTGGCAAATAGATGAGCCCATTTCTGGGAGGTTTGGTGCAAAGCTGCTGGAGGGTTGGGAGGCCTCTAGAGAAGGTGGGCGTGGTTGTGAACTGGACAGTGGGATGGGATGACTGTTCTGAGGGCTAGGGGGTGAAATGGCCCCAGAGATTCTTCTCTCCAAAGCTGTCATCCCTTCTCTCCTCTATAGGCGTGGAGGTGATATCTGGAAGGTGGCCACAGAGCAGGTGTGTTCCCCTCCCCTCCCTGGAGGTCCTTCCATTTCCCTGGCCTGATGGCCACTCCTCTTATTGGACTGGCTCCACTTAAGACCGGAGGTCACAGGATTTTTCTCTAAGCTCCCCTCTTGGAGGCTTGGCGAATGATGCTCCCCTCCCTGCCCCCCCCACACCCCCCACACTCCATCAGAGATCTTGGTCCCTCCAACTCCTCCTTCCTCTCACTGGCTGACACCAAAGACATTTCTTTAAAAGACTCTTCAAAGTAAATCCTCGGGGCTCCCCTTCCTCTTATCTTTGAGTCTGACAGCATTTTGGTGGGAGAATTTTTTAGCGTGCATTCCTGTGAAAGAGAGTTTTAAACTTTGTTATCTTACAAGCTCTCCATTTTGTGTCCCTCCTTCCCAAACCCCTACATTTCCCCCTCCCCAGCCTGTTTAAACCTGTTTTCCTGAAGTATTTTTGCATCTTCTTTTCTTATCTGTTACTCTCCTCTCTCTTTGTTACTCCCTCTTGATTCTAGCCTCCCTCACTCAGGCATTGCACCATGGTTCTCTCTTATCTTCTGTCTTGTCCAAGCCAGGCGCCCCAAGCTCCTTCACCCAGCTGCTGCCAAGGGCTGTTTTTCTCAAAGAAGGGACATCTGGACTCCCTCCTACCCTGGATCCCTTTGAAAATGCCTTTGATAATATGGGATGCCCCTGGCACACCTGTGCCATGGGACACCTGCTTTGCCCACTGGCTGAGGTTGCCTGATTTCAAAGAAAGAAAATGTTGTCTTTAAGTCCACATGGTGGATTTTCTTTGGAAGGAATTGCTACAGATACTAAGAGAAATGCACACGCCACATGCCATTATCAAGGGGGCAGACATGGCTCTACAGGCTGTCCATTCTCCTCTGTTCCCTGACCACACCATGTCCTGCTTTATGTTAATGAATGAATTCCTCTAGTTTCTGGCGATTTACTTCTTTCTGTAGGTTGCAGTTCCAGGCATTGGGTGCTGCTGAAAAATTTCTGGCAGAAGAGGACATGATCAGAACTTGCAAAAAAGGAAATCAGAGGGTCTTGTGGTTATGCTCTTATATTGTCAGACCTGATCACCAGCTTTCTGCCCACCCCCGACCACCACTCCCTCCACCACCAAGAATGCACTTTAGGAGGTTATAAGAAGAGGACATGGGATTCTTAGGATTTTGTTGGTATTACTTCAGCTATTGTTGCATTTGGTTAGCCATGTGCAGTTTATTGGGGCTTCCCTGGTGGCTCAGATGGTAAAGAATCTGCATGCAATGAGGGACACCTGGGTTTGATCCCTGGAGAAGGGAATTGCAACCCACTCCAGTATTTTTGCCTAGACAATTCCGTGGACAGAGGAGCCTGGTGAGCTTCAGTCTATGGGGTCGCAAAGAGTCAGACACGACTGAGTGACTAACACACACAAAGCATGCAATTATATTTAGCACGATTTTTCTTTTATCCACACCAGTCTTCAGCCTGTCCTGCTCCTCTGGCTGATCTGTATTGACGAGAATATCATTCTGGATTATTGCCTTTTCTGATGAAGGAAAAATCTGAGGACTTAACAGGTGATAAGTCCTTGTCATCAATTTTAATTATTGATGGAAAAAAGTTTGTGTATGTGTATATATACACACAGAAACACACACAGTGGATTGTGGCGAGGGGGGTTTTTGTAACCATGGGAAGCCTGTCAAGATTCTGAGCCTTTCAGTTATAACATTTCAAGTTCATTTTACCAGAGTCTCAATATCCCTGGACACAGGCACAGATCTTCCCAGCTTCAAGGGTGTGTGCTAAATCATGTCACTGACCTGCTTGTTCTTGTATCCATGGCCAAGGACAGAGCAGTGCTTCTTCTTCCAAGAGTTTTGGGAGGCCTGAAGGGAGCCCTCAGCCTGAGCCAGTTCAAGATGACCTTGATGACAGATGCCTAAAAGAATTGAGGACAAGCTGACCATTTGTGTGATTAAGGGACGGGCTCTTTCTCCCTTGAAGACGAGTAAAGCACGTTGTGAGATTTGCTGTGCACTTTTCATTGCAGGAGCTTCTAAAGCAAGATGGATTCCTGATTTTAATGGTTGTTGCCTTAGATTAATTCAATCATTAGGAAGATTGGGTAAAAATTTAACGTTGTTGGCAGTCCCTGGGGGTTGTGACCCAGCTCCAGAAGCCGCTTTTTATAGCATTAGAATTAGCATCAGTGTTGTCAAAAATAGATGTGCAAGGCTTCTGCCTTCAATATTATTACAAATACATTTTAAATTTTACTGTGAAAGTGTTAGTTGCTCAGTTGTGTCCAACTCTTTGCAACTCGATGGACTGTAGTCTACCAGGCTCCTCTGTCCATGGAATTCTCCAGGCAAGAATACTGGCATGGGTAGCCATTCCCTTCTCCAGGGGCTCTTCCTGACTCAGGAATTGAACCTGTGTCTCCTGCATCGCAAGTGGATTCTTTACCGTCTGAGCCACCAGAAAAGCCCCTACTACTATTGCAAATCCATTTTAATTTTATTGTGAGTTTTGAACAAATATGTGTCTTTTCCAAAGGAGTCACTGCTTATTGCTTGTCATAAACAGATATGTGTTTGTGTTGAGGTCTCTCTGCATACACAGCTAAATCATGTTGATCTAAATGGATGGTTGTTGGCAGGGGTGGTGGACTGGGGTTGGTGGGGCTGAAAGGGCTGGTTTAGGAGCTTTCTGTATGCCTGGTACTCTTGTATGTGGATTGTCTTGACTTATTACTTGACAACTCTATAAGATAGCTATAATTATTCTTCCACTTCAATGATAAAGAAATTGAGGTCAAGAAAAGTTAAGTAATTTGTCCAAGGTCAAGGAAAAGCTAAAACTGGGATTTGAACCTGGAGCCTAAGTTCTTAATCACTACGTTATATTGACTGACATTAACACTTTATAGAACAATTCAGCAATTCCTGATAGTGGAGAGACAAAACCATAATACACAGCCACCAGTCTCCTACTGTACTATGTCCCTGGTGCGGCTGTACTCTGCCCCAAGCAACTTACGTGGGAACTACAGCAATCCAACACTCGTGCTTTGTTAAGATGTCGCATTTTAAGAAGGCAGTGGTGGCTCTGTCCTTGACAAGGTGTCATTCCGGGTGATGCCCTCTGCATAGGGTGCACGGTATCACTTCTCCTTTCATTCCTTTCCATGGACATGTGCTGGACTCTTCTTGCTGGTTGTGTCCATTACTCATCAGAGAACATCAAGGCTGGTGAAGGGCGAGGATTTCCCTGATGCGAAGCCTGGATGGTGTTCCTTCCCTCATACCAACTCCTGGATGCTTCGGCCTGCCAATGAACCTGCTTTGGAACAGGATCGCTGATCAAGGCAGATACTCTCTTGTAGACTGTCTTGGGCATGAATCTTTTTGCCTCTGCCCATCTAATACAGGTACTTGAGTGAGGTGTAAGATGATGGATATGAGTGAGGGGTGATGCCACATATCAGGACTGCTAACTGCAAAGGACAGTTAGGACATGGTTCAAAGGAGAGCAACAAATGTGATTGTGGAGTCGGAAATTAGGGCATGTATGAAAAATAATTAGGAATTGTAGCCTCAGGAAAAGAAGCCTGCAGGGAGACCTAGTAATTGTCTTCAAGCATATGAAAGCCAATTATACCATTGAGTCAGGTCAGCCTGCCTCTTCCCTGTGGAGAGGAGAGAAGTATGTTTAAACTTGAAGAGGAAGGGTTTCCACTAAATGTGGGATTGTTCCCTGCTGGTGCGAGCTGTTGCAAAACTGCTCACATCAGAGTTGGAGAAGGCATCCCTCTTTCTTGAGGACAACCTTAGGCAGAAATTGGAGGCTGACTTGGGTATAGCTCAACCTTCTTTTAGCCTCTAGGACATGGTCATTGGGTTTGACTGTGAAAGACATTTAATAGGTGCCTGGGTCTAATCTTCAAGTGGCATCATTTGGTAGTGAGGTACACCCAAAGCTCTTAGCTCTTCCTTCTCCTGGCTGTGTAAATTTGGACAAGTTACTTACCTTCTCTGGACATCTCTTCCCTTTACTACAAAATGGAGATAATACACTTTGTGGCACTGTTGTGAGGATTTAATGGTAACAGGTAGACAAAGAATGTAGTAACTATGTAACACAGTAAGAGTTCTAAATATACAGTGGCTAAATATTTACAGCAAGAAATATCCAGTCTTTACCCTGATTTTGTTGATGTGATAAATGCAGAGATAGCTGTTCAGTGGGCAGAGTCAGACTAAGGTTTTTCAGATCCTTAAGCTCTGACCCCATAGGCAAATCAAAATGAAATCCATGCTGAACTATAAAATAAATGCAGGAAAGCCGACACGGTTCTGATGTTTACCCTGATTCTAGTCCACAGCTTGATGGTGCTGAGTTGTCTTTGAAATATCAGTCTCATAAAAATACTTTTGGTACACTAAGCACATGTCTTGTCTGCTGGCTGACTAATCCGGGCTGGTGATGAGATGGAGAAGCAATTGGATTACAGCTTCCATCTCTCGCTCAACAAACAGTTCTTGATCAGGCAGCATCTTGGGTGCAAGAAATAGAAGCCAACTCCCTTGACTTAAGAAGATTTCAGGAACAGGTTATTTGAGAGAAGGCTGACAGGAGTTCAAGGTACAGCTGGGGTCGGGGATGGGCTTGAACTCTGGGCAAGAACCAAGGGCCCTGCTGAAGGTCATACGCTGGCGCATACATACA
This sequence comes from Cervus canadensis, assembly GCF_019320065.1. Lineage (NCBI taxonomy): Eukaryota > Metazoa > Chordata > Mammalia > Artiodactyla > Cervidae > Cervus > Cervus canadensis. The sequence goes on from NC_057389.1 coordinate 60,096,207, forward strand.
CATACGTCAAGTCCAAGTGCTTGCCTGTGGTGAGTGTGATCCTCGGATTTTCTGAAGATTCTGAAAGAGGTGTGGGGCTTGGGTTCGGACCACACGCTTATCTGCTACCCCAGGCCTCAGGAAAAAGAGGGATCTGGTCCCTCACCATGGGATGAAAGGCAGACGTCAGTGGAAACCACACTCCTATGAGTGCTACATGGAAATGGGAGCCTGGGTGCTGGAAGAAAAGGAGTGAAATACTGGATGGAAAGAAGAAGGAAGGTATCCAGACACATTATTCACGTGCTAGGCCCTGATAGCCAGTCATGTGCTCAGCTGGTTTGCCGTCTCCACCGTTTGCCTGCCCGTGTGTTTGCATCCTGTCTGCACAGGGAACCTCTAGGTTCCAGGAGGGCAGGGACCCCCGGTGATGAGCTTTGTCTCTCAGTGTGACACCCAGTAAAGGTCTGGTCATTTGATGATCAATTGCATCACTGTTGATCAGATTCTGAAGGGAGTTCACCTCAGGTGGCGAGAACAGATGGTGATTGGGTGTCCCTGGTGTCAGGAGTGTGTATCAGACACTTGGAGTGTGCAGTGCAGCCTAGAAACAGCCCCTTGGCCTCAGAAAACCCACAGATACATCTCTTATGATTACCAGCTGCGTTCCAGCATCATGTACGGTAGGCCTGGGTCTCTGGTGGGGAGGTTGAAAAATAAAATAAACTCATCCCCTCAATTGCTTTATTAAATAATGCACAGATGACAGGGCATGAAATATTGATGCACGGAAAGCTCGTCCTCCTGCCAGGGAGAGGGGCGGCTGGATAATTGGTTTTTCTATGTGGCAACTAAGATAGCTTGGAAATACTCTTACGATTCCCCTTAATGGATCAAACCCTATCTATTAATGGAGGAATGGACTCGGTGAGTCTTGTTCTCCAAATCCTCATTATCCTGACGTAACCGAGACAGCAAAATGAATGGAAGGTCACAGCAAAGTATTGACGTTTCCATAGAAATCAGTATGCAGGATCAGCCACTTCCTGTGGGTTCAGTCTGAGGGCCCATTCTGACCACCTTTTTTTACAGATTTGGAGGAGAATTATTACATTTTTCAATCCATCTGGAAAACTGAGAAATGGTGTTGCGCAGGCCAGGGCTGCATTCTGTGGTGCTGAGTGTTTCAGGGCAGGCGTCATGGAACCCCTCCAGAGTGCTGTTCTAGGGAGGCAAGGTATGAAAATGTACAGTTCAAAGGCCAGATGCTCTGGCCATTCACCGGCCAGGGAGGCAGGCTGTCCCCGGTGATGTAACATATGAGACATGCATGGCGCACCTGAGCAACTGCTCTGGTAATCCGACTGGAATGTTAAGTCTCGGTAACCTTGTAATTGGAGGGGCACGGGTAACATAGATTTATTAGAAGGGTCTGGTCCCTATCGTGTTGCCCTCTCAGACATGAATGGCGGTTCACACTCCACTGTGAGTTTCTCTTTGTAGGGATTACTAGCTGATGAGCTCAGCAGGCCAAGAGATGCTGTTGGATGCCCACTGTGTGCCGGCGTAGGCTTTCTTCTCTTGCCCCCCTCCTTTTTTGGTCATTTGTAGTGTTTTATGACAGTTGCTTTGATCCAGGAATAAGTGAGAGTTGTCTTGATGTAAATAAAGATGTGCTGTGCTGTGCTTAGTCGCTCAGGCATGTCCGACTCTTTGTAACCCCATGGACCATAGCCCGCCAGGCTCCTTTGTTCATGGGGATTCTCCAGGCAAGAATACTGGAGTGGGTTGCCGTGCCTTCCTCCAGGGGATCTTCCCAACCCAGGGATCGAACCCAGGTCTCCCATACTGCAGGTGGATTCTTTACCATCTGAGCCACCAGGGAAGCCCATAAATATAGCTACCTCTCAGTTACTTACAGCCCATGAGTGAGCTTTCCTCATTCAGCCAATCTTTACAGAGCCTTCATCACCAGCTACATTCTGACGTCTCTTAAGTGATTGGTATAAAGGAAACACCTGTGAAAGGAGACCAAGCACTTGGATTTAGAACAATAGATTTGACCTTGGCCTGGCCATATCCTAGCTGTGTGCCCCTGGGGCAGTGACTGAACCTCTCTGAGTCTTGCTTTTTCTATTTTTTCCCCCTGATCAGTGAGATGAGAAAACTCTTTATTTCCCAGACTTCTGGGGAGGCTTAAATGACACAACCTGTGTGAATGCACCTGTATTTTCTGATACATCATGGGTGTTGTCTAAATGTTGGTAGAAAGAGATTCTCACACACTTATCCATGAGGGATTTCTAGAGCTGGCAGAATTAGTCAGCAGAGGGGTGAGCCTGAGCAGATAGCCCCTTGATGAGATTCTTGAGAAGGATTAAAAAAAAAAACACCAAAAAACTTAATTTGGTAGAGGAGTAATGATTTAGATCCAATATTCAAATAGAAAAATGGGTTATTTTGAATGTTCTTGGTCCCATTAACAAAATTTAATCTAGTGGTGAAAATTTATGGGGCAGCAAGCAATCTGTCTTGCCTGATGGTGCTCAAAAGTGCAAATGAATACTTCAGCTAACCTCCTTGCTTTTCAGAGTTTAGCAGTGTGCGAACATTTACATTTCAAACAAGGTGGTCCTCATGCCACTGTGTCTTTTTATTATCTGTGTGAAATACATGATTTTGACATAGATGGTCTGCCGACAACTTACATTTTCTGAGAAACCACATTGGATAGACAGAAATACAATGTATATAAATGAAAATAGCTGTTTGCTTGGCGTAAGACCTTATGGATGAACTGCAGGTGTGTGGTTTGTAGGAGGGACAGGAAAATTGAGAGACCCACATTGGCATGGAGTGGACAACAGGCTGAGTGTAGGCTGTGTCTTCCAGCCTCATCTTTACTCTTGGAGGCAGACAGACCAGGATGTGGGTTCCTCTAGCTGTGTGACCTTGGCCTAGTTATTTGACATCAATGACCCCAGTTTCTGCACCTAACAGTTGGGGTACTGATACCTCCTTCTCAGGGTTCCTGCTGCTGCTGCTGCTAAGTTGCTTCAGTTATGTCCGACTCTGCGACCCCGTGGACTGCAGCCCACCAGGCTCTCCCATCCCTGGGATTCTCTAGGCAAGAACACTGGAGTGGGTTGCCATTTCCTTCTCCAATGCCTGAAAGTGAAAAGTGAAAATGAAGTCGCTCAGTTGTGTCCGACTCTGTGTGACCCCATGGACTACAGCCCACCAGGCTCTGCCGTCCATGAGATTTTCCAGGCAAGAGTACTGGAGTGGGTTGCCATTGCCTTCTCCGTCAGGGTTGCTAGGAGGATTTAATGAGATGGATGGTGTACGTAAAGTGCAGAGCACAGTACTCTGAACATAGATCCATGTCCAGGAAATGTTGGCCATTATTGCTACTGCTACTATTGCATTACCTAGTAGTGCGTTACTAGGTCATTAGTAAGTAATGAGATAGTTAGTGACCTGTGAAAGCTTTAAAGCTTGAAACAAAATGTTGCATCAGCCAGTAACATCCTTTTAAAAGGTATTTAGGGAGTCTGCCTTTTGATAGGGCTTTGAACCCAGGAGGGGTATTAGGATATCAGCCTTACCTTAAACTTTTATTTTTCTTTGGCCTTAGCTTTTCTGCCTTTCCCTGGTGACCATGCCTGCCACTCTTGCATCTATCACCAGAAAGTCTGTCACATGACAGCAGGTACTCTGTCTCTTCCATTCACTGGTATGTTTCCAGCACCTAAACCAAAGCCTGGCATATAGTAGGTGCTAAATACATATTTTATGTTGAATAAATCCATTGCCTTTCAATCTTCGTCTGGTTCCTTCCTGTATCAGAAAGGTCTCTTCTTACTTCCCATCTGTCTTAATGAATTTAAAGGCCAGGTATAGTTTCAGAGCTATATTTCCTTTTCTCTCTTCCTGGGGCTCAACATGCAGAGTAGATGGAACAGTGAGTGGGCTGGGAGTATGAGACCATGTTCTCATTTCAGTTCTTCAGCCAACTGGCTTAGGAACCTTGGCTGTGTTAGCCTCCTCTCTCTGGACTTCAGTTCTTCAGTAGTGTCATCTGGAAGTTGATTTATTAATTTCAGAAAGACCATGGGACAGGAAGGTTCTTTAAGGGTAATCCCCACTTTGCTGCACCCTCTTTTTCACGCCTCCATTTCCTGCCAGGCTCCATTACTTCTCATCCCCCACATAGACGTGAATTCAGACCCAAAGCTCCTACCAACACACCTTGAATATCTAAGCTAGGTCGTCGCAATTACAGAACTATTGGCATTCAGGGCCAGATAATTCTTTGTTGTGAGGGCCTGTCCTGTGGGTTGTAGAATGTTTAACGCCATCCCTGACTTTTACCCTCTAAATGCCAGTGGCATCCTCCCCACCCCACCCCCACCAGTTGTGACATAGACCTTGCCCAGTGTCTCTGTTTGGAGGGTGGGGTGGGGTGTCTGTAAATAATCCCTGATGTAAGCACAAATTCCCTCATAGGCTTATTTCACATGGCATTCTAAGAAGACAGACTGTTTTCTCAGGAGACTAGAGCAAATGGGAAGAGTGCATTGATCAGAGGCTTCTTTCCCCCCTAGAGACAGGGGAAAAGAAAAGAAAAAGAAAACAACTTTCTTATCCACTTAAAAGTAGAAATATAAAGCTAGCTCAAATATTGTGCTGGGGCCCTGGATTCACGCCGAGATAATTCAGTGTATAATATATCACCAGAGATGAGGATAGGGAATGACAATTCTTAGATGTTACCCAGACTGTGACAGCTATTGGATCTTATTCTTACATCATGGAAATTGGATACTGGTGGCACTGAATACTTGATGAAAAAGATAGGTTTTTAAAATATTCCGTCTTGCTCATATCTTGGATGTAGGAATATCCTAGAGATTCTTGAATACCGAAAAAATTTGGACAAAACATTTTCAGTGGTGCCAGGATATTATAAACAATGTGTATGTGTTTATTGTAACCTAAGTGGTCATCTTTCATCAATGGAAGTATGATACTGGCAGCTCTGAGGGAAGTCACAGTTTTGTAGATGATGCAGGACAAAAGTTGGTGGAAATTGAAACCATAACTGAATGTGTAGATGAAAGCTGTAATGGTTTTATAGCATAAACGATCATTGCCATTGAAGCCCAAAGAGATACCTGTGTGAGCTCAAGTCGATAGGGGAAGTTGGCCTTACCTGGGGGTAGAGTTGAGAGAGTCCCAAGGAACACAGGATACCCTGAAGGACTTTGACTCAAGCATCAGGGGGTTGGTTTTGATCCTCATTATTCCTGTTTGGAGACCTGTGAGACAACATACACTTTACATCATGTCAACTCTAATATATTCCATTGGCTTAGACTATTCTCCAGCCTCAGCCTCCCGAGTAGCTGGGACTACAGGTGCACTCCTGGCTTAGACTATTCAAAACAGAGGTGATCCCACTTTAAAAGGCATGTCTTTTCTTGCGTCATGTGCTTCTTGAGGTTGATACCCTTTGAGGTATCTTCCCAACTGAAAATCATCCATCCTCTAGGAATATTATATCTCCATCATAAAGGAAAATGTCCCATGGGGGTGTGGGTGGGCTCCTGGTAGCCATGCTTGCTTTCTGGGACTCGATTTACCATCTAAGGCAATAGCCAACTGGATCACAGTGGGCCCCTGGTTCTAGCTGACTCTAGGCTGAGATTTTGAACTTAGGACCGAGAGGCACGGGACTAGAACTGTGCCTGGGAATCTGGGTGTCACTGCAGCCTCTCTCCTGTGATGCCTGAGAAGCTGGTGGTTTGAACTGAGAACTGATAAAGATCCTGGATGTACCAGTCACAGATACCCTGAGGACCAGATCATCCCAGGGCTACCCTGTGGAGGGCAGGGTTTGCCTAGGAGTCTTCTCAACAGCCCAGCCTGTCCCCTGCCCAAGGGCCCTCCTTGTCACAATGTCCCCAGGACTCCTGCCCTTTGAAGGCACGGCTAGTGCCTCCTCCCCTGCTGACCTTCATGGGAGTGTCCTGCAGAAATCTTACGGCCCACGTTCCCATGATACGTACAGTGTTTTTCATCTCCAAAGAGTAGCTTCTGAGAGCTATGATGTTGAGAAGGGTCTGCTCACCCCATCACTCTGAGCCTTCACAGCAGGGATGGTTCAGCGTATTAACTTACCAGGTGTTCATTTCTACTAACAGGGAGCATCCAACACCCTGAGACTGTGGTTTCTAACCACCGACCCTGTGACATTCTCCAGAGACCATGAATCTCTACTACTTAAGGGTTCTCTGGATGGTAGCAACATAGCCTGGCTCAAAGATCACTTGCAGGAAGGATATTCAGGACTCACGGAGGCTGCAAGAAGCTGGGGTGGAAAACGCTGGCTTGGAAATGGGAAAGCACTAAGGCAGCGCCCGAGGGCTGGGCGGCAGGGAGCACAGGCTGGTGATGCCCACTGTCCGTTCTGCCCTGGGGCCTCCCTTCCCCTTGCTGAGTTACAGGAAGGTCACTGGGATTGAATGAACCAGGGTGGGGAGGAAGGATCAGTTGTCATCTGTCACTCCTGTCTGTTTAGTGATAAGAAGGCAATTTGAACCACTGTCCCACCTAGCCCATGCACAGTGGGGAGAGGTGATTCTGTGTACGGAAAACAGGCTGCTGCTAGGAAGAGGGGATTGAAAGACTCAGGTGAACATCCACTCTGGGCCCCTTTCATCATGAAAATGTCTACAAAGTTGGGAGGGCAGGTTTTAGGCCCCCTGAAGCCTGTCCATAGACCCCTGGTTAACAACCGTTCGCCTAAAGAAATATCTGTATTCATATCATTGTGGACGTGAGTGCCCAGGGAATAGGATTTCTGCAGACTGTGATGTGGAGAGGTTGTTAATTGCAGGCCATGCAAATAGCAGAAACCTGTGCAGAGAGGGAAACGACATAGAAGATGTCCTTATCTGCCTCCCTGGGATAGACCGATGGTGAAAGCCCCGTCTCAAGGAAAATACTGGAGGCCGGGGTATGAGGCTCCTCGGCCGCTCCCCTTCCATAGAGTCACCTCTGGGGTCTGACCACCCTAAGACTGATGTTCAGCATAGTCAAGACTTGAAGGAAAAAAAAAAAAAGGCAGCATAAAGTCTGTTAGGAGGGGAGAAGTCTCTAGGGCACAGGATTGCTAAATTAATTACACAGATGCAAAAATTCAAAGGAAGAAAAATTAGTCTGTTAAAGCTAAAAAAAAAAATTATGTTGTTTTGCTAAATACTGAAGTGCTTTTAGACTAAAGAAGATTAACCCTTCAGAAACATTTCATCCCAATTATCTTGGGAGTCTTTGCTAAGAGAAGGAAGGAAGTTGCATGGTGCTGTTGTTTATTTTGTGAAGAAATAACATGTTCTTCTGAAGCTATGGGGAGTGTAGACAGCAGTGTCTTTGGGACCAGGCAGGTGATTCTTTCAGGAGTGGAGAGAGGAAGGGACTGAAGTGAAAATGAGTGTAGAGGGGGCACAGAAAGAATCGATGCAATAGAGGAGGCAGCCATGTGGGAATGCAAGCCCAGGAGTGGCCAGCACGTCCAACAGAAAATAACTCAGGAATGTGTCTGGATTCCTGTACATTTCCCTCTAACTCATTACTGCTAACATTGTAGTCTGATTTTAAAAGCACTGTCTGGGCTGATCAAAGCACACCCATGGGACACTCCAACCCCACCTGTTCTCTGGATCCTCTGGAGCAGGGTGGCTCTGGATCCACTTCTGTCTGAATGCTTGCCCGGTCTCTTGTGGCTCTAGATGCTTAAGCATATTCTGTGGCCTTTCTTTCCAAGGTCCTCTGTTTTCTTAGTTGTAACACTAGCATGATGGTACCACCCATATCATGGAGTTGCTGTGGGGATTCTGTGCAAGCAGATATGGCAGATACCTGGTGGCACTCAGGGGCTTGTCAGTGCCATAGGCATGGGGCGAGGCTCTCTCTTGTTCAGCACCCAGAATGATACCCGGCACATAGTAGGACTCAGTGAAGGTCTGCACTTAATCAGTAGATGAATTATTAGATGTCAGACTCCTTTCAAGTAAACTGTGTCCTACTAATTTCTTTACTGAAGTCCTAGGGAATGAGTCACTAAGGAATGTGTTCCCATAAGGAGTAGTCTTCTAAGCAGTGGATATGGAAGCTCTTGGTGGGGAAGGGGTGGGTCGAGATGGGACTCCTGACCCAGGAAGTGCATGGAGGCAGATGCCAGTGGGGCACACAGAACCTGTCCAGCATGTTGCTTCATTTCTGCAGCAAGATTTGGGGGTTGTCCTGTCATAGCCCCTTCCCACTGCTCAGGGTGCAAAGGCACTTCTCCTGCTTCCCCATGAAGAAGGTATCCCCGAGCTCCCTGATTCTGTGGTTCTGGGAGCTTCTTCTATACCTGATGAAGCTTTGTCATACTCCATCTTATTAATGTCATTGCCTGACACAGTGGTGAATTCAGTCTGAAATACTGTCAGCTTGCAATTTTGAAATGAGTTAAAAATCACTGGGCTGCTTCATCAGCCTGAGTTAAAAATCCTGGGTTTGGGCTTGGCTTCCAATGAGGGTGACTTGTTAGGAGGGAGTGAGATGGCCCAGCGGGGCTGCCTTTGTGACAGCGGCTTTGAATTGGCATCAGGGCCCGTGGCCTTTGATTGGACAGGGCTCACAGAAGGGCAGACGACGTTTTTGTTTGTCAGAGGAAGGAACACACCAGGGAGATTTGTTGCCCATTTAAAAAATGATCGGGCATGAAGTGCATACTGTTTGGATTACAGAAAAACACATCTTCTCATTAGCTTTTTCAGGATCACAAAAGGCCCTATGGCTGATGCAGCCCCAGCCAGTGGGATCTGATGCCAACAAATCTCTGTGACACATTTGCATAGGGAAGCAGTGTTCAGGACAGAGGGAGTCTCTTTCATTTCATCCTTTGTCTTCTCTTTTCATTCTGTTCCGTATCTTTACAAAGTGCCAGGTATGCATTTTCAGCTTGAACTCACTGAGTGGAAGGGGAGAACCTTCCGGTCACCAGCCCGCATTGGCTGCCTGGGTGATGATGGATGCTGAGTGGAGCAAGCAGGTTTCTGACACGGGAAGTGGTGAGGGTGGAGTGGGGATCAGGGAAATGGGCTGGAGAGACACTGGTGGGGGCTGTTGCAGACAGCAAGACCAGGCTGGCAGTAGGGGTTGCTTCCCCTGACTACTTAATCCATTGGGACTACTTAGCAGCTCTCATTTGCCTCACTGTATGAAAATGAGCTGCTTAGCTTTTACTCCTAATGTCTCCTTCCTTCTTTCCTCCTGCCCTCCCTCCCTCCTTTCCTTCCTTCCTTTTCTTCCTTGTTATTCCTCTGTGAGAATGTCAGTTCCTTAAGAGCAAGGACTTTTTCTGTCTTGCCCATCTCTGAATGCCCAGTGCTTTAATGGTACTTGGCATGTGAAATGAGTTTCATAAATATTTGCAGAATTGATGGGCCAAAGTCTTTCCTGTGTTAAATACAAACGTGCTTGTCTAGAGGCAGATGCTCCAGGGACTCCTCCAGCTCTGAACCTCTGTGACCTAGAAATGAAAGATTTCTCCAAAGATACTCCTGGTGCAGACAGTTTATTCAGCATCAACTGAGCGTATCCCTTGGAGTCGACACATGTCAGGGGATTTGGGGTTCAGAAGTGATGAGCCACACTCGGTCCCTAGCCTCACAGAGCAAGACAAAGGAGTGATTATGTCCGTGGGCTGGTGGGCCATTCATTCACTGACTCAACAATTGTTGTTATCCCCGGGATATTTCAGACTGTGTGGAGGTGAGGGGCAAGCAGGAGTGAGGAAGAAAGATACTGTCTATAGTCTCCTGAGGTTTCTACTAGGTTCAGCAGACTTAGAGTCATATTCCAGTTCTGTCACTGATAAGTTGCCTGACCTTAGGCAAGTTCTGATATTTTTTCTCATCTATCAACTGGAGATAAAATTAGCCTCATAAAGTAACTGCAAGAAGGGAATGGGTCTTTGTATCAGACATTGCAGTCTGGACTCTAGAGGCATGAAAGCATAACAAGCTTTTAAAGGATACAAGTTGTCTGCTGTAACTGAGAGCAGAGTAAATATCGGAGGAAGAGGAGAAATTGGGCAGAGAATAGGAACTAAATTTTGGAAGAGAAGTTTGAGGCCAGATTGTGGAAGATGGTACATGAAGGTCTTTCTTTAATTTTTTTTTTTTTAATTTAAAATCCATAACTTTAACAAAGACAAGAACATCAGTTCTCCTCCTTTAGCGGGAAAAGAAAAACCAAAAAACTTTGCAGCCCTTATAGTATCTAAAGATGATTATCTCCCTACTCTGTCTTACCTGCTGGGTACCCAGTATTTATTGCTAAAGAATGAAAATGAAAGATTTTGCTCCTTGTGTTTATTCCACATTTGTCTTAGGAAACCTCATAGGTACTTGCCCATAATTTTTCATTGCATCTGTCTTCCATATGCAGTTTAGACCTGATTTATATTTTACTTTAGCACTATCAGCCTTAGCTTAGAATAATGGAAGGGAGGGAATTGGCCCTTGAGCAGCGCGTTGGTGAAGAGACAGGCAGGAAAGAGGGCTGGTTGTGAGCAGGGTTGGAATTGTGAATCGCTCAGCTTATTTGGATGCATGTGGAAAATTGTATTTTGAAATGATTGAACAGTGTGGGACACAAAAACCAGAGGAACATCAAGAATACACAAGATTTAAATGATCCGGCACTTACTAAAACCTACAGTGGGGGATGCAAGCATTCCTCTCTCAGCTTGCCGTGGTTTCTAATAGCTAAGAAGATGCCCCAAGAAACCTCAGCTCCAGTCAGCACTAACTTTGTCATGATTGCCTCAATGTTAACAGTTAAGGAGTGGAATTTAATAACCTTGGGAGCCATCCCAAGAAAGCAGAAATGAATCTGTCCTAATTGGAGAAAGAAAGGACTTGGGAATGAATAGTCTCCGATTACCCATTTAGAAATCCAGAGCCAAGAGTTTCTGAAAACAGTGGGAGGGATGAAAGTGATAACAGCTTTAATTTTGATGGTTGTACCTGGAGAGCCACAAATGCTTCATAGCTCATTTATAAACCTCACCCCATGCTTGGAACACTGAAGACTCAAAAAAAGTTTGGGTTCTGCAGGGTCAGTTCTCTAGAAAACCTCGGGATCTTTCCCTAGGGGGATAGTGATAGTCCTGGCACAGATGGCGTGGGGTGGGGGTCTCCTCCAGGGGGCACAGGATACTGTTTTGATTCACCTGTTTTAACTGGAGCTGCTTTCTGGTCTTTGCAAGAATGAACAATTTGCTATTGATTTTCCACCATACATATCAGTACCCTGGAGAGCTCTCTGCTTCCTTCTAGGACTCTTTAAACTCAGTAAATCCTTGAAACACTTCTCAAACTTTTCTACCAAAATGCCCCTAAGGGCAAGTAAGAGTAAATATCTACTTTCAGCCTCAGGAGGCACAATTCACTGTGAGCCCATACATTTTGGAAGCCTCTTTGATATGAGCTTATGTGAATTTTACATTCTGGTCCATGGTAGACCAGTGATTGTCTTAATAAAAAAAAAAGTTTTAAATTATCTAAAATTACCCACCATCTAGTAAAATAGATGTTGCAGGGGTAGTCACTGTGAATTTGCATCCTCCTTGGCCCACCACAGTCTGAGAAGCAAGGGCTAGATTAGATTGTGAAAAGCAGGAAGAGGAGACGGGGCTGTGATAGATACATATGGTGTGGGGACTGCCTATTTTTCACTGATTTTTAGGCTTGTCGGGAGTGTCCAGTGAATGAACACCATGTTGCTTAACTCAAGCTTGTCACAGAGCTTCTGCTCCTGAGAAGGCAACATGGCACAAGGCTCTGAGAGGTCATTTGAGCATCTCAATCTCCAATCTGGGGTAGGTTTTCTCCGCCGTCTTTACTGTTCTGATTTCAGTTAACACCTGCTCCTGGCTGGCTTCTGTAGGTCAGGGTGGAAAGCAATCTGATGGATGCCCACTAGCTGATGATCCAAATGCACCAGCTTTGCCCACCAAACCTGCCAGGCTGAGCCTTGCTGTCCATTTATCCCCAAGCCCTTGGCTGCTGGGATCAACACTGTTTGCTAGATTCTCTCTCCTTCATTATTCTCTTTCCATCACCACCCCCCACCTCCACCACTATCTTTTTATCAGTGGTGCTTGAATGTAGGCTCTTAGGATACCTTATCACTCAAACCCCTTGATTCTCCAGTAGAATTGTTCAAAGCCCAAAGACTTTCTCTCAAAAAAGAAAAAAAAAAAAGTATGACCATGAAGGTTGTGCTCTTAGTGAATGTAACTTAAGGGAAGGAAAGATTTTTATTCTTCATTTCCAGACCTTACAGTCTCTGACATGAGACAAAGCAGAGCGCAGCTCCACTGGAGATACAGGATGCCTCAGTTGTCACGCATTGGCCTCAGCAGTGGTGCAGATCTGGTTAATCAGCAGAGGGGTTCTGGGTCAATTGGACCTGAGCTTGATGTTCAAAAAGAAGTTTTCATCCTTCTTCCTGTAGAGATGAATCTCACATTTGAGCCTGGAAAGGCTAAATAGCATCACAGTACCAGGATCTTGAGTCTCTGAAATGCTTGGGGTCCCCGCCCTAGGTGTACATTCCCTTTATCTGAAGAGCTGGTAAGAGGATGATAACATGGACCACATGCCAAGCTCTGTGCTCAGCGCCTTTCACGCATTATCTCATCAGGTCCTCACAACACTCCAGTGAGGCAGGTCTGTCCATCTGCAACTGAACCCTAACAAGGTGAGTGACCCGTCAAGATACATTCATAGGAAGCAGCCAGCTATGCCTCTCCTCTCAAACTCATACCTCTGTGATCCAAACCCTTGGGCAACATTCTAGATGCAATAATTTTTTTTTAATTAGTAGAGTTTTTTAATTTCCTCATTCTACTATGGTCAGCTACTATGGCTGCAGAATAGCGTAGAATCATGCTCATTAGCACCAAAGGAGTTAGTTCTCTGAGAAAAGCTACGTGTTTTATAAGAGCTTTAATTGCATTGAAGTGAGGCCCAGGTACGAAAGCTAGACTTTATGAGCTGTAGAATTCTTAGAACTCTTTTAAGTATACCTTTTTTTTTTTTCCTGGAAATATTTGATTTTTATTGTGCTTTTTATATCCTCTTATTTTCCGAGGTTATGGAACTGGTCTCAAGTAATTCTGTCTCCTTTGTTCATAAATGTCTGATGAATAATTTCTGTCAATTACAGTGAAATAGAACCCAAGAGCTTTCGCTATTACAACATTTTAGTAAATTCTGGCCATTTTAATGGATGAGAAGGTTAAGACTTCTCTGCGCATGGTGTCCTGTCCCTCTATTGAGAGCCACGACTATTCCCAGGTCTATTGATCATGCTGCTTTGTCTTGTCCCATGTCACCACCAGGCATCCTGAACATCCCCAGTGACATGGACCATATACATGCTTCACAAAACCCACTCACAGAAGGAACCACAAGGCTCACTTGTTCCATGTTGTTTCTTATGTCAGAGACAGAAAGAGAGAAAGTTAAGTTCACTGGACATCAACATTGACTTGGAAAGAAACTTTGACTTTGGTATTCATTATAAAAATCATGTAAGTTTATTCACATATCCAAGTGTTTGGCTTTGATTTCTGTTGGTACCATGTTCTCTTCACAGAAGGCAGTCCTCTTGGGGGTCCTATGGGTGACATGATTCTCAGGGGAGGTAGACAGAGGGGTTCTGTAAGGCTCCTGCTTGGCACGGTAACCATTACTTTTATCCCCTCTTCTCATGAGTGGTGTGGTGGCTCCAAGTATCACCTTTGTTGTGAGACTCACCTAGATTGAAATCCAGACTTACCAGCTGTGTGACCACGGACAGGTTACTCAACATCGTCAATTTCCTCATGAGTTCATTCATATTAAACTGATCTCTGTATCAGTTACCTCAGTGGTGAATTAGAATAATAGTACATTATTCTGTAGGTTGGTTGATGTCACCGTCTCGGCTGTCAGCCCCCTGATGGGATGATGCTTTATGTAATAAAATGCTGTTTTCTTCCCTTTTCCCGCCTCAGTTCTTCTCCTCTCCTCTCCATTTTCTTCCTCTCCTCCATCCCTCTTTTGAAGGGAAATCAATTTCTTGGTGAAAATGCAGAGTGAGGGTCCTTGCCTTCAGCATTCCAGAGCAGCTAGGGGGTGGGGGAAGGCACTGAATAAAAGTTTTAAGAAAGGGACACTGACTGATAACATTTTGTGGCCTGTGATTTTATGACGCCTATTTTCACAGCTGCTCTAGTGGACACATCTTAATGCATTCATGTCAAATGATTAGGATGTGTAAACTAGCCATATTGGACTTATCAGTTTGCTTATAGTGTCTCATTTTGCACGTGAACGGCTGTAGAGAGCGGGCAGGAAGGAGGGGGCTGTTAAAGCTCTTCCCCGCCACTGCTGTTGCAGCCCCAAACAGTACATCCTTAACTCTTACATCTCAGAGGCAAGAGTGCTGTCATCTCCCAGGGATGGAAACTTGCTCTTGCCTCCAGCGATGGTCATGACTCATTGTCTCGCTGATGTAGAGATTCTCCAGGAAGCTGGAGACTGTGCCTTTTGTAGACTGCTGAATGACAGGCTGCAGTGGTGGTGGCCTGCAGGCACAGGCAGTCTGCACTGATTCACAGCTTATCTCAGGGACAGCCCCAGAAGACAAAGGACATTCAGGAGAAGCTGAGGGCCCTGGTGTGTGAGTGGTAGAGGCTGGGGCTGGTGCTTCTTTTCAAAGGAAGCAGGATAGGAAATGGAAAGCACGTCTCCTTTGGATGTAGATGTAGCCCTGATTTTGAGGCTTTGCCACTTATTAGCCATGTATTGTCAGAAAGCTACTTATCCATTTCAAATCCATTTTCTCATTTTTACCTTCCTCTTTCACTTAATATACCATAAACATCTACCTATGTTAATACATATAAACCTACTTTTTAGTATTCCTTTTTAGTAGCAGGACAATATTTCATAAATGGATGTCTTGTGATTAAGATAACTATTTCCCTGTAGATGGTGTTGTGAACTAAATGCTTATGTCAAAGCCATAATCCTCATTGTGGCTGTATTTGGAGAGGGGGTCTTTAAGGAAGTAATTAAGGTGAAATGAGGTCTTAAGGGTGGCACCCTGATACAATAGGACAGGGATCATTATCAAAGGAGGCATCAGGGAGCTTGCTTGCTCTGTGAGTCAACCTAGAGAAACCCATGTGAGGACACAGTGAAAAGGTGGTTGTCTGTAAGCCAGGAAGAAAGCCCTCACCAGAAACTGACTAGACTGGGGCTCTCATCTCAGCCTGTCAGCCTCCAGAACTATGAGAAAATAAATTTCTGTTTTTCTAAGCCACCCAATCTCTGGTATTTTGTAGCAATCTGAGCGGATGTATATAGATGAACATTCAAGTTGTTTACAGTTTCCCCTTATTGTAGACCATAAAGATATGTTTTTGCCTAACACTTTCATCTGCTAGGTCATTGGATATTTCTTTTTGCCCTTCTTTCCATTTATTATTAAAGTTTTCATACGTATCAAAAGTTGAGGGAATGATAAACACCTATCTTACCTATGTTTTATGGTTGTTAGCAATTAAAGACATGGTTGAAAAATTGCCCTGTTAAAAGGCTTTTCATAGTTTATACCATCTCCTGCAAACACACACAGACTACTGTAAGAGAGAGGATACTTTTAGTTATAATGTTTTCAAACCCTTGAAAGGGAAAGAAAAAATCTCTTCCCAGGAGAGTACTTCTGGTTGGAAGCACTTTTTTATTCTCTTCCTCTTTGTGCTTATCTGTCCTCTGTCCCTGCCCACTTCCATCCTCCAGTTTTTAGACACACACATCCAGCCTTCTGTATTACTCACCTGTCCTGTTTAGACACACGGCCAATAGCCCCTTTGTTCAGTCTCAAAGAGCATGGCCAAACCCTTGACATGAAAGCTGAGAACAGAGACAGAGTCTTTCCAATCTGCCATTCTTCCGTGATTCCAGCAAAATCCTATGGGTGGAATCTTCTGTTTTGTATTCAGTGAGGCTATGTCGTCAGCTAGTAAACAAGCCCCTCTGGAGAGGTGGGGGAAGCAAGATGTATGCATGGGTTACCATGGGGACAGACAAGCCATAATAAATGTTTGGGATTTTAGCTTGACAAGATTTTTGCAGTTTGGAGTAATTTCATTGTCAATCATCCATTAAGTCACTCCTAATGAATCACTGGGAGTGTCTTTGCTCTTCAGAATGAACCTCACATGAGCATGATTTGGGCAGAGAGCAACCTTAAAAGGAACAGGGAGACAGCAAACAGTCATTAATTTGTCAACTCTTTGCGAATTGAGTGGCCTTTTGTCAGAGGGAGTTTACACAAGTCACCGGAGAGGACCGTGGGTTCACATGGTGGTTTTAGATGAAATCTTGACTTCTTGGTTTTACCAGGTAGCCTGGTTGCCTTCCAAAATCCTGTGCAGCTTCATGGCCCCAGGGAAGGGGGTCATGGAGGTTCCTCAGAGGAGGAAAGGGGTCACTACAAGTTGACCACTGGGCCCTCTACTCTGACACTGCCTCTCATTTGCAGCGTGAGAGTGTGCAGTGTGTCTGTTCTTATCAAAGGACCACTTTCCATGTAAAATGTATATAGAAGGTTTTCTCTTCCTACCCCCTCTCCACCAGCTTCAGCACAGGAGGGGGTGCCATGTCTGTCATCACTATGAAACTTGGTGGCCATGGCCCCTCAAAGTCTTCATTGTGGTTTCAAGGCCCCCCCCATGATGACACTGCCGTCTCATCCCATGCCTGCTCTAGCCTGCTTCCAGCCTGGCGAAATGTTGCCATTCCCCAGACTTGCCACCATTTCTCTTACATCTGAAAAGGGAGTTTCTTTTTCCCTGGAGTGTTCTTCCTCATCCTACTACCTGGGTTAAACCCACTTTTCCATAGATAACAGTCAGTCCAGGAAGTCTCACCTAACCCACTGAAAGGCTGGATGCGGTACCTTCCTTATCTCCCTTAGTGTACAGAGCTTACTCTCATATTACCTGTCTCCTCTGTTGAGCTGTGAGCTTCCGGAGGGCAGGAATGACATCCTGTTCACTCTAGAAGTGCCAGCCTAAAATTTGCTCTGCAAATGTTAAAAGAGTGAATAAATTGTCACATCCCCAGGTAACTCTCAGGGACCCATTGTTCAGCCCACAGAATGGAACATCCTCTCATCCCAGCATCTTTGAGGTGGTACCCTGCTCTGCTCTTCCAGGTATTATAACCATTTGCCAGTGAGCTTATAGGATGTGCCTAAGGACAGCAAAAAGACTTGATTTAGAATTTTAAAATCAACATAGCTAATTAAAAATTAACTCATACTGAAAAATAAGTTCTGAAACAATTACAATAATTAAAATATCACTACCTTAATTGAGACCAAGCAGGTGAGCTTAAAAAATAAAATTAATTAAAAAAAAAACCTTACATGAAGCCTGTAATTAACTGGCTTTTGAATTTGATGTTTTTCAGCTTGACAAATTTGTTTCAATTAATTCATTCTTTTTTTCCTTTGAAAAATGTTTTGTAAAAATTATTCAAAAAATTAACTGGACATGTATCCTATGCCAGTTGACACTTGATCGGTTTTCGTGAATGGGCAGGAAAGATGCAATTAACCTTCTGTGGGTACCTGTTGGGCATACTCTTGCTTGAATCCACATGAGTCCTGCAGGTATTTGATAGAAATGGAGGGGGCAGGGCTTTGGCATCTTGTGGGGATTGCTGAGTCTTATCACCAGGCATGTGCTGGGGGAGAGAGAAACTTGGAGCACAGTCTGTAGAAACCATTAGCGCCTTGACAAGGAGGCTTCTGTCCCTGGTCAGGGTTATCACTCACTCTCAGCCCTCTGTCACTGCCTTCTCCCCTGCATGGTTTCCCTCCACCTTATTAAAGGGCCTCTCAAATACCACTTATTATTCTGGTCTCCTATTATTTCCTCTAGAAAGTGGAGCCGCACTGCCCTGCCCAGTGCAGGTGTGGGTGCCTGTCAGTCACCACAGCCTCAGGGGTGCTGGAAAGAGCATATCGGAAAGGCAGCATTTACATGGAAGTGGCACACTCCATCACCATCTTTACCCCCTTTCAATCCCAAGTCTGCTGTTTTTCAAAAACAAGATGCGTCCTGGTGATTAAATAAATGCCGACAGCTTGATTTGTTACTGTTCTGTTGTTCTGTGAAGTTCATTTACTCTAAATAATTCCCATACATGTTTGAAGTATTCACAACCTGGTAATTAATTTTTAGCGGTCTTGATTTCTATATGCAAATTGTTAAGTAAGTATGTGTATAGAGTTAAATAGCTGATGATTTTTATTTATTAGTATTTCTGGTTGGAGTTTTTTTTTAAATTTTCTTCTTCTTTTTTTTTTTTTCTTAAGAAATGTTAGCTTCAAGAATTGGAGGAGCAGGAATTTCCCTGACAGTCCACAGGTTAAGACTCCATGCTTCCAAAGCAGGGGGTGCAGCTTCAGTCCCTGGTCTGGGAACTAGGGATTGTGTGCACTATGCTGCACTATGTGGCCAAAAGAAATAAAGAGCTATCATAAAAAAATTACAAAAAAGAAAACAAAATAATTAGAGTAGGGTGATCTATCAGTTCAGTTCAGTCACTCAGTCATGCCCGACTCTTCGCGACCCGATGAACCGCAGCACGCCAGGCCTCCCTGTCCATCACCAACTCCCGGAGTCCACCCAAACTCATTTCCATTGAGTCGGTGATGCCATCCAACCATCTCATCCTTTGTCGTCCCCCTCTCCTCCTGCCCTCAATCTTAGTATTAGCTTAATGGTAGAGTAACAGATGGCAAGGTTGCAGAAAGAAAATTGACAGCCACTGACCACGTGACTCCTTTGAGGGTTGCTGCCTTCAGAGGGGGTAGGCAGAGGGCACAATTGCCCATGGTGGGCATCCTCCTATTCTTGGGGGGATATCGAGGCCATGTGACCTAACCTTGACAGCACCAGCCCCCCTGGATACCCCTTGCTTTTATTCCTGAAGACTCAGCCTGCCCTGGAGGCCTCTCAAGAACAGGTGCATCTGGGCTCAATAGTTGGTGTGAGATAGGGCCCCACATCAGCCTTTTTTTATCATACAGTTTTTATATTTATTATTTTATATGCTGGGTCTTCATTGCCGTGAGGGCTTTTCTCTAGTTGCGGAGAGCAGGGGCTCCTCTTCCGTTGTTGTGTGGGCTTCTCACTGCGGTGCCTTCTCTTGTTGCAGAGCAGGGGCTGTAGGCATGCAGGCTCAGTAGTTGTGGTGCACAGGCTTATTTGCTCCCTGGGATATGGGGTCTTCCTGGATCAGGGATCGAACCTGTGTCTCCTGCATTGGCAAGCAGATTCTTTACCACTGAGCCACCAGGGAAGCCCCACATCAACCTTTTTTAGGAGACGCTGGGTGCTTTTCATGCCGCTGGCGTATCGTGTTGAGGAGTTTGGGTTCTGGAGTCAGCCGACCAGGTGTTGTATACTGAACGTCCTTCTCATCTGCTTTGTACAATGGACACAGGAGCAGCAGACACCGCCGTGGGTGTTTGTGTGAGAATTAAGTACAGTAATCCAATTAGAGGGCTTAGTTAACTGCCTGCATGTCAAAAGCACTGGGTACGTGTGAGCTATCGTTCTGGTTATTATGAAGGCTTATTATTCATTCTGGGAATGAAATCCAGACACACAAAATAACAGACACCTAGGAGGCACTTAACATGTTCCCAAGTTTGTTGGCAGCACTTATAAAGATGGACTTATTTCATCCTAATGACAACCTACAGCAATAGTAGGGACCGCTGTTACCCCATTTCACAGAAGAGGAAACTGAGGTATAGGAGGCTAGGAAGGAGTGGAGGCAGCGTTCACTTGGATAACTGTGTCTAGAGGCTGTCCTCCTTCCTGCTCCGCTCAGCAGACTCACTTTCCTTGAGATCTCACTATTCACTGTGGTCATCTGGACCCCAGTGTGGATGGCACATGTCTGTGAAATTGGCTGCAAAAGCTAAAAGAAGCTTAAGTTGGGCGATAAGGCTTGTGACATAGTCCTGCATAGTTTGACATCCATTGCCCTTGGCCAGCTTGGTGTTCTCCATCTCTGAGATCCACTCCAGTGGCAATCCTACAGGGTCTACGACGCTTGGCATCTGTCAGGGAAATACTTCACTTGGTTCCTGTGGCCGGGGCTCCCACATTTCTTCAGGGGTCTGATCCGCATATTTCTTCAGGCCCCTAAGTGTCTGTCTACATCCTGCGGTGACTGGGAGTGTGAGAAGGGCAGTGAAGGACTGGCATGGTCGTTCTCAGCCGTCATCCAGATGTCAGGCACTGTTAGCTCTGTGCTGTGTGTGTCTTGGAGAATGAGTCACAGCTGGCTAGACTGGAGCCCTAGGTGGGGGGTTGGAGGGCAGAGTACAAGGAGAAGGCTGCTGTCCTGAAATGCACCAGCCTCCTGGCTCCTCATGAAGACATCCCAGGAAGCCAGAGAATTCCCCCTGGAGCCAGGAGGTTCCTGCTGCAAGTTTCTGGAAGGCCCAGCCTGGGAAGGCTCTCAGGCCAGACATAGCCCCCTGCCATTCACTTCCCAGAGGGGATGCCTTTAGCTTAAGAGCTCAGAGTGAGCGCCCTGTCCCTGAAGCATCTCTCTCTCCTGCAGTCCATTTCCTGCTGCTAAATGCCAGGCAACCAGGCACACCCACCAGGGAGTAGGCTCCGCCAGGTGACTCCCCTGGAAACAAGGCCTGAGTCTTTTTGCTCACCTAACTGGCCTGGAAATGCACCCTGGTTTCTGTTTGCAGAAGCTGAAGCTGCTGCAGTGGAGGGAGCCTCCCTGAGCAATTCAAGCCCCAGGAAGAAATACCTTCAGATGTAGTGTGTTCAGGTCTCTTTTGATGTTCCCTGGGGCCTTCGGAAGAAAACGATTGAGATTCTAGGCCTGGGTGGCCTGACAGGAATCCTTACTTCCTCTAAGGGCAGAGTGTTCATGACCGCTGAGGGGCCCCAGGGTTGAGAGGGCATGGTATTAATATTTCTTAGAGTCGTTTTGCTTTCCCTACTCAGGATGCAGATTTGTTTAAAGGAACGTGTGTTGGGGGAGGACATGGGAGCGTGACTTCGCCTGGCTGTGGAGGGCAGGCATGACAGACTGACCGCCTGATAGGCATTTTGGCCCCTGAGCTGGGAGATGGCACTATTGCTTTTGTTTTGCAGAGAGCTCCCTGTGGCCTCTTTGCTCTGAGGAGCATGTGCATCTCAACCTGTGGGGTGCTGCCTAGCCAGGGGCCGGCTACTCTGCCTGTTCTAGAAAGTGTTGCCGTATATGATGTGCTGGCTCTGAAGACCCTTCTCCAGTGACTCGGCTGAGTCAATACCACCCTTGTTATTCCCACCCCCAAAGCCCACACTTTCTAGTCAGATGGAATATCTGAGGGTTCCCCGGACATGCCTCCCCACCCTGGAGTATGCCTGACTGCTCTGCCTAGCTTGCCTTTTCTCATTTTGCTTTTTACCATCCTGCCCATCCCTCAAGATCCAACTCACATATTAATGCTTCATTAATCCTTGCCCCAGAAATTGATCTCTCATTCTTTCAAGCTCTGTTATCATTTTATATGCCTGTCATGGCCCTTTTTTAATTCTCCCCTGCACAATAAATATTTATGTGTCAGCTTTTTCCCCCACCCAATTATATCACAAGTTTGTATGGCTCATAACTGTCTTGTAAATCCCAAGATTCTTCACAATAGGCTGATGGATGCTCACAGTGCATGTTGATGGAACTGAAGCCAAAACTCTCCATCCTCTGGGACATTGTATATTATAGGAAATAAGTAACATTGGGTGCAAAGTCATATAAAGCAGTGACAGACATACACAAAGAGTGCTATGTAGCTTTTGGTCCTTGGAACACACAGGGTTCTAAAGTAATTCCTGGCCAAGATGAAGATACTGAAACTCCCAAAGCACAAAAGAATCACTATCGTGATGTTGAAGAAAAACACGTGGCATAGACACAGAATTCCCCCTGGTGTGGGTTTTTATTCTAATTCCCTCCAGCCTATGTAAACAGTGCAGAGTGCAAACACATGGTCTGTTTGTTTCCCACTTGTTTGTTTGAGTATAAGTATAAATTAAATTTACCTGGAGGTTCTAACTCTTCTCTTCTTGCTTTTTTGCCTCAGCCCTGGACCCGTCCAAAGATCCCTGCCTGAAGGTGAAATGCAGCCCTCACAAGGTGTGTGTGACCCAGGACTACCAGACCGCCCTGTGTGTCAGCCGCAAACACCTGCTCCCCAGGTAAGCCAAGGGCTCCAAAGTGTTCTCCAGCCACCAGATCTGGGGTACCTGACCTCTGGCTGGGGGACAAGGGGGAGGCGGGAGACAGGTGTTTGCTGTGTCTTATGTGGTACATAGTACATGCAGTCTTGCTGTGGTATGCATCTCAGTTCTCAAACACATTTGCAGAGAAAGTTAACCTTTTAATTTCCTTTGAATCAACTTTATCTGACTCTGAGCCCTCATCCAAGCAGATGAACAGAAAACCCCTTCCTGGTCGTTGTGGGGGGCTGTTCTTCCTCCTTGGATGACCTCAGAATCCAGGAAGTTTCTCTTTAGTCTTCTGGTTGCCATATACATCCACCCACCCCATGATAATCCTTGAAGGTCCCTTGAAGTCAGAATTGGGGGTTTATCTGCTTCAGCACTCCATGGGATGTGGGAATCTTTGCCAGGCTGAGAGTCCTGGTTTGGGGTCCTGCTCCTCAAGACAGTCACACCAGTATTCCCCCTGAGAACGTGTCTTCCTGTTTCCTCAGGGCGAAGCACATGATGCTCCCTTCCCCAGCTCAGGGGGAAGTCTCTCCCTTCATCTTCAGGATTGTTAAAGTCTCTGTCCTGTAGCCCCGCCCATTCTGAGCATCTCCTGAGCTTCGTGGTGGTTGTTCCGTCGCCCAGTCATGTCTGACTCTTTGCGACACCATGGATTGCAGCACACCAGGCCTCCCTCTCCCTCACCATCTCCCAGAGTTTACCCAAGTTCATGTTCATTGCATCGGTGATGCCGTCCAGCCATCTCATCCTCTGACACTCTCTTCTCCTTCTGTGCTCAATCTTTCCCAGCACCAGGGACTTTTCCAATGAATTGTCTGTTTGCATCAGATGACCAAAATACTGGAGCTTAGGCTTTTACAAATGAGCCTTTGAATTCAGGCTACTTCTGCCTTCAGTCCTTCAGAAATACTTGAAGTAAGAAAACACACAGACACACACATGCACACACCCAACAGGCTTTCTTCAAGAAGGGGGTTGGATGGGATGGGGGTGGGAGAAAGGTGATTTCAGTGCCAGTCCCTCCCTTGTCCCTGTGCTGACTCTATAGTGGAGAGGTGCAGCAAGAGGCATTGGAGTTACACAGGCTTAGATGTTATCACTTGGATTTGGCTACTTTCTCAGCCAGTTACCTGCACTGCACCATAAACTTAGGCAAAGAAGAGTAGCCTTTCTGATAAATCTGCCTTGTTATAACCTTTGCCCTTTGGTTAGTTCCAATTTGACCCTAGGACCGTGCAGAATGAGTCCTATCCCATCTCTTTAGTTCTTGAAGCCTGAGCAATGCTTGCCCCTGTGGCTGCTCCTTTGGGGACATGCTTTTGAACATGTGTGGGGAGCTCCCATGCTCTGGCAGGCAGTCCAGCAGTGAAGGAGCACTTGGGGGTGGCCTGATAGCACAGAGCAGAGCCCTCAACCCCTCTGGCCCTGCAAACCCAGCATCTGTAGCCTCGGCCCTGGGCTCTGTGATCACCTAACAATAGTCAAGTTTTGTCTCCAGAAGACTGGGACTCAAGGTATTATAATATGCTTTGCTCTTCCCCTGTGTTCTCACTAGAATTAAAGCCAGATCTCACCCCTGAACCCTGTCTAGCAAATGCCAGGCATTGTGCTCAGAACCTGTATCCTTGAATTCTTCCAACGATTTTGTCAAGTTGGTGCTTATTTTTGTCTTCGTTCTAAAAATGAGAGAACTGAGGCAGAGAGAGGAGTTGGTCATTTGCTTGTATAGTTAGTAAGTGGCAGCTGTGTCGGGAACTGTCGAGCTCCAAAGTTTATGTTTTTCGTCAGTACGATGCA
This sequence comes from Cervus canadensis, assembly GCF_019320065.1. Classification (NCBI taxonomy): domain Eukaryota; kingdom Metazoa; phylum Chordata; class Mammalia; order Artiodactyla; family Cervidae; genus Cervus; species Cervus canadensis. The sequence goes on from NC_057389.1 coordinate 60,120,424, forward strand.
TTGGCCACATCATTTGATCTGTTTTGTCTATCCACTCATTCCTTGTCATTTAACAAAAGGTTTTAGGTACCTACTATGTGCCAGGCCTGTGTTAGGCCTTGAGGCTGCAGAGGTAAATAAGAGACCCTATTTCTACTCTCAAGGAAAATCTAGATCACTGCAGAGTGGGATGTGAAAAAGTATTTTTTTGCTGTTGTTCTTCAAAAGTCCTTCTAAGGCATATGTACCCTGAGAAAGCTCTCCTAGATTCTCCTGCCACACAAGACCTCTTCATTCTCTGAAGGACAAACAATGTGGTCTCTTTTGCTGCAAATACCAACTACTCCTTGTAATAGTGTTGTGTTGTTCAACCATCTGGTTTTATGTGTGTGTGTGTGTAACATGGACAGTCCATTCCCTGTTTCCTCCTGGAATATAGCCCTGTCTGTAAGTCCCAGACAAGAGACTTTTTGTTATAAGCTCAAATCTGCTTGAGACAGAGGCAGCAACCTCACTGGTATTCAGGCATATCTAGGTGCAAATGGTGCTTTTCTGGGCATGCCACGTTTCTGTTTGGAAACACCACCACTTTTTTGCTTGTGTTGAAAGTGTTCTCCTCATCTCTGGCATCTCTTGGTGGCTACAGAGTTACAGTGGCTAAGATCATAGATTTGGGAATAAGACCATTCTAGGCTTCATTCCTGGGCTGGTTACTTTCTAGCTGTGTGACCTGGGCAAGTTACTTGACCTTTCTGAATCTGGGCTTTCTCCACTCTAACTTGGGTTTAAAGAAAGTATTTACCCCCTTCCTCTTTGCCGTTTGCTGGGATACATCCTTTAGTAATTCTTGCAGAGAGGGTCTATGGGTGGTAAGTTTTACTAATCCTTGTATAAAACGTTTTGTGTGTATTTTTTTGTGAGCGGTCAGAAAGACAGCGGTACATAGTTTAGTGTCACGTAATGACAACTAGTCTTACGGTGACTACAGCAGTTGTGGTAATAGATATTACTATTGTCTGATTCATTCTGGAAGGCCAGCCAGAAAACCCCTCATTTGCATGCTCCTGAGAATAAGTAGCTCACTCCAGGCGCCCTGCCCACTGTCTTGTTCTGGCCTTTGGATTTCCTGCCCACGGAAGCCTGCTGCCCACTTTGTGATTCATGGCAGGTGAGGAGTTGGACAAAAACTGCATTTCTGATGATAGGTATCATTCATTGACTGGAAAAGCAGCTCAAAGAGGAGGCTCTGACTGAGGGGCATGCCACATCCTCCTCAGGATTGGGGAGGTGGCCGTGTCCAGGGGGTGCTCTGTGGTGGTGGTCTCTGCAATTGTGCCTGCCTCCCCTCCCCTCTGGAGGCTGAATTACTCAGCCCTTATCAGCCCCGTGCACACCTCTTCTTGGGTCTTGGACATCTTCCTGGATGAAACATCTGTCCTTCCACATTATACTTCAGGGATCCCCTCTGACCAGGGAGGCCGTGTTGACAACTCTTATTTATTTGTCAATCAGGGAAGTCATCTTTCTCTCTGTGAAACATCTGTAGGCAATCCCATCAGGCAGTCTGGCCTCTGCAGCAGCTCAAGGGGTAAATCCCGCCTGCCAGACAGTCAGGACCACGCACACATGGAGAGGCGGCTGGTCGGCCTGGGGCTGCTTGTGAGGCTGCGGACTTGGGTTGTCTTTGCAAGCAAGTTGAGATGGGAGGACTGTAAGCGCATCCACAAGAGAAATTCATTAGCTTTCTTTGCCCTTGGAGACTGAGTGGAGAAGCGGTTTGGCACACACATTTGTGACCACCTGGTGTCAGGGTGGCTGGACAAGCAATTTCAGTGCAAACACTCCCCCAGTATTAGAATGGTATTGGGCTTGTGGTTGGTTTCATTGAGAGACTTCAGCTAAACTCAGATTCTCTTTGGAAATTCTGCATTTTATCTCTTCCTGCTGTTGAGCTGTATTGAGTAGGGTGGGGAGAGGGTTAATTCTTGGTAGCATGTTCATCTTTTAGGTGCTCTAAGAGGGCCATTGATGCACTTAAGAGCAGTGTGAAGGAAACCTGGGGTCACGAAAGCTTCTCTTAGGTGACTTTTTCTTAACATTCTAATTTATTTTTGATATTACAGTAATTGAGGCTCATTACAGAAAACACTGAAAAATATAGACAAATAAAAAGAAACAGGAAACAAGCCATGGTCATAGAATCTAAAAATAGTAATTAAAATATTCCAGCACATTGCTTTCCATTCTTTCCTCTACTTTTGTCCATTGATTTGTTTTTGTCAAAACTTGCTTATCGAGTGGTGTATCCTGTTTATCCTGTATATAACAATTTACATTGGGTTCTCTTCAATTGATATTTACAGATAAGTATTTTATGATACCACAGCACTTTACAGATATAAATCTTAGTGATTATATAATGTACAATACTAAAAATAACTTGAAATGGATCACAGACCTAAATATAAGAGTTGAGATGATAAAGCTTTTAGAAGGAAGCAAGAGTAGTAACCTTGGGATTGATAAAGATTCCTTAAACAGAGCACAAAGAAACCATGAACTATAAATGCCAGAAAAAAAAAAGAAAATCACCAAATTGGATTTCATCAAAAGTAAAAACTTTGATCTTCAAAAGACACTGTTAGACTAATAAAAGGACAAGCCACACTGGGAGAAAATATTTGCAAAACATATGTCCAACAAAAGATTTGTTTCTAGAATATGTAATGAAAGCATATGTCCATGTAAAGGCTGACTCACAAATGTTCATAGCAGCTTTACTTGTAATAGCTAAAAGCTGGAAACAGCCCAAACATTCATCAACAGGTGAACAGATAACAAGTTGTGGTATATTCATTCCGATGGAGTAATACTCAACAATGAAAAAAAAAAAGAATAAGCTATTGATACATGCTACAGCATGGATGAATCTCATAATAATCTTGCTGAGTGACAGAGGACAAAAAATATGAATTGTATGATTTTTGTTTATATGGCATTGTGGTGGATATAAGCTAACCATTGGTGACAGCAGATCATGGTTTGTGTTGGGGAGTAGGTCATTGGGGTGCCTGAGCATTCTTTAATGTTTGACAATGCAAAATGGACCTCGGAGAAACAGTTAAGTCAAATTCTGGTCTTAGGTGCCAAAGATCCTATTGGCAAATCAGTTTAGGGAAGAAGAGTTTTTAGTACAGCTGTGTGTTACTCTTTCTAACTTAAGTTTTAAAAATATTCTCTCAGCTCTTCTTAAAGAGAATACCCTCTTAGGGTATGATTGATGAAAAAATGGACAGAAAGTCATACTACCTGCAGAGGGATCTGCTCTCAGGAATTCACTGCCAGTGGGATGGCTCATTCTGATTTATTGTTCTGGGTGGGCGAGAGATGGGGAGGGCTTCTCCCTACAGAGCGCTGAACATTGATTTTGCCTCTCTGTTGCCATTGATTTTCATTTGGAGAATGGAAAATTGAAGCATTTGTTTTAAGTCTTCCAGACAAGCTGCATTCTCAAATTCTGCACGTGCATCGTGAGTGACAGGGAAGGATGTCAGGGTGGGACTCTCGATGTCTGAGTGTACCCTTGGAAGCCTTCTGGGAGCAGTGGGGACTAATCTGTTTTTAAATACAGAGCCGACAGCTGGTCTTCCCAGTGGACCAGGCCCCTCTAACGTAATGGCCCTTTATCTCTACTTCCTAATTAACTGGAATAACAACGAATTCTCGGCACCAGTGAAGAATTCAGATCCAGTCGAGGCTGGCAGTGCAGTGGACCAATCTGAGAGCTCTCTGTCTTTTATGTGAACTTGAAAAACAGAATCAAAGTATCTGAGGTCAGAGAGAAGTACATCACAGGATGTGCCTCAAATACCAAACTCTCAGAGGATATTTGAAAGGATGACGGTTATTTCATCTCAGTTTTGTTTTACAACAAAGCACTGCCTCCTGCTACAGGGCCTTTGAACGGGTTGATTATACACACACGTGTCTGTCTCAGTTTGGGAGACACACAGCCACGTGGAAGGCAGGTGATTCCTTGGTACCTGAATGGCATTCTGGTGCTTCACAATTCCAGGCATTGTTTCCAGTTACCAAAGTGTAATCATGCCCACATTCCTTACTATAATTTTGTATGTATGCCACTCATGCCCTTTCTCCAAGGGGCCTACGAATTGCCTTGTGTTCTATGCTAGCCTTGAGGGATCTTTGTTTGCCATGTTGTCTAGGTAGGGTGCTAATGAGGGCTTGATGCTGTTTTTAGGCTATTTGTGGAATACGTGCAGTGGAGTTTTGAGTGTGGGCCCACTTCTGAATCAGTCACCTTTCTAAACAGAAAACCAACCACTGTGGTCTGTTGTTTTGCAAATGCCTTGCCGTGGGTGCTGAAGAAAACATAGAGAGAGTGGTTGGTCCCAGAGCTGCCGCTTGCTGGCCACCTACTGTTAACCGACCAGGGTTCTTGGCCTTCCCAATCAGAAATTGACTAGAGGCCAGACAAGAAACTCAGGCAAAGCTTTACTGGGGCCTCTACTGTAGCAGGAGGGAGCAAAAATAAAAAAGTTTCCCTTGCTTGTTCCTTATATGAGGTGAAGGTAGGGGTATGTCCAGGGGATATGTCCAGGGCTCAGGCCAGAGGGGTGGCTTAGGTGGTTTGCCCACCCCTTGGGTAGTGTTGTGTGCAGGGTGCATGGGCAGTAAGTACCCTGCTTTCACTGCCGACACCCTATTTTTGCTCCAGGCACTTCAAAAGTGGCAGTTGGGTTTTTTGGTATCTTGGTATCTTTTGCGTCCAGAATTTGCCCCAACTGCACATGCCCAGGGTTATTTTTAGTCCCTACAGTTTCTTTGTATTTCATTGCTGGAGGAGAGATGTGTCCGGGTGCAAGCACTGCAGCAAGGGTCCCAGGTCCCAGCCTGTCTCACTCCTGTGTTCAGCTCACTGAGCAAAAACGCCCTTATGGATTTCCCAAAGGACTCTGTAGGTCTGTATTATGATCCCCATTTTACAGATGGGATTGTTGAGTTTCCGTCAATAACTCCCTTGGTTGCATAGGGCCATAATGGGCAGATTTGGAACCAGGATGGAGGGACACAGCCCCCTCTGCTGTGGAGCCATGGGTATGAGCTCTAGCTGGCTAGTTCACTTTTACCTGCAGTGCTGTGGCCCAGGAGTTGATCTGTCCCTAATCCTAGATCCCCTCCACACACACGCCTGGGAACTTCGCTCCTGAGTCTTTCCCCTTATAGAGGAGTTGGTGGGGTGCTCGGCTATTAACCCCATTTCCTTCTTTCTATGCCAAAAGCAGTAATTCTGGATTCGTTTTTCCTCTCTGTGGTTTTACCAAAAGCAATCATTCAAACTACATGTCACTTAAATACAGAGATAATTAATGACTTTAAGCCAAAGCTGTTTTTTCAAAGGAAAGAAGTACCATATGCCTCCACCCCTGAGGACCCAGATGCTTCTGAGGGCTTCACTAAGCAAGACTGAACAACTCATGCAAGCCAGTTAGCTTCTCCCCCACTTTGTTTTCCTCTCTGAAGCAGAAGGTATTGATTAGATGCGCTTGAGGACCAAAGCAGCAGAGAGTTAAAAACAATTCATAATGGAGATGAGAATCATCAAGTGGAATCTCTAGTCCCTTGGAGCCGGGAGAGGAGTGAGAGGCAGACCTTTACATTGGAAGGCAGATTCACTAGGCAAGTTTCATAAATACATTAAAAATACATAAAAATCACATCCGCCAGGAAAATGTCCTAGACCCATATCTTGCCCTGCCTTGGCTTCCTTTCATTTCTTTTTTTTTTTTTTAAACCATACTGCCGGTGCCAAAGCAGAGTTATGTCTGAAGACAGGGTGGATGAGGGCAGGGTTACTTAGTGAGGCCTCTCAGTCAGTCTCATGGTCTTCTGCCTGACTGGGCAGTTTCTGGGTGTAGCTCTCAGGGACTGGATCCTCTGCCCTGCGAGAATCCCCTCTAGCACCCTCTGCCAGCCTGCCATCCCCACATCCTGGCTGCACTGCTAGAGAAGGCAGTTCAGTTCTAATGGATCCAAACCAAAGGAGCCTTGTCTCTTCTTTCTCTCTTTTTTTTGATCCTGATTCTATCTGGAGGAGATGGAAAATGTTTTATGGTGGAATTCTCTGAAGACACACGTGCCCAGATGCAAGGCTGCTGGAGAGCTAGTGAGCCAAGCGTGTGTGGAGATGGAGTGGCTGTCGACAGGGACTGATGGAGCGTGGCTCTCTCATCCCCTCCCTGTCTCTGTCGTTTTGCAATCAATAAGTTGTGTCCGACTCTTTGTGACCCCATGGACGGTGGCAGGCCAGGCTTTCCTGTCCTTTACCATCTCCTGGAGTTTGCTCACACTCATGTCCATTGAGTCACTGATGCTATCCAATTATCTCATTCTGTGTTGTTCCCTTCTCCTCTTGTCCACAGTCTTTCCCAGGGTCAGAGTTTTTTCTAGTGAGTTGGCTCCTTTCATCAGGTGGCCCAAGTATTAGAGCCCTTAGCATCAGTCCTTCCAATGAATATTCAGGGTTGATTTCCTTTGGGATTGACTGGTTTGATCTCCTTCCTGTCCAGGGGACTCTCAAGGGTCTTCTCTAGCACCACAGTTCAAAAGTATCAGTTCTTCGGTGCTCAGCCTTCTTTATGATCCAACTCTCACATCCACACATGACTATTAGAAAAATCATAGCTTTGACTATACGGACCTTTTCAGCAAAGTAATGTCTCTGCTTTTTAATATGCTGCCGAGGTTTGTCATAGCTTTGTTAGAAAGCATTAAGCATGCCTCCCTGCTCTGTAGTTCTGCCCCAGATCACTGGGCTGCAGTTGCTTTGCTTCTGTTGCTGTGCTCCTTGGTGCTCTTACATATTAAGGAATGCATGGTGGTGGTTTAGTCACGAAGTCACATAGAGTAACACATTTCGTGCATCAAATTAGAAAAAAAAGGAGGTTGAGGTGGGTGTGCTTGATTTGGAGAGGTCATGGCGAGGTGTGATTTCCATCGGGGCTCAGGGTATGCTGACTGGCACACAGGTGTGAGTTGTCATATCATCCCGTCCACCCTTAAACAAGAGGCAGCAGACACACCTAAGCCACCGGAGACTCATGGCAGGTGTGTGCCGCCTGCCCATTCTTGGCCGCTTTTCAGGGTCTGGAGAGAGCAGTGCCCTGTGTCCAGGGGAGCAAGGTCAGCGGGGCCTCGGGACACAGCATCGTCTTCTTTTACAGAATTGGTCAGGCTGGTTTTCCCACTGTCACTTACTTCTGTTTTAGGTTTTTTAAACTTCTTTCCTTCGCCTTTGTTATTAATAAATCTACTGTGGCCTGCTCACTGCTCTGCTGAAACTCATCAAGATCGCAACTCACAGGTTTCTAGTTTAAACACTTTATATCAGATTAATTCAACCAGTGAACCATGAAAGACGTTCTTTATGGATATCAGGCACCAGACTAGGGCCCATCTGGGGCACTGACCATGAGGGTTCTGGGGCCAGAAAATGGACTCGGGGTGATTTAGATGGGTGTCTGAGGCTATCTTTAGATGTACTTTTGTTTTAAATAGAATGTTCTCAAGCTAATGTCCGTCTTTAATGTTCCTCACAGAGGGGATGGGCAGTCGGCAAGGCCTTCCATGCACAGAGGGACAGGAGAGATGAAAGTTAATTGGTTTGAGGACCTTGGTACCTTTCCAAGGCACACTCTTAAGTGATGTTTTTCACGGGTACACATTGAAATGAATGTGGTTGTCTTACTGAGACGTGAAAGGCCCCTCTTCCAGCCTGTCTCGTCCATGGTCTTGCTGCAACCTGGGTGCTGGGTGCCCTGCTTCCCACTCAGCTGACTTGAGGGCGAGGCAGGAGGCTCTGGCTCAAACCTCACGGCTCTGAAGATTCCCAAGTGGAGGGCCAAGTGACAGGGCTCCCCTCTGGCCTGGAGCTAGTGTCCTTCTCTTTTCAGGCACCAGGGAGGTTATCTGTGAAGGTGATGGTGATGAAGGGATTTCGGGCTTGAGTCCCTCCTGTTGCAGGACTGTCTCTCAGAAAGGGGCTTCTGCACACTGGCAATGGTGTGTTGCTGCTGCTCTTCAGCCCCTCAGTCGTGTTGGACTCCTTGCGACCCCATGGACTGTAGCCTGCCAGGCTCCTCTGTCCATGGGATTTCCCAAGCAAGAATACTGGAGTGGGTTGCCATTTTCTTCCCCAGGGGATCTTCCCAACCCAGGGATTGAACCCACATCTCCTGCTTGGCAGGCGGGTTCTTTACCACTGAGCTGCCTGTGAAGACCTGGTGATGGTGGGTTAGAGGTCATTAATTCAGATTCCATGAAATTGGAGTCTGTGATAATTTCTTTAACAAGTATTTATGGTGCTTTTCACTTGCCAGACTCTGTTTGGAATTCTGTGATGAATAGACACAGTCTACCCTTGTGGAGATTAAAGTCTACTGGAAAAGACAGGTATAAAGGAAGTATATAAATCGTGCTAGGTATTAAGTAGGATAACAGCAGGGTACCATAAGAGAGATTCACTTTAGGTTGGTTGAAGGGGATGAAAGGTGTAAGGTGCCAGCTGGGGAGAAGGTACAGAGCAGGAATAAGAGGTCTTGGAGAGCGGAACAGCCTTTGCAAAGGCCTTGGCTCAGAGAAGGGGAAGGGCCTTGGTGTCCTAGAGGAAGAAAGAGGAGAGAGGCCTGGGCTGCAGAAAGGCGGTGACAGAGGGGGCCTGACTATGAGCACCTGAGGAGGGAGGCAGGGCCAGAGCGTACAGAGCTTTGAAGGCCGCAGACAGGGTCGGCTCTCAGGCCAGGTGTGAAAAGAACTTTTATGTGGCTTTACACTAGAGAGGGACATAGTGTTGTAGCTTAGGATGGACTGAGTTTTTAAATTACTTTTTAATTATAGTTTATTGCAAAAGCTTTCAAGAAAGCATCAGAATAAAACTACAATTGTTTATGAATTGAAGAAAATTTAAAAGGACCATTGTTAAAGATCTGGTCGATTTTTTTTTATTATTGACAAGAAAATGTGGACTGAATTTTCTTGAATTCTTTTTTTTTTTATTATTATTTATTTTTTTAAATTTATTTATTTATTTTTTTCAGTGGGTTTTGTCATACATTGACATGAATCAGCAATAGATTTACACGTATTCCCCTTGAATTCTTATTCTTAAAGCCAGATTGTGTGCTATGTGAGAAGAGCTGGAAGACTCTAGGTGTGAGTGTGTGTGTGTGTGTGCGCACTTCCCTCATTGGAGCTTGTAGCCTAGGGGAGTAGGAACACAGATGCATATAGTCTAGGCTAGCAGATCAAAATCCTATAAACTAAAGTTAAAATTTCAAGAAGGAAGCAGCCACTCACAGCTGCAGTTGGGGCTGGGCAGGGAAGGGGCAGCACACACCAGTGGTATTTACCATTTTCCTAGGAGTTTGAAAGTGAGTGGAGACTCTGGCTCAGACACTTTGTGACTTACTCAATCCTATACAACCTTTATGTGGCAGAGATGGGGGACCAGGGCAAGGCTGCTCGAAGCCCATCTTTTGTATAAGGGCCTCTTAGACTTCCAGACACTTCCCTACACGCAGTCTGCATTTTCTCATCAGAGGATAACTTTAAAATGGTGGAACGTAGTAGGTGTTCAATGAAAGTTAGCCTCTCATCTGAGCCTCCAGATGCTCAAGGAACCAGCAGGTGGAGTGATGATTCTTGCCAGGCTCATGTGAGTTCACATCTGCCAAGGCCTTACTGTTTGTCATGTGGGGGTTGGTGTCAGTTGTCATGATTAGTGAGTACCCTACCAATAGAGTATATCTCCTACCCCCACTCCACCCTGATCATGCTCATCCCACTGACTCATAATACCTAGTTCCCTCTGGAGTGTAACTCCAGGTCTTCACACCCTGCAGGTATTCGCAACATACTTCATGGATGAATGAATCAGTTAAGTCACAAAAGGAGCTGGAGGTGCAGGGCCAGGCTGATGGACTTACTTAGGAGCTCTGATGGGTCAGCCAACTTGCACAGTGATGCTGCTGGTGAGGGTTAAGGCCCTTCATATCAGGAGGGCAGGAGTGTATCATATTTCCCTTTATCTTCTGCATAGCACCTACCACATTCCTAAACACCCAGAAAATACTAAGAAGTGCCTGTTACCCTGGAGGTAACCTGTATGTCACTGTGGTGTGGAAGTGGCCCTATTCTTGGGGGAGGCATCATACCCTGACTCTGCTCCCTGCCCTGACTGTCTGGCTGGCAGCTTCCTTAGAGCCCACCCTTTCTCTGTGCTGTGTGACTAGATATATCTGAAGGTCAACCATCCTCTGGAGCCACAGACTTGGCCTTGTTGATGGTCGGGTATCATCCATCTCATCTACCCCTTGGGTCTCAGAGCTGGAGGTCTGTGTTTGCTGAAGACTGCAGAATGGCCTTTGGATCTACCTTCAGGAAGAAAAAAGGAGAAGGGCACCTACTGGGCATGTACTCTGCCAGCCATCACAGGCCAAGCCTGCATAGCTTTCCACGACTCCATTGTGGTTCTTGGTGACTGGACTAAATTCACTGTCTTGCTTCATCCAGGAGGCTTGCAGGCTCCAGAATCTCCTACATCTGAGGTCTGCCTCTGCTCCTTGGCCCTTGAGATTGGCCCTTCCTGTCCTTGAGAATAAGCTAGGGGAGAACTACTCCAACCTAAGGTGCCCACTCAGCCAGTAAGAAACTTGAGAAGACAGCAGGTAGCAGTCTCGAAGGTCCATCCTCTGTCCTGGGGAGAAGCGTGGTGCCAGGAGGCTGAGTGAAGAGCTTCCCACCCCAAGGGAAGGGGCTTGGCCCACAGTTGCTGCTGTCTGCCCCCCATGTGGGCTCACAGAGTACCTGCAAACTGGCACATACTGGAGTGACCCTTGATTTCCTGCTCATCTACTTGCTCTCTAACTTCAGCAATTTTTCCATGTGCCTTTTTTTTTTTTTTAATTTCATGTTATGGGGTGAAATTGGCTTGGTGCTCTTAAAGACTCTGCTGATTACCCATGGACCTTTGGTGGTGAATCTAAGCACTTTACTTTGCAAATCTTGGTAGCTATCTTCATAACAGAGAGTTGGGATAATGAACCAATGCTTCCTGCAGGGTGCAAATTGGTACAACATTTCCAGTGGGTATTTTGGCCTCATTGGCCCCTTGGTTCCATTTTGGACACCCTATCTCATGGAAGCAAATACAGATACATGTATATATTTAAGGATGTTCAGTGTACTTGACTACAATATGAAAGAAATAGAAACAACCTCCTCATTATCCATCATATATAAGAATGCTTACAGAAATCAGCGTGTGCCTTTTGTAGAATCCCCTTCCTCCAGATGACCTCTGCTTGAACTCTTGTGGTACTGGGAGCCTCCATCCCCAACCTTCTGAGATGGAACCTCTGTCCTTGGACAGTTCTCACTGTGTGAGATGTCTTCCTTGTACTGAGTCAGAGGTTTTCTGTTAGTAACCTCTATACATTGGTCCAGGTTCTGCTCTGGAATAGCATTTGGACACAGGGTTACTGCTCTCTGTGCCGATACATCCTTGAGCATCTTTTCTGTATGTGGGAGGAGCTGGGGACCTCAGTGAGCATAGTCCAAAGTGGCCAGTGATAAAGGGCTGTGGGGCATCAACAGTGGACTGGGGACAATGGCCATGGGACAGATGTGCTTGAGGGGAGGGAAGGGACTGTTTGAGACATCTTCTAGGAGGGGTGGCTGTGGAGCTGGTCCTTGGGAAAAGGTGAGAGGAACCTGGAAGGAGAAGGTGTTGGGAAAGCGCAAGACCAAGAGAACTAGGCTTCATCCTTGGCCTCCCCACCCAGAAAATCCCCTACCAGTGAGGGCTGCTGCAGAGGTGAGGAGTTTGTCAGTGGCTCCAGCCTTGGCTTGGCGAAAGCTTTCAGATCAAGTGAAGGTTACGATGTGGATGTGACTGTGCTTGCGTTCTGCAGTACTGGTGGTGAGTGGTGTCGTGTTGATAGTTTGCAGATATTGGTGCGCCACTGAACCTCCTTGGATCCATGTCTCTATCAGCTTCCAGCCTGCCTCCTGTTGTTCAGTCTCTAGTCATGTCTGACTCTTTGCAACCCCATGAACTGTAGCACGTCAGGCTTCCCTGTCCTTCACTGTCTCCCAGGGTTTGCTCAAACTCATGTCCCTTAAGTCAGTGATGCCATCCAACCATCTTGTCCTCTTGTTATCCCCTTCTCCTCCTGCCCTCAATCTTTCCCAGCATCAGGGTCTTTTCCAATGAGTCGGCTCTTCGCATCAGGTGGCCAAAGTATTGGAACTTCAGCTTCAGCTCTGGGCCTGACCTAAAGAGGCAACGTCCCTAATGCCATCTACCCTCCTCTGTTTAATTTTGCTGACTTATTCTTCCTATAGTAGGTCATATGTAGCCCTCCCACAATGGGCTTTGTTGCTGGTGACTGGAAAACAAATGTGGCACATGTGTTTGGACACAGGGTTACTGCTCTCTGTGCCGATACATCCTTGGGCATCTTTTCAAGGTCCAAAACCCTTCCCTTGTGCACATGTCCCATAATAATGAATCGCCTCCCAGGAATGTAAGAATGTATTTTCAAAGATGACATCACAGAGCCAGTGACGGAATTGCATGTACCTGCACTCAGCCTCATGTGCACACCTGAGCTCACACACACTTAGCTGGAAGCTGTGGTAGCAAAACCCTCAGTACTTCTGCTCCCTCCTGCAGAGAGGGAGGATCAGGAATGCTCAGGGAGGGAGGCAGTGGAAATTCTCAGCCCTAGGCTTACTTGCGTAACATTTGATTTTTTTCTCAATTAGTGTGTCCATTGCTAAAAGATTTCCTCTAAGGTCTCAGGGCTAGAAAGGGACCTTGCTTTCTTGGACCAGCAAACAAAGACAATCAGCAAACAAGAAATCAAATGGGGATGCCAAAGGTCTGTGGGTAATAGTGACAGTTTCTCTTCTGCTCCCTTTTAGGGAGAAATGGATTTTTAAAACAGTACATGGCTATCCATTATCCTAAGGGAATAAAGGAAGCTTAACTGTTCACTTACATTTCCCTAATAGCTGCTATTACACTGCTGGCTTAGCACTTTTCATTAACAAAGCAGAATTTTAGTTGTGGCCTGTAAATGTCTCTCTGTATGTGTGTGTGTGTGTGTGTGAGCACATGTGCACAGACTGCACAGACTAGTTTTGCACGCAGGCCTCAGTGGCCAAGCTCTTCAGCAAGCTGAACTCTGAATTAAAACCCCACCTTTTCTGCCTCCCAGCCCCTGGTGCCACTGGCCATGCTCTGTTGTTCGTCTTAATGGAAGGTGACTGCAGACAGAGTCTCTGAGCACTTAGTGGAATTTACATAATCACATCCGCCCACTAATCCTCATGATCTGGTCAGGAGACGCTTGAGGGCATTGTGAGTTTAGGTTTGATGAGGATCCCTGGACATATCTGTTTGGTTTCAAATATAAGGAAACCTTGATTCACGTAATGTGCAGAAATGGGAGGACACAAGAGATCTGGGTTTATAATCTGGCAACTTCCTTTCCTTTTGGCCTTTAGCCATTGGCCCACAAACTGCTCCTGACACTCTTAAATGTAGAATGGCCTGAGGGTGGTGATGTGGGTCCTGAAATAAATAGCGAATGTCTTGCCGTCAGAAATTTTCTTGAGCAAGTCAGCAGTCTGTGAGACTCTTTGGGCTTCCCTGGTGGCTCAGTGGTAAAGAATCCGCCTGCCAAGCAGAAGATGTGGTTTCAATCCCTGGAGGAGGGAATGGCAACCCACTCCAGTATTCTTTCCTGGAGAATTCCATGGGCAGAGACTCTTTACTGTCTCAAGATGTGAGTAAGAATAAAAACAGTTAAGGTAACACCTATCCCAAATAAATTCAGTCATTCAGAAAAATTAAATATCATTATGTTTACAAAGGATTGTTATATGTAATATGTGTTTTAGGAAGTACATTTAACACAACGCTAGTATTATCTTTGAATTCTTTACCCAGTTACTGGCACATAGTAGGTATATTGGGTTTCCCTGGTAGGTCGGTCAGTAAAGAATGTCTGCAATGTGGGAGACCTGGGTTCGATCCCTGGGTTGGGACGATCCCCTGGAGGAGGGCATGGCAACCCACTCCGGTATTCTTGCCTGGAGAATCCCCGTGGATAGAGGAGCCTGGCAGGCTACAGTCCATGGGGTCACAAACATTTGGACACAACTGAGTGACTAAGCATGGTGCAGCGCAGTACGTTTATTATGAATGTTTAGTAAATAGACTGTCTCCAGGATCCTAATCACCTTTGGAATAATTATACCTTCAGCTTTGATAGCTTTGCTTAAATAGTCCCTGAAAATACAGTAATGTGGAAACTTAGTTCAAATAGATCTGACCTGTTGGTCTTCACTAGAAACTTTGAGTATTCCCCGATGCTTTTATGCAGATGAACCTCCTTTATTCAGCCCTCCTTCCTGCACCTGAAAGATCTTTCTTCTGTTTCAATCACCTTGGCTTTTTCAAACATTACTGGAGAGATGCAGGGCTGGCAGTGAGGGGTAGGCTTGACAACATGCATTTCTTTAAAATTTCTGAAAATGCCATCCATGCTTAGATTTTGAACAGATTAAACCAGCAATACCTGGTCTAGAGTCAAATACTAGACATATGGAGTAACAGAGCTGAAGTTTCCTTTCTCATACCCTCAGTCCCACTTGGCCGAGGGTGTGTTCCCTGGTATGTGCCCTCTTAATGCATTTTAAGCTCTTTTCTACATGCACATACAATGTTTTTGGAAACTCTCCTCTGGCTATTGAATCTTGTCATCTTTGAAGGTTAGATGCTTTTCCAGCTGCCTGGGCCATTACACAGCTCAGGTGAAAGGCAGGTCACGGAGGCTCAAGTTGAAATGAATTGCAGACCAGAGGTTGACATTTACACACACACAGAGATGTTCCTGCTTTTGGAATTGCATCCATAACAGCCACATGTCTTTTTGGTGGCCCTAAAAACTTTAAAAATACATACTTTTCCTATGGGTTTGAAGGTGCTTTAGTAAGCTGATGTGGTGGTGGCTTGGAAGTATGCCAGGGCATTGAGGGCTTTCTGTTGATTCTGGCACCTGCTGTCTCTTCTAATGCATTTGAGCCTTGACCTGGGAGATATCACACGCTCAGCCTCCTTACTTGGGCCAAACCAGATGGAATGAAGCCACACAGGGTGCTGGCTTACCATGAGTGATGTGCAGGCCTGAATCAGTGAATTAGTAGGTGCTTCTCCCTGACGACCAGGGTCCACCTTGTGGTCTTGGTCCTTCCCATCCAGTAGGTCTGCTTTGCTCACAAAGTCTCCCTGGCTCACTCCTCACACTTTCCCCCATTTCTACCATCACTTTTCTCCTCCTTGGAGCTGCTGGCAGGTGTGAATGTGACAGTTCATATAAAGGGCCTGGAACATTGTGAGAGCTCAGAACATGTTACTTACTCTTGCTGGTAGTAATAATAGTACCAGCAGAATAATAAGGCCTCAATAAATGTTTAGCTGCTATCATCATTATTATACATTTGCCCTTTAAAATTTTAAGCTTCTGTAAACAGCTTGTGTTTGCACCACATGAGTTCCTGGTGGTGCTTACAACACTCCAAGGTGCTCAACAGTTACTCCACAGAGACTGGGCATTTCTTCCACAGTTCTCTAATAGGCATCTGTTTATTAGGAAACCTGAACTCTCTCTGGACAGGATCTTATATCTGGGACCTTCTTCATTTGGGAAAGAGACTCCTGAGCCCACAGATACCAGGATGTAGCGTGTCTCACGTGGGAGTCTGTCTCTCTCACAAAGCAGCTTTTGAAATGACACAAGCCATTATACTCCTCTTGTGTCATTTTATGACTTAGTATAATGACTCAAATAACCCTAACAATGGAGGAATTATAGCTTCATTTTACAGGACAGATTATTTCAATGGTTAACATATTTTCCCTTTTAATTAGCATTCATTATTTTGTCTCTGGTTCAACATAGTCACCATATCAACTATCTGAGTATCTTCCATCCTTGTTTCAGAAGCAATTAGTTCTGATTTTGCAAACAAGTTCAATCTTGGTTTTCAATGGGCAGTTTGATATTAACGTGAAAGTAAGATGCAGTGATCCTGGCTGCCAGTGAACAGACACTGTGAACACTGGAAAGGGTTCGCTCCTGGGTGGGTTCTCCAGGCCTCTGGGCTGACAGGTCTGCCATAGAGATTTTTTTTTTTTTTTTTAGGGTTTGCTTTGGAATTCTTTTTTTTTTTTTTAATTTATTTATTTATTTTTTCAGTGGGTTTTGTCATACATTGACATGAATCAGCAATAGATTTACACGTATTCCCCATCCCGATCCCCCCTCCCCCCTCCCTCTCCACCCGATTCCTCTGGGTCTTCCCAAAAGTGCACCAGGTTCCCGAGCACTTGTCTCATGCACCCACCCTGGGCTGGTGACCTGTTTTCACCATAGATAATATTCATGCTGTTCTTTCGCAACGAGAGAGCCACAGAGTTTCAAAAGTCTGTTCTGTTTACTTCTGTGTCTCTTTTTCTGTTTTGGGCATATAGGGTTGTCGTTCCAATCTTTCTAATTCCATATATAATGTGTTAGTATGCTGTAAATGTTCTTTATCTTTCTGGTTACTTCACTCTGTATAATGGGCTCCAGTTTTCATCCATCTCATTAGACTGGTTCAAAATAATTCCTTTTTTAATGGCTGAGTAATATTCCATGGTGTATATGTACCACAGCTTCTTTATCCATTCATCTGCTGATGGGCATCTAGGTTGCTTCCATGTCCTGGCTATTATAAACAGTGCTGCGATGAACATTGGGGTGCACGTGTCTCTGGAGAGATCACAACAGACAACACTGAAATACAAAGGATCATAAGAGACTACTACCAGCAGCTCTATGCCAATAAAATGCCATAGAGATTTGATGAGAGAACAAAGACAGGTCAGAGAAGAAGGGGCTGGGACTGGTTAAGCAGACCTGTGCTTTTTTCCTTCTATAAAATGGGTTAATGACAGCATCTACCGCCAGGGGGTCATTATGGGTGAGGAGTAAGGGAAGTGTGCTCAGCATTTAGAGAGATGTGTAGCAGTCATGTAAAACAGCTGGAGTGCTGCTGCTACTATTTGTGATCCGGAATTTGCTTTCCTCTTTTACCAGCTGTTCATATGCAGAGTAAAACAGTTCTGTCAAAAGTTATGCAAACATGTTTAGAATGCACAGTGTATTGAATAAAATGAAGTGGTCTTGTCTTCTTCAAAAACTGAAGAAAAAGTCAGCAGTTCTACAGACAGTCTTAGCGGCCCCCAGCCCTGCTGCATCGTGCAAGTATTTTTGATACACAATGTTGAATTTCATCTTCTGGGATTGATATCAGGAAGTTTATACTGGCATATATATTTATTGCTGGAAAAATTACTGTGGAAGTCTTTGTTCTGATACTGCTTTACTGTGGGCCCTGATTATGACCCTATTCTGCCCATGGTCAAATGAAATACTGTGTTACAACTCATGTCATCAAAGATTCCCTTGCTTGTCACATGGGGAAGTGGCAGGGTTTGTGACCTGCCTCGAGTGGTGAGGGTTGGGATCTTGGAGTGAGGAGTGGCAGGGTCCAGTGGGAGGCAAGAATGGGAAATGCCAAAAGGTAGACTTGAAGGTTAAGGTCAATGTTACCAGGAACTAGGAGAGGGAAGAGCAGTCACGATCTGGTCTGTCTTGCTTGTAGTTATTGTCATCTTATAAGAATGTAGTCGTCACCCACTCTGCTGCCAGTGGTGAGTTGCTCTTGTAAATAAAATGAATATTAATAAATGTATTTGCATAGTATACCTTATGGAAATCCTCTGAGTGGTGTTCCAAAAAGTAGTTTTAGAACAAATGTCAACACACGATTCTGTGCCGTGCTGTTAGCTTGCTAGGAGGTCCAAGTATCACAGTATTTGAACACCACCCACCAGTGTTTGCTGGCAATTTCTAGTATTTGAATTTTCACTTTAAGCTACATTTCTTTATAAATACTACTAAACTTAAAAAACACTCAAATATAGTATTGAGAAGAATATAGAAAAAATTATTTCAGCAACACTTAAGATTTCTTGAGAATTCTCATTTTTCATTCCCAAATTGGAAAATTATTATCAGTTGGGAATTTGGAACCTGTGCCTTGGAGGTCCTCTCCTGGCTTTTGAGGCAACCCACTTCCAAAAGATGGGGAGTTCCTTAGCCCTCAGATATACAGGAGAGTCCTCTACCTACTTCCCTGCTGTCTTTAGACATTTTTGCTATTTGTTTTTCAAGTCTGAATTAGAATTTCTCAGTCTATTGAATTCTTGCTGCTTAAACCACATGCTATTTTTGTCTTCCAGTTAGTGCTAATAATTTCCAGAAATAAAAGAAAATTCTGAAGGTCCAAATTAATAAATTCATGTATTTCACTGAGCACACCCATGTACCAAGGGTCAACCATGTTTCCAAGCCCCAGGATCACAAATATGATTAAGGCCCAGTCACTCTCCTTGAGGAACATGCAATTTATTGGGGAAGATAGACACACAGTGAACTGCTTTGTGCTGTGGTGACCATCACAGTTGGATATGAACATGATTAATGCTGGGCTTCCCCGGTGGCTCAGTGGTAAAGAATCTGCCTGCAATGCAGGAGACATGGGTTCAATCCCTGGGTCAGGAAGACCCCCTGGAAGAGGGCATGGCTACCCAGTTGAGTGTTCTTGCCCGGAGAAGCTCGTGGATAGAGTTGCCTGGCGGACCACAGTCCATAGGGTTGCAAAGAGTCAGACACAACTGAAGCTACTGAGCATGCTCACATGGTTAATTCTTCCTGGGTAGGGCTCCCAGGGAGAAAAGAAACTCCATAGGAAGCAGTCGATTTGAAGCTTGGACAAGGGGCAGACATTTGCTATATAGGTAGAAAGCATTTATTTACCAAGTCATACAGATTCGAGTTAGCATGACACATGTAAGGGGCTGATGTGGCTGGCTTGGGATAGAATCAGTAGGACTTGAGTGATGGGGAGAAGTGGTGAGGGCAGGGAGGGGAATGTCCAGGATGGGCTCCAAGGCTTTTAGCTTGGGTGTATCCCAGGTCCTGTCTGAATCATAGTAGCGTCTTAACATTGACCCAGCCTAATAAAGATGCTTGCTTACAGACTATTTGGGGACCACAGGCGATCACAGGATCATGCTGGACTGGGAGTGCAGCCTGCCTGCCTGTGGGAAGGGCCCTGGGTGGCTTCCTGGGGGAGGGGAATTTTGAACTGGGCCTTGAAGAAAGCCTTATGAGGCAGGCAGGAGTGAAGGGGAGAAACGCGGGTGGAAATGAACATGTTTCAGATCTGGGAAAAATCCACATGATGGCACCGAGTTCTTTGGTGGGCTCTGGGAAGTAGCAAAGAGTGGCTTGAGCAAAAATATTTGGTGTCAGTGGTCAGCGTATATGTACACATGTGTGCATGCATACATGGGTGTGTGTGTTTCCATGTTTGCATGCAAGAATGTGTGTGCATGGGGTGTGTGTGTGTATGTATGTATGGGGGTGTGTGTACATGGTATATGTGTGTATGTACATACATAGGTATGTGTGTGTATGCATGGTTGTGTGTGGTGGAGGCTTGTGGGGGAAAGTGGACAGACAGTGGCCCAGTGAAAATAGGCTCGGTCAGTTTAACACCGAAACTAGAAGTTCAGACAGGCCCTAGGAGGTGAGAAGATGGAGGCTTTAAGCATGGGAGTCACATCATCAGATTTGTCCTTAAGAATCATCACTCTGCTTCAAAAACATGCACACATGCTGGGAATTTTGGTAAACTTGAAAAAAAAAAAAGATTAAGGATAAGCAATTGACTGAAAGAGAGGAAGCAATGCTGGTGATCTACTGATTGCCTTCCCTTATCAGTTGAGATTTTCTGTGTGGGGCCGTGAATAGGGTAGGAGGCATGGCTGCCCCCAGCACCAGCCAGTCTGGGGTGGAGTTAGGGTTTTGAGGCCAAAGGGAGGGCTGGCAGGACCTGCCTCCCAGACTAAATTGCTTGTGTTGCCCCAGTTGATGAATGTCTGTGACAATGGGAATAGCAGTGCCATCAAGACACCTTCATCGGATTTCACTCTCCATTGACTCAAGAAGTGAAATATCTGAGAGTCTGAAAGCTTAGTCCCTTGCCTCACCTGGGTTGGTTATTTTTTTATGGTTTGCACTGAATTGCGGGGATTGAAATATATACACAATAACCAGGGAAGTTATGCTTCCTTGGGCTCACATCTACTTGTACATTACTTTGTGCAATTTGGCCTCTGGACCAGACTACTGGTTTGGGTGCCATTTTTTCACGAGTCCTAGTGGAATAAGAAACACTTGGGTTTGTCTGAATGTAACAGGTATGCTTGTGTCGTTAGAATTGGGAAAACTCAGCATGGTTTGGCCTTTGTACCTTCAGTCCCCAGGACATCCCAGGGTCAGAGGTGGTTCCTCCGCCTGGCATGGGGTATGAGAGAGAGCTTCCTCCTCCACAGGTGTAGAGTCAGGGACAGTGTTTCAGAAGGGCTTTTTTATATTCAGTAAGACTGAGCCCTGATGGTGAAAATATAGTCTTTATATTCAGTAAGACTGAGCCCTGATGGTGAAAATATAGATGCCAAAGTAGGGAATCAAAATGGTCCGAGAGAAATGCAGTCAATTTCAGGGTAACTTCAACCTGACAAATGTACATGAAGTAACTTGGCTGTATTTCTTTGTGACACTGGGCACGTCACTTCTGCTATTCACTTGTGTGTCCAATTCCTCATTTATAAACTAAAGTCCTTAGACTAGATTCATTTTAAGGGATTTTCAGGCTCAGATAGTCTGTGATTTTGTGATTAACTGCTAGTAACCACTGCAGTGGTCGGCAGGGGATCCACCCACTCACCCAACAAGGCTATATTGAGCATCCTTGATGCACTGGACCACGAGGAAGCCCTAGAAAGCCTCATCTCTTTGTCTCCCCTTAATGTACTTAATGGTGAAGTTCAGGTCCAGAGACAGGGATGACCCATCATTATTGGCTGGTGATTAGTAGGCAGTTCTATCTTTTCCTCAGTGCCAGTGACTCAGCGTTCACTTCTCTCTCTCCTGCCTTTGGCTAAGCTCCTGCCATCTGCCTTCCTCTGGGGCATCATTGCACATGGTAGTCTGCTCCAGCAAAGCTGCCCACTCTTTAGACTTTATCACCACTTTCTGGGAACTCAAAATAAGAATTACTTTGGCTGTGGGCGCACACGCTGGGGACTGACCCAGGAGAGAGGCTGCCAGACACAGAACTGCTGCCTGTATTTGCTGATTCATTATCAGCGTCAGACAATCTGCTGTGAGAATGATGATAAATATGTGGTGCTCTTCTGAAGGAATCACCCACTCCGAGATTAAAGCCTGTGCCGGCAGCCTGCTTGTCTGCTGCGTGGAGTCCCGTCCCCTCCCATCCCTTTTCCCGTAGTCCAGAACACATCTTGAAAGAAGAAAGTGTGTTTGGTTAAAGATAATAGGAGACCCATATCCATGTGATTTAGAAATGTGGACAGTAGATGTTTTTATTCCAGACAGAGAGGCAGGGACAAGGTGAGTAACTACTGAGGAAACAGTAGGAGGCCTTGGAGAGAGGAGCCCTAGTGGTGCGCGTGTAGGTGCCCCCAGCAAATTTTCAGGTGAGTCATCTAGGTGTGTCTGAGGAGGGTTGAAGGAAAGCCATTCCTGACATTCTGTGGCTGTGTGGTTGTCACCATTCCCTAGCCACCGGTCCTTTCCAGTGGGCAAACCCTTCCCCAGCTTGGCTTTAGTTGTCCCTGTGAATAAAATGAGTCATCTGGACCAGGCCTCCCCAAGTGCCCTCATGGGACTTCCTTTCCCGGTTCACTGTTCAGGTGGGCTCAGTCTATGGCCCCGCCTGGCCTGGGGTCCCCAATTTCTCTAAGGTGTTGTGCACTGGGTGTGTGGTCACCCTCCTGCTGTCAACTGCCAAGGTATTGGGTTGGCCAGAAAGTCCATTTGGGTTTCCCATAAACGAATGAACTTTTGGGCCAACCCAATGATTCCCCAAACAGACCTCCTTCCACTTACTGCCTCCCACAAACTGCTGGGACAGAATTGAGGTAGGATAAGAACCAAGTTGGTGGATGTCATTTGTATCTCACTTTCCTTCATTTGGAAAAGGGTAGGTCACATCAGCTGCCAAACCTGAATTCCCGAGGTGCTGAAGATCCCTTCTACACTTGGCAGAAAAGATTTACTCATTGTGGCCCGTGAGTTCTGGGGAGTTCAGCGCCAACTCCAGACCTAGGGACTTAGAATTAAGTCACATTTCTATGGCAATGGTGCTGCCATTCCCTATACCTCCATCTAATGGAGCAAATAATAATGATAATGGGCTTCTCTGGTGGCTCAGTGGTAAAGAATCCACTTTGCCAATGCAAGGGATGCAGGTTCAATCCTTGGATCAAGATGATCCCCTGGAGAAGGAAATGGTAACCCACTCCAGTATTCTTGCCTGGGAAATCCCGTGGACAGAAGAGCCTGGCAGGCTACAGCCCATAGGGTCACAAAGAGTAGGACACAACGTAGTGACTAGACAGCAATAATAATGGTGATGACATTTTGATTGCTCCCTTTTTTCCAGGCGTTGTACTGAGTCATTTACATACATATCCATTTTAATCCTCATACTATCCACTTGAAGGAGATACTATTCCTTCCCGTACTTTACAGATAAGGAAACTGAGCCTTATGGGGTGAAATATCCTGCTGCGGTGGCACAGTAAGTGGCAGAGCTGAGGTTTGGACATGTATTTTGTGACTCTGGAGCCCAACTAAGCCCCTCACAGGATGGCCCAAGCCGAGTGCCTCAAGGGCACAGTACCCACCTGACTTGCCTGTCCACCACCCAGCCCTGGCCCCTCAGCCGGGGATGTGGCTCCCAGTGGTTTTCTGGGAAGACAGCTCCTCTGAGAGAGGAAGGGCGGCTGTAACTGCAGGCCTTGATTTTGGTGGTTTATGATATGAGGACAGGGCTCTTTCCGTGGACATAAGCCATCCTAATAGCGCCATTTATCATTATGACAAAGGTTAGGCTAGGGGGATGCCGGAGCTGGAATGAAAGAGTAGAATTCTGATGATTTTAGCAGCTGAAAGTGACATCACCTCAGAGCTGCTGTCGCATGGCAAATTGAAAGCTGGACTGAAATTGCTTTAAAACGTATCCAGAGATGCTTTTCCACAGCTGTGATAAAGCCGTTTGGGTGTGTTTGGAGACATGCTTCTATCTAGACTACTCTCTGAGTCGTCTGTGTGTCCTCTTCCTCGGAGGACGCTCATCAGCCCCGGAGGCATCTGAGGCTCTGGGTGCTGTGTGGGGACACCCGTGATCTGCCACCCTCCACAGGGGGCTGGAGGAACCGACAGAGTCAGTTTCTCATCGTCTTTCTAGTGTGTTGTCAATGTCTCTTCAGCACAGGGAGCTCAGTGCTCCATGTTGGCTTGGATGGGTGGGATGGGGGGTGAGTAGGTGGGAGGGAGGTTCAAGAGGGAGGGGATATCTGTAGACCTATGGCTGATTCACTGCACCATACAGCAGAAACTGGCACATCCTTGTAAAGCAATTATATTCCAATTAAAAAAAATAAGTCATGTGTTTACAACAATTTTAGTGGCCACATTGCTTTCTTCTGTCCATCTGGTGGGTGAACCTAGGTTTTTGGAACTGTCTCCTGCCTGCTGTCAGTGCGCTGGACTCAATGAGGGTGCTAACCAGGGGACTTGGGGATGCGCTGGACTGTTTGACCAGCCCTCTTTTATTTGGCCTTTATCCAGGTTACCTGGAGGAGAAAGACCCTGGAAACTGGCGCATCAGTTACTTATGCCCTCTTTCTTTCATCCTCAGGCAAAAGAAGGGGACCGTGGTCCACAAGCACTGGGTCGGACCTTCGAATCTGGTCAAGTGCAAGCCCTGCCCCGTGGCACAGTCAGCCATGGTCTGTGGCTCCGATGGCCACACCTATACATCCAAGGTCAGTTTTCTTCATTGTCTTTTTTTTTTTTTTTTTATCATCAAGAAGTACTGTGTCTGCTTGTTCTGACAAGGCTCTGGGCGGAAACAGGACCCTGTGAATCTCGATGGACTTGGGGCCTTGCCTTTGATAAGCTGCCACAGGAATAGACTCTTTGACCGAAGAGATGAGATAAAATCATTATGATCTCTGTAACTGGAGTGATCAAGGGCTAAGGGGAAGAAGGGTGATTCCAAGAATGGCATGTGATCCTGAAGTGAATCTAGACCAGCTTCCTGGAGGAGATGAGGGAGCAAACTGTTCCAAAGACATGAGTCATTCAACCTAGCTGATGGGTAGCCTAGACATGAGGGAGACCCATGAGGGGGACACCACGTCTTAGGGACGGCATGGTGAAAGGAAGGCGAGTGATGTCAGCACATGTTTAAGCAGCATTTATTGTGTGTCTAGACTGTGTCCAGTGCGACACCAGACCCGGCGCTAGAGGGTCTGCCATTCCTTTCTCTGGGGACTTCAGGCCTTGCAGTCTAATGGGAGGGGGCTTGCTAGTATGGCGACCGGTCATTTTAACTCAAACCAATGAAGAGAAAATGGTTTCATAGAAAAAGGAACTAGGGATAAAGTGGGTCTGTTTATTCTTATCAGAGTGATGAGGAAAAGAAGAGGAGCTTTTCATCTGGGCTCTAATAAAACGAATTAGAG
Source organism: Cervus canadensis (assembly GCF_019320065.1). Classification (NCBI taxonomy): domain Eukaryota; kingdom Metazoa; phylum Chordata; class Mammalia; order Artiodactyla; family Cervidae; genus Cervus; species Cervus canadensis. The sequence continues at coordinate 60,145,223 of NC_057389.1, forward strand.
GCAGAGGGGCAGGGATCACCAGGGTGAAGGAGGGAGATTTTGTTCTTGGAATTCCTAATGGTCTCCTTGGGTGAAGGTTGTCTATCTGTGTTTGGGAATGGACATTTCACTGGGTTAATGAATAGAAGAAAAAGAAACCACAAAATTGGTAAGGGTTTACCTATTTGTTCTCTTATTCAACAAATATAAGTCAGTACCCTCCTTAATGCTACGTGTGAAGAATGGTGTGCAGGGGTCTCAGGAACTTTCTATGAGACGTGGGTGGGAGGCAAGGAGTGGGGCTCTGACCCTCCCATCCCCTCTAGCCACAGCTGTCCCACTTTTATCTCCTTGTTTCCTGTGTAAGGTTCATTTGCAGAATAGAGTCGGGGCTGACAAGAATTGCAGATGGTGACACCTTGGGCGTTTGTGGCCACATTGCTGTGTGGTCCTTGGGCTTGGGCTGTTATGCTGGTCCCGCCTCTGTCCATCCCCACTGCATGGTGCATGGTTTCCATTCTCTGTGGTCCCCTCACCGTCTGATCTTTACACCATGGAGATGGCACAGGCCGGGGGTCCCCTCTGCTGTCCTTGGAAGCTTATTTGGATTACGATGAGGCTGTGCAGGCTTTTCTACTGACTCTTCTTGATATGAGTAATGTCTTTTTATTCGCTGAAAGTAGACTTTTATCCTGTTTTTTCACATTTTTCTCACTAAAAGGAATATATGTAACAAAGCAGGAAGCCGGAAGGTTTGTCTCGCTTGGACCCAGACCTGTGTAATCTGCTTTAGGAGCTCACTACTGTCATTACTGTTTGGTAGTCATTCCTTTGTTCTTTCAGCAGGTTTCACTAGAGCCCTTCCTATGCACCAGGCTCTGTGCCAGGTGCTCGGGAAATGTATGATGTAGTGGAAACAAGCATGTTGGTTCTTCCTCCTGACCTGAGTCTATAATCGTTACACTCCACCCCCCAACCTGAGACCTGCTGTGTGAATTACAGCTTCTCCGCCCAGGATCATGGCCAGAACATGCTGGCCAGATAGCCCAGCCCAACCTGGCTGGGTATGCTCATCTTCCCCTGTTCCCTGCTCCCCTGACCCTGAAGGAACCAGAAAAATGTTCTCGATAAAATAGCATGGGCAAGGCTCTAAGGCAGGATGATGAGTTCGAAGAACTGAGAGGATGCCCTGATGGTGGCTCTGGCAGTAAGGGGAGAGGCGCAGGGGAGAAGGAAACAGAGGATGTGAGAATGGTCCCGGAGGAGACCTTCAGTCAAAGCTAGGAAGGTGAGCAGGTGGCTGGCCTGTGCCAAGCTTGCAGGACACTTGTTACTGTAAATACCTTCTTGCCCATGTCTCTCTTAAGAGTGTGTAGTCCTAGGGGCAGAAACGATGCCCATCTGCCTTCACCAGGCACAGGACACACAGGGGGTGCTCAGTATCATGGACAGGAGAGAGGAGCCCTTGCGGATTCCCACTGAGAAGGAGCGGCGAGATTCCAGCTTGTGCAGCCCTTCCCGAATTTTAGTGATTGGGTTCCAGGGAGCTCGGTGACTGGGAGAAATCAGCCATCCCCACCCTGAGCTGCGTTGCTTAGTTAAACACCCAGCCTGGGGGCCCTGGCAGAGAGGGGCTCCTTGCAACGAGTCTGTCTTTGTGAAGCTCCTATTTGTGCTGTTCAGTTATTCCCTCCAGCTCCAGAGTGAACTGTCTGATCCTGGCGTCTGCAGCTGGAGACGAGCCATGAAGTGTCAGTGAGTGATCAGGGGCTGTTTGGGCAAGTGGCACATTGCACGTCAGACTCCAGCAGCACCCTGCCTGCTCTCCTCTGTCTCTCGTTCGCAGGAGGAGCTTCAAGTGCTTTTAGCTCCCCGTGACCCTTAAGCTACAAGGAGCAGTCGTAACCTGTCAGATGTGGCTTGAAATGCTGTCAGTTGCCCAGGGAATGTCTCTGCAAATGTTTGCTGGTCAGGGCCCCCCTGCAGTTTGGGCTGAAAAGTTGGCTTTTTGTGTTAGAGAAGGTTGCTTGCTTATAGGTAGTGATAAATAGCTTGTTTGAGAGGCAGGATCAGAATTTGGAAGGCTCCTTTGAATCAAGAATGATTCCTCAAAAGATAAATGGCTTCCAGAGTCTGCTGAGCAGAGTTCTAAAGCCTGCCCCAGATCTAGCCCCAGCCTGTTATTCTCTAGTGGCCCTGAATTCCTGCACCTTCCCAGACCTGGTCAGCTGTCTTTTCTTGGAGCAAAAGAAGAGATCTAAAGCCTTCTCATCAGAAGTTGTAGTACCCTTCTCCCCATCCTCCATGTAGGGTAGACTGAGGCCCAAAGAGTCAAGCGCAGTGGCAGAGTTTGATTCTCAAGCTTCCTGCCTGGTTATATGTGATCATGCAATTTTAATCAAGTTAAAACAGAGGGGAGTTGCTGGTGGAGGGCCATCATGCAATGAAAAAATGGTGTGCATGCGCGCTAAGTCACTTCAGTCATGTCTGACTCCCTGTGACTGTAGCCTGCCAGGCTCTTCTGTCCATGGGATTCTCCAAGCAAGAATACTGGAGTGGGTTGCCTTGCCTTCCTCCAGGAGACCTTCCTAATCCAGGGTTCAAACCCGAGTCTCTTACGTCTCCTGCATTGGCAGACAGGTTCTTTACCACTAGCACCACCAGGGAAGCCCAGGAAAATGGTGTGGATGTTGGTTTTTGACATTAGTTTCCTAGTTTTCTATCTTAACTTCTAGAAAGTTGAAATTCTCTTTTTCAAAAAAAAAAAAAAAAAAATGAATCAAAGGCTGAAGGTGTGCATTGATTGCCCAAGACCTCTGAAGCCAAGACCAATTCTAAACCCTTGTGGTGTGCAATTAGACTTCCTTTCAGGGGAGATATTTCAGACTGGTCAGGTTCACTATTGGAGTGCTTTAGTTATTGCCCCTATATCTACAACCACTTCTTTACTGAGGTTCAAGAGCACATTTTAGTCTCCCAGACAAAGCTGTCACAGGACTGCCAGTGGACGGGCAGTTAATAGAGTGAATGAGTTGACTGTTAGTGAACAAATGACTTCCCATCCCCTGGAGTTATGACCTTTTTGAGGTCATTGGGGTCAAGAAACAAAGGACAGATGAGACCAGGATGCATGTATAACTAGAAGTGATTTTATGTCATAAATCAAATTCACGAAAAATTTGGCAAAAATGTATTACAACCCAGTCCCGTCACCATCAAGGAAATCTGTAAGAAATAGTCACAGTCCTCCAGGGGAAGTGCTAACCCTTTCACAGATGGATCAGAAGTCTGGGGAGCGCCGTCAGGAGCAGGGGGAGGACAGAGACTAGGTGTCAGCTCTGTCCTTGGTGCTTGGAGTTTGTCTTCAGGTTCCATCAAACAAACTTTCTTTCTGCTCTGGACCCTGAACGATCAGGAGCTCCTAGAACAGAGGGAGATACATTTAGAACCTCTGTCTGTAGCAGGGCTCTTTCAGTGACCTGGCACCAGGGATGCTACTCAGAGCTCTGTGACTCCCCCAGGATCAAAGATAAAATCTACAAGAATGCACAGAATCTGGAGATGAAGGGATATAAGATGTTACATGGCAATAAATGGCTCTGTATTCAGACTCTATAAAGCATAACCCACGACAGATAAGGAACAGAAACCACTGGGAATAGGCAAGCGGAGGCCAGCACTGCAGCCTGGCATGGTAGAGCATGGTGGAGACCCTGCCCCTCGATGTGTCTTTTAGGCAGTAAGGATGACCCTCATCATTTAACTTGCCCTGAGGTCCTAGCCAGGAAAACTGAAGCAGTCCAGAAATTCAGTAAGTGTTTAGTGAATTCTTTCTTACTGTCACACATTATGCTAAATACTGGGGATGATGCAAAAAACAAAGCCCTGTTTTCACAGAATTCACAAGGAAGGTAGGTTACGGAGCAGTCTCCCTTCATTAAACTAGGTGTTCAGATAAGGGATGTTTGGGGTGCTGCAGGACACGAAACAGGGCCACCTCAACCAGTTTGGAGTTGTGAGTAGTCCTCTTAGAGGGAAACAATGGTTCACTGAGATCTTAAACCTGGAAGGAGTCGCCCAGAGTACAGATAGGGGTGGGAGATATAGAGAGCTCATTTCATCAGAGGAAAAAGGGAGTTGGAGAGATGAAACACAAGAACCCCCTTGAAGCACTGCTGTGGTGTCACACGTGGACTGGGGATAGAGGGCTAACTACCTACAAAAATGAGGCTAGAAAATTATCAGGGACCACTTTTCCAGGGCATTGAAGGCCAAATGATAGGGGTGGGACTTCACCCTAAGAACCCTGGTGGTCTTACTAAGGATCTGTATTTTGCCTCCACTTACCCTGGCTGTGCACTAGGAGTGATCAGGGCAGGACTGGACTTGTATGGTGGCTGTAGAGCTGGATAGAATGCAGTCAGAAGTTGCATTCAGGAAGTCATAGCGGGACTTGGTGACTGTCTCAGTTTCAAACATAGAGAGTCATTTTAGCTTTGAGCTCAGCAGAAGGACGTCTTTACCATCCAGGTTCCCGTGGGACTTGGAGTTGCTCTTGCCAGCGGCTCCGTGGCCTCAGCCTAAACCAGAGGGACCCTGGCATCTGTGAGTGCCTCTCCTTTCTCTGCTGTTAAATGCACAGAAAGATGAAAGCTCCTGGGGTCCTGGCTGCTCACTGGTAATTTTACCTGTAAGAGGGGAAGCGTCACTGTGGCCCAGGCTTCAAGTGGGCAGTCTCAGCTCTTCCTCCCTCTGGAGGGGAGAGGTCTTTGGGGAAAGTGTGAGCAGATGTGGAACGATGCTGGGGTCCTGGGAACTCAGAAGGGAGCTGGGGTGGAGTTTCCTGTGGCTCCACGTTCTGGCCCTGCTGGCTCTCTCCTGTCTGGGCCTTTTTTGCAATTTATTTTTACTGATTTATTTTCGACCACATCATGTGGGATACAGGATCTTAGTTTCTGGACCAGGGATCGAACCCGTGCCCCCTCCAATGAATGCATGCATTCTTAACCACTGAACTGCTAGGGAAGTCCCTTCCCTGGTCAGACCTCTTTTAATAGGATTTCCTTGATGTCTCTCTATTTTTACACCCGCGTGACCAGAGTGCAGCTGTCGGGGCTGGGCGTGCTCATATCCAGGCAGAAGCTGCATGGAGGAAGGAGAAGGTTCTCGGCTTGCCCCTGGGAACCTTGTTCTCTGGCATCAGCCTGGCTGTTGGGATTGGGAAAACAAGCAGGCAAACATTCTTCTGCTCTGCCCCTCCCCTCCCAACAGCATTTTTTCATTAACTGCTGTGAAACAATTAGCAAATGGCTCCTTTCTGTCTGGATGCAGGAGAGAGATGCCGAGTTAGGAAGCGCTGTGGAAGAAGACCGTTCTCCTCTGTTCTGAGAATGCGCACGTGAAGGAGGGGGAAAGAGAGCTTGCCTTACAGGCTTGGCATTTCTTTCAACATATTGTCGCTGAGGATTATATTATTTTCAGAGTCATCTTAATAGTTTCCAACAATTGCTACCAAGTAAAGGTCATATTTGAAGTTCTTGGCAAATGGAGTCTCTGTTGGCCGGCATTTCCCACGAACAGGCTGTTCTGAGGGTTAGCATGAATCCAGGCCTGAATCTATGAGCCTTCTTAAGATAGCATCGGGCTTGGTGTGTCTTCTTGGTCTCCCGCAGACTTTTGTGGCCCTGTGTCCACGACAGGCATAGGTGGTTTTTATATGCAGTTCCGCTGCTTTTTGGCTGCATCGTCGCTGTCAGTGTTCTCAGGGATATTTTTAGATAGCCCTGTCTGCATAGAACTTGCTGGGTGAAAATTGTCTTCACTTGCAAATGGCTCCTTGGTGAGGGCCTCACTTTTTTTTAAATTAATTTTTATTGGCGTATAGTTGCTTTACAATGTTTTGCTAGTTTCCGCTGTATAGCAAAGGCAATCAGCTAGATGTATACATATATCCCTTGTTTTTGCATTTCCTTCCCATTTAGGTCACCACAGAGCACTGAGTGAAGTTCCTTGTACTATACAGTAGGTTCTCATTAGTTACCTGTTTTATACATACTGTTAATAGTATATATATGTCAATCCCAATCTCTTAGTTCATCCCACCTCCTTCCTCCTTGGTATCCATACATTTGTTTTCTACATCTGTGTCTCTATTTCTGCTTTGTAAATAAGATCATGTATGCCATTTTTATAGATTCCACATATGCATTTTAATATACAATATTTTTTTCTGACTGCACTTCTGACTATGCAGAAGAGAAGATGATTGGACAATTAGGTGGGAGGCTTGCCTTTGCACATTAGTGCAGGAGGAAACTGGAGCACCATGGCGGTGGCCGTGGTCCCAGGAACAAGAGGAATAGCAGCACTTAGGCAGGACATTGCATGCAGCCATGGGTACAACCCTTAGGGGAACTAAGGACTAGTAAATACCCGACCCCATCCCTGCCTGCTCTCAGGTGGTTGTGGGAGGAGAGGGTTGGATCATGTGCCTCTAGACCACGTGGACATCAAAGGTTTGATGAGGGGGTTGGGTCAGGTTTCACTATTAATATTTTAATTTTATGTAGCTTAGAAAAAAGCTAACATGAGAAGTGTTATGCCTTTGGAGATATACTTAGTGGCATCTAACCAACTCTAAGCAAGTTTGTTGTATACATTAACCAGCTTGAAGTTTGGGGACAAGTCCTCCATGGCAGATATCCCAACTTTGCTTTTACCCCCACCACACCCTGAGGTCTTGTTGATTTTCATCATCCTTTTATCAGTCTGGGGGTGCCAAACCTCACTAAATAATGAGAAGTTAGTGTTCATCGTACGAAAACCCTCAACTATTAGTTCTTGCTCTTGTTTGGCTATCATTCCCTCTTCTCTTTCATGGGGTTTTAGACAGGAACAGGAATAAATAATATATAAAATATTTATTGTATATTAGGATATATGTTCTGGCTGCTATAGCAAAAGTCCAAATGGAACAGAGGCTTAAATGGGACACAGTTTTACTTTTATATCTTGGAAACATTCTAAAGATAAGCAGCCTGGGGCCAACATGCTGATTCCAGACTGTCAATGACCAGCATCCTTTACTTTATTGTTTTGTCATCCTCAGCAGTTGGAGCTATTGAGCTTTTGGATTCAAAGTGGCTGCTGTGCCCAGCCATTTAGAAGGAGGAAATGGAGGAGGCAAGGTCTGTAAGTCACTAAGGTCCCTTCTGCTCACATCCTGCTGGCCATAAGTTAGTCATAAGGCTATGCCAAGCTGCAGGGGAGGCTGGGAAATGAGGGTTTTATTCTGGGCAGCTCTATACCCAGCTAAAATTTGAGAGTTGTATTATTAAAAAGAAGAATGGAGTGTATACTGGAGTAATCTAGAAGCCTCTACCCTAGTAATATTTTAAATGGTAACAACAATGGCAATAACAGCAAAACAACAGTATTAATTATTGAACATATATTAGATACTCTGATATTGTACTAAGTGCTGTAGTATTCTATTTTCTCCATTATTCCATCTAATTCTCACAATAAACTTTTGTGGTGGAGACCACTAGCGGTCTCAAAGAGGAGAAAACTGAACTTGTAAAACTCTGTCCAAGGTCAACACAGCTCTTGGCAGCAGGGTAGATATTTGAACCATGGTCTGTCTGATTCTTGAGTGACAGTCTTTACTTCTACGAGTTAAACGCCATCTGAAAAGTAATATAAAGTACCAGCTGTATCATCAGGATGCTTTTGATTTCAAGTGACAGAAACATAACTCAAACTTAGCTTCATCAAAAAATGAAGATTTACTGGCATTCAAGGCTAGAAAGTATACGGGGGTAGGCAGACCTCAGAGAAAGAAGCGGAAATTCAGTGTTGACAACACTGCCTTTCCTTCTTTCTCATCTTTGTCCGTCTCTGCTTGGCTTCATTCTGCCAAGAGGCTTTCTCCCCTTGGCAAGGAATATAGATTTTGACAGCCCCAGATTTATTTGCTTCTAGCCTAGAAAATGCAAAGAAATTTGCCAATATCTGTGTTTCAATCCCAGGAAAGGATTCCAGTCAGCTGTTTTTGAACTGTGTGTCCATCCTTTAATTAAATACTATGGTCACAGGACCCTCTTAACTCTACCCTTCACTTTGATCAAGTGTAGTGTTTTTTTTTTTTTTAACCAGTAAAAGAGAGGGAAAGAGTATTAACTGGACTGAATAAAAATTTTAAAGTAGTGTATTGCATAATCACCTTTTAAAATACTGAATATTATTAAATATTTGTGTCGTTACAGGCTTCAGCTAAATGACACTAGCTTGAGCATACCAGGATGTGTTAAGGTGTACTGTGTTTCTAGGAGGGGCTTCTCTGGTGGCTCACTGGTAAAGAATCTACCTGCAGTGCAGGAGCCCCTGGAGACAAAATTCAGTCCCTGGGTTGGAAAGAGCCCCTGGAGGAGGGCATGGCAACCCACTCTAGTATTCTTGCTTGGAGAATACCATGGACAGAGAAGCCTGGTGATCTACAGTCCATGGGGTCACAAAGAGTCAGACACGACTGAAACGGCTTGACCTGCACGTGTTTCTAGAAATGGTAGGCAAAAAGGAACATATCATGCAGGTCCATACCAAACATGTTAGTTATCTAGTTGAAGAGAAATCTCATCTAAAATAAAATAGATTCAGCACCATTTTGATTCAGAAATCTTTTAAAGCATTTGGCCTACTGTTGTAATACTTCCTTCTAATCATGAGGTACACCTGTCCTCAGTTGTATTAAGCTTTTATTTCTTTTTGGAACATGCCAAAGTAAGTCTTTTTGGCTCCTGAGGATAAACTTTTAGGAAAAACGGTTATTGTGACATTTTCAGAAAGCACAGATGTTCAGACGCCATCCATGGTGAAAATGCATCCTCAGAATTTACATGGTCTGCTTCAACATGCAGATTAGCTATGAAGTTATAGCAGAAGGAAACAATGCAACTAATTATTTTACCACTTATTTCTATGCTGTATATGCAAACATGTGTTTAACCAAGATTTGAAGAATAGGTTTTCATTTCTTCTTCTCAAATGCCCTGAATAGAATGCCATGTAATTAGTTAGTGCTTTTGTTAAAAACACATTAGGAAGAATAAACCTTCTTGTTGTCAGTTCTGTTGAATGCACAATTAAACCATTTGATAAAGCAATTACCTGAACACGATTATGAGCATCCTCACCTCAACAGGAGATGAAATTAAGGATTAGGAAAAATTGCAAAGCACATGAGATCTCTGCCAACCAATCCTTTAGAAGAGAGAAAGGTCCCTGGCCAGAATGAATATGTTCAGTGTTATAAATCTAATTAAATAATTACAAACAAGTTTAATTAAGTTCAGGTTCATGTTGCTTTTGTTTTTCTTTAAAAACAAGCAAACAAAATATTCCCTGTTGGCTTATTGCTCAAATGAGTACAGTCATACTTATTCATGACATTTTCTGAGAGAATATTTCAGTGCTAGATATGGGTAATGCTCCTAAGGCACTTTCTATGCCTTGGGCTAGGACCTGTATGTTATGTCAGAGAGTGAGGAGATCTTTCAGTTCAGTTCAGTAGTTCAGTCATGTCCAACTCTTTGTGACCCCATGGACTGCAGCACGCCACACCTCCTTGTCCATCACCAACTCCCAGGGTTTACTCAAACTCATGTCCATTGAGTTGTGATGCCATCCAAGCGTCTCATCCTCTTCTCCTCTTGCCTTTGATCTTTTCCAGCATCAGGGTCTTTTCAAATGAGTCAGCTCTCCTCATCAGGTAGTCAAAGGATTGAGTTTCAGCTTCAGCATCAGTCCTTCCAATGAATCTTCAGGACTGATTTCCTTTAGGATGGACTGGTTGGATCTCCTTGCAGTCCAAGGGACTCTCAGGAGTCTTCTCCAACACCACAGTTCAAAAGCATCAGTTCTTCAGTGCTCAGCTTTCTTTATAGTCCAACTCTCATATCCATACATGACTACTGGACAAACCATAGCTTTGACTAGACAGACTTTGGTTGGCAAAGTAATGTCTCTGCTTTTTAATATGCTGTCTAGGTTGGTCATAACTTTTCTTCCAAGGAGCAAGCATCTTTTAATTTCATGGCTGCAGAGGGGATCTTTAGCTGGGTTAGAATTTACTGTGAACTGATGCCGTAACTGCTAATTGAGAGATATGACTTAAATGATGCTCTCCCTTTTACCATAGTACTTTAGTGGTTTTCTCCCTTTCTAAAACAAGTGGAATGTTTTTGCATCTTTATATACCATGCATAGGATAAAAGTGCTCTATCCTTTGGCCAAGGGTGGCAGCTTCCTGTGATGTTGGATTCTGTCCATCAAGGTGCTCAAAATGGAAGATTTTCTGCAGCAGGGAAGATCCTGTGTCCAAAAGAGCAATTTCCCCACGTTCTTATCCAAAGGCACTAGTGATTGCTTTGAAATGCAAACCTCCCCAAAGGCGGGCTCTGCAGTGGTGACTAGGTACCACGGGAACCCAGGGACCCTGACTGGGTTGACCAGATGAAGTTCCTTATAAGGTTTTATTTGCTTTTTCCTCTCCTTATAGAGAGACCAAAAGATGATAGTAGGCATAAATGGGGTGGGACTCCCCAAAAGTGGTCCTGAGCAAGATCTGCTACATTTCTCATCTCTTCCATTGTTTTCTTGCTGGGAGAGCTCGAGAGCAGTCACCTGTCCTCAGTTCTATTAAGCATTTATTTGTAGCATACCACCACAGGACCCAATTCCCTGGCACCAAACAAAGCAAAATAGAGGTGGAGTAGAAAGGATTCATCCTTTTGTGTATGTGCATTTTAGCACATGTAATGGGATAGAATGGATTGAGCCTCCCTTACCCATATCTTCCTTTGCCCAAAGTGGCATAAACACATTCCTGCGATTTTCGACTCCGGGGCTCTGCCTAAGCACCATCTCCTCAGTGAAGCATCCTTGAGCCCTTCCTACTAGGATAAGCCCAAGGGGACTTTGAGGGAAATTGATAATGGACTGGGAATTAGATGTGTTGATAGAATTGTAGTTGAGTAAGCTGAAGCTGAAACTCCAGTACTTTGGCCACCTCATGCGAAGAGTTGACTCATTGGAAAAGACCCTGATGCTGGGAAGGATTGGGGGCAGGAGGAGAAGGGGACGACAGAGGATGAGATGGCTGGATGGCATCACCGACTCGATGGGCATGGGTTTGGGTAGACTCCGGGAGTTGGTGATGGACAGGGAGGCCTGGCGTGCTGTGATTCATAGGGTCTCAAAGAGTCGGACACGACTGAGTGACTGAACTGAACTGAACTGACTGAAGGAAAACACATTTTTTAAAAGAGATACATTGTAAAGAACATAGAAGACTTGCTTTTAAGATAATTTAAGTAAGATCAAGCAAATGTGGGAAAACTTGGAAATTGTTGAACTGATGTTATAGCCAACTGAAAAAAAAAAAAAGCACAACATAAGAGTTGTGAGTTAAGCTTTATTTTGCACCAAATGAGGACTGTAGCCTGGGAGACAGTGGTTGAGATAGTTCTGAGGAGTTGCTCCAGAGAGGTAGCAGTGAAAGTCAGTATTATATGGGTGAGTTTGGTGAATATGTGATCAAGCACATATTTTGAAAGAAGGTTGCTGCTAGTCACAAGGAGTAGATGTCTCTGTTAATTATTTTAGTGCTTTTTGGGCTCATGAAATCTTATGAACTAACTATCTGAAGTCCTATTCTGACAGTTTTTCCCAGAGCCTAGACGGCCTTATTCCTGATCTCCACCCTGAAACCCTTTTAGGGTGTGTTGAAGGTCAGCGATTGTAGTGACTAGTGACTTCATCCTTAGAGAACCAGATGGGGAGCAACAATTTTAGTTGGCATTGTGGAGATTCATTATACTAATTTCTCCACTTTGGCATATATTCACAATTTTTCCTAAATAAAAAAAGTAAAAATAAAAAAAAGTCTTTGAGGGGAGAAAATATCTCCTGCTAATCTTATTGTCTCCAGTGTTGAATACTGAAAATGAACATGGGTGGAAGAAAGGAAGCTATATTTGCAGGATGGTTTTAGGAAAAGCAAAAGTGGTAAACTTGTAAAAGTATAAAAATACATATCTCATATATTTAAATATAAAACCTAAAGCTGTGTACGTCTAGGAAAAAATAGAAACATTTTTGTGACCTTGGATTAGGCAAATATTTCTTAGATAAAAAACCAAAAGCATGATGCATAAAATAAAAAATTGATACTTTTAGAAAAACTCTGCCTTTGAAGGTGACTGTGAAGAGAATGAAAAATGAAGCCACAGCCTAAGGACAACATATTTGAAAATCATGTATCCGATACAGAACTTGTGTCCAGAATACACACACACACACACACACACACACACACATATATAAAATAATGGAGAAACAACCCAATAAAAGTAGGCAAAATATTTTGGTAGGCACTCCATCAAAGAGGTTATGGTGGTGATAAATAAGCACATAAAAAAGATCAACATTAAAAAAAAAAAAGATCCACCTTTATCATTGAAGAAATATAAATTACAACCACAATGAGACATCACTGCATGAGAATGTCATTTTTTTTTTTTTAATGGTCATGTAAAGTGATGGCTGTCATGTGAAGGAACTGGAACTCTCACATGCTGCTGGTGAATGTAAAATGCCCCACCTGCTCTGGAAAACAGCAGTTTGGAAGTTTCTTTAAAAAAGAAGTACTGTCACATGATATAGCCATTCTAACTCCAGATCTTTACCCAAGAGAAAGGAAAGAATATGTTCACAGGAATACTTGTTAATAAATGTTCATAGTGACTTTATTTATAATAACTGAAAACTGCAGACAACTCACGTGTCCATCAAGTGAATGAATGAACAAATGTGGTATATCCATACAATTGAGTACACCCCAGAAATAAAAAGGAATGACCTACTAATGTGTGTAACATCATGATGGAATATTAAAATAATTATGCTGCGTGAAGGCCAGATAGATAATAGTGCATACTACTTGATGACATTGATATAAAACTTCAGAAAATGCATGCTAATCTATAGTGAGAGAGAGCAGATCACTGGTTTCCTGTGGTAGTGGTGGGGAATAGGAGGGGCATGAAGGATCTTTGGGCAATGATGTCAATAGATATGGTAATTACCTTGATTGTGACCATGGTTTCTTGAGTGTGCATAAATTTTTATTGATCAAGTTGTACACTTTAATTATGTATAGTTTATGGTATGCCAATTATACCTAAGTACAACTGTTTAAACGGTTTTTAAAAAGATAATCAGACCTATAGAGTGTGTCTCACGATTAGCACGTTTTCCCAAGTACCTACATTTGTTTCCATGTTTCTCTTTTTTGACACTGGTAGCCTTCATCATTCAGAAAGATCCCACTGTGTAGCCTCTCCCAGGATGAGCAACATCAGAAGATAGCGTTGGCAGTTCTCAGAGAGTTGACCCAATGACCCAGCTTTTATATCATACTTTGCATGTTCTTCCTGAGATCTTTTCTGCCTCCTTCTCCCAGGTAGGCAGGTTGCTTCATATTCTGAACTGTGAAGGCAGTGATGGGGGTGATGGTAGAAGGCACCCCTTGCTGAAGGCCTGCTCTGTAGGAGGCTCTGGCTGGCATGAGGAGTCTCTCACTGTTGGTCCCATGGAAGCATTCACTATGGCAGATGCTTCAGCTGTTGGTGTGAAATGGTGCCAAGGTCCATTTCCACTCATTCTGCCACTTATTGTAGCATGCAGCTGAACAGGTTCAGGTATGGTTGAGTGTCTTGGTGAAATCAGGGTGGCCTTGAATTCCAAGTGGTCTTAAGGGATGGTGAGGAGGCAGTAGAAGTGGATGAATACCTGCACAGCGTTGTAGGTTGTTGTTCAGTTGCTAATTCATGTCTGACTCTTTTCAACCCCATGAACTGCAGCACACCAGACTTCCCTGTGCTTCACTATCTCCCAGAGTTTGCTCATCTCATGTCCATCGAGTCAGTGATGCCATCCAACCATCTGTTGGATCTGTCAACAGATCCAACTGTTGGAACCATCTGTTGTTCCCTTCTTCTCTTGCCCTCAGTCTTTCCCAGCATCAGGGTCTTTTCCATTGAGTTGGCTTTTCCCATCAGGTGGCTAACGTGTTGGCACTTCAGCTTCAGCATCAGTCCTTCCAATGAATATTCAGGGTTGATTACCTTTAGAATTGACTGGTTTGATTTTCTTGCTGTCCAAGGGATTCTTAAGAGTCTTCTCCAGCACCATAGTTTGAAAGCATCAATTCTTCGGTGTTCAGCTTTCTTTATGGTCCAGCTCTCATATCCCATGATTACTGGAAAAACCATAGCTTTGACTATACAAGTGTGGGAATGCTTTTTTGCAGGCTCACTCCTCTACCTATCTCTCCCTGATGTCACCCCATCCTCACCCCACTAATTTATCCATCCAACCATCCAGCGCTTGCTGAGCCCCTCTTCTCTGTACAGATTGTTGATGTGGGTGGACTGATCTGGCTGTGCTTTCTGGGGCTGGAGTAGCTTTGCTGGGATTTGCTGGGATTTCTGAGTTGGGGTTTATGTGTCTCTGATACAAGGCCCTATTGGAGGTCGAAGTCACCAGCAGCTTTGGTTGCTGGCCTGACTTCCTGTGCTGGAAAGGATGGGCAGAAATGTGACCCTAGCCAAGTCTGCCAGCCATCCAAGGAGAGTAGATAAACGGGCTCAGGCCTGCCCCAGCCTGGAAAGCCCTCTACTTTAAGGAATTAAGCAAAAACAGCCCCTTTACTCACAAGGCCAGAGGCCGGGTGTGCTCCTGGACCCCTTTCCAGGAATCAGCTCATGTCTTCTGGCCTGGACGTCACACCCCAGCTCCCCATGTGCACTGCTGATCATATGATCGCTGGTGTCCATACCACATTGGGTGTCCGCCCTGTGTCACCCACAGTGACATGATGGGATCCTACTGAATTCTCATACTCATCCTGTGAGACAGGCCCTAATGTTTAACCTCTTGTTAAGATAATGAAGTAGGTTGGACTCAGGTATTAATTCTCCTGTGATCCTTCGGCAACTAAAGGAGGAGCCAGACTTCCCTGCAACATCACCCTGACAACTCGCCATGTCCAGACAGACATAATTCTCACACTGCCAAAGTCAGCACAACAGAACTGCCCAATTCAGACTCATCTCAGAGGGACTGAGTTCAGTTAGAATTGGCAAGAAAATTGGATTTTAATCATACATATTTTTAAAGAATTTTTTTTCTTTAGCTCTCAAGAAGTACTGTGGCTGCAGCCTGAAGGGCTATTAATCCTGCCTTGGCAAATATACACAGATAATGGCTTAGGCTGGCTTGTCAATTTTTTAGCTACAGCTGTGCTATTCTGATGGTTTATTTTCTTTCTTTCTTCTTTTAAAATTAACTTTTATTGGAGTATAGTTGCCTTAGAGTGTTGTGCTAGTTTCTGCTCTACAGCAAAATGAATTGGCTGTATGTTTACATATATTCCCTCTTTGCTGATTTTGATTCCGTGGCTCAGACGGTGAAGAATCTGCCTGTAGTGCAGAAGACCCAGGTTCAATCCCTCGGTCAGGAAGATCACCTGGAAAAGGGAATGGTCTGGAGAATTCCATGGACAGAAAAGCCTTGTGGGCTACAGTCCATGGGGTCACAAAGAATAGGATACGACTGAATGATTAACGCACACACTTCCCATTTAGGTCACCACAGAGCATTAAGTAGAGTTCCCTGTACTATACAGTAGGTTCTCATTAGTTACCTATTTTATACATAGTACTGTATATCTGTCAATCCCAATCTCCCAGTTCATCCCACCCCCTATTCCCCCCTTTGGTGTCCATGTTTTTTCTCTATGTCTATGTCTCTATTTTTGCTTTGCATAAAGATTCATCTGTATCATTTCTTCTAGATTCCATATATTGTGCATTAATAGACCATACTTATTTTTCTCTTTCTGACTTACTTCACTCTGTGACAGTCTCTTGGTCCATCCGTGTCTCTGCAAATGACACAATTTTGTTCCTTTCATGGCTGAGTAATATTCCATTGCATATATGTACCACAGCACATCTTCCTTAACCATTCCTTGGTTGATGGTGGTTTATTTTCAAGTATCATGAGCAGCCTCCTTTCCTGAGTATTTGAAATGTCCCTTTTGTTGTATCTGTATTAACTCCTCCCCTTCAGGGGACCCTTTCTTTCCCATCCTGGGCCCAGCCCAGGATGACATCCCGCAGAGCCCTGCACAGGCGCTGGGTGTTAATGGGGAGTGGTGGAGGCTGGATCTCCATGGGCCACAAGCTGCCCCCAGGCTGGCTGCCTCTGTGTGGTGTCATCCCAAGTCCCTCACTCAGAAGTGGTTGTCATGGAAACCTGCTTTCTTGTTTGTTTTTGTCTTGGGCAGCCATCATTATTTTGTTACAGCCACATGGGAAGAGTGGCGAGCCCACTCGTGAAGGATGAGCCACAGGGCGTGTGACTGGGCCACTTCAGGACCACAGCAGACAGCTGGAGGCTGGGAATGGGGCGGCCCCAGGGCTCCCCTGGGAGGACCGTGTCCACACCACCCCATCATTGTGTCACACTAAGCGCTTCTGTCGCATGCCCTGGGTGCTGACGGCACTGACAGCTCCCCAGGTCTCATCTCCTTGGTGACTCACCTCCCCCTCACTGGTGCCCACCCCCCAACCCTGACTTCTCTGTACTGTTGGGAGCTGGTCCTGTGGGGAGCCTGGGAGGGTTCCTGAGGTTACTTGGTTTTCACAGCTCACAGGTTTTCTTGATTGCATGTTTTGTAGATCCACATTTTTATCCCTGTAGCTGTCATTTTTCTTGACCTGCTTTTTTAGTCACTCAAAACAGTATTACTATATTGCTTTGGAATTGCTCAGTTGTTTTTTTTTTCCTTCATAAAGTTTCCATCAACCTAGGGAGAATCATAAATAATGAGAAGGATGGAAAACCACAACCGACTCCACCCAGCCTCTCCTGGGTGGGCAAGGCCTGGCCCTTAGGACCTGGTGATAAACCTGCCTCAGTGACCACACCCCTGCCTGCTGTTTGCCACTCACTGTGGAGGCTGCCCTCCCTGCCCTTGGGGTGAAGTGGTGTTGTCCTCACTTTTACAGATAAAGACTGAAGCTCACAAAAAGATTGTTCCTTACCTAAGATGGCACAGCCCCAAGTGACAGGTGGATCTGAAGGGAGATTTAGCCAAACCCACACAGTATGGGGCTTCCCTGGTGGCTCAGTGGTAAAGAGTCCACCTGCAAAGCAGGAGACATAGGTTTGATCTCTGGATCCAAAAGATCTCTTAGAAGAGGAAATGGCAACCCACTCCAGTATTCTTGCCTGGGAAATCCCATGGACAGAGGAGCCTGGTGGGCTACGGTATATGGGGTCACAAAGAATTGGACACGACTGAAGCGACTGAGCTTGCACACTCATGCACATGGTTTTGGTCTTTGGTCAGTACTTGAAGCATAGAAATACTGAACCTTCCTGGTTAACAGTAGTGGATTGCAGAAACACGGTACATTTGTAGGGTGTCTTTGAGTGATTGGCTAGAACTATTCTTTGACTGACCTAGGATGTCGATTCCTCCAGGGCTTTCCCCTTCAGCCATCACTCTAACCTCCACCTGAGGCTCCACCCCAAACCAAATCATGATGTCATCTGTGACTCCTCATTTTCTATCATCCCCTCCAGCCAGTTCATTAACAAACCTTGTCTCTATCTTTTTTAACTGAACAAACTTGACATGTGACATTGTGTTGCATTATTTTAGTATATTTATATATTGTAATATGGTTGTTATCTTAATGATATTTATCACATTATATCCATATAGTACAATATTATTATCTATGTCACAGCCAGTCCCTCCCATCAGGAAGCTTCTACAAACCTCTTATCATCATCTGTCAGAGGGAAGACAGAATGAAAACCACAATCACAGGAAACTAACCAAACTGATCACATGGACCACCACCTTGCCTAACTCAGTGAAACTGTGAGCCATGCCATGTAGGGCCTCCCAAGATGGATGGGTCATAGTGGAGAGTTCTGACAAAACGTGGTCCACTGGAGAAGGGAATGGCAAAGCACTTCAGCATTCTTGCCTTGAGAGCCCCATGAACACTACAAAAAGGTAAAGAAGTGTCCAGTAGTCTGTACGTTCAATCTCTTTGGCTATTTTACTGCTCATTATAATTGTACCCTTAAATGGCATCACTCTTACACTCACCTTTCATCCCCTAGTAACTACTATTTTACTCTGTTTTTTTCACATTGGATTTTTTTTCGATTCCACATATAATTGACATAATACCACACTTGCCTTTGTCTGGCTTATGTCACTTACCATTGTGCACTCAAGGTCCCTCCACATTGTCACGCACAGCAGGATATCCTCCCTTCTCATAGGCATGTCATACCACTTGGCAATGCCACTTCTGGGAATGTACCCAAAGGAAATGATAACAGGCATTTGATGGGAGAGATGCACCCTCATGTTTGTGGCAGCACTGTTCACAATGGCCAAGATATGGAAACCATCCAAATGCCCATCAGCAGATGAGTCAATAAAAAGCCTTGTCTTTTTTCCCTCCAAACTGTATCCTGATATGACCTCTCACCACCGCTGCTCCTCCCCCAACACTGGCGCAGACCACCATTGGCCTGGCCTGTTCACTGTTCCCTCTGTTTCCATCCGCACTGCTCACAGGGCCACTTGGAGCAGTTGAAACACCCCGTTTGCTTCCCATCACTAGAAGAATGATGTCTGAGATCCTTACCCATCTCCCCCAGGATCTCTATGATCTGGCCGCATCTTACTATGTGTCTCTCTCCACTGTTCTGTCTGGACACCTCGATGCACTTTTCTTTCTCCAACATTCTAAGCTGGTCCCACATCAGGGAGTTGGTGTGTATGTCCTTTCCTCTGATGAATGTTCTCCCAGAAATTCACATGGCCATTTCCTCCTTCACATAACTAGGTCTTCATCCTTCCAGTCTTAGTTGAAAAGTTCCCTCTGATACCACAAAACAGAGCCGGCCACACTCTCAAGTTACTTTTAGTCCGTTGCTCTGTGTTCTTCATACTGATTACCTGGATTTATTTAAGAATATATTTTTGTTGCTGCTCAAGCTTCTATGCTCCCTGAAGGTTGGGGTTGTGTCTGCTATGTTTCCTGCTGAGTTTCTAAAATAGCGTCTAACATGTGATGGATGCTCACTGAATATTTGTGAACTGAAGAGTGAATGATCAAATGGAGTAAAGAATTCTCAGAAGGTGCCAGAGTAGCTACTGGCTCGAACTTTGGGCTTCTCTTAGTCTAGAAGGTTGGAGGTTGGGGGCGGTGAGGGGGGGTTGCTGAGGAAGAATCCTGTTCTTCTGCCTAGTGAGGAAGTTAGCAGCCTCTTCCGATTATCCTTCTGGGAGACCAGGGAGAAAACAGAAGCTTGATACTGAATACAAAGATGCTGTTGACACTGATCAGAAACTGGTGTGTGCCAACACTCTGCCTGAAAGAGTCAGGAGAGAAAGATGGGAGTGACCAACACTCCATCCATCCATCCATCTCTTCTTCATTCATCAGGAATGAACTTTTTTCTTCTCCTTTTATTTTTTTATATATTTTTTTCCATTTATTTTTATTAGTTGGAGGCTAATTACTTTACAATATTGTAGTGGTTTTTGCCATACATTGACATGAATCATCCATGAATTTACATGTGTTCCCCATCCTGAACCCCCCACCCACCTCCCTCCCCATCCCATCCCTCTGGGTCATCCCAGTGCACCAGCCCTGAGCACTTGTCTCATGCATCCAACCTGGACTGGCGATCTGTTTCACACTTCATAATATACATGTTTCGATGCTGTTCTCTCAGATCATCCCACCCTCGCCTTCTCCCACAGAGTCCAAAAGTCTGTTCTATACATCTGTGTCTCTTTTTCTGTCTTGCATATAGGGGTTACCGTTACCATCTTTCTAAATTCCATATATATGCGTTAGTATACTGTATTGGTGTTTTTCTTTCTGGCTTACTTCACTTTGTATAATGGGCTCCAGTTTCATCCACCTCATTAGAACTGATTCAAATGCATTCTTTTTAATGACTGAGTAATATTCCATTGTGTATATGTACCACAGCTTTCTTATCCATTCGTCTGCTGATGGGGATCTAGGTTGCTTGCATGTTCTGGCTATTATAAACAGTGCTGTGATGAACATTGGGGTGCACGTGTCTCTTTCAGATCTGGTTTCCTCGGTGTGTATGCCCAGGAGTGGGATTTCTGGGTCATATGGCAGTTCTATTTTCAGTTTTTTAAGGAATCTCCACACTGTTCTCCATAGGGGCTGTACTAGTTTGCATTCCCACCAACAGTGTAAGAGGGTTCCCTTTTCTCCACACCCTCTCCAGCATTTATTGCTTATAGACTTTTGGATAGCAGCCATTCTGACTGGCGTGTAATGGTACCTCATTGAAGTTTTGATTTGCATTTCTGTGATAATGAGTGATGTTGAGCATCTTTTCATGTGTTTGTTAGCCATCTGTATGTCTTCTTTGGAGAAGTGTCTGTTTAGATCTTTGGGCCCATTTTTTGATTGGTCATTTATTTTTCTGGAATTGAGCTGCAGGAGTTGCTTGTATATTTTTGAGATTAATCCTTTGTCTGTTTCTTCATTTGCTATTATTTTCTCCCATTCTGAAGGCTGTCTTTTCACCTTGCTAATAGTTTCTTTTGTTGTGCAAAAGCTTTTAAGTTTAATTAGGTCCCATTTGTTTATTTTTGCTTTTATTTCCAATATCCTGGGAGGTAGGTCATAGAAAATCTTTGTGCTTATTCCTCTCTAGGTCCTGGAGAAGGAAAAATGTATTAGGTGATCCCCCTGCCCTCTTAGAATCTGAAGGGGAGATCGACCAGTTACATTAAGTGGCCTGATAAAGGTAGGCATGTACAGAGCACCATGTGGGCACACAGGATGTCATCTGACCTCACCTGGGCAATCAGAGAGGGCCTCCTGAGGAGGTGGCAGCTGAGCTGCATCCAAGAAGGGTGCCTGGCGCGGAGAGCAATGTGGGCAAAAGCATGGATGCAGGAGCAAGCCCTGGTTGCGCCAACACCCTTCACACACTTGGAGCAAACTCCACACCTCCCACAGGCACAGCCCCTAGGTCATTCCCTTAGGAATGCCTTCCCTGATGCCCTGGAGCTGGCCAGGGCCATTAAATGTCTCAGAAGCACCACATCCTTTTATCCTTGGCATTTACCGGAAGTATCATCTTATTTTGTATTTGTAAAAGTATTTGATTACTCTCCCTCTCCCAGTAAACTATGAAAAGCTTGGAGTAGTCACCATATTTGTTTTTGACTGGCTGCTTGCATGATGCCTAGCATGGACACATGACTCAGTAGGCGCTTAAGTATCAGAAGGCAGGTGGGTGGGGGTTGGGGAGAGATGAGGCCAGAGAGGTGGTCAGGGCAGGTCATGAAGGTCTCTGTGTGGCCTGCCATGGCACTTTTCAGGAAAATGATGGAAATATGAATTTATCATGTCTATAAGGCTGACATGGTATGGGGAGTCTTTTTTGTCTCAGTGTAAGGAAAAGCTTTGTGAGCAAGTAGAGTAAAGGGTATCTAAGGACCATCCCCTGGAGAAGGAAATGGTGAACCACTCCCATATTCTTGCCTGGAAAATCCCATGGACAGAGCAGCCTGACAGGCTACAGTCCATAGGGTTGCAAGAGTTGGACACAACTTAGTGACTAAACCACCAAGGACAAATGAATTCCCCTTAGGTAAAGAGCTTTCAGTTATAGAGAAAGGGGTTAATGAACTTTAATTCACCATCCAGGTACATGTACCATTGTGCCCAGCTTCATGACCAGCCCTGTGCCCAGCCCCAGGGATGACAAACATGAACAATTCAAGGCTCCTGCCTCTCCACTGGGAGAACAGGGCTGACTCCTGACCCTCCAGCAGTGAGCAAACTTGGACCACTGAGACGGAGGGAAGCTCAGAGCCCAAGAGCCAGCAGTTAAATTAAATGTGGCTGTCCACAAAACTGTTATTTTTATTTGTCTTTACCCAGCTACCAGACATAGAGGCTGCCGGTGGGCACGTCTCTCAGTGGAAATGTGCACAGGCCTTTTCCAAGTACAGCCCAGGGCATTCAGCTGCCTGGTATTGATGCTTTTTTATGAAGGGTGTTGTTTCTTAGCTTCAGCTGCAGTGAGGGTTTTATCTTCTCAATTTAGTGTCACCCTTGGGAGGCTCTTCTCGTCCTGGCTGGGCCCTGTTTTGCTAGAGCTCTTACTTTATATCCCTGGCAGTCTCCTCCAGTGCCTAGCAGCTAGTATGCTCAGTAAATGCTGGTGGAAAGAAAGGATGGAGTAGAGAAGAGAGAGTCCCTGGGAAGATGGAGGAGATGACTTTCAGGCTGTCAGATTTAGAAGCACAGTCCCCATGCTCATAAAGAAGCAGATTGGTGAGATGTATCTTCGGATCCATTGGCCATCTTCACCCTGCCCTCCCTTTATGCCCCCCTGTCATACTCAGGCCCTGGACATAGAGAGGTGAAAAGGGAACTTGCAACCTGATTTTCATTGTTCTTGTGTTGCCTTTTCTGCTCTGGATCTTGGCTCAGTTCCATGGCTGTATAAGCACTTAAGGAGGTGAGGGAGGGATGGAAGGTGGCTGGAATCTGAAACTGAGCTAGCGAGGACCAGAAGAAAGAAAACTGCTTCATGATGATGACAGATGCCTGAGTCTCAGGAGATTCACGCATCTTGTCGAGGCTCCTTGCTTAAAAGCCCAGGGGAACAAAGGGGTTTTCCTTTCACAAAATCTCCCTATTCTGTTTGTTCTATGCCTCTTCTTCTCTCCCAGCATGGGAACTGTGGAGCATTTGAGAGGTGCTTCATGCTTTCAAGATGAAACCACATGGCGGCTGAATGGGACTGACTCTGCTCTTTCATTAACTTCACTTGGCAGAAGGGCTTGCTGAGTTCTGGTCCCCAAGCCTGGGATGCTGTGGGGAGGATGAAGATGGGTTGGACATGGCACCTGCCTTTGAAATTTTCAATTTCAGCTGCCACTTATTGATACTTCAGCCATCTGTACTGTGAGCAGCACTGAGGTGGAAGTTCGAGGGTTCCCAAGCCATCCATATCTGTGTGTGAGATGCCTGCCAGGCATAGAGCAGGGCAGCCTGAATATGGCCAGAGGCAGAGCTAGGGAATGAAATGCTGTCTTCCAGACCAGGATGAGTGAGGCATCATGGGTTGGATAACGGAATAGGGATTCTTCTCTTTCTTCCCTTGTGTCATGACTTGTGGAGGTGTTTGCTGGCTAATTGCTTCTCTGCGAGAAGTTAGGAAATTACACAGCAATTTTGTTGACAAAGGGATGAACTTCAAATTGCTGTTTTGCAGAAAGTGGTTTTGTTCTTGTGGCAAGCTCAACCCTTTCTCATTGAAACAGAACCTTCAAACTAGCATCTCGTCTCACATGGGAGTTGCACGTTTTGTTAGAAAAAAGGGTTGCTTCCATTTCTGTTTTTCTAAAGGATAGACCATCTCCACATTGAATCTGTGATGCCATTTTTCCATGGATTCCCAACTAAGTCAGCAAGCAAAAAATGACTAGCATCCATCCATTAGAGCCTGTGCTTCTACCCCAGCTGATTATTTGGGGAGGAAAAGCTCCAGCTGGTGGCCTCAGTCACATTCCTGGCTCATCTCCAGGGTGTATTTGTCCTTTTCCTCCTTTGTACTCACACCGTGGAGCTCTGTTTTGTAGTTACAAAGCCCTCTAACCCAGGGCTTCAGAAAGCATGTTTAGAAACTTAAGGTTTTCAAAGCTTCCTCTCAATTTCTTATTGAGAAAATGATCTCCATCTTATCTCACTTATCTTGTTATTAAAAGTTAGTGTAGATTTGGCTGTTTTCATCTTGCGTAAGGTGATGCATCTGATGAAGCATCGAGGTTAAGCAGACATCCAGGCTCCGCGGACAGTAATTTTTTAGTAAAGCCTTGTCCATTTTGCGTGGCTTCCTGAGTTCAGCCCCTGCTCTTCCTGGTGACTCAGGGAGGTCTGGCTGGGCGAGGTTCCTGGGGAGGCGCTGAGAGACACAGCACAGCCCCGCATGCTTGGGGTGAAGGACACCTTGCTGGCATCCCACTGCCCTCTGTCACTGGCACTGAGGCCCTCAGTAGTCACACTGTGGCAGGTGCGGGAGGATGAGAAGGGTGACCACATCTGAGGAATTGACATGTTGGCCTCTGGGGTTCCTGCACCCAGTATAAGATAGGAGCCATCCCTGTAGTTTTGAGTCTGGAAGTCGAAAGGCATTGCTGCTTGCTTTCCCCAGCTATTCAGAGAATTGGAAGAGGCTGTTGAGGCAGGGTGGCTGTGGAGGTTATTGGTTTTGTGTTTTTCCAGTTGGATTCAAAGGGAGTGGCAGGAACGGTGATGGGATGGGGAGGGGCGGGAAGCCGGGGAGGGTGGCAGTGCCTTGGCTCTGTTGGGAAGAGCCCTCTCTTCCCCTCCCTGTGCTGCATGGCCATGCTCCCTCCCTATTTCTGTCCCTCCCCAGTTCTCTAGTGCCTCTCTTTGTCACAGCCAGAGTGCTCCTCCTGGCCTCTTCTCCTGACACATGGGCCGTGCATCTCCTCACCTTGAGCAAATGCAGTAGCTGCTTCTTGCTTCTCACAACAGTTCCTCCAACTCCAGTTTGAATTTGAAGTCCCTTTCCTAATCTCTGTCTTGTCTCCTGATCTTCCATGTGCCTCATTCTTTCCAAATCCACAGAGTTTTGTACCAAGATGCAAGGTCACCCTGAAGACATCTCCCCACTGGGGTTTTCCATCTGTCAAACTCCACAGTGCTCAAGGTCACTAGCCAAGGTCTACCATGTATAGGTGGCCAGTCTCGTATGACATGCTGGTAGATGTATTTGTTAAGCTACTTGAAAACTCTTTGAGGGCAGTGACTTTGACCTTGCCACTTCTGTGTGTATCTCTCAACATGTCACCTCCACGAAAAGAAGTGATTGGCCTGACCAGCTGAGGATATCCAGAAGGGTTGGGGTGATGGGCAAGAGGTGAGGCAGGGGGATTAGTAAACTTTCTCTAAGACATTGATAGGTTTTCATTCTGGTACAGTTATTTTTATCTTTATTTGTAAATGCTTTGGAGCAAGTTGATCAGGTGATTTGTATCCACAAGTAGGAACAATCCCATTGGAGAGACTGATAATCTTTGTCTTGCAAATCCCTGAGAGATTGCTGAGAAAATGGAAAACATACAACCCACTCACACTGATAAAACCAGTAGGGTTAGGAAGTTAAATTTTCCTAAGGAATATGCAGGAGGCAGGGATGTGACTTCAGATTCCTAACACTGCTCAGAGACTCCAGTCACATCCCTTGGGAGGCTTTAGGAGCAGCAGATGGAGCCCCTCCCTGGAGAGGAATCCACATCAGTCTTGAGGTAGAATGTTCTGTTGGCTCGTGACGGCACAGTGCACTTGAGTTGGATGGAAGCCTAGAACCTGACTAGTTAAGCCCCTCCTTATCCCTACTCCCTCCCCCCAAGAATGTTTACAGATGCGGGAGCTGAGACCCAAGAAGTCAGGTTATTGTCCAAGCAGAGACTAGAACCTGAGTCACCTGACTTCCATCTGAGAGCTTTTCATGAGAGGGTGATAAATGCTTCCAGATGCCAGTTGGCTTAGAGAAGCAGGTAGTGTCACAAGCCCCAGCAGAAATCCTGGGTGGGAGGTTCCAGTTAAATAGAGCTTTGCATGCATTTCCTCTGGTTCATATTTTTTCTTTTCTGTTTCCTGACTTCCTTGGAGACTCCTCAGTGTTCTCCCTCCTGCATGGTGTGAGGAACCCTCTGTGGGCCCCCTGACAGATCCCGCTGATGCTGCACTTCTGTCACCAGCTTCTCCTGCATGTCACAGTCACAGTGCTCCCCAGGTCTCCTGCCCTGACGCATTCAATGAGAGAGATGCTGCTTCACAGAGAAGCAAAACATCCAGCCCACCATACTGGGGCCTGAGGATGCAGGGTTTTGAGGGCGAATGATCTTGAGGAGATAGCTCTTTCAGAGGAACTTGATGACATGGATAACAGTGTCAGTAGTGATGATGATGATGATGACGATGATGGAGATAAAATAGCTGCTGTTTACTGAATGCTGCACCATGCCAAGAACTTTATCTCTACTTTCTCACTTAGCGTTGTTGTTGTTCAGTCACTAAGTCATATCCGACTATTTGCGACCCCACTGACTGCAGCACGCCAGGCTTCCCTGTCCTTCACCATCTCCCAGAGTTTGCCCAAACTCATGTCCATCGAGTCAGTGATGCCATCCAACCATCTCATCCTCTGTCATCCCCTTCTCTTCCTGTCCTCAGTCTTTCCCAGCATCAGGGTCTTTTCTAATGAGTCAGCTCTTTGCATCAGGTGGCCAACGTATTGGAGCTTCAGCTTCAGCATCAGCCTTTTAATGAATATTCAGGGTTGATTTCCTTTATGATTGACTGGTTTGATCTCCTTGCTGTCCAAGGGACTCAAGAGTCTTCTCCAGCACCACAGTTAGAAAGCATCAATTCTTGAGCACTCAGCCTTTCTTACTGTCCAGGTCTCACATCCATACATGACTCCTGGAGAAACTATAGCTTTGACTATATGGACCTTTGTTGACAAAGTGATGTCTCTGCTTTTTAATATGCTATCTAAGTTTGTCATAGTTTTTCTTCCAAGAAGCAAGTGTCTTTTAATTTTGAAGCTACAGTCACTATCTTCAGTGATTTTGGAGCCCAAGAAAATAAAGTCTATCACTATTTCCATTCTTTCCCCATCTATATGCCATGAAGTGATGGGACCAAGTGCCATGATCTTAGTTTTTTGAATATTGAGTTTTAAGCCAGCTTTTTCACTCTCCTTAGTACATAGCCCCCAAAAGGTCAGTGGTACTTACCCTATTTTCTGGAGCAAGATGTGAAAGCTCAAAAAGTGGAGGTGACTTGTCTGATTTCATGTGTCCAGGACACATCCAACCTACTCAGGGCCTCTTGGGCAGAGCAGAGGTCTGAGAGGTGGAGGCCCTTTAAGATGCAGCCTAAGGATGTGGCTGTCACCTTAAGAAGGAAGGTCACTCAGTGACCCTACTGCCCTTGGGTCCTGCTGCAGTTAACCAGCTGAAAGGGAAAGAAAAAGAGGTTGTGAACTGCTCTCTTCATTCTCTTTAGGAAGCTTTTCCTGATATATCCTTATTGTATTGATTTAATTCATTTTGATAGATATATTCAAGGATTTCCTAAGCAACTGGGGAAATGATAGCTTGTTACATAATAGGAGTATCTGATTAGGACTCAGGAAACATTAGTCAAGTCTCAGCTTTACTTTGTATTTTCTGATACCCTCCGACAGATCATGTGATTTCTCTGAGTCTTGATTTCTTCATCTGTGAAAGAAAGCTAACGATGCCAAGGGTGCTGCGAACATCTTTGTTCAATTTCTGCACTTAAATGAGGGCCGATTGGGGGCCAATGAGCCCTTGACATGTTAGAATCTTTGTGGTGGCTTCTTTTGTCGCTTACAAGAAACCTTGTGGCTGGATGGGGTATGACTTGTGGGGAGACATGGCAGAAAGGATCAGAGGGGAAAGGGGTTCAGGAAGAAGTTCTCTGGGTCCTTCACAGGGTTCAGGTATCATCAGCTGGCCAGAAACGGGTTAACCTAGGGAGTGGGGTGGTAAGATGCAGGGGCCTTCTTGGTGAGGAAAAGGGAAGAAGACCAGATGAGGAGTCCCTGTGATCGCCGTTCTGTGACATTTGTACTTCATTTGCCTTTAATTGAACAGCCCTTGATGTAGGTGTCTTGTTGCCTGCAGTCTGCAGATGGGAGAAGCAGACCTAACAAAGGCAGATGAACTGGGATTAGAGTAAGGTCTCCCAGACTGTGAGGCCCTCACCCCCAGCCCTGAATGGCCCTACCTTGTAGCGACAGGAAGGGATGGGCTTGTGTCGATGAAACAATGGTCAGATGTAATTAATTTTCTGCTCATCAGATTGGCAGGTATTTTAAGAACCAAGCATGCTTACCTTGGATGTTGATTGTGAGGTTCAAATGAGCTCATGAGTGCAAAGCTCTCCTTTCAGCCGGCATTGTCCTCATGTTTCTGCTGCTGTCATCATCGTTAGGTGTCCACTTCTGTAATGGTTGAGCAGGAGTGGTGGGGGCCATTCTTCTGTACAGTTGTGCACCTGGCTTTATCCTCTTTGTTCCCACGTGAAAGGTGAGGTTCTTCCTCCCCAGTGTAGAGAGCAAAGGTGCTCTTAATGCTCACCAACAAAGGAACTCTTAAGCGTTTATCAGTGTCCTGGTGAACATGGATCTCTCTCTCTCTGATCACACCTCCCTCCTTCTGGTGTGGGAGAGTCAGGAGGGGAGTGGCTTACACCTGCTGCAGATGGCAAGTGGGATCATCTCACTGGAGCTGAACTTCTGCTTGGGGAAATGTCATTTTCCTGCTCTTGCCTCCCAAATGCCTGAGAGCGGTGAATTGTTGTGGCCCTAAATTTAAATCTTGATTTTTTTTCCTTTTTAGTAACTTATGGGTCCTTTCTGACAGCTACCATTAGGTCCACTTTACAAGCACTGTCCTCTGTCACCTGCCCTGCACGTGTTTAGGGGAGGGGGTGAGGGTCAGGTAGGGGTAGTTCTCAATGGTGCTGCTTAGGGAACCCTCCGATGGGTAACCTCCTCTCATGGTTTGTTGCTCTGGATGCCAAAGGTCCCTCCTGTTAGAATCACACAGATGTCTGTCTTGTAGATATCAGGAAATTTTACTTTACTTAATACTAGCTTTATTGCTTTGTTCTGATTATAATTATAATAAATGCAGAATATTTGTGTGCTGTGGACAATTATATGTTTTGTCTGAATCCCCTGTCTTTTGCAGATGATGGGTCTCTTAGCTTCCTTAGTGGGATATGAATATGAGGAGTCAGAGGAGAAACTTTGGAGCGAGTGAAGTGGGGGCCGCCGTGGAGGGCTGAAGCAGAGATCGGGTCCATGGCAGCTGAAGGGGAACTTCTGGGAGAGACTGAAGAACCTAATAGAGATGTTCTGTTGCTTTAGGTTCAGGGGCCAGTGGTACAACTTTCTCCTCTGTGGCCCTACAACGTCTTCAGCAGAACATTTGTTCACGCTAATGCTTCTTAGACTTGTTGTAGGCCGCTGGAATGACAAGTCCCTCCCTAGAAGTGGCTTCTCAATGGCCCCCTGGACTGCTCCTGCTTCCACTGGTTCTGCCCCACCCCAGGTGTTTTCTGTGTCCCCGCCACATCTGAGCACCCAGAAGGATGCTCAGGCCACTCCCAGCCTCACGGGGAGAGGAGGGTGCTCCTCTGCTGTGACTGCAAGTTGAACATGGAGTTACAGGCTGTGCGCTGCTCCTGCTTCACAGACCCCAGGTCCCTCTGTGGCTTCAAGGCACACCTGTGTGCTCAGCACTGTTGTTACAAGTGCAAGGGGGCAAAGCCATCTGGTGGGGATGGAATTTACGGCCTTTTTAAGTGAAGTGACTCAGTCACTCTGGGCACAGTCTCAGAAGTGGGATGGAGGCAGCATGACAGCCACAGCTGTTGATGTCAGCACGAGTTGCGGGGGGAGGGTGGCAGAGGCGGTGAGCTCTGACCTGGTGCCAGGCACGGGGCTGAGCCCTGACCGTAGCCCTGACTGATCCTCATGGCACAAGGAGACAGATGCCACAATCGGCCCCACTTTCCAGAGACAGACATGGAGGGTTAAGTGACACACTCAGGGTCATAGACTTAGCAGACGAGAGCTGGGATTTGAGTCCAAGTTTGTCTGCCTCTGAATCCTTTCCTCTCCCTGGCGCTCCCTCATTCCTGACCCCAGTAAGATTCTTCCTGTGTCGTCGTTCACTCCTGTCACACCAGAGGAATGGAAGCCTGGTGAGCTTCCATGGGCAGGCACGGGGTGGAGGAGACGTGTGCCTGAATGTAACCAGTGTTGCCCAGCACGCACAAGCCCATGCTCTGTGTTTGGTGCTATGCTGAGCACTTTCTACTTTATACACATCATTTCATTTCGTGTTAATTTTTTCCTAGTACCTGGCTTCCTTCTCTAGAATATAAGCTTTGAGAGGACAGCAGTTCTGCCCGTTTTGTTCCCTGCTGTATCTGTGGCTCCTTGAACACTGCTAAGCACACAGTGGGGCTACCCAGGTGGCGCTAGAGGTAAAGAACCCACCTGCCAGTGAAGGAGACTAAACAGACACGGGTTCGATCCCTGGGTCAGGAAGATCTCCTAGTAGAGGAAATGGCCACCCACTCCAGTATTCTTGCCTGGAGAACCCCATGGACAGAGGGGCCTGGTGGGCTACAGTCCATAGGGTCGAAAAGAGTTGAACACGACTGAAGCGACTTAGCACACACGCAAAAACAGCACACAGTCGGTGTTCAACAAACTTCAGTTGAACAAGTGGATTACAGCAGCCGCTGAGACAGTTAAGACTTATTGCCCCCATTTTACATATTAGGAGAGTAAGGCACGGGAGGCATAATTGGTTTTCCCATGGCTCAGAAGTCTGGAGCCGGTGAGAATGGGGACCCAGGGTGGTTCATTCTAGTGCTTCTGCTTTAACCACTCAGCTCTTCCCGGGGCATCAGCCATGTGGTTCCCAAGGGTTTGAGTGGCTGATGGATGGGCTTCCTGTGAGCCTCGCAATGGGCACCATCCTAAGGCAACAGAGGGAGGGAGATAATTGATGAGCTTAATTATCTGTGGCCATGACATGATGAGGGTGCCACCATGGGAGTGCTTCTTTTTACTAGGCAGCAGAGAGTTCCTTGAAATGGGAGGGAGCCCATTGCAATGGGCTGCCACGAGATGGGAGCTGTCCTGTTTGGTTCGCGGAGGTCTCCCCTGGAGCTTGCTGTTACAGTGTTGGAAAAAGCGCTCAGCTGTATGAAACACAAATTATACTAGTTGGAGAGCAGCTAGCTTCCCAGAGATCACAGTTGGCCTTCGTTAATGAATTTTGGCCTGATTAACACAGGTTCTGTATTGACATCAAAATATGCAAGGAGAAACTTGGTCGGGGTGGGAGGAGACTAGTTTAAACTCTCTAACTTTGAAATCAGGGGAAGGAAAGGCTTGTGTGAAGCCTGGAGCTGAGGACTGAATGTGTAATGAGCTCCTAGATCTTTGAAGCTGCACTTCTTTGCTCAGACCTCTGTAGACTAAGACCCAACCCAGACTCTAGGGCCTTCTTGGCCCCATTCCATTCTCAAGGACACATGGCCAGTGGGGGATCTAAGGCTGAAGGACCCTCAAAAGCGGTACCAGCTGCTTCTCTCGTGGCCCATTCCCACAGCTCCTGGATAATTGTTATGCATCCTCGTTTAAACCCATCATCCCCTGCAGTCTTCACCAGGACTTTCAGTGGCTTTTTGCCTCCAAGCATGCCTTCTTATAGCTGTGTCCCTATTCCTCCCCTGCCTCCCAAGTGTCTCAGATGGTAAAGTTTCCGCCTGCAATGCTGGAAACTTGGGTTTGATCCCTGGGCCAGGAAGATCCCCTGGAGAAGGGAATGGCTACCCACTCCAGTACTCTTGCCTGGAAAATTCCATGAACAGAGGAGCCCGGTGGGCTATCGTCCATGGGGTCAAAAAGAATCGGACACGACTGAGCAACTAACACTTTCACCTGCCTGGAGCCATGTCAGTTGCTTACCCCTTGGATCTACCTACATGGCCATCCCGCCTGGTTGGGTCCTTGCGTCTCATCGTGAGCCTGTGCTTTTTGCAGGTGCTGGATGTGTCTCCTCCCTTTGTCCCCGAGGCTGACTTTCTGGTTTCAGATTCATCTCTTTCTGTTCATCCGAAGGAGTTAGGCAGGTACCTACTCTTCAGTGTCAGATACCTACCCCTCACCTCCCCTTGTAAGTTTGCCTGTATCATCATGACCATCTCAGGATCACTGGGGTTATAATTTTGGCCTCATGATAAACAAAAGGTGGGAAGGTCCCTGTGACTGATGGGACTTAGACATTTCTGGCAGTGGGATGAGCAGTGGGAAGCATCAGCTCATGCTTGTATCACAGGGCTGAACTGGGGCCAGGGTCAGCTTCGTGGGGCACCTAGTCTAGCTGGTTCTCCATCCTCAGGTTTTGAAGAAATGAGATGAGACTTGTTGGGGGAAACCTGTGTACTCAAAAGAAAGGGAACATGACAGACTTGTCTGGCCCTCACCAGTTTCAGAGAATGAACTCTTGCAAGGGCATTTTATTACTTCAGTGTATTTCTCACAGAGGTGATGCCAAGCAAAGAAAATCCTCTCTGAGTTATATGGCTTTTTCGTTCAGCCCTACAGGATCTTTCATCTCTAAGCAGTAAAATCAGGCAGTAATTCAAAGTTTAAGTTACTGTTTCATTTTAAAAATATCACCTTAATCTTGTTGCACTTGGTCAAAGTCCACTTTGACATTTTTGGTCATCTTCATCTATAGCTTTATTTTATTGGCTCTTAGGAACATATGCAGGCTTTATTCAGAAAGGCATTTGGGATTTATTTTCTAAAGCAAGCAAAGGAGGAAGGAGAAAGAAATTGGGCTGAAGAGCAGATGTAAAGTGAGGCTGAATGGCTGGTGATGGTTATCTTATGTGAGGCCATGATGAGATGTTAATGGCTTTTTTTTTTGACCTTGGCAAGTGTTAGCTTTGGGAAAGGAGTTTGTGGATATGCTTAGCTGGCATCTGTTTTCTCATTCTTCAGAATGTCAGGGACTACTGGGGGTGTGACCTAGAAGTGTTATCACTCTGGAAATCTGCTGCTTCTCTTTGTCTGTGTTCCTTCTCCCTCATCTGTGGATTCTCTGTATTTACATGAAGAGAGGGGCTTTTATGAAGAGGCTCTACAAGAGGTCATTCCTTCAGAAACCAAGCCTCAGGAGCCTGTCTCTACAGTCTGTTTGTGATGACAAAGAAATGCAGTCAACACAAGGCAGGTGCCCAGGGACCACCCCTCAGAGGTGCCCAGGGACAAGAGATGGCACATCTTCCTGCTGAGGGAACCAGAACAAAACAGTGGCTTCACTGTTTTCTGAGCCCCAAATGATTAAGTCCCTGTGAAGCCTGCATTCTCTGGAGTGCAGAACAGGAGAAAATTAGTTTGCAGCCACACAGGATAGGCTTCACTGGGCTGCTTTGCAGAGGTTGTGGGTCTGATACACACTTCTTGCTCTGACTTTCCTTCTCACTGGGGACATGGTCCTCCCGGCCTTTTGGTGGCTATGAGTTCCTCTCTCTGTTGTAGCCACTTCTAAGGTCTGTGGTTTTTTCTCCTCATTTCTCCAAAAAACTCATTCTTTCTTTGGTGATAGATCTGACAGGGCTTGTGGGAGACAGAGGAGCTGCTTATTTTCTCTGTCATTCATGTATTCTTTCATTGAACAAATAGTTTCTGGTATGTATTGGGCATGACTTTGGGTGCCTAAGAAGCAGCAGAGAGGGAAAAGTCAAAGATTCCTGCCATCCTGGATGCCAAGGTTTGGTGGGATCATGACTAGAGCCCCACCGAGATCCTTGGGAGGGACACCACCTCTTCGTCTTTCCAGATGCGGAACATTGTCGCCCTAAGGCCGTACCACCTTGGTGCAGTTCACAGACAGTGCCTCCCAGCTGTGTGTGGCTGTCTTTGTAAGAGAGTGGTTCCTGCAGGCACCATGGTGGGTCACAGCACAGTTCTTGGTAAACATCTAGACATGAGACCATATAATTAAACTCTTGAGAATACAGGCTTTAGTGTCAGAAGCCCTGGGTTTGAATTCGGGCTCCACAACTTAAAGCTGACTTTGCCTGGGCAAACAATGTGTCTGAGCCTATGTAAGATGGCTATTGCAGTAGTTCTTACCTCATAGCCACCAGGGTGAAAATTAAAGAAGGAAGTATAGGTAAAGCTTTTAGCACAATGCCTGGGGTTCCACGACTAACTGTAGTGAACAGTATATAAATGATTTATATATATGATTAAGTCTTTATAATCCATTTCTGCCAGCATTGTGGAGGATATAAATAAACTTAGTGTTCGTAGCTCTTCTCTGAAGGATGCTCAGGTATATTAAACAAGAGCCCTGAAGTCCAGCAGCTAAATTATTAGTGGGAAGAACACATTAGGGGGACAGAGCAACAAGAGGAGCTGGCCTGGGATCTGGAGGTTGGGTGTGGAGACTGGAAATGTGCCTGGAGCAGGAGTTCTGCTGGAGCAGGAATGGTTGGGGCATGTTCAAGGAGCTTGGGCCTGAACAGGGAGGCTGGGATAGCAAAAGAGGAGAACATTCAGATGAGAGGAACATCCGAGTAATGCAGGACCTGGGGAGCAGGGTGGAGAATGGAGGTTGAAGGATTGGGGCATTGTCACTGGAGAAGCAACATCAGGACCAGATACTGATGAACCTATTTTCAGCGCAGGAATAGAGATGCAGACATAGAGAGCAGACTTATGGGCTCAATGGGGGAAGGAGAGGGTGAGATGAAGTGACAGAGTAGCATTGAAATAAATACATGTGTAAAGTAGATAGCTAATGAGAAGTTGCTCTGTAGCACAGAGAGCTCAGCCTGGTGCTTTGTAATGACCTAAAGGGATAGAATGAGGTGGGAAGCGGGAGGATAGTTCAAGAGAGAGGGAACACGTATGTACCTACGGTTGATTCATGTTGACATATGGCAGAAACCAGCACAACATTGTAAAGTAATTATCCTCCGATTAAAAATAAATAAATAAATATATCTGCCAAAAAGTAAAAAATCAGGACCAGAGGTGATGGGCCTCAGAAGTAAGGGCTTGTCTTTAATCCGGGCATGTGGAGAAAATGGGGAACATGTGAAGCATTTGGGGCTCTTTGGTCTGACTCCCCAGTAAGCAGGGAGAGCACTCTGGCTAGGAAAAAGAACCAAGCTTTGGTCCTTTCCTCCCAAGCTTTGCATCTGGTAGACCCGGACAGCCTGATGTTCATGGGGCCAGGGAGCATCAAGGCCTGGAGCTGTGTGATGAGAGGTGGCAGCTTAACTATGCTCAGCAGGCAGTGGGAGTGATGGGGGGGATAGGGAGGAGGACCACCATCCATCCATTCATCTGTCCAAGCATCTATTCATCCATCTACTGTTTATTTAGTACCTACTGCTTCTTAGATGCTCTGCTAGGTACTGGAGCTAAACCGGTGAATGAAAGCACCCAGTTTGTGGAGCTCATGAGAGAGACCATCCTGGTTTGCAGGATCGGGGCTGGGGTGGCACAGGTGTCAGCAGCCTCCGGGGACGCCTGCCACAGGCTTTAGCGGGGCTGCAGACAGAGCAAAGTGTCGGGAAGGAGGGGCCCCAGTGGAATGTGGGTTGTAGACTCTGGGGTCTGTACCCTGGAGCAGAGTAGGCGGGCTGGGGAGGGAAGCCAAGGGCTGAGGGTGGGGCGGGGTAGCAGGGTGGGACAGAGCCGGGGTGGTGGGGGTGCTGTGTAGATCACCAGAGGCCTTTTCTGCTGTGCTCAAGTCTTTATTTTCATCCAAGGATGACAGGGAACAAGGAAGGGGTGTAAGCTGGGTGGAGCATCACGAACACATTTGCATTTGACAGAACTCACTCAGGCGTGGAGAAGCTCCTGGAGGCAGGAGAGAAGATTTATTGTCCTGGCAGGTGCCAGGAGTGCTGCCAGCGCCCAGGATCCTGGAGTGGTCCTTTCTACTCTCCTGACACTTGCGGGAGGGGGATTCTTTCTGTTTCGTGATAAGGAGGGGAGGCTTGGACAGGTTATGCACATTGCTCCAGCTCTCATCTCCAGGAAGCAGCCAGAGTTCTGAGTGGCAGAGTCTCTTCTAGGTTTACACTGGGCGAGGGAGGCAGAGCCGGGAGCAGAAGCTGCTTTGTCATCACAGCGGGAGAGGTGAGAGTCATCAGAGAAATCAGATGACACCCCGACTCTATTTGCCCATCCCCTCCCGTGAGTCCCATGTGGGGGACCCTGCCCCAGAAGTCTAGGGGGACCTTGAGTGGGAGCGGTGGCTTAGCACAAGCAGGGCCTCCCAGGGAGCCAGGCCAGCTAGGGAGGCAGGCACACCCGCCGAGAGCATTCCTAGCAGTAGGAGCATTTTATTTTAAGCAGGTGCTGGCCCTCCCATCTGGGCTCCTGGAGCTGTCAGAGCCAGGCCAGCCAGGCTGCCCGAGAGATGCTTGAAGGAGGCCCTGCTCCCACCCACCCCATGCTCCTCCCTGCAGGTTTCTGCTTCAACATTGCCCCTTCCTCTTCCTCCTGTTTCTCCTCACTTGCTTCCAGCCTCTGCTTCTGCCGAGCCTCCTCTACTGCTGACTCTTCCTCTCCCGTTTCATTCTTCCTGTGTTCTCACCCTCCTGACCTGTGTTTCTCCTCATCTGTAAGGTGGGAGTGGTTGATCCTGACCTAGCGTTCCTGGGAGGAGAATCAGTTCATTATTTCAGCACCCCTCTTTCCCTACTTTCCAGGTAGGGGGCGTCTGTCTGGCCCCAGGGGATGTGACTATAAGCTGCATCCAGTTGTTGCTCTCCAGGAGCTTCTCAGCCAAACGGGCGTCAGGTTCCAAGGCCTGATCTCTTGTTGGAGGCCTCGGCTGGGCCAGTCTGGACTGCCAGCCTCTGAAAGTGTTTTGCTGGAGAGAGGCCCTTTATGTGCCTCGATGGTTACTCAGTTAACCTGGAATAGCTTCATGCCCTAATCCCTCCAGGGGAGGTAAGCCTGGGTGCCTTCAGCTTCTGGAATAGAAAGGAAAGGTGCCCACATCATCTTGTCCAGGTCTGTTGGCTAACCAGCTTGTCTTCTGTGCGTTATCTTAGCTAGTTGCAATAATTTAAAGTGACTCTGAATAACATCCCTATCAGCAGTGCAGTTGAGGAGCCAGGGTTTCGTTTGGCATAATTTAGGGAGAAGTGGCCAGAGATTCACAGAGCCCCATTTCTCCATCTCCCGCACTGTGGATCCTCCTCTTCCTGCTGTCCTCTCCCTCTGCATCCAGCCCTCCTGGGATACCCAGCACGCCTTGGCCAGCATCCTGGCTGTGGGGGTCTGTGAAGCACACACACAGCAGGGGACTGGGGGAGGTGGGATGACCTGGATTGAGTGAAGCTGCCATTGATAGCCTGGTGACCTTGAGGCCATCATTTGCTTTCTCCAGCTTGCAGGGTTTTTTGTCTGTAAAACCAATACCAGTTCTCACCTAGTGTTATGTGAGGTGCATGGCATAAATAAATAGGCAGATAGTGAGTGCTTGCTGTGTGCTGGGGCACATGTCCTTCAGGAGGTAGCTGTGATGCCTCTGGTCAGGGCAGTGAGGAAGAGGGCACAGGGCACAGAGGTGGGAGCCCAGGGAGGCCTGCCTGGAGGGGGCATGAAGCCAGGCAAGCAAGAAGGCAGGGCTGAGGCTCCCTTCTCATGCTTAGGTGTGGGAAGTAGCATGCCTCTTCATTTTTATTAAACCAGTTGGTTTCATTTCTACTTGGAACCCATTTCCTACAGGGCTGGCTGGAAACCTGACCTCAGTCATTTTATGAGTTTTGCCTCCTTCATGGGTCCTGTCGACTATCTGAGCTCTTACTCGGAGTCAAGACCCCGGGCTGGGGAGGAGGTGCTGCTCTGCCGGTCATCTCCACGCAGAGGCCCTTGCTTTTGTTCCCTCATTTCCCTGTACTCAGCTTATTTTCATTGAGCACCTACTATGAGCCAGGTACTGTTCTTAGAACTTTGGATATGACAGTGAATAAAGTTGTCCTCACGGAACACACATTCTAGCAAGAAAAACCGAATGCCGCCAAAAAAAAAGTAATTTGAACAGTATATTACAAGATGATGGCCTGGAGAATCCCTTGGACAGAGGAGCATGGGGGTCTACAGGTTATGGGGTCGCAGAGTCAGACGTGACCGCGAGACTAACACTCACATACACACACACACAGGTTTCATATTTTAAAAGGGCCACATAGAACAGTGTAAGGGGACCAGAATGCCAGGTTCTGGTTTTAAAAGTGTACTGAGAGGAGGCTTCAGTGAGAGGGTGACATGTGAGCAGAGGCCGGGGGAAGACGAGGTGATGCAGGGAGTGGCCCAGGGCCCCTGTCGATCTGGGGTCCCTTCTGCTCCCAGACTGTGATTGGCCGGGCTGTGCGTGGTCCTACCTCTTCTGTGCATACCTGCTGGTCCTTCCTCCCATGGGCCTGGCTTCTCCCCATGAGGCTGACAGGAAGCAGAGCCTGGGGGCTCTGAAAGGCCTTCCTCATCTGCGCTGTATCCTCCAAATCCCAGAAAGAGGAAACATCCCACAGAAATCTGACATTTTAAAGTAGTATTTAGCTTTAAGAGGACCCCATGCAGGGCAGACAGCAGGAGAAAGACCCAGATGTGAGAAGCTGCTGATGAGAGTCCAGGAAGCCGCAGGGGTGTGATTATCAGGGAGCATAAAGCTGGACCACTGGGGGCTGGGGTGGGGAGGGGAGACAGCCTGAGGGCATGTGAGGTGACACCGGATCTCCTCACCAGGTTTGGGTCAGGAAGGGGGGGTGCAACCCCTGGAGGCTGACCCCCCCCCCCCGCCATCTCCACCTACACCCCAAGCAAGGCAAAGGCTGTAGGAGTTGGCTTAGAGTTGTAATTTGTCACAACTCCTGCCTTTAGGGTTGTTATTCAGCCTCTAAGTTGTGTCCAACTCTGTGACCCCATGGACTGCAACACACAAGGCTTCCCTTGTCCTTCACCATCTCCTGGAGTTTGCTCAGACTCTTGTCCATTGAGTTGGTGATGCCATCCAAGCATCTCATCCTCTGTCATCCCCTTCTGCCCTCCATCTTTCCCACTGTCAGAGTTTTCCAATGAGTCACCTCTTTGCATCAGGTGACCAAAGCGTGAGCTTACCTTTAGATTGCTGGTTTGATTCCAGCTCAGAGGAGGTACTGGGGAGAGGGCCATCTTCTTCTCAGGCCCCCTCAGGAAACTTCACCCCTTTCCTTTGGGGTTTCCTGCCCAGGACCTTCCACTGGTTTTGTTATGCAAATTAGAGAACCTTTATTCAGTTTGGCCCCTAAAAACAGAATCCTGGAATCCTCATTTGCTTAAAAGGCTTTGCTAAGTTGTTGACAAGATCAGCAAGGTCAGGAGCAGGGGGTGGAAACTATTTAAGAGAATGACCTCCCACGAGATGCATGACTTCTTCCAGCCTCAGTTTCCCCCTATGCAACAAGAAAGAGTAAGACATAGAGTGCTGCAATTCACAGTGCCTGTGCTGAGCCTGCTCACTGCACTAGTGACTGCGAACGTCAATGAAGAGGGGAGTGTGTGCTTCAGGAAAATCTCAGTCAGGGGTCTCACCTAGCCTCGATAAAGGTCGATTCTTTGCAATTCCGGGCAGGTCCTGTAGGCGGCAGTGCAGAGTTCTCTCTGTTGCCAGAGCTTGCCCCCTAGTGGGCAGGCGAAGAGAAAAAGTACAGGACTGAGGGAGCAGTTAAGGGGAGTAGGTAAGAGTGGTTTCTTCAAAGAATTCAAACATTGCTGGGTAAAGCAAGTTATATTTACTTTCCCCTAGCTGTTCGTTTCAGTTCAGTTCAGTCGCTCAGTCATGTCCAACTCTTTGCGACCCCATGAGTCACAGCACGCCAGGCCTCCCTGTCCATCACCACTCCCAGAGTTTACTCAAACTCATGTCTATCGAGTCGGTGGTGCCATCCAACCATCTCATCCTCTGTCGTCCCCTTCTCCTCCTGCCCCCAGTCCTTCCCAGCATCAAGGTCTTTTCCAATGAGTCAACTCTTCGCATGAGGTGGCCAAAGTATTGGAGTTTCAGCTTCAACATCAGTCCTTCCAATGAACACCCAGGAC
This sequence comes from Cervus canadensis, assembly GCF_019320065.1. Classification (NCBI taxonomy): domain Eukaryota; kingdom Metazoa; phylum Chordata; class Mammalia; order Artiodactyla; family Cervidae; genus Cervus; species Cervus canadensis. Next base: position 60,185,147 of record NC_057389.1, read on the forward strand.
TGATCTCCTTTAAGATGGACTGGTTGGATCTCCTTGCAGTCCAAGGGACTCTTCAAGAGTCTTCTCCAACACCACAGTTCAAAAACATCAATTCTTTGGTGCTCAGCTTTCTTCACAGTCCAAGTCTCACATCCATACATGACCATTGGAAAAACCATAGCCTTGACTAGATGGACCTTTGTTGGCAAAGTAATGTCTCTGCTTTTTAACATTCTATCTAGGTTAGTTATGAAACGTATGGAAGAGTTTAAAGAATATTGCAATAGATACCGTGTACCCATCGCCAAGTTTCAGTCAGTTCAGTCGTGTTCGACTCTTTGCAACCCCATGAATCACAGCACGCCAGGCCTCCCTGTCCATCACCAACTCCCAGAGCCTACCCAAACCCATGTCCATCAAGTTGGTGATGCCATCCAGCCATCTCATCCTCTGTCGTCCCCTTCTCCTGCCCCCAGTCCTCCCCAGCATCAGGGTCTTTTCCAATGAGTCAACTCTTCTCAGGAGGTGGCCAAGTATGGAGTTTCAGCTTCAGCATCAGTCCTTCTAATGAACACCCAGAACCGATCTCCTTTAGGATAGACTGGTTGGATCTTCTTGCAGTCCAAGGGACTCTCAAGAGTCTTCTCCAACACCACAGTTCAAAAACATCAATTCTTCGGCACTCAACTTTCTTTACAGTCCAACTCTCACATCCATACATGACTACTGGAAAAATCATAGCCTTGACTAGATGGACCTTTGTTGGCAAAGTAATGTCTCTGCTTTTTAATATGCTATCTAGGTTGGTCATAACTTTCCTTCCAAGGAGTAAGCACCTTTTAATTTCATGGCCACAATCACCATCTGCAGTGATTTTGGAGCCCCCAAAAATGAAGTCTGACACTGTTTCCACTGTTTCCCCATCTATTTCCCATAAAGTGATGGCACCAGATGACATGATCTTAGTTTTCTGAATGTTGAGCTTTAAGCTAACTTTTTCACTCTCCTTTACTTCACTTCTCCAAGGTTGGACAGTTATTAACATTTTGCCCCATTTCCTCTCTTCCTTTTCACACATGCACAGTTTTCCTCTAGACCATTTAGAAACACTATGTAGAGACTGTGACATCTCACCCATAAGAAAATAAACAGGCATTCTCCTATATGAGCACGTTGGTAGGTATTATTACACCTACGAGAGCAATAGTTCAGCATCACCTAACATATAATCCACATTACAATCACAGCATTTTCCCAGGATGCCTTTTATAGCTTTGTATAATTATTATTATTCAAGAACCAATCAAGTCTCACTCCCTGCCTTTGTTTCATCTGTTTAATTTCTTCTAGAACAAGAACCTACTCCAGGGGTTTTTGTTTGTTTAAATGTTTTGAGCATTTAGGCAGTTGTCTTATAAAATGTCCTCAATTTTAGACTTGGTTTCTAATGAATAGATTCAAGTTAGGCATTTGTTGGCACTGAAACTTCAAAGGCACTGTTATTGTTTCCTTTTGAGGCACTTCAGGAGATGTATGCCAGGTGGTCCCACTCCTAGTGGCACTAAATTGGCCCCTTGGTCCCTTTGTTAGGAGGTAGCTGCCAAATGTTTATTGAAAAATGTACACTTGTAATTGGGTATTCTGTGGGGTGACACTTGGAGACTGTGTGAATGTCATATCCCCAGAGACTTTCACCCAATATTTTTAGCAAACATCAAATGATTCCTTCCTGACTCAATTATTACACTGGAGGTGGGGGCGGGGGGAGGATTGCAAAATGATTATTTGCTAATTCCAGCATTCCTTCTAAATTTATTTAGCTGGCATTCTTCTGTAAAGAAGAGCTTTTCTTTCGTATTTTTAGCAACTTGGTTTGAAAGTTTCAGGTTCTGCCTTCTTTGGAACTCTTAGTTCAGAAAAGAAAAGTGTGTATGAGAGAGTGTGTTATAGTGAGTGTATATGTGTGTGGGTGGGTGTGTATGTGAGAGAAGGAGACAGAGACAGAGTGAGATCTGCAGGCTGAGTCCTGCACACAGAGGCGCTCTCGCGGAGGCCCGCCATCAGCCCAGTGGAGCTGGTTCCTGCTATTTTGGCCTTGTTCACGCCTCTCCAGTTTCACTGTCTTCCTGGCTGTTTCTCAAGAGCTGTCAGCCTCTTCCTCCTCAGGACCTTTGCGCTCCCCTTTGCCTGAAACCCCTTTTCCACAATAGCCACATGGCTCACTTTATTCTGTTCCCTGCCCAGGTGTCATCTGGCTTGATTTCCTGGTCACCCATATAATGTACCATCCCCTCCCGGCTACTGTCTATCTCTCACTCTCTGTTGTGTATCCTCCATAGCCCTCGTCATACCTGCCCCGTAAACATCATGAGAACAGGCCCTTTGTCCCATTGGTTCAGAGCCTAGAGTGGACCCTGACTCCCCAGAGGCAATGACGGGAATTTGTGGTATGCAAGAAGGAATACACACATGCACGCATGATTGGTAAAGTTCCAATTGGTATGAGATCAGAGCCCCTCCCCCTCATTTCTTGCTGCTCCATCCAGGTGACCAGAAACATTCCCATCCTGGGCAGAGAGGATGGCTGTTTCTTGACCCTGGGATAACGTGTGCCATCAGCTGCCTCTTTCTGGGCGCCCAGTTACAAAAGCCAGCAGAGCTGGAAGATTATCCACCCCCACTTCCTTGACATGATTTTGGGGGAATAAAAACAAATCAGAATTCATCAACTGTGAACAAAATTGTCAACTGTGAACTGTCAACAGTCTGGTTTAAAAATAGATGAGAGGTTGATGAAATACAGTAGAGAAAGCAATTTAAATAAAATGTTAAAAATAATACCCAAAGCGGGTGAGGCAATAGGAAGAGTGTAGTGTGGTGGAGAATGTGCCTGGCAGAGGCCTGCGTGAGCAGTGAACCAGAGAGAGGTTATTAGTTTTGCTTTACTCATCACAGAGGAGAGAGATTTACTGGCCATTTGCGGGAAAACATTCACTCATTCCGACGTTTTGGCGTGTTATGTAAAATGGAAAGGAAGATTGGTTAGGAAATCTGCTAGCACGTTTGTTTTTAAGTAGGTCAACATTTTGAATATTTCTGACCATTTGTGAAAATCTCTGGCTCTTCTTCCGTCTTCTCTTTTACTGTGATGATTGAGAAAGACATTTGTGTTCTACCAAGTCGGGTCTCGAAGCTTCTGGGGTTTGTATTTTTTTTTTTTGTTTGTGTTTGTAGAAATATGGGTTCTGCTACTCTGATTAAAGTCTTTAACTTATTTCCCACGTCTTTGACTCTGCTTCTTTCAATAGTTAAGGCTGATGACTTATTTAGTTGCTTTATCATGAAATAAATATAAAGCCATGAATTTTTCATATTTCCTCTTTTCTAGGCCCAAGTCTCAGCTGATACATTGGCAAGTTCTTTATGTCCAACTGCCCCATATCCTGAGGCTGCTGGTCCATGTTTTTCTTTCTTTCTTTTTAGGAGATTTGAGCCATCTTGGCACAAGCTCTGTACTTTCTGAACCTAAGACAAGGTGATCCATCCTGTAGGGACTCTTTTTAAAAATCTAGATGGAAGGTGTATTAGTTTATGAGAGCTGCTGTAATGAAGTGCCACAAGTCGGGTGGCTTACACAACAGAAGTTTATCATCTCACGGTCCCAGAGGTGTAGGTCTGAAATGAAGGTGTGAGCAAGGTTGGTTCCTTCTGTGGCTGCCAGGGAGAAGCTGTCTCTTGCTTCTTCTAGCTTCTGGCAGCCTCATTCATTTCTTGTGGATAGCCCCCTTCCCCTGCATGACTCCTCACATCATCTTTCCTCTGTGTGTGTCCAATTTCCCCTTCTTCTAAGCATGCCAGTCATATTGGATTAGAGTCCACTCTAATGACGGCATTTTAACCATGATTATCTCTGTCATGTATTTCTAAATAAGCCACACTGTAAGATCCTGGGGGTTAGGAGTCCAACATGAGGGACCAACATGAGGGGTGTAATTCAACCCGCAGTACTAGGTGTGAAGCTTTACCCCTCAGAGGGAGAGTCGTGAGTCCTCTCTGCTCAGACCAGCTCCCAGTGTTGGCCAGGACTGCAAAGGTTCTCCCAGCTGGGCCCTGGTGACCTTCTGGTGGTCACTCTACATTTACTAAGCTGTGTTCTTTCCCCGTGTGATGGACAAGCTCCAGGGAGCCCCTCTGTCTTCAGCTCTTTGTGAACTTGGATTGACTAAGTTGCTCTCCACTCCATATACTTTATTTATACCTGTCTGTTCCTCTTCTCTCCTCCAACTCCAAAATTATTTTCCCTAAAATGAGAAATTATGGGTGTCACTTTCCAAGAATGTCATTTTTCAGTTTGTTTTTATTAATAGAAGCCACCTTCAGGCTGCAGACTCTAAGCGGTAGACTCACAGCCCACCCTGTTTAACTTGGAGCTCTGCAGATCCTGTTTTGAAGCAGGACAACAGCCCATCTGAGGTGGGATGGGGTGGGACGTGGCTGGGCTGCCTGGATCCTCTGGACCTGCAAGGCACATATGGAAGACGTGGGCCCAAGCTTCCTGAGTAAGTGCATACTGCTGAGAAAGCACCATCCATCATCCATAATTCTGCCAGTTTTCGACTCCTGCTTGGGAGAACACTGTGAGGCGGAAGGCGTGGGAGTGCTGAGACTTGCTCTGTGGTCCTGAGGTGGGGCAGGAGCTAGTGATGTCCCTGTGTTGTTGGAGGGCATTTATTCCTCCCTTCCCACATACCCGCAGGAAGATCCTTCCATTCCCTTGCTTTCTGTTCCCACTGCCCCTTTCCCAGGAACATTGCACATTCCCTGGTGTGTTGGAGCCTGGCATCTCTTGGATCAGGTTCATCTTTACAGCCAGGAGCAGAATCCCTGTATTGGCCAAGTAATGTGCCTTTGTTCCTCCTGACTCCCATTCTCTTGGCAGGTCTATACTCAAGGGCTGGTATATACCTGCCTTGTGTCTCTAGAATCTCTGTGTGCACAGACCCAGGATGCTTCTGCCTGGTCCACCCCCGTCCACATTTTGTCTCTGCCTGTGATTGGTGGTCTGTGGACCAGAACTTTCCTAGGTCTCTTGGCTGGAAGAGGGAGTGGGGGAGTGAAGGTCCCAGGTATGGTGCACAGTGCAGTCTAATGGGAAGCCCTGGGCTGTGAGGGTTTTGTATTCCCCCTGGGTAAAGCTGGCACAATGATCACCTTCTGGCTTCTATGTCTTTTCTTCCATAATAAGGACCTGGGGGAGAGGGGACAAGGTAAGTGACTGGTGGGTAACTCAGGGCTGTGACTTGGGGAGGAGTTGCAGGGAGGGAGCATGAGTGAGGTGCCTGTGTTACAGGCCACAGGATGTCCCTGCCTAGAGATAATCCCTGGGGGGCATCACCACACAGTGCTCTCACCTCCTCCTCCTAACCAGCTTCCTCCAGAGACATGGTTATAGTTGGTCATTACCTTGATAGAAGTCTATAAACTGTGTTTCATATTTTATCATAATGTACTTGACATATAGACATGTATGTATTATTTATATGTTGCCATGCTTACTAAAAAAGCCTTAAAATCCAACACCCAGCTTATGAAATAAACCATTCCCAGTGTTCGCGAGGCTGCTGTGGGCTCCTGTCTGATGCCGTTCTCGGCCTCCTCCCTGGAGGGAACCCCTGTCCTGATGGTATCTGTCAACACCCCCACTTCTTTAAAGTAGCTTTTACCAGATACATTGCATATCTCTAAATAACACATTTCGAGCTTTATAAAAAAATGAAATTATAGCCTTTTGAGCTTCATTTAAATGCCACATATTGTTCTGGAAGATAAAAGGCAGATCTGTGTCCTTGAAGCATGCATTTTCACCACTGCAGATAAATATTGTTTTCTCTGGTGGCCCCTTCCTGGAGTCAGGGAAGAGACCCGGCTGCCCGCGCACGCTGAGACTCTGGGCGGCTGTGGAGGTGAGGATGCCGGGGCCCGCGATGGAAGCCGTGGTGCTGGAATCGCAGTGTGCTGGAGTCCCTGGGCCCGCTGAGGCTATATCGAGGGGCAGTTGTTCTGGGTATCTGGGAAGCAGATGGATTCCGACTCCAGTGATGGACTAGCATGAGCAGGGAGGCTGAAAGGCAGAGCGTTAAGTGTGGAGCTCAGAAAGAGGACAGCAGCATGGAAGGTCAGTGATGGTTCACGACAAGCACCTTGGATGCTGAGCTCCGGCACCTGCACTCCTTGTGCAGGCAGATTTGTGGCCCCTGGTGGCTGGAACAGAGCTTTAGAGCTACAGAGCGAACCAGACCCCCCTTTCCAACTGCCTTTGTCATTCAGCAGCTATTTACTGCACGCCTGCTATGTGCCTGGGCCATATATGTTTCATCATATCAAGTCAGGGATAAGACTGTGACTAAGACTTTCCCCTGTCATTATATACTTTAGGGTCTAGTGGAAAGTCACCTTTTGATAAATTATATGAGTGATTCCCAAATACTAGTGGCTTCTGACAGCAAGCATTAGTTCCTTGTCCGTGTTGTGTATGAGCTGTGGATTAGCTTCAGCTCTGTTCCATGTTCTCTGCTGTCTGGGTCCCAGACCGAAGGAGCAGCCCTTATGGGGCATGTGCTATTTCCATAATAGATGGAAATAGCAGGAGGTGAAACCAGGCAGTGGTTCTTTGACTATTGCTCAAACCTGGCTTGTGTATGTGTGCTAAGTCGTTTCAGTCGTGTCCAACTCTTTGCAACTGTATGGATTGTAACCCTCCAGGTTTCTCTGTTCATAGGATTCTCCAGACAAGAATACTGGAATGGGTTGCCATGCCCTTCTCCAGGGGATCTTCCCGACCAATGGATTGAACCTGAGACTCTGGTGTCTCTTACGTTGGCAGGGGTTCTTTATCACAAGTGCCAGCTGGGAAATCTCATTCCTTACTCACAATCCACTGGCCAAAGACAGTCATATGGCTAGGACCGCTGTCACCATGGAGCTTTAATGGACAGTTGATGCTATCCCCATCAGCTTTCATGACATAAGGCACTGAGCAAAGTATAGGTTTGTCTTTTGGGAAGGCCAGAGAATGTTTAGGAAGAGGATTACCATCCATCACAGGCACAAGCAGGCAGTTGCAGTCACAGTATGATAAGGCTTTAGAGCGAGTCACTGTACTACTTCTGACTTTATAAATTTTCATGTAAAAATGTTATTTGTTCCTCTAAATTAGCTTTAGGGATTCTGTTGAGAAATAGTATGAGAATCCCTAGCCTGAACCTGAGGCTTGTTACAGGGAGCTTGCCCAGGGGAGGAGCAGAAAGTAGAGCTGGCCATAGTGGTCTTCACCTCTGTGCTGTGCTGAGTCTTTTCAATCGTGTCCGACTCTTTGCGACCTTATGGATGGGAGCCCAGCAGGCTTCTCCATCCATGAGATTCTCCAAGTGAGAATAGTGGAGTGGGTTGCCATGCCTTCCCCTGGGGGATCTTCCCGACCGAGGAATAGAAGCTGTGTCTCCTATGGCTCCTGCACTGCAGTGGATTCTTTACTGCTGGGCCACCGGGGAAGCCTGGTCTTCACCTCTAGCCCTGGGCGTATGCACACAGGCCGTGCTAGTTACAAAGAAGCTTCTCACCCTGGGGACCCACCTGCCAACTTACAGTGTTCCTCCTGGCACCCCTTCTGTCCATTTGGACCACCTGTAGGCACGTCCCATACCTGGAGGCTCTGTAGTGCCGCATCCCTACACACACATATATTCCTCCTTCCCTTATAGTCACGTCTACCTGGCCCTATAAGGTTGCTCATTTTTTGCTCCTTGTCTGTGCTCATGTTTTGCTTCTTCATTGTCAGTTGACATTTGTGGCCTGGGTCATGGCTTCCTTTCACATGGCCCCTAACATGCCTGCCACCAAACCGGGCATGTACCAAACACCCAGCAATGTGCACAGAAGGAAGCCTTGCATTGAGAGGAAGCCTGCCCCTGTTGGCTTGTCCATTGTGCTTTCTCTGCAGGGTCTCAGGTGACTGTGTGGGGGACAGGAGGAGTTACACGAGAGTGACTCCAGTGTGTGCAGATTGAAACCCTCTCTCCTTCCCTTGGTGTGTAATCGGTGTGGGGACTGAACAGCCCATCCGCTCACAAGGAGCCAGGGTTCATCTGCACTCATGTGTTGCTTTGCAAACACTGGTGGCCTTTTGAAAAGTATGCATTTGTGTTTTCCAAGGGCAAGGACCATATCTCCTCTTTTCTTCCCTTTAAAAGATTCCTCGTGGCACCTGATAAGCGCTACACGCACAGTGGGTGCTCTGTCCCCTCTGCCTACCTCCCCTTCCTTTGAACCTGCAGCAGATACCAACGTGGTTCTGGGCCCGTGGGCCTTTGCAAAGACTGATTATATACTGCCTTGATCTAGAGAATTTTACAGGTGAAAAAGGGAGGAAACCCTTAGACAACTGAGACCCAGGCCCCTAGCACAGTTGCATAATTAACCACACATGGAGTGCAATGCAGACCGTCTGTTCTCTCGGGCCCTTCACGTGACAGATACAGTGATGGGGACTGTTAATGTGCTTGGCCCTGGAGTCAGTCAGAAAGGGTTTGGAATCCTGGGTTGTGAATGTCATGATCTTTCACAAGTTATTTAGCATCTGAGTCTCCTTTTCTTAAACCATAATGTAGAGATAATAAAATGCTGTTCATTGTTGTGGTCTCCTACATCTGTAAATGATATCCTTCTATCCTCTTGTTCTGAATCAGTTGAGACTTAAGAGTAAACAGCTGGCAGAGAGTGGCCAAAATACTCCCATTGCTACAGATGAAGGGATTGCCAAGAGGATGTATGTGTTTGGGGCTTCCAATTTTGAATCCTGGAATATGGTGGGTGTTTCCATTCAGTCCTAGGCTAGACAGCCACAGGTGTCCTCTGGGGGAAAGACTGTGTCAAACTTAGGTTTTGGATGGTTGAAGCAAAAGCATCGCTCCTCAGTTGCTCCCGGGGAAAGGGCTAGGCCTCACACAGAGCATCCAGACTTACTAAGTAGACTGTTACTGTTCCTCCCTGCTCCCTGAGCAGCTGAGCGGGTCTAGGCTTGCTGCACAGACAGAGCCTCAGTAGTGGGGGTAAGGGGACATGGCGGAGCAGCCTGCAGCCCTCCGTGTTTGTGGACCACAGGTGTTAAATTTCATACTGATACTCGCATAGACAGTTATGGTTGAGTTTACCACTTATTAAAAGTAAGCCTCCCCATGCAGTGTTTTTAGACGTTTATCTTAAGCATTTGGGAAAACATAAAAAGCCATTTCTTAGTTAACGTTCTATCATTGAGACCTTTAACAGAGATGAACTCCCCTTTACTTTGTCTCTGCTTCTGTGAGCCTAATCATGTTTAGAAGGGCACTGGCTGTTTCCCAAGGAGGCTGAGGAGGGGTCTACTTGGCAGTGTTCTTACGGCTTGTTCTGTCTGTCTTCTGCAGTGCAAGTTGGAGTTCCATGCTTGTTCTACCGGCAAAAGTCTCACCACCCTCTGTGACGGGCCGTGTCCATGTCTCCCAGAGGCTGAGCCGCCAAAACACAAGGCAGAAAAGAATGGTGAGTGGACATCACGCTGACGGGGGACTGGGTGGTCAGGGTGGCCTGATGTGCCAACGGCTGCCCCAGACTCCAGGAACCCAGCCTTTAACAGAGCCGATCTAGTTTGGGCTGGGGAGATGGGTGTGCTTGGCAAGTACTCCAGTTTCATTTAGGAACTCCAAATTGAACCACCTTCAACCTCCATTTGATAGAAAAAGAACTGGGCGTCTTTGAAAATAATTCTGTTAGACCAAGATACGCATTAGGTTCTTTCTAGAGGTCAAATTGGCTATGGTGTAGGAAGGGCAGGGTTTCAGCGTTAAGACCAGGCCTGCCCTGGGTGCGCCTTGGTCTTCCTTGAACTCTGATCTCTAAATCCTTTGAACTTCTGAAAGCCAGATTTCAAAACATAGACTGCAGAGGTGTCATGATGGTGAACAGTAGGCCCCCCACTACTGGCAAAAGCATTTCTCTATGAATATATTCTGCCAGGCATGTGGCACAGAGCCAAGGGATGGATGGAAGGAGAATAACTTCCCAGGGGCTGTGGTTCCCTTTCCATGGCTGAGGGGGGCGGGAAAGGTCAGGCCTATCTGAATGTTTTCATGATGTAGAAATTAATGTTGTCGCACTGGGCTCAGTCCCTTAAAAGCCTTCTGTAATGAAACCTAGATAGAAGCTTGCCTTCTGTGGAGCTGGGCTTTCTCAGCTGTAGCTAGCTGTACCATGAACAATGTTGGACATCTGTGTGTGAGTGCATGCATGCCTGCACACACGTGTGTTCTAAAGCCCGAAGCTACTTGTGATGGAGGAAGATGAATTGGATGTGAGTGTTTATCCACTTGCCTCTTCCTAAGCTGTCCTGTCTTCGCCAAGGCACAGGGATGAAGACGTTGAAGTGTAAATTTGTTCATGGTAACCAAAGGAATATTGTGTTACAAGGTTTTGGGGGAAGTTTAACCCAGGATGTAGAAGGACATTGTAAACCGTGAAATATTGGGGTCACAAATCATCTCCGTAGATTACTCTTAGTTACCAAAAAGCTGATCTCATTGCATTTTGACCTGATCATTTATAGAACTCCAGGAAGAAATGTTAACTAATCTATACAAGCCTCCTTGAACTTTGGTCGGAAAACCCAAAGCCCTGTGTAGTAAGCGGCAAAATCCATAAAATTAACTTCTGTTTTGAGATGTGTTAAGACCCTTCTTAGGAAGTCTCCATAACCTCTTATTTCAAATATATTCTTTATTGCTGTTATTTACTTTTCTGTTCTGAGACAAGGAAACCGATGCAAGGAAGTCATTTCTGTGATTTGCCTATAGTTTTCTGTGAGAAGGCTTTGTAGTTCTTTAAACAAAGTACAACCCTTGTTGCTTCATGGTGGGCTTGTCACATCTGATTAAATGAGATTCATTCTCAAGTATGACTCGCCAGGTATGGCCTTGGGTGTGCCACTTATTTGTTCAGTCACTTACTAGTGAAAATTGGAACAAAGTCTTATCAAACCTATGCAAGTAACTGAATTGGCATTAAAAGTAGAATTCTGAGAGGCTGCTGAGAACAAGATTACCACTTGAAAGTATTTCATTTCCAAATGTTTGTAAAAGTAACCATTAGGTTAATAGTGAGGAGGTCAGGAAGAAAGCATAAGGATTTTATTATATGATTATCAGAAAAGAGAACCATAAAATATAATACCAGCAATATTCTAAAACCAATGATCAAAATTATATATATCCTTCATTAGTTCCTGTAGTCTTGTATAATTATTTTTTGTTCCACTGACCCTTGGGTCAACAGTTTGCTTTAATGAAGTCATCGGAGTCTGGGAACTGCCCTCTCAGTCTCTAGTATCGTTTAGCTATTGTCTAAGAAATATCACCTTTGAAGCCTGTAGCAAGAAAGGCATCTGTTACTTGTACTAACTGGGCACAGTTCTTACCATGAGGCTCTGAGATTGCCCTTCTTGGTCAGAGACCCAATTTATGCTGTGACTTAAAGCAAATATTTTATATAAGCATGCAGGAAAGTAGGAACTACCTACTGGTGATAAGACAGAACATCTGTAGTTAATTTAGTACATATCCAACAATATTTTAATGCAGGAGAGTATAATCCTCTATTAGGATAGGGTGCTTAACTATTTAATACAGATTTGATCTGTGTTTCCCTGGAGGACAAGGGCATATTACGGGCAGTGAGGGCACTGATAGAGCTCCAGGATCATTATGTGAAATGAAACATTTAAATGAAGAATATTCTACCTGGAGCAGAATCAGCCAAGGGAAGGCTGACTTTTTCCTTTGAGTTGACAATTCTTTCCACGTAGCTCTCACAATAGTTTGTGGCAGGCAGTGAGCACTGAACTGAGGTTGTGGCAACTGGGATGAAGAAGAGAGAATGGTTTTTGCCATACATTAACATGAATCAGCCATGGGTTTACATGTGTTCCCCATCCTGAACCCCCCTTCCACCTCCCTCCCCATCCCATCCCTCTGGGTCATCCCAGTGCACCAGCCCTGAGCACCCTGTCTCATGCATCAAACGTGGACTGGCGATCTGTTTCATATATGGTAATATACATGTTTCAATGCTATTCTCTCAGATCATCCCACCCTCGCCTTCTCCCACCGAGTCCAAAAGACTATTCTATACATCTGTGTCTCTTTTGCTGTCTTGAATATAGGGTTATCACTACCATCTTTCTAAATTCCATATATATGTGTTAGTATACTATATTGGTGTTTTTCTTTCTGACTTACTTCACTCTGTATAAAAGGCTCCAGTTTCATCCACCTCTTTAGAACTGACTCAAATGCATTCTTTTTAATGGCTGAGTAATATTCCATTGTGTCTATGTACCACAGCTTTCTTATCCATTCACCTGTTGAGGGACATCTAGGTTGAAAACCACCACAATATTGTAAAGTAATTAGCCTCCGACTAAAATAAATTAAAAAAAAAAAAAGAAGGAATGGGTGCTCAAGAGGGGTCAGAGGTGAAATGAAGAGCAGCTTTCATTTGGCCATTTGGCTGTCAAGGTGGAGGGTGGAGGGGCATGTCCATCTACCCACCTTCCTTAACCTGGTAGCTGCCCCTCTCTGAAGCTGCATGCGGTGGGAGTGGCATTCACAGGCCACTCTGTCCATGAGATACTTTGTGGCTCTGAACAGTGTCAGGAGCACTTTTGTGTCTGTGCCTGTTACAGAAATGACATTTCATCATCTCACAAATACAGGTGTATAAAAAAATGTGACATTATTGTTGTTAATGATACTTTATTTTCAACCTCCTCTCTGTTTTGAACCTTGGTTTCTTCTGGTAATATAAACATTAGTGTAGTCATTTCCAGGTAAATTCTATTATTTTGGGATTGTATCTCAACTCTAGAAAGTAGGATTGGGATGGGGGCTTATGAACGACTGTATGGGTGTGAGGTGGTTCCTGGTGTGTCTCTTTCTTTGGCATCTACCTCTCTGGGGTTTTGCTATTTTTAATTAGTTGTCCAGCAATGCTCACCCTCGGTGTAGCCAAGGAGAGATGTTCTGAGACCTTCTCTGTGACATGCTACACATGTTCATTCAAGTCACACTGAGTCCTCTTTCTTCTAAGTCCTACACTTTTTGGTTCACTCATCCTCTCACCACCCCTCCTTGGCCCCTTTCAGGGCCACACAAAATTTGAAGATGTCATTCTATGACCTTCTGATGTCAAGAAAGCCTGTGATGGGTTTGTTCTCTCAAGGCTTCTCTCCTCGAATCTGCCCAGCAACCATTTCCCTTCCATGCAGAAGACATCTTTACAAGACTGGTTTCAGAATGGGCTTCATTAGTAGCAAGACACGGGTGCTCTTTGTTGTGGAGCTCCAGCTGCCAAGGGTTTCAGGATCACCTCTTCCTGCCTAGGACCCAGAAGTGACTTTGGAGACAGGAAAGTGCTGTGGTGAGCAGAACTTGCCTGGGGATGCAGCAGTCTCTGCCTGTGCTTCTCCTTCCCTAAATATGACCTCTTGCAACCCCATTACCTGTGACCAGTACTGGGTGTGAGCATCCAAGGTTTGCGAGACCAGGATCTAACTCACTCTCTTTCTGATTTTGCTGTGCCTCTTCCAGCCTTTGGCTGTTTGAATTACAGCAAACCCATTCTTGCAAGTCAAAAGTGTCTTATCTGATGGGATTTGGTTTCAAGAATGTTTTTAGGAAGTCAAAAACAAATGGTTGAGTTTTGTGTTCTCTCTTTGTTTTTTCTGGCATCTCTTCTTTGATGTGGCCCCTGAGGGGATGGTAGAAGGTGGAGTCATTCTTTAGTACCTCTAAATATTTCCTTTCACATCTCTCAGTTGCCTCATGACCTTGGCCAAGTTATTTAATTGCTTTATCTCTCATCTCTATGATGCCAAAACAACCTCAGGAGTATGGGGTAATGACTGTCCATAGGAAGGGAAAAATTAAAAAGAGGGAGATGAGATTGAAATCCACACATTAAGCCTGGGTTTCTGTACCATCTCTAAGAGTTTCTCAGGAAAGATCCTTCCCCTGTCTTTTCTAGTATTGATGCTGAACTCTCAGCTTCTCTATACATGGGTGCCAAATCGAATCTTGGAGATAGAGTCTTGGGTGAAGTAGAAAAGAATAGCTTTATTGCTTTGCCAGGCAGAGGAGGTCACAGCTGGCTAATACCCTCAAAATGGTGTGTCCCAACTTGAAGAAGATAGTGAGAAGTTTTATAGTAATTGTTCAAAGAGGGCATGATCAGCTCGTGGACATTCTTTTGATGGGTTGGTGGTGGGGTAAGTAGGAGTCAGCATCATCAACCTTCAGGCCCAGTTTGTCTGGGGTCTACATGGTTGTGGGCAGCATATCATTGTTAATCGTCAACTTCTCCCACTTGGAGGGGCTTTCAGTATCTGCACAACAGCTCGACAGATTTTGTCTATCCATTGATGAGGAAACAGGACCTTGCCCCAAGACCTCCTCCCTGGTCTTGCATCACCTCCTGTCTAATTGACTTTACTGCTTGAATCAGCCCATTGGAACCCAGGGAAGGTTATGGAGGCTGAATGAAGGCTGCTTCCTATAATCAAAGAAATAGGAGACACAGAAAGACCTGTGCCCAGGAGCCCCACAGGGCCCTACATGCTCTCAGTATTTTCTGGCGCCCAACAGCCAGCCCAGCTAGGAAGTTGCCTCTCACATCTAATGTTAAAACTGTAGTTCTGAGTTCTGCTGCTTTTTCTTCAGTTTTCAGTGAAGAACATGAGGAATGTCTGAAACACTCATTTCTTGATTTTTTTTACAGTGGTTGAAATTTTAAGGCTAAAATAGCCTTAACTCTTACAGTCTTAAAGATACATTTTTTTTAAACTAGCCCCCTTCCACATCTGCTCCTGTCCCCACCCTGACTCCATCCCTCCCCTCGTCACCAAGACAGCCCTTTCCCCTGGCCTGGGCTCCACAGCCTCGTTCTCTCTGGAGGAGGGACTCAGAGCTCCCTCTTGGCTGAGATGAACATTTCATAGTTGTAGGTATCTAGTCAGGAAAGATCTCCCCTAACTTCCTTCGCACCATCTTGAGGGGACCCTGGTGTTCCTCGAAGGTGCCTCAGGTTTCCACACAGGGACCAGGGAAAGCCGAGTGGGTGGGGCCTTCTGGCCTCCCCTAGAATGACTCCATTTTTATGCTTTACCACCTCAGATCACATTTGCAGGAAGAGAGTTTTGGCACCAGCAACCATTGTTCAGTTTCCATTGACTGCATGAGGAAACTGGGAGTCTCCAGAGAGAAAGCGTCTCTCATCAGCTCAGAGGGTGGATCGGTGTGGGTGGGGTCAGAGCCTGGGCCTCTTCACTCGTGGGCTGGGCCTCTGTCCTCCCTTCTCTCCCCACCGTGTGTACTCACTTAGGTGACAGCCAGCCAAGGCCTCAGCCTGAAGACGGCTGAGGGTCTATAGCTGTGTTTGGCAGGAGTTAGTTATTTCTCCGGGGTCTGATGTCACTTGCCTGAATCTTGAAGTGTGAACCATCAGGCAAAGAATGTCACTGCACAAGCAGTTCCCACAAGCAGCCAGGTTTGGAAGGCATTCTGTAGACTCTCTCCCACCCCACCCCCAACCTTTGGAGGAGGAAGTTGAGAAAATAGCACTATCTCTAAAGCCAACTCCTTCTTTGCTTCTGTTGTCACAGGTTAGCTATTTTTGTTTTTAATTTTTCTCTATGTTATTTTCTAATTGGAGTATAACTGCTTAAAAATGTTGTTAGTTTTTGCTATACAACAATGTGAATCAGCTATAAGTATATACATGTCCCCTTTCTCTTGAACCTCCCTTCCACCCGCACCCCCCACCCAACTCATTTCAGCCTCTAGGTCATCACAGAGCACTGAGCCGAGCTCCCTGTGCTATATACAGCAGCTTCCCATTGGCTGTCTATTTTACACATGGTAGTGTATATATGCTAGTGTTACTCTCTCAATTCATCCCACCCTCTCTTTGCTCATCTGTGTCCACAAGTCCATTCTCTATTTATGCACCACTGTTCCTGCCCTGCAAATAGGTTCATCAGTACCATTTTTCTAGATTGCAAAAGCTTTACAGACATGCTAAAGTTAAGAGAATTCGGTGTCACCAAACTAGGTTAGCTTTTGGAACGGGGATGTGGGTCCAGCCAGTTGGCCTCAGGAGTTCTGGAGAAGGCTCTGAGGCTGTCAGCGTTTCCTGGCCTGACCTTGCTGGGAGTTGGGGGCAGCGTGGGGCCATGTTTCGTTCCACAGATCCTTCCAGCACGGCATGCTAAAGAGGAAATAACAACTTCCCTCCAGCTGAGCTATTTGGAACAGTAGAAAAATAGTCTACAATGATTTTCTCTTCTCAAATGGTGATTTCAACCCAAGGGCTGGATTCTGGGGGAAAAAAAGTCCTGGGTTGACAGACGGCTGTCTAATTCCATTACTTATCACAAGTCAAGTTGGGGAAATGTGTTTAAACGGGAACAGGAGGTGGTGCCAAAGAGACGGGATGAAGAGTTCTTCCTCGCTGTGATGTCTCAATGGAAAAATCCTAAAAGCATCCTGCTGCTGAGGCTCCCAGCAAAATGAAGATTTATCTTTGCATCCAGGGAAGAACATTTTTCTTTAATGCCTATTGTGTAACAGGGTGAAGGCCCCAGGCTTGCAAACTTGCAGTTTAAAAGCAGTTTCTGTTAACCTTTTCCATAACCATTCAAGTCCGCTCACTTATTATTCAGTACTACATTATGGCCAGAAATTAAACATGTAAAGGTACATTTAATTTTTAGAGCCTTGTTATTATAAATGCCATGACCTTTTTAAAAAAAAAACAAAAAGAAGCTTGAGAATGAAATTGGCAACTGCATCCAAGAAGAAAAACGTACTTGTCGGGACTCTGGAGTTAAATACTGCCTTTGGCTTTGAACTCAGATTCTTCTTCTGTGAGTTTGGCTCTGGGAAAGTATACCACAGGTTCTCCTGGTTATTCTGAAGCTTTCTTGGTTGCAACTGACTGGGGAAAGGCTGCAGGCGAAAAGACACAGGAGGGTAGACTGGGGCAGGGTGGCCAAAGTCATAGCCAGAGACCAGAGAAGGAGATAAAGGCTTGTGCTAGAAATTAATGTCTTTGATAGTTCACTCAGACAGCTCTCTTCTGCCATAATTTTTTATTTATAAATTAATACCCATTCTTATATAAAATCCAAATATTATGGCAAAAGTGGCCCATATTCCCAGTTCTATTAGCTTTCTCTTCATAGGCTTCCAATTATATTTTTAGAAACATAAAGATGTTTGTTTTGTAAACATCTAATATACTTTTGGGCTTCCCTGGTGGCTCAGAGGTTAAAGCGTCTGCCTGCAATGCAGGAGACCGGGGTTCGATCCCTGAGTCAGGAAGATACCCTGGAGAAGGAAATGGCAACCCACTCCAGTATTCTTGCCTGGAGAATCCCATGGAGGCAGGAGCCTGGTAGGCTACAGTCCACAGGGTCGCAAAGAGTCAGACACGACTGAGCGACTTCACTCAATATACTTTTAAGACTGTTTGTTGTTGTTTGTTGTTATTAAGTCACTGAGTCATGTCCAGCTCTTTTGCAATCCCTTGGATTTTAGCCCACCAGGCTCCTCTGACTATGGGATTTCCCAGGCAAGAATACTGGAGTGGGTTGCTGGTTCCTTCTGCAGGGGATCTTGTGGACTCAGGGATCGAACCTGGGTCTCCTGCATTAGCAGACGGGTCCTTTACCACTGAGCCACCAGAGAAGCCCCTTTAAAATAGTACTCATCCAAAACCCAGGATCGTATTCTACACAATGTTTTGTGCCCTTCATTTTTTTTTGTATCATAGATATGTTTTCATGGAAGGTCACATCTCTCTCCCCCTGCCCAAGGCCCTCCCCATCACCACCCCTCTCTCTTTCCAGAGTCTGCCAACTCTGCTCCCTTGAACTCCAGACTATGTGATGACTGTTCTGCATTTCTGTCTGGATGCTCCTAAGCATATCAGACTTAACATATCCAAAATGTAACTCCCAATCTCCCCTATATCTGTCCCTTCTTCCTATATTGTATTTGCCACCTTAATTACTGTCATCTCCATAGTTCAATCTGCTGAAGTAAAACCAAAACCCAAAACTTCTTTCTCCCACATGCCACATATAATCATCATTTGAGTCTGCTTTCAAATAGATTTTTGAATATAAGTACCTCTTACCACCTCCATGATTACCACCCTAGTGGTCCCAAACATCCTCATATTTTATTTCAGTAGCTTCTGAGTTGATTTCCTGGCCCCTACATTCTCTTTTGAACTAGGAGTGAAACAGTCTGTAAAATGGAAGTCATATTGTATAATTTCCTGTTCAGGACATGCTGCTGACTTCCCATCTTGTTAAGAGGAAAAGAGAAAATACTTCTGGTGACCTGCAAGGCCCAGCATGATCGAGTCCCTGATCAGGTCCCAGTGAGTCCCTCAGATGTGCCATTTCACTCCTGCCTCAGCCTGGACACTCTTCCCAGACATCGACACGCCTCCCTTCACCAGCCACCCTTCAGTCTCTGCACAAACGCTGCCTTCTCAGCACTTCCATCTCTCTTTCCTCCTTTATTTTTCTTCTTCCTTTTTGAATATTTATTTTTATGCATTTATTTATTATTTGGCTGTGCTAGGTCTTAGTCATGGCACATAGGATCTTTGATCTTCATTACAGCATGCAGGATCTTTAGTTGCAGCATTCGAACTCTTAGTTGATCTAGTTCCCTGACCAGGGATTGAACCCGGGCTGAATTGGGAGTATGGAGTCTTAGCCACTGGATGACCAGGGAAGTCTCCCCTCCTTTATTTTTCTACAAAACAATTATCATCGTCCAATATATTAGATAATTTGTTTATTCTGTTTATTGTCTGACTTGCCCCACCAGAATGGAATTTACATGAGGACTTTTTTTCTGGATTCTCAACAATTATTTGTCAAGTGTTGACTTCGTCTCATTCTTCTGATAAAGTGAAAGTATTAGTCGCTCAGTCATGTCTGATTCTTTGCGATTCCATGGACTGTGGCCTGCCAGGCTCCTCTGTCCATGGAATTCTCCAGGCAAGAATACTGGAGTATGTTGCCATTCCATTCCTCTGAAAGTGTAGTCTATTATATAGATGTACCATAGATTATAATGTATAAAATGGCAGAAAAAGAGAGATTTATTGTGGTAAGAAATCATCTGTAGAAGGTGCTTAATGTGTATATTAAACCCTTGGTGTGTGTGTTTAATTCTTCCAGCAACCAAACAAAGCCCTCTCTGTTGCTGATGAGAAAATTTGGAATTTGGAGTTTTTCCGTACCTTGCCTAGGACCACCCAGCTAATAAATGAAATAACAGGGACTTGAAGTCTTTTCTAGTACATGTGCTCTTCTCACGTTATACTGTGTTCTTAACCTAAATTGAATGTCCATTGAAAGGGCAGACTTCCTATGGAAAAAGAAAAAAAAAAGTACATTCATGCATTTTAAACTAAATTTCCCCATGCTTTCAGTGCTCAGAGAATGCAGTCTGTCACTGATACCACGGCCCTCTCTGATGGGATTTCTCCAAGGTGAGAGAATCAATGTCCTCGCTCATTTTCTCTTCTTTCTTTCTGCAAGCACACTTCGCTCTCTGAAGTTTATCAAAACCCTGGCGTGGGCTCATTTCTCACCACAGCACTACGCTTTCTGATAGCCACAAGTTTCTGACCTAGCTTCTTAAAGATAAAAATTCATTTGTAATCTGTCCTCAAGTCGACTGTTCTTCCGTTGCCCTGCTATCTATTGCTGTGAGAAGAAAAGACAGCATTACAATACAAAAGTAAATTGAAATTATAATCGAAAGAGAGCAAGTGGCTGCCCCGCTACCAAGCCATCTGCTTCATAAAATCTCGGTAGTCCTTGTCCTTGCTAGAGCCAAGGGTTGGAGTGGGCACCTGGGCCTTGCAGAGAGGAGTGAGAAAAGAAAGGGCGGTACCTTCCTAACAGGTACAGTGAGAATTCAGTGAGCTTAACTTCAACTATAGATATGGAATGCAAAAAATATATCTTTGGACTTCCCTGGTGGTCCAGTGGTTTGGAATCCAACTGCCAGTGCAGCAGACATAGGTTTGATTCCTGGTCTGGGAAGCTCCCATATTCCATGGAGCAGCTGAGCCCATGTGCCACATGTGCCAGAACTACCGAAGCCCGTGCACCCTAGAGCCTGTGGTCACAACAAGAGAAGCCCCCACAACAAGAGATGCCTGCCCACTGCAACTGGAACATGGCCCCCACTCACTGCAACTAGAGAAAGCTTGCATGCAGCAGTGAAGACCCAGTGCAGCCAAAAATAAATACATAAGTAAATAGAATTTAAAAATACAGCTGTTATCATCATCATTTTGATACTGATTCTCTGTTTAAAAACTCAAACGGCACTTAGACATAAAGGAGGCAGGATGTCACTTTGATTATTTAACTTGAGGAACATATAAGGATGCCAGATAAAGCTCAGAGTAAGCAGTTGTTTGAGTATATAGTAATAGATATTCAGATCGCTTGGGAGTGTAGCCACAACAAAAACAAGCCAGCTCTCCTCAGTCTCTGGAGACCAGGAGAGATGAGAGATCTGTGAGATGTTTTCCAATCACAGTGATGTCATGAGGGTGAAACCTTGTATTCCTCTCCTTGTCCCAGGGTCCCTCCCCCCAAATTGAAGCAACTTTACGGTGAGAGATGGTAGATCTCCTTACACAGTAGAGGTTCTGCCTGTGCTTCTCATCATTGAAGACCTAGAGTGAGCTAATGAAAGAAATAGTTTCAGCATGGCTTAGGGGCAGTTCTGGGAGGTGGAGGCACTGGGACATTGGGGCCTAGGTGATAATGAGGTCGATCATGGGTCTGTAGAATATAAACATTGCTGTTTTCAGAGTTCCCAGTGATACATGCACTAGCTGGTCATGTAGTGCATGTCCTTGATATTTGACTTCACCATGAAGAAGTCTCTGTGTAAGGAACAGTGCAGCTGACCTGTTCTATTCCATGTCTTCCTGGGAATCTCAAGAAGGCAATTGCATGGGCCTGTTTCCCCCTGTCCCCAACTTCATCCTACGGAGTATCCATTTCTTTTGGCATCCTTGGCCTGACTATGCTTTGTCCAAGCTTGAATCTCCTGAATGGCTCTTTCTAGCATGTCATGTGTTGGGGGTGGTGTGAGGCTAACACCCCAGTGAGTCCTCTGTGTTCTGCCCTAGTGAGGGATGCTAAGCTTAGCTCCAGCTTCTAAAACCACTCAGGCAAAGGGGGTACTCATGCTGTGCAACCACACTTAGAAGGTGAATGTCAAAGACCAGAATATTAGTGCTAATAGGTAGTTTGATTAGAATTGTGATCATGTACCAATGCACAGGGCCAAGTAATACTCCAAAGAGAATGACTTTCAAAACATTACTTGAAGCCAAGTTTAAAAAGAAAGCCCCTTTTATGGGGACTTCTAATTCTGTGGAACTACTACCCTGAGAGATTGTTACTGAGGCTGAAGAGGTCTGGACCCCTGACTGCTGCTGCTGCTAAGTCACTTCAGTCATGTCTGACTCTGTGCGACCCCATAGACAGCAGCCCACCAGGCTCCCCATCCCTGGGATTCTCCAGGCAAGAATACTGGAGTGGGTTGCCATTTCCTTCTCCAATTTGTGAAAGTGAAAAGTGAAAGTGAAGTTGCTTAGTCGTGTCCGACTCTTAGCGACCCCATGGACTGCCGCCTACCAGGCTCCTCCGTCCATGGGATTTTCAAGGCAAGAATACTGGAGTGGGGGTGCCATTGCCTTCTCCGGGACCCCTGACTACATCCCTCCAAATCTTAGCACGTAAGTGACTCTTCCAAGCCAGGCCAGTCCCAGGGGGTGTTCAGAGCTTCACACAGTAGCGTGGAGAGAGGGGGGTCATGTCCCCTTATTCCTGTGGCCTGATCTGCACTTGGACCCCGGTCTGGGGCTCAGTTCCTTCAGGCCCTCCCCAAGCTCCAGGACCTGGCACTTGCACGTCTGCCAGAACCCCTCCCTGACTTCTCCTCCCCAGGAGTTGAGAGGTAGCTGCTGGGGAAGGCAGCTATGCTAGCCACTCTACCACCACTGCCTTGTAAGGGTCGTTGCTGTAGAGTCTCGTCACCTGTCAGACTCCTGCATGTGATTCTGCACCTGCCAGTCTGTCCTCGCCACCTGGATCTTCTGCCCCGGCCTTCCCTGCAGCTCCCTGCTGCGAGCACCACGCCCAGCACATGCATGGGCCAGTGTGCAGCATATATTGGGCTGCCTTCAGTCACTGTAGAACCAGTTCATGGAGGAAAGGTTTTCAGAGTATGTTGGTATCCTTGAGCTTGTGGCTGTTGCAGCCCTTGAAAATGTTGAGGATTGTAGGTGAATTAGGTCCCTAGGTTGGAGATATGGGAGCAGTGATTCTGATACACCCGTCTCTGGCCTTCCTTGCGTTAGTCATTCTGGGGCATGAGCTCAGGCTGGAATGTAATACCATGTGTGTTTCTGGTTTCTCTGGTTTGGTTCAGATGGCATCATCCTGCCTGAGTTCACCCAGTTCTCCTCTCTGCTTATATCCTGCCTCCTCAACTTAGCTTCCTGAGGTCTCAAGTTGTCTCAGGAAGAGAATGATTTTTGCCCTGATGACAGAAATACAGTATTCTCTGGAATAGAACATTCCATTTTGGTTCAGGAACAGGCTTTCATGAGAACACAGAGAACACTTCTAGGCAAAGGAGACAGTAGAGTTTGTTCTCGTTTAGGTTGAGAGCTTCTGGTACAAAATGTGTGCATACTTCCATTGTGAGATAGCTGGATTAATTACTGATTATCTCTGCACCCAGTAGGAAATTAGCCTATTTGGGAAAAATGTAGTGAACTAGAATAACACTGATCTGTGACTTCATGAACTTTGCTTCTGAAGTCTTCTAAGCCCTAATGAAAATTAAAATTTTAAAGCCAATACCCTGACAGCTCTTTTGTTTTTGTTTTTTACCAAAACTGAGGGCAGTGATTGAGTCTGTAGGTGGTGAGCAGTATGTCTTCATCCACCCACAGTCTGTCCATCTGTCCATCCATCCAACATTAATTAAATGCTGATTTTGTCCCCAGGTTCTATGCTGAAACTCCCCTAAGCAGGATGACAAGAAAGCAACACCCAACATATCAATGACTTGTTATTTAAGTGTCTATATAGAGGGCTCACTTCTGTCCCAAGATATCAATTGTCTCCGGCTGGGCTGTTTTCCATCTCTTTATGAAGTTGGGTTTATGTATCTGGGACTCCAAAGGCTCTTTATTCTTTTCTGAGTGCTTAGTTAGAATTTTGACCTGTGTTGTAGTCCCAGTGGTCAGAAGAGCTAGACTTTACCTCATGTGGTTGAGACAAGGAAACTAACCTAACTTAAATATCATCTATCCACCAGATCATCACCACCTTGAAAGCAAGAATTTTATCTGTTTTACTTGTCTTTATATCCCTGGCATAGGGTCTATTGCATGAGTGGACATGACTAAGTATAAATATAAATTTGTAGCATATCTCTTACATAGTTATAATAATTACAGTTGTAATAAATAATTATTACAACTGTATAATAATTACAGTTATATAATAAATAAATACATTATAAAATAATGTATAAAAATACATAAATATCCAGGTTCAATTTGGTGCCTTCCTCCTTCCTTCTGAGTTATTCTTTTTATGTATAGTAGAGACACACCTCCTTCTCAATTTACTCTCAGATTTCTGATTGGGTCCAAAATGTCTGAATTGTCTTACCCAGCCTTTTTCTTTGATAACCATCCTGAATACTTGGCTCTTTCAGGGTCCTGTGTCCATGGTTTATTGCCTCCTTGTCCATGAGCAGCAGTTAAAGGAGCGACCACAGTCAAGGTCACTAGCATACCTAGTGCGCATTGAAGTGTTCTCTCCATCTTACCTCCTATGGGTCTCTAACTGTATCTTTCAGTTTTGATGCAAATACATCTATAACTCCCCATATTCACCCTCCAGATACATATTATGGGGCTTGCCAAGAGGCCAGTATTATATTCTAGCAGACACTATTGGCTGGAAAATCAGACAACTAATTGTGCAATTGAAATCCAGCCCCCAGACTCCTTAGTTGTGTGGCTTTAGGCAAGCTGTTTCTCTAAGTGTCAGGTTCCACATCTGGAAAAAAAGAAGAGAGAATACAGATCTGTCTCGAAAGATGATTATAAGAATGAAATGAACTTAATAAGATAATTATGAAAGCTGCTGGTTCTGAAGGATGTTTGATGAATATATTCCTTCTTTCTTTTGGTAACATACACGAGTAACCTGGTCTACTCTTTGTGTGATTTGCTAGTATACTGCCTTCTGAAAGACCTCTGCATCCTAAAATCAGTCTTGACAACACTAGCAGGCACTGTTAGTTGTTGGTCTCATCCCTGTTCACTTCTGGCTTTCTTTGAGGAAGAATGTGCACAACAACATCTTCAGTTTCCCAGTTTCTCTTCCAGCTGGGGATGTGGCCCAGTGAGTCAGTCCTGATCAGTGAAATGCAAGTCAAGCTTTCTGGAGATTTCTGAGAAAGCTATGGCTTTTATGATAATCACAGGTGGAGTGGAGCTGTAGCAACCATTTTATAACTATGAGGCTTCCCACTAAGGATGACTGGGCAGGGGCATTGAAAGAAACTTCATCCCCCCGAGTAAAAGTCATGACTGCCTCTCTCCTAACTGATGTTGCAAGGTAAACCCCAAAGGGTTTATGTCACCGTTCATCAAGCTTTCTATTATTTGCAGCTAAACACATCTTTCTAGTGGACACAGAGCACCTTCCCTTTAAAGATCATTTGCTTAGAGATGGATCATGCTGCTGTGTGAAGTCAGGCGCTCCCAAGAAGTCAGGTCCAATGATATCTTGGTATCTAGGGAAGGGGAGGTCTGAGTTGATCTCAGGAGCTTCACTCCGTGTGTCAGGAGAGCATATAGTTCCCAGAACCAGACACAGGAGCTTGAATTGGTCTGGTGTGGGAGCATCTGACCTGTGAGTATGGGTGTATGGGTGTTCTGAATCTCTTGCATAGATTTCTGAGGAGGGAGCAGAAAGGATATTTCATGATACCAATGAGCAAAGAGTGTTGGACTAGAACACAGTGTACATGAGGGTGAGCAGAAGGAACTGTCAAACTGGAAAAGATAGGTATGTGGTAAAAGGCAGTAGACACATGTACATTTTTAAGTAGCATTTAAAAAAAAACTATAGAAGTTTCACATGCTTGTTACAGAACATTAAAAGAATTATAAAAAAAATCGTGAGGTAGAAAGTTTAAAATTACCTGTAGTCTCCCAGTCTGAGTATAATCACATACTACTTTTAAATCATTATTATTAGCTTAATGCTACTTAATAATATTCTCGTATCATCAGTTATTCTTTTAAAACTTGATTTTTAGTTGCTGCCTAGTGTCTGATTTTATAAATTCTCTGTAATTTCTAGTCCTCTATTGAGCACTTAGCTTTTCTCTGATTTTTCATTATTATAAATACTGCTTTTATGAACATCATTAGGTATTAATTTTCTACATATCTTAATTATTTTCATAAGATACAGCCCTAGCAGTAGAATTTCTGGGTAAAATGATATGCATACTGTAAGTCTTTTGTCACATACCAACAGAATTTCTTCCAGAAAATGTATACCATAAACAATGTATGAAAATGCCTATTTAGAAGACACTTATCAACTTTGGATACTGTAATTTTTAAAGAATTTCCTATTTTGTGAGTTTTTTAAAAGGTACTTTTATTAGTTAGGACTTGGCTCAGCAGTGCATAACCAACACTCCAGTGCTCAAATAACAGTGGTTTAAGCAAAAGAGTGTTATTTTTCATATAAAGTAAGTCAAGTGGTAGGAATTCCAGGGCTGGTATGGAACATCTCAGTTATCAAGTACCTTTTCATTTTATTGCTCTGATGACCTTGGGACAACTTTATGGTCCAGCTCTGGTCTTGCTAGAGCTTTAGCCATTGTCATCTGTAGTCCAGTCAACAGGAAAAGGGAAGGAGCAAAGAGGGACTTTCCTTCAAGCAGACCCCTGTGAATTTGGATATAATTCACCTTACATCTCAGTGGCTGACTTAGTCTGAATTTAGTTTGAATACTGTCATGGTCTACATAGATGCTGGGGAATATGGAGTGTTAAGGTGGAAAACTACAGATCAGAGTTCTTATTATTAAAGAAAAGCAGAAAAATGGATCTTGGGAGACCATTATCTGGCTTTGTCCAAGTCTGATTTTTTTCACTTCTATGACTACGATGCAGGTTTAGCATTTTTTTTCATATATAAATATGAGCAGAGTACCAGAGCTTCTGTGTACTTCGTGAAGTACTGACTCATTAGAAAAGACCCTGATGCTGGGAAGCATTGAAGGCAGGAGGAGAAGGGGATGACAGAGGATGAGATAGTTGGATGGCATCACCAACTTAATGGACATGAGTTTAAGCAAGCTCTGGGAATTGGTGATGGACTGGGAAGCCTGGCGTGCTGCAGTCCAGGGGGGTCGCAAAGAGTCAGACACGACTGAGTGACTGAACTGATATATTTTTCACATATATATATATGAAAATATTTGTAATTCTTTTTATGAATTGTCTCCTATATGCTATTCTTTCCCTGTCACAGTACTTTTCCCAATAATTTATAAGGCAGTTCTTTTACGTATAAAGGGTATAAATCACATTTTAAAAAATTTGTTGCTTGCCTTTAATGGTGTTTTCTCATAGACTAAGATTTTGATGTTTTTATCCAGATAGGTCCATCATTTTTCTTTTTTGCTGTTGGATTTTCTGCCTTTGATGTACATTTAGAAATCTCCCAACTCAGGCCAGATAAAAAATTTCACCTGTGTTTCCATTTTGTTCTTTTACGGGCTGAATTTTTCATATTTGATGCATTAGGCCAGTGGCATTCAAACAAGGAAAATAGTTTTTATTGTGATCCAGTACTTAAAGCTTCTATCAAGCAATACCCACTCTTATTCTATATAAAATGTGCCATTTTCTATTCTCTGCCATTATACTTCATATTTTAGAAATTTATATTCATCACCCACACATGCATTGTGACCAGTAGTTGGGAAAAATACTATTTTAATCAATCTAATACTTACTCTGAGGTATACTGTGAGAAATGGGACCATAGGGGTATTTTTTTTTTCCTTTTTTAAATAGTCAGTTTTCTTAATGATTTTTACTCTTAATTCATCTTTTCATCTAACAAGAACCTATCCTCTTTTTCACATTTTTCATGGTTGTTCTTGCCTGTTCTCCCAGATGATATTAAAAATCATTTTGAAAACTTGCAGAAGATGAGATTTAGATTGGATTTACAAAGTAATTTGAGACGAATGATAGCTTTACACTTAAGTTGCTCCATCTGGAAATATGGCACAGCTCATCCCAGTTTCTCAGGAAGTGTCTACAGGCTCCTTTCAGATGGGCTCCTGCATCCCTCATTACACCTATCACTAGAGAGCTGATGCTTCTCATTGCTTTTTATGAATGAGATTTGTTTTTTATTTCTGTTAAAATGATTATTTCTTTCAAACAGGAAATCTTGATTCTCACAGCTTTTTATTTTATCATTTTGGATCTTCTAGAGAAGACTATGTCATCTACAGATAATGGGCATCTTATCTTCCTCTCCAATGTAAATTTTAAGAAATTGCTGCCATTTGGGGATTACTCCCTATTGCTAAACACTGTGTGTCTTGTGTATGTTTTCATATAGTCATCCTGAAAGCCCAGTGATGGGAGGTACTGCTATCTCCATTTAAAGCTGAGAAAATAGACCTTGTTAATTCCAAATGCTCAAGGTCACACATCTAGCAAATGGTAGAGCCAGGATTTGAACCCAGATGAGTCTGACTTCTAGGCCTGAACTTTTAAGTACTTCACTCTATTGCCTGTATGTATGTTACACTTCTCTTTTGGGACTCAGTGGGCTTCCCAGGTGGTGCTAGTTGTAAAGAACCTGCCTGCCAATGCAGGAAATGCAAGAGACATGGGTTTGATCCCAGGGTCAGGAAGATCTGCTGGAGAAGGGCATGGCAACCCACTCCAGTATTCTTGCCTGGGAAATCCCTTGGACAGAAGAGCTTTGTGGCCTACAGTCCATAGGGTTGCAAAGAGTCGGACACTGAAGTGACTTAGTACACACATAACATGACCTGGATAATCATTCCAGAATGGAGTACAAAAGATATTTGTTTACTAGGAAGTCCGTGGTATGGCTTTTTTTTTTTTTTTTTTATTAGTTGGAGGCTAATTACTTCACAACATTTCAGTGGGGTATGGCATTTTTAAGTTCTGCTGAGGCACCAGTGTGAATCAGGGCTTGTGAAGGCCTGGGCTCTGTAGCGGGTCTCGTCAGGCATCGACTGCAGACGGCCCTCTCTGTTTCCTTGGCTTCATCAATCCTTGGTCATTTTTCATGTTTATAGCACCATGTACTTCTTCTTTTCAGCAATTGGTATCCAACAAAATTCTGTTTCTGTAAATCATTAATTCAGTGTTAATGTTTTTTACCTAGACTTTTTTTTGAAGATTTTTTTGACCTTGACCATTTTTAGAAGTTTTTATTGAATTTGTTACAATAGTGCTTTTGTTTTATGTTTTGGTTTTTTGGCCTCAAGACATGTGGGGTCTTAGCTCCTTGATCAGGGATCAAACCCACACCCCCTGCATTGAAAGGCAAAGTCTTAACCACTGGACTACCAGGGAAGTGCCCACATAAAGTTTCAATTTTAGGAAACTTTTAGATTTACAGAAATATTGCAGAGATGGTACAGAGAGTTCCCAGATGCCCCACAGCCATTTCCTCTTACATCTTACATTGGATTTGTCAAAATTAGTGTACCAATATTGATACATTATTTTCAATTAAAATCTGCTTTTGGTTCCAACTTCCTTAGTTTTAACCTCATTTCTAGTTTCTGTTCCAGGAGTCCACCCCGGATACTGTATTGCATTTAGTTATTATATCTGCTAAGGCTCCTCTTGGCTCTGACAGTTTATTTTCTTCTTGTTTTTGATGACCTTGACAGTTTTGAGATGTACAGATCACTTATTTTCTAGAATGTCCCTCTGTTGGGATTTGTTAGATGCTTTTCTCATGATTAACCTGGGGAGATGGGTTTTTAGGAGAAGGACCACAGAGATAAGTCCATGTTCATCTCATCATATCAAAGGTACATACTATCAACTTGACTTATCGCTGTGAATGTGAACCTTGATCTGGCTGTGGTGGTGTTTGTCAGATTTCTCCTCAGTAATGTTACTCTTTCCCCCTCTTTTCATAATGCGCTCTTTGAGCAGAGGTCACCATGCACAATCTGCACTTAAGAAGTGGGGAGTTAATGCTCTATTTCCTTGAGGACAGAGTGTCTACATAAATTATTTAGAATTCTCCTGCACCACAGATTTGTTTCTTCTTCCTGATTTAATTATTTATTTAATGTATTCATTCATTTGATCAATCAAATGTGAGTTTATGGGTTCATAGACATTTATTTTATACCTGAGGTTATCATCTAATACTAACTATTAGATTAATCCAATGCTAAGGTTTTGTTGTTCACGTTGTTCCAGCTTTGGACACTGGGAGCTCTTTTTGGAGGCTCCTGTGTCCCTTTGATATACTCCCATTGTGGTTTATTTTATTTGCTTACTTTTGAGTACTTCTTTACTTTCTGGTTGGAGAAGGAAATGGCAACCCACTCCAGTACTCTTGCCTGGAATATCCCATGGACGGAGGAGCCTGGTAGGCTACAGTCCATGGGGTCGCAAAGAGTCGGACGCGACTGAGCGACTTCATTTTCACTTCCTTTCTGGCACTACACAGTGCTCTAGACTCAACTTGTAGATTCCTTATGCCAGCCATAAATCAACTGTTTCTCCAGGCAGCCCTGGTTAGTTTTATTAGAGAACAGCATTGGCTTCCCTGCTGGCTCAGACAGTAGAGAATCTGCTTACAGTGCAGGAGACCTGGGTTTGATCCCTGGGTCAGGAAGATCGCCTGGAGAAGGGAATGGCTGGCTACCCACTCCAGTATTCTTGCCTGGGAAAATCCCTTGGACAGAAGAGCTTGTGGCCTACAGATAGGGTTGCAAAGAGTCCGGACTGGTGACTTTTACACAACATAATGACCGAATAATATCATCTCCAGAATGGAGTACAAAAGATATTGTTTACTATGAGTCCGTGGTCATGGCTTTTTTTTTTTTTTTTTAGTTGTGAGGCTAATTACTTCACAACATTTCAGTGGGTATGGCATTTTAAGTTCTGCTGAGGCACCAGTGTGAATCAGGGTTGAAGGCCTGGGCTCTGTAGCGGGTCTCTGTCAGCATCGACTGCAGACGGCCTCTCTGTTTCCTGGCTTCATCAATCCTTGGTCATTTTTCATTGTTTATTAGCACCATGTACTTCTTCTTTCAGCAATTGGTATTCCAACAAATTCTGTTTCTGTAAATCATTAATTCAGTGTTAATGTTTTTTTACCTAGAACTTTTTTTTGAAGATTTTTTTGACCTTGACCATTTTTAGAGTTTTTATTGAATTTGTTACAATAGTGCTTTTGTTTTATGTTTTGGTTTTTTGCCTCAAGACATGTGGGGTCTAGCTCCTTGATCAGGGATCAACCCACACCCCCTGCATTGAAAGGCAAAGTCTTCACCACTGGACTACCAGGGAAGTGCCCACATAAAGTTTCAATTTTAGGAAACTTTTAGATTTACAGAAATATTGCAGAGATGGTACAGAGAGTTCCCAGATGCCCCACAGCCATTTCCTCTTACATCTTACATTGGATTTGTCAAAATTAGTGTACCAATATTGATACATTATTTTCAATTAAAATCTACTTTTGGTTCCAACTTCCTTAGTTTTAACCTCATTTCTAGTTTCTGTTCCAGGAGTCCACCCCGGATACTGTATTGCATTTAGTTATTATATCTGCTAAGGCTCCTCTTGGCTCTGACAGTTTATTTTCTTCTTGTTTTTGATGACCTTGACAGTTTTGAGATGTACAGGTCACTTATTTTCTAGAATGTCCCTCTGTTGGGATTTGTTAGATGCTTTTCTCATGATTAACCTGGGGAGATGGGTTTTTAGGAGAAGGACCACAGAGATAAGTCCATGTTCATCTCATCATATCAAAGGTACATACTATCAACTTGACTTATCGCTGTGAATGTGAACCTTGATCTGGCTGTGGTGGTGTTTGTCAGATTTCTCCTCAGTAATGTTACTCTTTCCCCCTCTTTTCATAATGCGCTCTTTGAGCAGAGGTCACCATGCACAATCTGCACTTAAGAAGTGGGGAGTTAATGCTCTATTTCCTTGAGGACAGAGTGTCTACATAAATTATTTAGAATTCTCCTGCACCACAGATTTGTTTCTTCTTCCTGATTTAATTATTTATTTAATGTATTCATTCATTTGATCAATCAAATGTGAGTTTATGGGTTCATAGACATTTATTTTATACCTGAGGTTATCATCTAATACTAACTATTAGATTAATCCAATGCTAAGGTTTTGTTGTTCACGTTGTTCCAGCTTTGGACACTGGGAGCTCTTTTTGGAGGCTCCTGTGTCCCTTTGATATACTCCCATTGTGGTTTATTTTATTTGCTTACTTTTGAGTACTTCTTTACTTTCTGGTTGGAGAAGGAAATGGCAACCCACTCCAGTACTCTTGCCTGGAATATCCCATGGACGGAGGAGCCTGGTAGGCTACAGTCCATGGGGTCGCAAAGAGTCGGACGCGACTGAGCGACTTCATTTTCACTTCCTTTCTGGCACTACACAGTGCTCTAGACTCAACTTGTAGATTCCTTATGCCAGCCATAAATCAACTGTTTCTCCAGGCAGCCCTGGTTAGTTTTATTAGAGAACAGCATTGGCTTCCCTGCTGGCTCAGACAGTAGAGAATCTGCTTACAGTACAGGAGACCTGGGTTTGATCCCTGGGTCAGGAAGATCGCCTGGAGAAGGGAATGGCTGGCTACCCACTCCAGTATTCTTGCCTGGAGAATTCCATGGACAGAGGAATGAGTTTATGAATTTAGCCTTGGTATGATGAGATGAACATGGACTTATCTCTGTGGTCCTCCTCCTCCTTCCTAGCAGTTATGATCCATGGGATCACAAAGAGTCAGACATGACTGAGCGACACACACACACACACACACACACACAAGAAACCAAGATCTGGGTATCTGAGCATTACTACTGCAATGTCACTTCTCTGCCCTCTCAGCTGACAGAATAAGGAAGTCTGTGTACACATACACGTTTGTAAATTCTTCTGTATGTATCCGTCTGTATCTCTATTAAGCTAAATATGAGTTCATACTGATGTCTCCAGCTCTAATCCATCACCACACAGATCATTATAGCTTTCTCCCTTGCTTGTCTATAATCTCCCACTCCAGCAGTGAGAAACTCCCAGCATTCACCATCCATTTACTTAATTCTGCAATTATGGTATGTGTATACAGATAATGGTATCAAATTACTGATCCCTACCTCCTGGATAATGACTTCATCAGCAAGAGCACAGTGTTTATGTATAGTCCTTTGGCTTTTAGTCTTAAAGGCTCTGCTCGTTGCCAAAGCTACTCAGGTCAGCACCTCTGTAATACACTTAGATTGTTTTGTCACATTCTACTTTTCATCTGGGGAGCTCCTAACCTCCTAAATGATTATTTTAATTTGCATACATTAAGGTTCACTCTTTGTGCTATAATGTTCTTTTGACAAATTCACACAGTCATATAGCCACTCTTTTGCTGTAGTATCATAAAGAATAGTTTAAAACTCGCTTCTGCTTCTCTGTTTCAACCACTGCTCCCCTCCCACCTAGAATCCCTGGGAACCACTGATCCATATATGAGCTCTACAGTTTTGCCTTTTCTTGAATGTCCTATAAGTGGAACTGGACAGTATATAGTTTTTTGTACTTTTTTTACTTAGCAATACATTTAAGATTCATCTGTGTTTTGGTATAGCTTGATATTTCATTTCTTTTTTAACATTGAATAGCATTCCATTGTATGGATGTTTCATAATTTGTTCATACATTTACCTATTAAAGGACATCTTGATTGCTCAGTTTGTGCAGTGAAGCTGATAAAAATGTTTGACTGCAGGTTTTGAGTTTTTTTTTTTTCTTGCGTGCGTGTGTTGCCACAGGTTTTCAGATCAGTTGGGTAAATACCCAGGAATGCTAATGCTAGATTATGTGGTAAGATGTTTAGTTTTTAAAAAATTGCCAAACTGTCTTCCAAAGTGGAGCAGCTATACCATTTTATTCCTACAGCCATAGTGAGAGTTTCTATTGATTCACATCCTTGCCAGCAATTGGTATTTATGATTTTTTTCCCCCGACATTCTAATAGGCGTGGTGGTGGTATGCCATTGTTGTTTTAATATGCATTTCCCTAATGACAACTCATGTTGAGAATCTTCTCATACGATTATTTTCCATCTTATTTGGTGAGTTATCTGTTCTGATCTTTTGTATATTTCTAATTGGGTTGTTTCTTTTCCTGTTGTTCAGCTGTAAGAGGATTTCATTTTGGATGCAAGTCCTTTGTCACATACGCATTTACAAATCTTTTCTCCTGGGCTCTGTCATGTGTATTATTTCTCTTAATAGTGTCATTCACAGGGCAGAAGTTTTTTATTTTAAAAAATCCAACTTAATCTGTTTTTTTCATGAATTGTGCTTTTGGTGTGGTATCTAAAACTATCACCAAACCCAAGGTCACATAGATTTTCTCCTGTGTTTTCTTCTAGCAGTTTTATAGTTTTCCAATTTACATTTAAGCTTATCATTCATTTTGAGTTAATTTTTGTGTAAAGTGTAAGGTCTCCGTCTAGGTTCATTCTTTTGCATCTGGACATCTAATTGTTCAAGTACTGTTTATTGAAAAGACTATTCTTTCTCCATTGAATGGAATTCATTGATTTTGCTCCTTTTTCAAAAATCAGTTGACTTTGTGTGGATCTACATCTCAGCCCTCTATTCTGTGCCATTGATCAATTTTTCTTCTTCTTCCTTTTCTTTTTTTTTTTTTTACCATTACCATAGTGTCTAGTTATAAGGCTACAGTTTTGTAGTAAGTCTTGAAATCTGGTGGTATAAGCACTCTTGCTTTGTTTTCCTTCTTCAGTATTACAATATTCTTTTTATATTTTGTAATACAAAATATTTTTTGAAAAGGAAGTATATTTGGTTCTCAGCCTTCTTACCTGAAACATGTACTTTGTCTGGGTAATCCAGTGCTGGCCAAGCACATAGTAGGCGCTCATTCACCAGCTGCCGATCGCCTGGTAGCACAGTGTGGGGACAGCTCCATTGGCAAGTGCGTGCATTCAGTAGATGGTCAGGCATGGCCGTTCGGTGGGCTGTGATATCTCAGCATCTCTCATGAGCTGATAAACACTCATAGTTCCCCAAAGAAAACTGATTCCTAGAGAAGATCATTAACATGAAGTGGTTTGTGAAATGATTATTCTTAACCAGAAAACAGAGATTTGAGATAAACATTCAGAACTGAATGAGAATGAGAGCAGGGACCACACCGAACAGAAACAAGAAAAGCAGTTCATGAAATAGTTTCAGCAAAGGCTGCAGGCAGTGTAAAGACTCGTGTGGGTCACTTTTTGCTCTGGTGTTGTCTGGAAGCTTGGGTGTTGGTGAATGTTTCAGGAAGGTGAATCCTTTATGCATTTTGTGGATCTGTCTTTGCAGAATGTTTTGTCCCACATACCTTCCTTTGCTCCCAGATATGCTTGAAGACTGTCTCCAGTGCTTGTCTCATTTCTGTAAGGCAGATACATACTTGGTGATGAATTTTCCAGCCAAAATGCAGTGCTGGGGCGAGGAGACATATGCCCAGTGTAGATTGGCAGCAGATGGAGCTCATCAGGATGCATTATAACAGTTGTCCAAGCCTTCATGAAGTGCTAGCCTGCTGTTAACACCCTCCTTCCCGCCTCTTTGGATTGTGGGGCGGGCCCACTTCAGCAGGAAGCCAATCGGCCTTTTGCTCCAGGCTCTGAGCCCAGTCTCTGCTGGTACCAGTGGCCAGCAAGCCCTGGACAGCTGCCGGACAGAGCCACAGCAGGGAGACAAGTGCACAGGGAACAACAGAAGCCTTGAGTGGAAGTCTAGCTGTGCATGACAGCTTCACATTAACCTTTAGAGAAACTCTCCTGGAAGGCAGCCCTGGCCGACCCAAGCCAGCAGCTTGGGTTATTACTTTTCAAACCTTTTTACAATGAATGGGTTCCTTGTTGGGGGCATTTGGTCCAACCGTAACCTGAGGAAGCCTGGCATGGGAAGGAGGCTGTGGTTCAGGTGACCACCTGTGAATGTGCAACCTTGTCCTGGGTGCCTGGGTTCCCTTTATGGGGGCAGGAGCCAGAGTTCCCTTTGAGTGCTCTGTTCGTCTCCTGCAGGGCCTGCCCTGTGCCATTGCTCAATAGTAGCTTCTAGCAGCAGTGGGTGGATGGCCTAAGTCCTGCTCAGGCCCTGATGCCTGGGCTGTGCCTTCCTCTGGGCCATAGTTTAAAAAGGCATGCTTGCTGAATCTATGGGCCCTGCTCAGGGACTGAAGGGCCCTCGTGCAAGGATGCCCTGCGTTTGGGGGGGAATCAGGACAGTGGATGAGAATTTATGATCTGAACTGCATCTTCAACTCAGGTCTTCTGCAGGATAGCATGGAGGCTGGGATGACATTGCAGAGAAGTACTAACTGAAATTCAGGCATCCATCAGGCCATTAGGGACCTGGGCACTGAAGTCCCCCAGGATCAAGATTCACATTTGAATCTTGAAACTCAAGTTTGCTTTGTCTGTACATGCCTTGAGTGTCCTTTTTTATGCCCAGGGCTCCTGGTGTGAGTGGAATGTCCCTGTTGTAAAAACCATCGCATGACAGGCAGAAAAGCAGAGTAGGGAGAAAGTTTGCTTCTGGATTCAGACAGATCTGTGTTAGTCTGGAAATCTACTCTTTGGATGACTTTTGGGCAAATACTTTAACCCATTTGAATTCATGTCTTCATTGGAAGAATGTTGATACAGATAATGCTATGGCCTCGTGGAGTTGTTTTGAGTTGTAAATGGAATCATCAATGTAAAGTGCTTGGAAAGAGGCCTGGTAAGATCACCTCACAGTAAACACCATTATTAGCATCACTGTTATCATCACCATCATCAGCTACGTTACAACTGGTAATAGGAGGGTTCATTGAACAGCAACCTTTCTAGTCTCTGTCGTCAGGACTTGTGTTAAATCAAAATTGTAAAGCCCTTCTTGATCCCTGCTGTATGCAGGAATACAGAGAAATGTAGACAGCATCAGTTTCTGCTCTCAGAGCACTTATACCTTCCAGGGGTGAAAGTTCATGCATTTATTACATTTCAACGACAAGTATAAAAATAAGCATTGCTATATGTGCTTATTAGGGCTTCCCAGGTGGCGCTAGTGGTAAAGAACCTGCCTGCCAATGCAGGAGACGTAGGAGACGTGGGTTTGATCCCTGGGTCAGGAAGATCCCCTGGAGGAGAGCATGGCAACCCACTCCAGTATCCTTGCCTGGAGAATCCCATGGACACAGGAGCCTGGTGGGTCACAGTCCACAGGGTTGCAAAGAGTCAGACATGGCTGAAGCGACTTAGCACATATGCACGTGTGGTTATTAATTGCTCAGAATACCAAAGAAATTATGCTCATTTGTTTACAGACAGCCCTGGTCCACCAGGTCTTACCTTGGTTTACATCACTGTCTGTCAGGGAATGTTTAACGGGAGGATTCCTACGTGCTGTCTCTCATGAGTCCTTTGTCCCTCTTCAAGCGGAACAGCACACTGCTCCCAGGGACTGAGGTCATTGTGTGGGGCAAGCATGAGTCTCCTTTAGTAAACATTCTCCTTAGGACAAAACAGCTTAGTCTCCTTCCCCTTTCTTGAGATAAAGATTGTCTTCTGACCTTGTGACTACTTTTAGCCCATGTTTCCTTGGTAACGTTTGCTGTACATTTGGTTTTCTGATCTCTATCATTCCCGAAAGAAGTTTCTTGTACTGCAGCCTATATATACTCATAGAAAAATCATTAAAGCACCTTTGCTCCATCAGAGCTTGGGTCCCCGGGTCTTTTTTTGTCTTTCTCTCTCTCCTTTTCTGGCTGACTCTCTGGAGCGTGGAGACCCGTCGTGCTCACTTTTCTGCCCGGGCTTCTAAGACCCCCTCGAGAGGGCGCCTGGTGCCTTCGTGAGCGATGCAAGTCCTGTGTCAAGGACTTTATTGGTCCTCTGCGTAAACCAAGGGACATCGGCCTCTTTCTCTCTTTCACTTTCTTATCGTCGACTCCGTACCTCCAGATTCCGGTCCATTAAGGGACCCCAACAACTGTCAATCTTTGTTGGAAAATTACTGTTGCCCTGAGAAGTTCGGGAGACCCAGAGAGGACAGAGAAGCAAACCAAAGCCACTGCAAAGCTTCTCAGCATTCTTTTGTTTCGGCACTAAGTAGATACTCCTTTCTTCTTTCCTGCTTTCTTCCTTATTTTCCTCCTGAATCATCCCAATTCCACCCCCTCTTTCTTCACTTCCAAACCATACAGGCAGTTGAAACCTTGGCACTGGAAATATTTCTTTGGGAGGAAAAGGAAAGATGTAGATCCTGCGTGTTGTGACCGTCCCCTCTTCCCGGCCCTACCTCTGGGTGTTGTCACTCACCTGCTCCTTCCCTGCCTGATGCTAGCATCCTGTATCCTGGGAGATTCCTGGGGACCTGGAGGTACACATTTCCCCTGAGACAGAGCAATTTGGGATCCAGTGAGATCATTCATGAGTCCCAGAGTTTGGTGACCAGACGCGTGGATTTAGAATAGCTGCTTCAACTGTCTTGCCCTCTCCACGTCAGAAGCAGAAAGAGAATTAACTCAGTGCTTTTTTTCCCCCTTCAAACCATTCCTGAGGGCTTCTGCATAGCGTTCCCCAAATGACAGGCCCACTGGAGAGATGGCTCCGCCCTCAGGCTAGAGCACACATCTCAGCTGGTCCCTAGTGCCTCATTCCCAGCGGCATCTTTCTATTCTGTGACAAATCTGATGTTGCTTCTTCCACGAACCCCCATCCACGTGCTCGTTAAAATATGTAAATGCAGCCCCTGGCAGTACTCCATCCGTGACTGAGGCCGGCACCTCTGGTTTACCTCTCCCTTCTCCACTGTGCCTTGGCCCTCAAATACAGGGTGGAAGTTGACTGGGGTTTCTGAAGCTGTATCCTGTGTTTATTATTGCCAGTGCATATTTATATATCAGGAGACTATGAGTTTAAGGGGCAGAGCCCACTTTAGAGATACCTGCGAGTGAGACCAAGAGTATATTTTTGATGGTCTTGCAACTCCCTTGTCTTCATTGGAGGGGACAGTGAATGGTTATATACTTTTTACATTAAACCACTTAGATGGTTACAGATTATCTGTGGCAGTAGCTACCATTACCCTAACTCATGTAGAAATTAATTCAAAGCATGTTGATGCTGTACCTGCTATGAGACAGGCATTGTGCAAAGTTCTTGGACCCTGTCTTAGTTCAGGTCTGCTGTGACAAAATACCGCCAACAGGGTGGCTTAAACAGCATTTATTTCTCATAGTTCTGGAGGCTGGGAGTCTGTGACCCAGGGAACAGTGGATTCTATTACCGGTGAGGGCCACCTTCCTGGCTTACAGACTGCCAGCTTCTCTGTGTCTATTCATATCATGGTGGAAATAGTTGGGGTTGTGGCCTTTTCCTCTTCTTATAGGGGAGCTAATCCCATTGGGGAGGCTCCACACTTGTGACATTTTCTAAACTTCCTGGCCTCTCAAAAGCCCCACCTCCTAATGCCATCATCATATTTAAGGTCAGGGCTTTAATGAATTTGGGGGGACACAAGCATTCAGTCTATAGCAGACCCCAACACTAGGGAATAGGGAGGAAGATCTGCTCCCATGGGCTGTTATTCTAGTGTGGCATCGTCTGACCAATATGATGTACAGGTGCTCTATTCAATGTAGTTTGGCCACGGCAGGGCAAGGGCTCTGTTTTTATGCACCTTCATGTCCCTGCTACTGGGTCCTATGGATTTACCTGTCCAGCACCTAGGATAGGTTTGAAAGTGTTGTCCATGGTAGCCTGACATTGATCCTGGATCCCAGAGAGGTGTGGCCTCCTGTCTTTTTTCCTTAATAGGAGAGAAAGATGCCTTGCAAGCAAGTATACTGTCTGAAATCAGCTTTATTTTTCATTGTCTCATAGAAAAGGGAGCTTAAGCCTCTAATTGCCTCTATCGGAGCCAGAGCACCTGCTGGTTCTAGCGGCTGCCTCCATTAGTGTGTTGCATCTCTCCCAGGGCTGCCAGGCTGGTAATCTGAAAGGGAAATAACTTCTGCTTAGGGGGTGGAGGGGACTCATTGTTGCTAACTGCTCACCGTGTCTATCACTGTCTCACCTCTGCTTTGGAGGAGAGAAATCAATAGCGTTTTAAATGTCTTGCTAAGTAAGTGTTTATGAAGCAGATTCCCCGGAGACTTAGCCTGGGGCAGTGCTCAGGGCAGCCAGAATGCCTGGAGCAGGAAAAGCTGCTGAGGCTGAAGGGCTTCACTCCTACCCTATTCTTTCCTGGCTCCTAGTGGCCTGGGCTCTTTGAGCTGCAAAGCACATCCACCTGCTTGAGAGATGAGAATGAATGGCGGTGTTCATTCATTCACTGCAGTACCTCTTCTGAGCTCTGTGCTGGTAGCTGGGCACACTACCCCGGCCCTCAGAGAGCTCCCTGTTGGAGGGAGACAGACAGATCAGTCATGATAGTTGTGTCATATGTGTCCTGGTGGAAGAGAGGCTGGGGAAGCACAGAGAAGGAGCCTGGGGGAAGGAGGGGCAGGGGAGAGTCAGAAGGGGCTTCCTGGATGGGAAAGGAGGAAGTCTTTGTTGACTACTCTTCTCTCCATTTCTCCAGAACTCCTGAATTGAGCAAAAGACATTGGTCAGGACATGGAAAGCAGAAACCTGCGATTGTGTGATCAGCCCCTGCTCAGGCTACTTGGCAGATAAGAATTGATGGAAAATAAAGGTCCAAATAGTCAAAGCTATGGTTTTTCTGGTAGTCATGTACAGATATGAGAGTTGGACCATAAAGAAGGCTGAGACAAAGAATTGATGCTTTGAAACTGTGGTGCTGGAGAAGACTCTTTGAGAGTCCCTAGGACTGTAAGGATATCAAGCCAGTCAATCCTAAAGGAAATCAACCCTGAATATTCATTGGAAGGACTGATGCTGAAGCTCTGATACTTTGGCCACCTGATGCGAAGAGCTGATTCATTGGAAAAGACCCTGATGGTAGGAAAGATTGAGGGCAGGAGGAGAAGGGAGTGACAGATTTGAGATGGTTGTGTCAGGGGAGTGTGTAATTTCCTCGTTTCTGTCTCGCTGCAGCAAAAATTTGAAGCGATGGATGGATCATTGTTACAGCTCGATTAAAGCTCAGTTTAAACTGTGGACTAGTGTTACAGCTTGGTTTTAGCTCAGTTTTGTTTGGCAAGCAAAGGAAAAGTACATCCTTGAGGCGTGAGGGCTGCTGCTGCTGCTGTTGCTACAAAGTCGCTTCAGTCATGTCCAACTCTGTGCAACCCCATAGACGGCAGCCCACCAGGCTCCCCTGTCCCTGGGATTCTCCAGGCAAGAACACTGGAGTGGGTTGCCATTTCCTTCTCCAATGCATGAAAGTGAAAAGTGAAAGTGAAGCCACTCAGTCGTGTCCGACTCTTAGTCACCCTATGGACTGGAGCCTACCAGGCTCCTCTGCCCATGGGATTTTCCAGGCAGGAGTACTGGAGTGGGGTGCCATTGCCTTCTCCAGGTGTGAGGGCAGGCCGACCCAGAAGAAGAGAGGAGAAGAGATAAGCTCAATTTTGGCTCCTCTTTTTATATGTTTTTTTCTCCTCCCCATGAGCCTATCCTATGTAAATTGGGCTAGCCAGGAGGGCTGTTTGTTTTATCTGAGGTTCTCACTCTGGTCCTCAGACCTTCCTTTGTTCTATATTCGCGGGCTTTTTCCCCTCTTTCTCTTTTAGCCACCACTATTTTGGACTCCTTTTTCCTATTCTAACTACCTAACAGTTAGATGGCATCACTGACTCAATGGTCATGAGTTTGAGCAATCTTTGGGAGATAGTGAAGGATAGGGAAGCCGGCTGTGTTGCAGTCTGTGGGGTCACAAAGAGTTGGACACGACTGATTGGCTGAACAACAACAACAAAAGATGTAGGGCCCAGCAGGTCTAGCAGGTCCCTTCCCTTCAGAAAAATGGATAGACTGTTCCTCAGCCTCTGCTCCTGAGTATTGCTCGGCCTTTTGCTGCTGCCAGGGCACAGGACTCCTTATATTGGCCCAGCTTTCTCTCTCACCACCATCAGGTTCATTCTCATGGTGCCCTCCTTTTTGCCTGGCTGTGGGTTCTGTTCCTTAGTGGAGGGCTTTATGGAGCAAACTCCACATCCATCTTGTTCCCTAGTTAATTCCCAGTACAGAGCAGCATCTAACTGTGGATTTAAAAAATATTCACAATAGAAAAGTTGAGAGTTCTGTTTTATTTGGTGGGAATTTTTAGGACTTCAAGCCCGGGAGACAGCATCTCAAGTGACTCTGAGAGAACTGCTTCAAGAAGGCGAGGAGAGGAGACAGGTAATTTAGAAGTTTTGCAACAAAGGGCAGGTAGTCTGAAGATCAAAGATTATTGATAATTAAAGAAAACCAGATATCTCAAGTTAAGGAATTTAGTGCTTTTCTATGTATGGGAAGATGCTAGAGTCTGAGCTCACTAAAATCATTCCTTTGATGTGCACTCAGCTATTGGGGCCAGTACTTTGTATTTTCTCAGGCTGAGTTGCTTCAGGGCTCATCATAGGGAGTATCTGCAGTCTGATGGCTGCTAGATGGCAGGTATTCTTTCCTTCTTGAGTTCCCTCAGGGCTCCCCAGCTCACCGTCTGTGGTGGCTGCGGTTGCTAATGACTGTGATCTCCTTTATTTACAGATATGGCAGGAAATATTCTATTTCTCATGACACACAGAGGGCATCAAAGCAGAGAGAAAATGCAGCCCTGCTTCCACCTTAGCAGTTGGTCTTTCCTCTCTAAGCGTTCCTTACCACCCTTGTAGAGCCTAGCCAAAGAGAGAAAGTGAATTGGGTCGTCAACCAGGCACTGTGGGTGAGGTGCCTCAGACCCATGACCCACCCTAACGTCCCAGCTTGAGTTAGGCATGGTCTTAGTGTTACCAAACCCAGCTTCAGCTGCTTGCCACTCAAAAGTCAATAATCAAAAGGCAAGTGTCAATAGAATGGAAAGTTACTTTAATCAGAAAAGCTGGCAATCTTCTGATAGACTCATGTCCCAGCCATGATAGTTCATAAAGGGAAACGGGAAAGTCAGTGAGTCATTGAGCCTTCCCAGGTGGTGGTAGCAATAAAGAATTCACCTGCCAATACAGGAGATGCAAGAGACATGGGTTCGATCCATGGGTCTGGAAGATCCCCTGGAGGAGGGGATGGCAACCCACTGCAGTATTCTTGCCTGGAGAATCCCATGGACAGAGGAGCCTGGCGGGCTGCAGTCCGTGGAGTTGCAAAGAGTCAGACATGACTGAGTGAGCACGACAGTGACTCATTGAAGCAGGAGGTTGGACTCCGCCTTGTCTTCCACTCATGCAGACTGGCTGACCCTTCAGTGTGGTCTTGCCCACGTGATCTGCCCGCAGAATTGCTAAGAGAGAACTGCTCCAAGAAGGCGAGGAGAGGAGCGATGGGGGTAGAGAGCTAGTCCTTCTTTAATTTTTCATATTTACTTCTTGTAATCTAGGAAAAGAATCAACAGGCTAGGCAAGGCAGGCATGATGTGCATTCAGGAGAGCATAAGTCAGGAGTCAGGTTACATTGCCCAGTAATCTCATTCCTATATTTATTAATAGCTTCTTTCAATGTTAGAGAGGATTAAAAATAAATGGGCAAACAGGAAATGGGCAAAAGAGCTGCTTTCACCAGCAAGGCTTGGCTGAGATTCATTCACGAGACAAGGGAGGGCAAGGGTCCACAGCGACCTCCCAACCAGTCGTAGGTGCTGGATGCCCCACCCCTAGGCTGTGGTGAACAGGCCAGGCCAGCCACATTGGACTGTGGCCAGAGGCTTGGGAGAGCGGAGGCCCAGGAGAGCATTCTCTCTGGTCGTGGCTATTCATTTGTCCCTTCCTACCTACACTTGCCCTGTTCCACTTTGGCCATCTTTCTCTCCATCTGCCCATTTCTTCAGGAAAAGCAACCATATTGCAGAGAAGTATCTGCCACTGTGCCTTGTAGACAGGAGTCTCTGCTTGGAAGTGGCTTTCTGGATGGCGTGAAGATCTTGTGTCTTCCCCAGGTCTTCTCTGATTCCAGCTCACAGCACCCTGTCTGGGGGAGCTGGCCTGCAGGTAGCTGGCTCCAGTCCTGATGCAGTGGTGCTGTTGGTCTGCTTACCGTCTCCCTCTCCTGCCCTGGAAACAGAGAGAGAAAAAAAGAAGCTGTGACACAGCTACGTGCAGGAATAGTGAGAATCTGGCTTGGATTAAATTTAGGTGCTAACATGTGCAGTCCTCGCCACGCCAGGCCCAGGGTCTGCGGAGCTGCCTGTGGTCTGACTCATAGGGAAAGAAGTCCTGTATGGAAGGACTAGTGGTGGCCAGCTGACTGCAGCTGCATCCTCCCACTGAGGAGGCTGGGCGGACCTGTACCTGGACCCCTCTGGGCCACTTGCACTTACCCTTTTGTGCTGCCTGACTTTCCTCAAGTTGGAAAAGAAAGCTGCCCATCGCCCATGCCCATCGCCTATGCCAGCTCTGTCCGGCATGCCCTTTTTCAACTAGCGATGATCCATCATCACCTCGTGGTTCTACCAGTGGCTACATGCTTCCTTACCTGCAGCCTTATAGTTCACTCTGGAGTCCCACACACCTAGTATCATCCCAGTTCTGTTACATCCAAGCTTTGAGCCTGGACAAATCTTGTAACCTCTCTGAGTCAGCTTCAGGTTTCGCAACTGTAAAATGTATGTGATGAGAGCTCATGTACTCTCATACATAGCTCATGAGAGTGTAAAAACCATGAGATGCTGCCTATAAAAGGCTTCATATGGGTCTGGACCCTAATAAATGCTCAATCATGCCATCTGCCATCGCCATTGTTATAACAGCTGCTGGTGG
This sequence comes from Cervus canadensis, assembly GCF_019320065.1. Taxonomy (NCBI): domain Eukaryota; kingdom Metazoa; phylum Chordata; class Mammalia; order Artiodactyla; family Cervidae; genus Cervus; species Cervus canadensis. The sequence goes on from NC_057389.1 coordinate 60,229,569, forward strand.
GGGTTACAGCCCACTTGGAGACCCCCACCTCTGGACTCATTTAGGGGCATTGTGAGGAGTTACATGAAGCTGTCGTTGTGAAGCATTTCCAGTAAAGTTGGCACCTGCTAAGTTCTCTGTAAGTGGGAGCAGTCCCCCCCTCGGTGTTGGTGCTGTACATACCCTCACTGTATTCTTTAGCCTGTTTCTGTCTCCCTCCAGAGGCCCAGAGGCCCTTGAGGACAGGAGCTCTCTCACTGTCCTCCATCTCCCTGCACTCATGATGGGACCTGGCCCTTAGGAGAAGGTGCTGAGCCTGCAGAAGAACTATTCTCACAGGTCCCTTACATCACAGGGTCTGAGAGCTTGGGGTCTCCAGCTGTCCTGATACCCAACAGGGAACTGAGGCCCTCTGGGGGTGTGGGGGAGGTTACCACCATCTGCAGCCAGGCAGGCAGCTCATCAGCAGGCAGGCTCTTAGGGAAGACCTCCTGGGGGCCAGGTCCTGAGAACCACTGGTGCCCGAGACAGTCCACCCCATGTGTGCGAGAGTATGAGGCACAGTCTAACTCACTCACTTGTTTACCTGAAGGGGCTTCCTGAGTGTGCAGTCAGGGCCAGCTACTGTGCTGGGGTCTAGGGTATAACACTGAGTTAAAAGAACAGGTCCCTGACTTCATGGAGCTTACAGTCTAACATGAGGGAAGACAGTTGTGATACGACCAGAGAAGCCATCACTGGTTAGGAGGTGGTGAGCCTGTAAGGGAAGCGCTGAGGGACAGGGGCCTGGTGCCTGATGAAGAGGAGGGCAGAGCCGGCTCTGGTGGGTGTGCTCAGAGGAGGAGGCCTCCATCAGGAAGGAAGGGAGGGAGGCAGGAAGGAAGGAAGGAAAGGGCATTCAGCCTGAGGCTGGAGGGATGAGTACTCAGCCACAAGGCCTAGGGAGAAGTGTCAACTGAGCTGCTAGTGGGGAGGCACCTTCCTGCATCTCAGGGGCTCTTGCAGTTCCTAGAATGAAGGAAGAACAGATTCTATCTGCAGGAGGAGCAGTGAGGGAAAGGCACTTCCTTTCCTTTTCCGCCGGCCCAGGCCTGCCTCTCTGCCTGTCCTGTCTCTTTACCAGGTGGACCTCCTCCTGAGCTTGCTGCCCTGAGGTGGTGAGAGCTGAGCTCTTTGGTTCTCAGCCCTCGGGTGCCCATCCATTCTTCCTGACACCCCTCCCTCTCTGCTTTTCTTCCATCTTATGTCCCCAACAGGGTCTCCCCAGTCTTGAACACTCTCCAGCTTCTTAGTTCATTCTGTTGAATATACTTCTGCATCCCTCGTCTCACCACTCACCCCTTCCGAAGCCTGCCTTTTGGTCCTCAGGTCCACAGCAGCGGTCCTGATGCTGAAGCCTGGCTTCCTGGCTTCCTCCTCCATGGCTTCTCTGGGGATGGTGACCACCTTCTTCCTTCGGAAAACTCCTTCCTCCTCCTTAGTGGACTGCCGGGGTTCTCCACAAATTGTGCCCATCTCTGCTTCCTTGGTTTTCTTACCTGTACTATCTTCGCATTGGCTGGTTCACGGTTTCTATTTATTTGATATCTCTTACACCTTTTCCCACTGACCTCACCTTGGTCCTCATCCACCTCCTGCACTGCGGCATCTGCTCACAGGGGGTCCTGCATCTTCTCTTTTCCTTTCCACCCTGCTGTACCCCACCTCCAGATCAGTCTTTTAAAATCACTGCTTGGAGGAACATCTGTCCCTCCCTCATTTCCTCATTTTCCTCTGAACTTCCTTCCTCCTTCACTCTTGCATATCTTGTTCCCAAGTCTTGAAATACCCTCTTCCCTTCTCAATCCAAGAAGCCTCACTAGCCTACAGGGATATCTAATCTGTGATAAGAGTAGGGGTGAGGGGAGGGGGTCTTTCTCACTGGTGTTCATAGCTAGCCAGCAAACATTTATCGAGCTCTTATCATGTATCAGGCCATCCAGAAATGTTTCATGTATGTGAGGAGATGGACAGTTGTAGAAAAATCATTTCTTGTCTGGAGAAATGATGGTATATATTGATATATTCTAAATTCCTCTTTGATGGTTCACCCACAAGCTACGGCTGCATACTCTCCAGTTGTTAACTGTTCTTGCCACTGCCATTTTTAAAACTCTCTTAATTCCTGATCTTATGATTATGATAAAAAGAGTTTTTATAGAATAAAGTAAGGCTTTGAAAACTGGTTATTAATCCTACAGTTAGTATCTACCCTTTAAAAATATAGTTCGATAATTCCAAATAGTTTCATAGTGGAGGCTGGTGTTTTGTGTTTATTAAAGGGAATACTTTAAAATGGAATCACTTTGAAATGAGACCCAAAGCATGGCCCGTCTTGTTGTAATTATGCCATGTATAATTTACAAAGAAGAATGTACTTTCATGATTCTGGGGAAACGCTTACAAAACAAAACTCTTCATTACTGTACATATTATAGCTTAAAAAAAAAAAACTTCTTGTGGAAGAATTTGAATTTAAAACATATGCTAGCTACTGGGGTCTCCCATTGGGGAATATTTACATCTCAGCACATGGCATAATTACATTTGCCATTTTCAAAAGCAGTTAAGTTATGTGAACTCTGAGAAGTTCGCCATGAGATCTGATGAATTTTGGAAATGTGTACCTATTGGGATCCCCAGGTGGCTCAAGTGGTAAAGAATCTGCCTGCCAGTGAAGGGGTACAGGAGACACAGCTTCCATCCTTGGGTCGGGAAGGGCCCCTGGAGGAGGAAATGGCAAACTACTCCAGTGTTCTTGCCAGCACGGTCCCATGGACAGAGGAGCCTAGCGGGCTGCAGTCCATATGGTGGCCAAGAGTAGGACAGAACTGAGCACCCACAAGGGTAAATTTAGCTCTAGTGTAATGAAAAGAATTATACTCTTGATGTGAGTGAGCTGAGTGTGAAGCCAGCTCTGGTGTTTGGTTAGTAGTTATTATGGACAAGTCATTTCATCTCTTTCCCAATCAGGGCTACTGTTAGGATTGGTTTCTGATGACTGCATAGCATTCTGTTATATGATATATTTAATCAGTTCCTTGGTTTAAGCTGTTGGCTCCAATTTTTTTGTTGTTGTTATTCTAAATAAACATCTTTATATATAAGTTTTTTTACCCATCTTTGATAGGATAAAAAGTTATAGTAAAAACTCAGATTCAAAGATACAGATACTTTTAGGTCTTTTGATCCATACTGCCAACTTACCTGCCCAAAAATGCTGGCCCAAATTTAATCTGTCATACTGGCCATTTGCTGACATCCTTTCCAATCCTGAGTACTCCTTTAAAAGACACAAACATTTTTTTAAATGTGGCCTATTTGCTAGATCCCCTAAAATCGATTCTTAGTTTAGTTTATGTTCCTTTGATCACGAGAGAGGTTGCACCCTTTTTCTTTTTATTTGGCAATCTATAGTTCTTCTTGTGTGAACTGCTGTTTGTGTCCTTTGTATTTAGAGGCCATGTTAAACATCTTTGTTCTTGCACTGAATTGCTGAGGCATAGTCACTAATGGTTCATTAAGCCGTGTTGAAACATCTTGGATCAGATCTTTAAACCGGTCATTTGTCCAACATTCACTGTTTGTGGAATCATAATGTGGTAGGTGCATGGCCATAGGGCCAAGAGCCCCTGGCTGCTCCCCCAGTGAGTGTCTGGACATTATTCCCTCTCTTCCTTGTTCACCCATCATTCTGCTCGTTATGTATTTTTAAGTGTGCTAGGCTGTGTTTTAGGTTTTTAGTTCCTACTCTCAAGAACTTCAGTCTAAAGGAGAGGCGTTTACAATACAGTGTGCTAATCCACTAAAGGAAGCCCTTCAGAAGACAAGTTCTTCTTAAGAGGATGCATTTGGAAAAAAAAAAAAAGAGGATGCATTTGACCCTAGAAAGTGCACATGTTTTCATCAACAGGCAGAAACTTCTTAGCTCACCTTATTTTGGAGGGTATGGTCCCCTCCTCTTCTTAAGTGCTTTCTCTGAGAGGCAAATCAGCATCAAACAGGTCAAAATCAACTTGTAGAAAATAAAGCCAAACTTCCTGTAACACTTTTTTGTACTAGCTAAAAAGGCTGGTTTCTTCTTGGCCTCCACCTTGCCCGTTCGTTTGATCTCTGACCTCTCGACCAATCTAAGTTTGAAAATCATTGCTGGAGTCAGGTATGTAAGGGCTTTGGATCCAGGTAGACTCAGAACCTAATCCTAGTTCTTGGGCTCATGATTCATCTTCTTTGGGTAGCCATTTCCTAACATACAAAACAAGGAAATAAAGCTTATCTCATCGGTGCAGTTTTAAGGATCAGACAAGATGATGATTTAAAGTGTTTGGTGCAAAATAGATACTAAATAATAGCTCTTATCATTACAGGGGTAAAGTCATATAAGTTTACCATTAAGGAAACCTATAATTGGTTATGAAAAAGATCTTGTAAGTTGGCTTTTACTTCAACTCACTGGCCAAATTCTGGCTGTTTGGACTTTGGTTTCACAGATCTGAAACTGGATTTTATTTTCTCATTGAGAGTGGCTCAGTCTCAGGTATGAGAGCACATTAACCAAAGTCCCAGGAGCGTACACAGACCTCTTATCCTCATCCACTGAGGGAAGACAGAATGAAAACCACAATCACAGAAAACTAACCAAACTAATCACATGGATCACAGCCTTGTCTAACTGAATGAAACTCTGAGCCATGCCATGTAGGTCCACTCAAAACAGACGGTCATGGTGGAGAGTTCTGACAAATTGTGATCCACTGGAGAAGGGAATGTCAAACCACTTCAGCATTCTTGCCTTGAGAATATCATGAACAATATGAAAAGGCAAAATGATATGACACTGAAAGATGAACTCTCCAGGTCAGTAGGTGTGCAATATGCTACTGGAGAAGAGTGGAGAAATAGCTCCAGAAAGAGTGAAGAGGCTGAGCCAGAACAGAAACAGTGCCCAGTTGTGGGTGTGTCTGGTGGTGAAAGTAAAGTCCTATGCTGTAAAGAACAATATGGCATAGGAACCTGGAATTATGTCCACGAATCAAGGTAAATTGGAAGTGGTCAAACAGGAGATGGCAAGAGTAAACATTGACATTTTAGGAATCAATGGGTGAATTTAATTCAGATGACCCTTATATGTACCACTGTGGGCAATAATCCCTAAGAAGAAATGGAGTAGCCATCACAGTCAAAAAAGAGTCCAAAGTGCAGTATTGGAGGCAACCTCAAAAATGACAGAATAATCTCAGTTCACTTCCAAGATAAACCATTCAATATCACAGTAATACAAGTCTATGCCCCAACCACTAATGCTAAAGAAGCTGAAGTTGAACAGTTCTATGAAGACCTACAAGACCTTCTAGAACTAACACCCCAAAAAGATGTCCTTTTCATCTTAGGGGATTGGAATGCAAAAGTAGGAAGTCAAGAGATACCTGGAGTAATAGGCAAGTTTGGCCTGGGAGTACAAAATGAAACAGGGCAAAGGCTAACAGAGTTTTGCCAAGAGAACGCACTGGTCATAGCAAGCACCCTCTTCCAACAACAGAAGAGAATACTCTATACATGGACATCACCAGATGGTCAGTACCAAAATCAGATTGATTATATTCTTTGCAGCTGAAGATGGAGAAGCTCTATACAGTCAGCAAAAACAAGATGGAGAGTTGACTGTGGCTCAGATCATGAACTCCTCGTGGCAAAATTCACACTTAAATTGAAGAATGTAGGGAAAACCACTAGGCCATTCAGCTATGACCTAAATTCAATCTCTTATGCTTATACAGTGGAAGTGACAAATAGATTCAAGGGATTAGATCTGATAGACAGAGTGCCTGATGAACTATGGATGCAGGTTTCAAATCATTGTACAGGAGGCGGTGATCAAAACCATCCCCAAGAAAAAGAAATGCAAAATGGTTGTCTGAGGAGGCCTTACAAACTAGCTGAGAAAAGAAGAGAAACAAAAGGCAAAGGAGAAAAGGAAAGATACCCATCTGAATGTAGAGTTCCAAAGAATAGCAAAGAGAGATAAGAAAGCCTTCCTAAGTGAACAATGCAAAGAAATAGAGGAAAACAATAGATATGGGAAAGACTAGAGATCTCTTCAAGAAAATTAGAGATACCAAGGGAACATTTCATGCAAAGATGGGCACAATAAAGGACAGAAATGGTATGGACCTAAAAGAAGCAAAAGATATTAAGAAGAGGTGGTAAGAATACAGAGAAGAACTGTGCAGAAAAGATCTTAATGACCTAGATAAACATGATGGTGTGATCACTCACCTGGATTCAGACATCTTTGTGTGTAAAGTCAAGTGGGCCTTAGGAAACATCACTACAAACAAAGCTAGTGGAGGTGATGGAATTCTAGTTGAGGTATTTCAGATCCTCAAGATGATGCTGTTAAAGTGCTGCACTCAGTATGCCAGCTAATTTGGAAAATGCAGCAGTGGCCACAGGATTGGAAAAGGTCAGTTTTCATTCCAATCCCAGAGAAGGGCAATGCCAAAGAATGTTCAAACTACCACACAATTGCACTGCTTTCACATGCTAGCAAAGCAAATGCTCAAAATCCTTCAAGTTAGGCTTAATATTATGTGAACCAAGAAATTTCAGATATACAGTCTGCATTTAGAAAAGGCAGATGAACCAGAGATCAAATTACCGACATACGTTGTATCATAGAAAAAACGAGAATTCCAGAAAAAAATGTACTCTGCTTCATTGACTATGCCAAATCCTTTGACTGTGTGGATCACAACAAACTGTGGAAAATTCTTCAAGAGATGGGAATACCAGACCACCTTACTGGCCTCCTGTGAAACCTGTATGTAGGTCAAGAAGCAACAGTTATATCCGGACGTGGAACAACGGACTGGTTCCAAATTGGGAAAAGAGTATGTCAAGGCTGTATATTGTCACTCTGCTTATTTAACTATATGCAGATTACATCATGCGAAATGCCGGGCTGGATGAAACACAAGCTGAAATCAAGCTTGCTGGGAGAAATATCAATAACCTCAGATATGCAGATGACTCCCCCCTTATGGCAGAAATAAAAGATGAATTAAAGAGTCTCTTGTTAAGGTGAAAGAGGAGAGTGAAAAATCTGGCTTAAAATTCAACATTTAAAAAACTAAGATCATGACATCCAGTCCCATCATTTCAAGGCAAATTGATAGAGAAACACTGGAAACATGACAGATTTTGTTTTCTTGGGCTCCAAAATCACTGCAAATAGTGACTGCAGCCCTGAAATTAAAAGACGCTTGTTTCTTGGGAGAAAAACTATGACAAACCTAGACAGTGTACTAAAAAGCAGAGACATACTTTGCTGACAAAAGTCCATATAATCAAAGCTATGGTTTGTCCAGTAGTCATGTATGGATGTGAGCATTGGACCATAAAGAAAGCTGAACCCCTAAGAATTGATGCTTTTGAACTGTAGTGTTATAGAAGACTCTTGAGAGCCCCTTGGACTGCAAGGAGTCAAACCAATCAATCCAAAGGAAATCAATCCTGAATATTCATTGGAGGAACTGATGTTGAGGTTGAAGCTCCAATAGTTTTGAAACCATTTACCACAGATTGGGACTCTAGCCCACATGTCTGGGACTCGAACCCAGCCAAAACCCACAGTACCTGGTTTCAGGACCTAATGAAGCTCAGGTTCTTGATGTCTCATTGCAGAAAGAATTCAGTGAGAGACAAAGTGATAGGTAAGAAGTGGATTTATTCAGATACAGAGAGAAGCACACTCCACAGACAGTGTGGGCCATCACAGAGGGTGAATGTGGCTGTGAAATGTGGCATGGTTAGTTTCTATAGGCTGAGTAATTTCATATGCTAATGAGTGGGAGGACTATTCCAACTATTTTGGGGAAGGGGCGGAGATTTCCTGGATTTGGGTCACTGCCCACTCCTTGGTCTTTTAACAGTGCCTTGGAGCTGTCATGGCACCTCTGGGTGTGTCATTTCACTTGCTGATTCAGGATCAAGGTTGAGTCTTGTCTGCCATCTTGGTCCCATTTGATTCTAATCAGTTTCTCTTGTGTCCTTCAGTTCAGTTCAGTCCCTCAGTCATGTCTGACTCTTTGTGACCCCATGGACTACAGCACGCCAGGCTTCCCTGTCCATCACCAGTTCCTGGAGTTTACTCAAACTCATGTTCATTGAGTCGGTGATGCCATCCAAGCATCTTACTATCTGTCGTCCCCTTTTCCTCCTGCCTTCAATCTTTCCCAGCATCAGGGTCTTTTCAAATGAGTCAGTTCTTCGCATCAGGTGGCCAAAGTATTGGAGTTTCAGCTTCAGCATCAGTCCTTCCAATGAATATTCAGGACTGATTTCCTTTAGGATTTACTGGTTGAATCTCCTTGCAGTCCAAGAGATTCTCAAGAGCCTTCTCCAACACCACAGATCAAATTCTTTGGTGCTCAGCTTTCTTTATAGTTCAACTCTCGCATCCATACATGACTACTGGAAAAACCATAGCCTTGACTAGACAGGATTTTGTTGGCAAAGTAATGTCTTCACTTTTTAATAAGCTCTCTAGGTTGGTCATAACTTTTCTTCCAAAGAGCAAGCATCTTTTAATTTCATGGCTGCAGTCACCTTCTGCAGTGATTTTAGAACCTCCCCCCCAAAAAATCTGTCACTGTTTCCATTGTTTCCTCATCTATTTGGCATGTAGTGATGGGACCAGATGCCAGGATCTTAGTTTTCTGAATGTTGAGTTTTCAGCCAACTTTTTCACTGTCCTCTTTCACTTTCATCAAGAGGCTCTTTAGTTCTTCTTCACTTTCTGCCATAAGGGTGGTGTCATCTGCATATCTGAGGTTATTGATACTTCTTCCGGCAATCTTGATTCCAGTTTGTGCTTCCCCCAGCCCAGCGTTTCTCATGATGTACTCTGCATATAAGTTAAATAAGCAGGGTGACAATATACAGCCTTGACATACTCCTTTCCCTATTTGGAACCAGTCTATTGCTCCATGTCCACTTCTAACTTCTTGCTTCTTGACCTGCATACAGATTTCTCAGGAGGCAGGTCAGGTGGTTTTGTATTCCCAGGTCCTTAAGAATTTTCCACAGTTTGTTGTGATTCACACAGTCAAAGGATTTGGCATAGTCAATAAAGCAAAAGTAGATGTTTTTATGGAACTCTCTTGCTTTTTCGATGATCCAGTGGATGTTGGCTATTTGATCTCTGGTTCCTCTGCCTTTCTAAATCCAGCTTGAACATCTGGAAGTTCACAGTTCACATACTGTTGAAAACTGGCTTGGAGAATTTTGAGCATTACTTTGCTAACATGTGAGATGAGTGCCAATTGTGCGGTGGTTTGAGCATTCTTTGGCATTGCCTTTCTTTGTGATTGGAATGAAAACAGACCTTTTCCAGCCCTTTGGCTACTGCTGCATTTTCCAAATTTGCTGGCATATTGAGTGAAGCACTTTCACAGCATCATCTTTTAGGATTTAAAATAGTTGTGTCCTTGGGCTATGTTATTCTTTCAAAAGTTGTACCCTGCCTCTTTCCCTCCTGTTACAATTTGGCTACCTGATGTGAAAAGCTGACTCATTGGAAAAGACCCTGATGCTGGGAAAGATTGTAGGCAGGAGAAGGCAACCACAGAGGATGAGATGGTTGGATGGCATCACTAACTCAATGGACATGTGTTTGAGCAAGCTCCAGGAGATGGTGAAGGACAAGGAACCCTGGCATGCTGCAGTCCATGTGGTTGCAACTGGATGAGACTGAGGGACTGAACAACAACAGGAGACCATTGTTTAAATGGCAAATAAAATAGCTTATCAGGTCAATCCCATTGTCAGATAGGTGGGGACTGAGGTATGCACAGAACAGGTTAGCCCTCCTCTCCCTCTAGGAGAGCTGTGTGAGAGCCAGATTACAATTAGTGCTCCTTAGGTGAGTAGAGAATGAGAGCAAGGAGATTTAGTTGATGGTAAGAAGCCAACTTCTCCTTATAGGATTAGTCTTCCCTGACCATCTATATACTGTGAATCCTCTAGGGAGAGTTTTGATGGGCACTGCCCATAATTGCCTCTCAAGCTTTCATTTTCTTCTTGGTTCTCCATTGCCCATTTTCCTTTTCTGATGGACACATTACCTGTCTGGCTGTGTCATTGTCTCTAAGTGTTAGTCACTCAGTCATGTCAGACTCTCTGCGACCCCCTGGACTATAGCCCATCAGGCTCCTTTGTTCGTGGAATTCTCTAGGCAGGAATACTAGAGTGGGTTACCATTACCTTCTCCACATTGTCTTTAGACTAGCTGTTAGTTACCAATAAACCTTTCATTCTAGGGTTGAGTATCTGTGGGGGATTTTGCATGTGTCCCCTTGAGTATCAATTCTGTCATTCACGTCTCTGAGGTCAATTTCATTTCTAGAGAGCCCCTGAGTGGGTGGGTAGGTGAGAGGCAGATACCTTACTGTCCTCCCTACCCCACGCGTGTTCAGTCACTTCATTCATGTCCGACTGTCTGTGACCCCGTGGACTGTAGCCCACCAGGCTCCTCTGTCCATGGGATTTTCCAGGCAAGAAACACTGGAGGGGTCAAACCCGGGTCTCCTGCATTTCAGGCAGATTCTTTACTGCTAAGCCACTGGGGAAGCCCCCCTACCCCATGACCTTTCCCAGCAAACTTGCTGCCTTAAGCAGTGGTAGGGATAAAAAAACCACCTTCAGGAATGATATCACCACCGACACATATGTTATCTCTTGTCCCCAGAAAGCTGGGAGAAACCTCAGTGGCCTCCTGCTGCTCAATGTGCCGGTGACTATGTTTGGGAACACACTACAAGCCACAAGCCCTGTGCTTCCATACTGGCTGTGCAAACATTCTGTGCTGGGTCCCATTTTTCGTCCTTCAGAGTCAGCAAGTGGTAGTGGTATGAGTTACATTTCCTGTGGGACATAGCATTTTGCCCAGTGAGAGAGTCTGGCTGAAGTGACTTTTCTACTCCGTTTCCCTTGGGCAAAAACCATGCGTCCTCTCCCTGTAATTGCCACTTACTTAGCCCTTCACCTCTGTTCCCGGGAAGGCAGCTTGCCTCTCCCAGAGGAGACTCACAGCTCAGAATGTGGGGATAAGTCTCTTTTGACAACTTGCCCCTCTGATGTGTCAGAGTCATCCTGACTTCAAAAGAGAAGCAAAGGAGGTGTGTGTGCGTCCAGGCAGAAAATCCCCCCAACCGTGCCATCACATTATGGAGAAAACAGGAAAGTTGGTTTCCTACAATCTGAAGGAGACAGGCATTTATGGTGTTAAGTTTATCCCTACCATGTTGTTATTGTCAGTCCACCAGTGATGCCTGATTCTTTGTGACTCCATGGACTACAGCACACCAGGCTTCCCTGTCCTTCACTATCTCCCAGAGTTTGCTCAGACTCTTGTCCATTGAGTCAATGATACCATCCAACCAGCTCATATTCTGTAGCCTCCTACGCTCAGTCTTTCCCAGTATCAGAGTCTTTTCCAATGAGTCACCTTTTCAGATCAGGTGGTCAAAGTATTGGAGCCTCACCTTCAACCTCAGTCCTTCCAGTGAATATTCAGTGTGGATTTCCTTTCGGATTGACTGGTTTGATCTCCTTGCTGTCCAAGGAACTCTGAAGTCTTCTCCAGCATCACAGTTTGAAAGCATCAATTCTTTGGCACTCAACCTTCTTTATGGTCCAACTCTCACATCTGTACGTGACTACTGAAAAAACCATAGCTTTGAGTAGATGGACCTTTGTTGGCAAAGTAATGTCTCTGTTTTTTAATATACTGTCTAGGTTTGTCATAACTTTTCTTCCAAGGAGCAATAAAATTAATTTCATGGCTGTGGTCATCATCTGCAGTGATTTTGAACAGTATGAACAGTATCGCCACCGTAGAGCATCATAGACACCACTCTTATGTCACCCATCCTGAAGTCCCTTTTGTCACCCTCAGTAGTCCCTTGCCCAGGGGACTTTTCACAGGAGGACAGGCACGAGATTTCCTTGAGGTTGCCTACTGTTATACAAAGAAGAATGAAGGCCACCAAGGGGTGGTGGGTGTTGGGAGTGAGGAGGGAAGATCACAGTCAGATTGCTGATGAGCCAATCTATCAGTAATTGATGGAAGAAGTGACACCATGCCTGGACAGCCCTACTCTGTTAAAATATACTTTAACAGCTTCCTCCATTCTGGGGCTGTGCTGTCCAATATGCTAGCTTCTAGCCCCATATGGTTATTAAGATGGATTAAAAAGGAATAAAACCAGAGGTTTGATTGCTTAGTCACATTAGCTACATTCCAGTGATTCACTTGGCTTGCTGTGGTTCAGTAACTAAGTTGTATTCAACTCTTTGCAACCCCATGGACTGTAGCACACCAGTATCCTCTGCCTCCATTATCTCCTGGAGTTTGCTCACATTCATGCCCATTGAGTTAGTGATGCTATCTTACCATCCCATCCTCTACCATTCCCTTCTTCTTTTGCCTTCAGTCTTTCCTAGCATCAGGGTCTTTTCCAATGAGTCGACTCTTCACATCAGGTGGCTAAAGTGTTAGAGCTTCAGTTTCAGCAAGTCCTTCTACTGAATATTCTGGGTTGATTTCCTTTAGGATTAACTGGTTTGATCTCCTTGCTGTCCAAGGAACTCTCGAGAGTCTTCTCCAGCACTACAGTTTGAGAGCATCAGTTCTTCAGCACTCAACCTTCTTTATGATCCAACTCTCACATCCATACCTGACTACTGGAAAAACCATAGCTTTGACTAGACAGACATTTGTTGGTAAAGTAATGTCTCTGCTTTTCAGTATGCTGTCTAGGCTTAATGTGTTGTCTGGGTCTAATATGCTGTCCAAGGGACTCTGAAGAGTCTTCTCTAGCACCACAGTTCAAAAGCATCATTTCAAGTTCCAACTTGAAACTCAACATTAGAAAAACTAAGATCACAGCATCCAGTCCCATCACTTAATGGCAAGTGGATGGGCTAAAAGTGGAAGCAGTAACAGATTATATTTTCCTGGGCTTCAAAATCACTGCAGATGGTGACTGCAGCCATGAAATTAAAAGATGCTTGCTCCTTGGGAGGAGAACTATGACAAACCTAGACAGAATATTAAAAAGCAGAGACATCAGTTTGCTGACAAAGGTCTGTATAGTCAAAGGTATGGTTTTTCCAGTAGCCATGTATGGATGTGAGAGATGGACCACTTGGCTAGTGGCCATATTGGATACCATGATATAGAACATTTCTGTTGCCTCAGAAAGTTCTATTGACACCACTTTAGGGAGTGATCATTGGCTATACAAAAGAATTCACCTTGGAGGTCTTTTAGTAATAGAACACTTTTATAAACATTGGATTTGCATAAAACTGGCCTTAGAGCTTTTGATGACTACATTATTTGTGTAAAGTGGGGCCTGTTTGTCTCTGAAGGCTTTGTCTTTCTGACACACATTGTTTCCACTAAATAAGAATTAAGTTCAAAAAATAAAAATAGTTTGAGGAGAAAATCTCCAGATTGTGAAGGAAGGTGCCAGAACCCTTCTCCTCTCATTAGGAATTCTGTCACCCTAGCCTGTATGAGATCCTTGCCCTCCTGGTATCTTGACCTGAGTTCCAGATTTAGTCACCTGGGTTCAGAATTCTTTACAAAATATAATAATCATAAAAATGAGTAAGTTTAATTTTTTAGAGTTGAAGGTCTTACTTATTCAGTAGATATTTGTTGAATGTCTAGTCTGTATCAAGAAGAGCCCAGATTCTCTAGCACCTAACACAGGGCATGGCACATAGTAGACTTTCAATAAATATGTATTGAATGAACTATTCACCCTGAAAATGTCCAGTGAGCCATTTGGTCAGGTCTTCCTTTTTGCATCCCATATATCTGGGGTATATAGTGGGGGTAATAGGCCCAGCTACCCAGAACAGCACCTAGGAGACAGAATCATCCTGTTCTAGATAGGTGGGATTCTCAGGGCTTTGAAGCTGATTTCCTAGCTCCATGTTTTAATGTGGTTGTATTAGTCAGGGTTCTTTAGAGAAACAGAACCAATAGGATGTGTGTGTGTGTGTGTGTAGCATATATTTGTATGTGTGTATATGTGTGTGTATACATGTGCATGTATATAGAGAGAATGATGGATGGATGGATTTTAAGGGATTGGCTCATGCAGTTGTGGAGGCTGGAAAGCACAAAATCTGCAAGGTAGATGGACAGGCTGGAGACTCAGGAAGAGTTGATACTGTGGTTCAAGTCCAAAGACACTGTGCTGGCAGAATTCCTCTTCTTTTTCAGAGAAAGTCCATTTTTGTCCTTGTTAGGCTTTCAACTGATTGGATGAGGCCCACCCACATTATGAAATATAATATGTTTTATTCAAAGTATACTGATTTAAATGTTAATTCACCCTAAAAATACTTTTAGAGAAACATCTAGTATAATATTTGGCCAAGTATCTGGGTGCCATGGACTAACCAAGCTGACACATAAAATTGACCATCCTATTCCAGTAGTCTTGTCTTCTCTCCATTTGGTGGACTTGGGATTAAGTTCTTATCCTGGTCCTATCCTGTTCCCTACCACACTGTACATGAATGTTCTTTCTTCTGTAGTTCTGTGCTCAGGCCAGTCCAACTCTATTTGATGTCCAGCATGAAGTCTGGAAGACTTGAGGCATATGGAAATACACTTCTTGTAGATGTATCTCTGCCTGTCTTCTGTTTATCAGTTGTCTCACCATTTAAGCCACTTCCTCATCTGTTTTTTACAGATGAGTTCTTGAGCCCAGTTTTCACTGGCCATGTAGTCCTAAGTATGGGTACCATTTTTCCATCTGCCTTCAGTAGTTTCTTCTCCACACTGCACCTAGAAGGAACCCTTGCTCATGACAGAGTGGGAACATCACAGGTTTGGAGTCAGACACATGGGGATTGCAACCTTGGTTCTGTTGCTGGCCAGCTCTAACCTCTATACCTTAGTTTTCTTATCTGTAAAATGGGGGAACAGTTGTCTCATGGTTTTCTTTTTAGCACTTTTTATTCAGTTTTGGAATTTCCTCTTGGTCTGCTTGTTCTTGTATTTGCACAACATAACTATGTGTTGTGTAAATAGTCACTAGAATATAACAGATGCTCATGAAATATCTGTTGATTAAATGTTGAATGAGTGAGTTGAAAGGGGGTGATGTAGGCAGGGTTATTAGTATGTGGCAAATACTGTAAGTGCAGGTGTCTTTCTCACTACTGTCTTTAGGTCCTGCTCCCAGGTCTGTCTCACCTGTGCTACCTCTAGCCTCTTATCACCTGCACAGTAGAGATGATTGACATCTGACATCATTGGCTAATCGGTCATTTTCTTTTCCCTGCCTCCCTCTTTGGTTCTCCCATTTTTCTTACATGGCAGGTAGCCCTCTTCCTAGGAATTGTTCTATACTAAAAGGAAGTTAGTTTTCATGACTGAAGTATCCAAATTGCAGAGTAATAGTGGAGTGCATAGCAATAACCAGGACATTTTTCTCACATCATCTGCATTAATACCTTAAGCATTTCTTTGGGTCAAAGGTTGGTGCTGTTTTTATTCTGAAGACCTGGTGAGATTTCATTAATTACAGTGAAGAGTTCCAGGATCCCAGCTTTGAATCAATGTTGAATTCAACAAAAATGAGCAGTCAATTGTAACTTTTTTCAGTAAACTGATGCAATTTAGTGCTTATGGAATTTATCTGTCTGGCAGATCAGCAACTGAACATAATTTTAATTACACCTGTCACCCTCAGCCGCCTTCCTTCATTCTGTGCTAGTCTTATCAGAGTGGTGCTAGCTATGCTGCTGGATCTTGCTTCTCAAAAGGCAGAGTTAGCTTTCCTGTCATTTAGGGAGCTTCCTGACCCTTGAATTTCAGAGAGAAGCTCCCTTATTAATATTTGTTGTTGTTGTTTAGTTGCTGTTATATCTGACTCTTTTGTGACCCCAAGGACTGTAGCATACCAGGCTCCTCTGTCCACGGGATTTCCTAGGCAAGAATACTGAAGTGGGTAACCATTTCCTTCTCCAGGGGATCTTCCTGACTCAGGTATTGAACCCAAGTCTCCTGCATTGAAAGGCAGATTCTTTACGACTCAAACACCAGGGAAGCCCCACTTTATTAATATAGAGACTTGATAGGAAATACAATCTGTTAGGTCACTTGTCTAATGGAATCTTTCATAGACTTTCTGAAATAGCCAAGGATGCAAGTGTTGAAGTTAGCAAGGAATAGTATATTGACATTTGCCAATTAGATCCAATAATGCCTTGCAGCCTGCTATGGTTATGTGAATTTTACTACCTGTATTTGCATTGTGTTATAGAAGTATTTCCTGCTAATGATACTCAGTATATTTGGGGGGGGGGGTAGGAGCCATCTTTTGAAAGAGCCAAATCAGTCATGTTACCCTTCATTTCTGTGAGAGCAGACAGAGTGAGGGACAGGGGACGAACATCACTTAGGATGACAAAGAATTGGCATTTTTTTCTCCTCTATTATAATTAGGATATTGAACGTGTCTGGGCATTGTATTGCAGAAGAAAGGATGCCTCCCTCGTTGTGCTTGCTCCCCACTGGGAGCACTCTTTGATTCTCATTTTCTAGACTATTCTTCTAGGCGCTGTCTGGTATGTGAGTCACATTTTTTTGTGTTGATTATTTCTGGGATGTGTTGTCTGTTGCAGACATTAGAAGTACAGCCGCTATTGGCCGATCACATCTTTCCCCCAGGTCTGTCCCTAGTGCCTTTGGAACAATAGCTACTGAGGTTTCTCTTCAGGATGGCACTACAGGGGCCTGTATCCCCTGACCAGAGCCCAGCTCCTGCTCTCTGGTAGTGGCTGTTTGGGAATGAAGCCAGCTCTTCTGCTTTTATTGAGTCCTTCTCTTGGCACGACCAAAATAAGTCACCCCCTCCAGCTCAGTGACCAGGCACTCTCAATGCTTGTGAGGAACTTGTGTGTCAGGCAAGCTTCAAAGCACTCCGTGTGTTAATTTATTTAACTTAATCCTCATCATCCCCCTATGCAGTGTGTGTGTGTGTGTGTGTGTGTGTGTGTGTATTAGTTGCTCAGTTGTGTCTGGCTCTTTGCGACCCCATGGACTGTAGCCTGCCATGCTCCTCTGTCCATGGAATTCTCCAGGCTAGAATAATGGAGTGGGTAGCCATTCCCTTCTCCAGGGGATCTTCCTGACCCAGGGCTCAAACCCAGGTCTCCCGCATTGTGGCTCAGCTGGTAAAGAATCCACCTGCAATGCGGGAGACCTGGGTTTGATCCTTGGGTCAGGAAGATCCCCTGGAGAAGGGAATGGCTACCTACTCCAGTATTCTGGCCTGGAGAATGCAATAGATAATGTTATTAATTCCATTCTTTAGATAAAGAAATAGAGGCATAGAGAGCATATGAACTGTCCAAGATCAAAAAACCAGTAAGAGGCAGAATTAGGACTCAAACTCAGACAGCTAGGCTCCAGAGACTGTGCTCTTGGCATTCTGTTATGCTGCCCTTCTTACTTGGTAGGTTTTGCTGTTCTGGAACCATGACCAATTTTCTAGAATGGGGGAAAAAAAAGAAAATTCAGAGATAAAATTGTAACCAATTGATCCCTCATGTGAGAGTTGCAGACACAGTAGGTGCATCCTCAGACAGTTGGCTGTGGAAAATTGTATCCATGGCTCATAGAGGGATAGAGGAGGTCCAGAGGGGAATGGGAGCCAATGCTGGCCTAATGATATATGAGTATCATTAGCCTCTAATGTCTCTTCTATACAGTGTACAGTATAGTGGATATCATATCCCTTGCTTGAAAAACGTTGAGAGATACAAGTTGATAATAATCCCCGATTTTTCATTTTAGGATAATTGAGACTCACAGTAGTTAACCAAGTACACATTTAGTTAGTGGCAAAGCTGCATTTTATGTTCTGGGTTTCTGACATCCACTTAATATTCTATATTGTCTTTCCTTCACTTGCTTTAAGGGAACTTAATAATATAGTTTGTTACAGTTATCTATTGCTATGTAACAGACCA
The DNA here is from genome assembly GCF_019320065.1 of Cervus canadensis. Taxonomy (NCBI): domain Eukaryota; kingdom Metazoa; phylum Chordata; class Mammalia; order Artiodactyla; family Cervidae; genus Cervus; species Cervus canadensis. Next base: position 60,247,650 of record NC_057389.1, read on the forward strand.
CTCCAATTTTGGTGGCATAAAATCACGACAAATCTCTAATTGTTTTTACTACTGAGGTTCCAGAGCTTGACTGGGCTCAGCTGGGTAGTTTGTGTGGAGTCCCTTGTGTGGTTGTCATCAGATGGTGACTGGGACTGGAGTCCTACTGAAAGCATTCTTGTGTGTTTGGCATCGATGCTGGCTGTAGGCTTCAGCTAGAATATCCACATGTATGTTTTCTTGAACTTCTCTTGTGCATTTCTTGGGCTCCCTCAGAACTTGGCAGCTGGATTCCAAGACCATGTAGGCAGAGAGAGAGAGGGAGGAAGGAAGAGAGGGAAGGAGGGAGGAAGAGAGAAAGGGAATGAGGAAGGGAAAGGGGAAGGGAGGGAGAGTGGGAGGAAGAGAGAATGAGAAGCTCTATCACATTTCTGACTTAGAAGTGGCAGATCATCACACCTCCCTTCAGTTCAGTTCAGTTTAGTCGCTCGGTCGTGTCTCATTCTTTGCGACCCCATGAATCACAGCACTCCAGGCCTCCCTGTCCATCACCAACTCCCGGAGTTTACTCAAACTCATGACCATCAAGTCAGTGATGCCATCCAGCCATCTCATCCTCTGTCGTCCCCTTCTCCTCCTGCCCCCAATCCCTCCCAGCATCAGGGTCTTTTCCAATGAGTCAACTCTTCACATGAGGTGGCCAAAGTATTGGCGTTTCAGCTTCAACATCAGTCCTTCCAATGAACACCCAGGACTGATCTCCTTTAGGATGGACTGGTTGGATCTCCTTTGTTCCAAGGGACTCTCAAGAGTCTTCTCCAACACCACAGTTCAGAAGCATCAATTTTTCGGCGCTCAGCTTTCTTCACAGTCCAAGTCTCACATCCATGCATGACCACTGGAAAAACCGTGGCCTTGACTAGATGGATCTTTGTTGGCAAAGTAATGTCTCTGCTTTTTAATATGCTGTCTAGGTTGGTCATAACTTTCCTTCCAAGGAGTAAGCATCTTTTAATTTCATGGCTGCAGTCACCATCTGCAGTGATTTTCGAGCCTCCAAAAATGAAGTCTGACACTGTTTCCACTGTCTCCCCATCTGTTTCCCATGAGGTAGGTAGACACACAGCTCCAAGTGCAAGGAGAGGACCTCCCTGTGTGAGTTGTATCAAGATCATATAATAAGGAAGAACATATTTTGGCCATGTTTGGAAAATAGAATCTGCCACATAGCTTTCTCTAAGTTTGTTGTTGTTGTTTGGGGTATATATGTATTACCTTCTAGAGCTGAAACTTCTTCACTAAGCAAGAATTTCTATCAGGATAGATATTTCTCTTTAAACTCATCATTGATATCAGCTGTTTTCCTCAGTGAGACATTTGGGATAATAAAAAAATCAAGTATGCATCTCAAGCAATATGAACCAACTGAAAACATTTTCATCCCAAGCAAAGCATAACTAATTCAGATTAATTGAAGGAATGGTGAATATAACTAAAGAATTTGTAGTATAACTGTGTTCCATCTTGGTATTTTCTAATTCACAGAGGGATGTTCCCTCATGGTTACCGTATTGTTGTGAGTAAGGTTAGGCCAGACCTACCTTAATAAATAAACATTTTTGACTACCATATTTACTATTTTTCATTTTTAGAATTATTTTTATTGATTATAAAATAGGTAATTTTTAAATCTATGAAACACATTAAAGAAACAGTAACAATACAAAACCACTAGTGTATCTACCAGAAACAGTAAGAAATAGATCATTGCCATTTACTTTGAAGTCACCTCCTATCATCCCTTCCCCTCCCCACTTCAAAGTAACCCCTGACTTCTGTGCTTATTGCCACATTAATTTTCTTTACAGTTTGGCATATATTGGTATCCTTTAAAGATATTTAGTTTTGCTTGCTTCCAAACATTTTCATAGTTTAGAAATATTCCTTCACAAAATACTATGTTCTCAAGATTTATCTATGCTGTTGTCTGTAGTTGGATTTTAATCACACTCATTGTTATGTAGTATTCACTGTTATAAGCAGTAATTTAGATGTTTAATGGACATGTCATTTTCCATTTTTTCTATCACAAACAATGGTGATATTAATATCCTTACATGTCTCCAGGTATACATGTGCAAACATTTCCCAGGGCATTTACCTAGGAATGAAATTGTTGGGGTATAATAAATGCTCAGATGACCCTTATATCTACTACTCTGGGCAAGAATCCCTTAGAAGAAATGGGGCAGCCCTCATAGTCAACAAAAGAGTCTCAAATGCAGTACTTGGATACAAGCTCAAAAATGACAGAACGATCTCTGTTTGTTTCCAAGGCAAACCATTCAATATCACAGTAATACAAGTCTATGCCTCAACAAGTAATGCTGAAGAAACTGAAGTTGAACGGTTCTATGAAGACCTACAAGACCTTCTAGAACTAACACCCAAAAAAGATGTCCTTTTCATTATAGGGGACTGGAATGTAAAAGTAGGAAGTCAAGAGATTCCTGGAGTAACAGGCAAATTTGGCCTGGGAGTACAAAATGAAGCAGGGCAAAGGTTAACAGAGTTTTGCCAAAAGAAACACCCTGGTCATAGCAAAACCCTTCTTCTAACAACACAAGAGAAGACTACATGTGGACATCACTAGATGGTCAATACCGAAATCAGATTGATTATATTCTTTGCAGCCAAAGATGGAGAAGCTCTATACAGTCAGCAAAAACAAGACCAGGAGCTGACTGTGGCTCAGATCATAAACTCCTCATTGCAAAACTCAGACTTAAAACTGAAGAAAGTAGGGAAAACCACTAAGCCATTAAGGTATGACCTAAATCAGATCCCTTACGATTATACAGTGGAGGTGACAAATAGCTTCCAGGGATTAGATCTGATAGACAGAGTGCCTGAAGAGCTATGGACGGAGGTTTGTGACATTGTACAAGAGGCAGTGATCAAGACCATCCCTGAGAAAAAGAAATGCAAAAAGGCAAAATGGTTGTCTGAGGAGGCCTTACAAATAGCTGAGAAAAAAAGAAGTGAAAGGCAAAGGAAAAAAGGAAAGATAAACCCATCTGAATGCAGAGTTCCAAAGAATAGCAAGGAGAGATAAGAAAGCCCTCCTCAGTGATCAATGCAAAGAAATAGAGGAAAACAATAGAATGGGAAAGACTAGAGATCTCTTCAAGAAAATTAGAGATACCAAGGAACATTTCATGCAAAAATGGGCACAATAAAGGACAGAAATGGTATGGACCTAACAGAAGCAGAAGATATTAAGAAGAGGTGGCAAGAATACACAGAAGAACTATACAAAAAGACCTTCATGACCCAGATAACCACAACAGTGTGATCACTCACCTAGAACCAGACATCCTGGAATGCGAAGTCAAGGGGGCCTTAGGAAGCATCCCTATGAACAAAGCTAGTAGAGGTGATGGAATTCCAGTTGTGGTATTTCAAATCTTAAAAGATGATGCTATGAAGTGCTGCACTCAATATGCCAGCGAATTTGGAAAACTCAGCAGTGGCCATAGGACTGGAAAAGGTCTGTTTTCATTCCAATCCCAAAGAAGGGCAATGTCAAAGACTATTTAAATTACCGTACAATTGCACTCATCTCACACGCTAGCAAAGTAATGCTCAAAATTCTCCAAGCCAGGGTTCAACAGTACATGAACCAAGAAATTTCAGATATGCAAGCTGGATTTAGAAAAGGCAGAGGAACCAGAGATCAATTTGCCAACATCCATCAGATCATCGAAAAAGCAAGAGAGTTCCATAAAAACATCTATATGACTACGCCAAAGCCTTTGACTGTGTGGATCACAACAAACTGTGGAAAATTCTTCAAGAGATGGGAATACCAGATCACCTTACCTATCTCCTGAGAAATCTGTATGCAGGTCAAGAAGTAACAGTTAGAACTGGACACGGAACAACAGACTGGTTCCAAATTGGGTAGGGAGTATGTCAAGGCTGTATATTGTCACCCTGCTTATTTAACTTATATGCAGAGTACATCATGCGAAATGCCAGGCTGGATGAAACACGAGTTGGAATCAAGATTGCCGGGAGAAATATCAATAACCTCAGATATGCAGATGACACCACCCTTATGGCAGAAAACAAAGAGGAACTAAAGAGCCTCTTGATGAAAGTGAAAGAGGACAGTGAAAAAGTTGGCTGAAAACTCAACCTTCAGAAAACTAAGATCATGGCATCCAGTCCCATCACTTCATGGCAAATAGATGGAGAAACAATTGAAAAGGTCAGAGACTTTATTTTTGGGGGCTCCAAAATCACAGCAGATGGTGACTGCAGCCATGAAATTCAAAGATATTTGCTCCTTGGAAGAAAAGCTATGACGAACCTAGACAGCATATTAAAAAGCAGAGACATTACTTTGCCAACAAAGGTCCATCTAGTCAAAGCTTTGACTAAAAACTACTGACAAAAAACTACTGGTTTTTCCAGGAGTCATGTATGGATGTGAGAACTGGACTATAAAGAAAGCTGAGCCCGGAAGAATTGATGCTTTTGAACTATGGTGTTGGAGAAGACTCTTGAGAGTCCCTTGGACTGCAAGGAGATCCAACCAGTCAATCTTAAAGGAAATAAGTCTTGAATATTTATTGGAAAGACTGACACTGAAGCTGAAACTCCAATACTTTGGCCACCTGATGTGAAGAACCGACCCACTGGAAAAGACCCAGATGCTAGGAAAGATTGAAGGCAGGAGGGGAAGGGATGACAGAAGATAAGATGGTTGGATGGCATCACTGATTGAATGGGCCTGAGTTTTAGCAAGCTTTGGGAGTTGGTGATGGACAGGGAAGCCTGGCATACTGCAGTCCAAGGGGTCACAAAGAGTTGGACACAACTGAGCGACTAAATTGAACAGACTGAACAAAGGCTTATTTTCAAAATTATTAGAAATGTCAAATTGTCCAGTGATTGTTCTCTTTACATCTGTACCATCACTATATGAAAGTTCTTGTTCTATTTGTGGTCTTTTTAAAGCATTTGTCAAGCTGATGTGTATGAAGTGTTGTCTTATTGTGGTTTTCTTATGGTGTATATGAATATCATTTCTTATATATATCTTTCATTCTTATTTTCTTATTCATTAATCTCCTGTTCAAGTCTTTTGTTGTTTTTTGTATTATGAAGTGTCTTTTTCTTCTTTAGAGGAGTATTATTATTCTCTTCTGGACACTAATCTTTTTTCAGCTATGTGCTCCAAATATTCACTTTCCAGTTTATAAGCTGCTTCTTTCAACTTTCTTTTCTTTTAATACAGAGAAACTGTTCATTTACTACTGAGAATTTTTAAATCTTTTCCTGATATAGGCACTTTTGTGTCTTAACCTTAATAATCCTTGCCTACCTTGAGGTTGGAAGTATATTCTCTTACAGTTTCTACTGTATGCTTTATCCTGTTTTCTTTGATATGTACGTGTTCAATACACTTGGATTGCCTTTTTTATTATTAAGTACATGCATATTTAGGAAGACTGCTTTCTTGGGGATGTGAAGCTTATGTCACTGTATTTTGAATCTTTATTTTCTGTAGTCCTCCTGCTTTAAACTTTGATAATTTAAGGACTCTGATGTCAAAAACTTCAATAATTCTGATGCTCTAGCTACATTAACTTTCTGAATTAGCATGAGCCCGGGGTTCCTTTTTTGATCCTTTCTTTGTCTTTTAGTCTTAGTTGTCTATTAACAACCAATAGCTAGGTTTTATTTTTCACATTATGTTACAATCTTTATCTTAACTAAAGTATTCTGCACACATGTATTTATGATAATTCCATTTCATTAATATTTTATGCTTTTTATTTTGCCTTTTCCAGATTTTTTTTTCTTTCCCCTTGTCTTCTTTTGGATTATTTTTTTTTCTAATTCTATTTTTTAATTTGGTCCATTATTTTTTAAGCTAGTCATGCCATTTCTATTCTTTTATTGATTAATCCAGAAATTTTGACATTGTACTTTATTTACAACTTCAGAGTCTGAAGTTGATTAGTATCTTTTTCTCACTCCCAGGAGGTACTGGGAAGAACTTTAAGGTACTTCTGCGCTAACTTACATGCTGTTGTTGGTATGTGCTTGAATTCTATATTCTTTGAACTTCTAAGATGTTATTATTGTTGTATACGGTTAATATTTATTTGGTTTTACCCAGATATTTGCCCTTTTTCTTTGCCCATTATCACTCTGAACTTTAGGAGTTCTATCTGGGGCCATTGTTCTCCTGTGTACAGCGTATCCTTTGGAAATTCTTGTGATGAGGGTCTGTGGGTGGTGAAGAATCTAGTTTTTGTTTGTCTCACAATGTCTTTGTTTCCGTTATTATAAGAATAACCTAGACAAATAGCAATTATTGAAGATACAGAAAACATAGAGTCAGAGGGATGCTTTCACATAGTGAAAAACCTACAGGCCAACAGAAGGGGAGTGGTTTATGGTACAAATACATCCTTATGATATATTATACAATCATAAGTTATCATGTTTTAGAGATAATGCAATGGCCTAAGATCACACTCACAAACAATATTACGTGAAAAAAAAAGCATACCAAATGCTTATGTAAATTAGTACACATGCTCACATAAATACCCTCAGACAAGATGAAGAAAATATGGCAAACAGTTAAAATTCTTTGTTTCTCAGGTATTAAAGTGCTAGTGGCTCTGATCGTCATTGCTATACTTTTCAATAGTGTATAAACTTCCTGCAAAAGCAAGTACAGATCTTCCTTGACTTACAATGGGGTTATGACCTCATAAACCCATCAAGTGTTGAAAATGCATTCAATACACCTAACCTATCAAACATCACAACTTAGCCAAGCTTACCTAAACATGCTCAGAATACTTACAGTAGCTACAGTGGAGCAGAGTCATCTAACACAAAGCCTGTTTTATAATAAAGTGTTGAACATCTCATGTAATGTATTGAATACTGACTTAAAGTGAAAAACACAATGGTTGTAAGGGTGCAGAATTGTTGTAAACATGTGGGTTGTTCAGCCCCATGATCACGTGGCTGCGTGGGAGCTGTGCCCTCTAGCCACTGCCACGTGGTCACATGACTGAGTGGGAGCTTTCCAGCCACTCCCAGCATCACGAGAAGGTCTCATGCTGCAGATCACTTGCCCTGGAGAAGGTCAAAACTCAAAAGCTGGAGTATGGTTTCTACTGAATGTGTACTGCTTTCATACCCTCATAAAGTTGGAAAATCATTAAGTCAAACCATTATAAGGTGGGGACCATCTCCATAGCATTTATAATTAGGAACCAGTTACTTAGTTTAAAAATTACCCATAATCAAAATGATTTGCAAGAAGACTGGATAATTTACGCTCACATTCCACCCCAGCAGTGTATGAGTAGCAATTATATATATATATATATATATATATATATTTTGCAATTATATTTTTAATGTTTGCCAATTTTATAAGTATACTCTAGTGTTTCATTGTTATTTCCATTTACATTTTTTTATTGGTATTGAAGTAGAATGCTTTTGTGTCTGTGTGTTTATTGGCCATTTCAATTTCTTCTTTCACTGGAGCATTTGTTCATAACCCTTTGTCGATTTTTCAATTACATTCTTAATGGTTTTCTTATTGATTTGAAAGAACTCTTTGTATATTAAGAATATTGACCCTGCCTTTCTTCAGAATATTTTCTAACTTGTCTTTTAAATATCACTTGGTTGTTTTTAATATTTTATTGTTAAAATGATTCAGGTATACATTTTGAAAAAAGAGGAATAATTATAAATAAGGTGAAATATGCATTCAAAAAAGATTCCAATTATAGAGAAACCTCATACATTGATAGTGGGAATATAAGTTGATGCTGCCACTGTGGAAAACGTTGTTGAGATTTCTCCAAACACTAAAACTAGAATTGCCATATGATCTAGCAGTCCCACTCCTTGGTTTAAATCCCCAAAAACCAAAAACACAAATTTGAAAAGATATATTCACCCCAATGATCATAGCAGAATCATTTAAATACAGTTGCTGAGATATAGAAGCAATCTAAGTGTCGTCCATCAATGGATGAATGGATAAAGAAGATGTGCAATGGAACACTGTGCAGCCATAAAAAGCATGGATTTGCCATCTGCAATAACATGGATGATCTTGAGGATACTATGCTAAGTGAAATAAGTCAGACAAAGACAAATACTATTTGATATCACTTATATGTGAAATCTAAAAACTACAACAAACTAGTGAATGTAACTAAAAAGAAGCAGACTCACAAGTAAAGAGAAAAAACTAGTGGCTACCAGTGAGGAGAGAAGGAAGAGTATTCTCTTCGAGTTTTTAACTGATAGGAAGATGGTGGTGATTTGTCTCATCACTTGCCTCTCTGTGGATGTACAGATCCACACACTATGGCTATATATTTAATCAGTTCAGTTCAGTCACTCAGATGTGTCCAACTCTTTGCGACCCCATGAATCACAGCACGCTAGGCCTCCCTGTCCATCACCAACTCCCGGAGTTTACTCAAACTCATGACCATCAAGTCAGTGATGCCATCCAGCCATCTCATCCTCTGTCGTCCCCTTCTCCTCCTGCCCCCAATCCCTCCCAGCATCAGGGTCTTTTCCAATGAGTCAACTCTTCGCATGAGGTGGCCAAAGTATTGGAGTTTCAGCTTCAATATCAGTCCTTCCAATGAACACCCAGCACTGATCTCCTTTAAGATGAACTAGTTGGATCTCCTTTGTTCCAAGGGACTCTCAAGAGTCTTCTCCAACACCACAGTTCAGAAGCATCAATTCTTCACTGCTCAGCTTTCTTCACAGTCCAAATCTCACATCCATACATGACCACTGGAAAAACCACAGCCTTGACAAGATGGACCTTTGTTGGCAAAGTAATATCTCTGCTTTTTAATATGCTATCTAGGTTGGTCATAACTTTCCTTCCAAGGAGTAAGCGTCTTTTAATTTCATGGCTGCAGTCACCATCTGCAGTGATTTTGGAGCCCCAAAAAATAAAATCTGACACTGTTTCCACTGTTTCCCCATCTATTTCCCATGAAGTGATGGGACCAGATGCCATGATCTTAGTTTTCTGAATGTTTAGCTTTAAACCAACTTTTTCACTTTCCTCTTTCACTTTCATCAAGAGGCTTTTTAGTTCCTCTTCACTTTCCGCCATAAGGGTGGTGTCATCTGCATATCTGAGGTTATTGATATTTCTCCTGGCAATCTTGATTCCAGCTTGTGCTTCTTCCAACCCAGCGTTTCTCATGATGTACTCTGCATATAAGTTAAATAAGCAGGGTGACAATATACAGCCTTGATGTACTCCTTTCCCTATTTGGAATAGACTATCATTATACCCTTCTAAGGGTTATTCACGATCCCTATATGGTACCCTAGGGCTTCCCAGATGGTCCAGAGATAAAGAATTCACCCACCAATGCAGGAGTCACAGGAGACACGGGATTGATCCTTGAGTCGGGAAGATCCCCTGGAGAAGGGAATGGCTACCCACTCCATATAGGGTATTTGCTATTGCCTATAGCAAGTCTTTTAATGAACATAAACCTTTTTTTAGTAGTCAATTCTATTAACACTTTTGTAATTTCTTTTGCTTTGATACATGCACAGTCCTTCTTTATTGATTGTGCAATAATTGGTACCATTAATTGTTTTTACCTTAAGCTTTTAATCCATGTGAAACTTACATTGATGTGTATCAGGAGGTGAGGCTTTAACTTTTTTCTTTATTTTTCTACAAATGTGATGATGCCGTGGGTTGAGCAATTTCATTATGGTGTTCCTTAAGAGAAGGAGTTAATAGATTCTGTTTTCACAAAGTTGTATATTTTGTTTCTTGGTTCTGTCTAAAGATTCTCAAAATATTCTTTAAGTTATTAGAGCGAAGAAGCTCCTTACACAGTGTTTGTTTATACACACATACATGTAGGTGTTGGGAATAACATAATGTAAAAATCTGATCCTAGTTTTCTCTTGTGATTTTTAAAATTCCTTGGAATTTGACTCAGAAAACAAACAAGAATGGCAGCCTGAACCTCCCTCCATGGGTCACAGTAGCAGCTGTGTATTAAGCTTTTTCCCATGTCAAGGTTCCACCGTGAAAAAGACAGTCTTTTCTCACTCCTGTTCCTCCAGTCAGTAATGCTGATTAGACCAGGGGAGGGGCACTGTGTCTGCCATACTATGATTTCTGGCCTGATGTACTTGCCATGGTTGGCAAGAGGAGGCCCAACTGTCCTACACTCCTGATATGCCTGACTGTACACAATTGGTTCAAATCTTAGACCCAGAACTGAGCCCCCTTATTCTTGGGAGACAGCCTCACAGTACTGTCTACATAGGGCCACGTTGTGCTGGTACTTCTGAGTCTTTTGTTCTCTTAAAATACCTCAAATGGCTTGGGTCCCAGGCTGCTTCATTGGGTTCTTGATCAAGCTTTCCTTGACCTAACTTTTAATCCTAAGTTTAGTTTCCTTCCAGAATTCTAGAAAAACATACCAGACCCCTTTGGTCAGAATGATGTGAGAACTAGGCCCTTCCTTCCTGTTACAGTCGGTAGACACTAGTGGGTATTGAGCTGACCTATCTGATTTTTCCAAGGTTTTATCATCGGAGGTCTGTCTTTTGATATGAGTCTGTTTTCCACTGATTACTAAGTCTGGTTATTTTGGACATAGAATTTGATCTGCTTATTCGCTCTTTGACTCCTCACTTGTGAAGAGTCCTAAGTAAACAAGCCCAAGAGTGAGCCGTCTAGTGATGCCAAGCCCCACCGTGTGCTGCGCTCCTGCTTGAAGCCTTGTGGGACCTTCACGTACTCCTCACGGGAGACTGTAGGGTGGAAACCCTGTTCTGCTGGTGTCCACATGGTGCTGTCTCAGAGGTCATGGAAGAGCACTACAGCTCCTTAGCGATGCTTATGTCTGCCGAGGACCAGGGACAGGTGCACAGGTGTTGGTCAGTGGTCTGCTTGTGCAAAGCAGAGTGGGCCTGTGACAGAGGGTCATCTGTGTCCTGAGTCCACATCCTCCGCCGCCCCAGCTTCCCTCCATGTCAGCAGCAGTAAGGTCTGCCTGGACTGCAGCCGTTTCACCCAGAGCATCCTTCAGACTCCAGATCTTGGGTCTAGGGTGTGGATGCTGTGACTCTTTCTGTCCACACCACCCTGACCCAGTGGGATTCCCTTCAAGGCTTGTGTTGTCAGGTTCAGCATCATGTCCTCTGGTGACTGGGGCCTTCTGAAATGCTGTCCTGATCTGGTGGCATGAAAGAACAGTCCCACCATATGTTTCCTTCTCCCCACCCCCTGCATCCAGAGGTATGGACCACACTTATGGCCCAGAATTAATCTGACCACTCGTGGGTGTGTGACTGTGGGAAGGTAGGCTGGGACCCTGCCCCTCTGTGGTCTGTGACATTCACATGTGTGCACACAGCTAAGCATACCCCGTTAGCCTTCCCCATTAAGACTCAGCAGGGAGGAGACAGTATCAGAAGCATAATGATCTCTTAGGGCTCCGACTGGTCCTTCCTGCAGGTCTTCGGGCTCCTTGAGCCTTCTGTTAGGAGAGGAGGCTCTCGGGAGGGAGAGGGGCCCTGATGTGACTCTGAGCATAACTGACACCAGCATCAAATTCCTTGCCCTGCTCTCCATAAAGCACAGTGATGTCTCTTTCCCAAGATGAATGTGATGACCACATTACAAACCCTTCTCCACAGCTGCTTAAGCAACCTCTTGGTGGAAGTGGAACAATGAGTCTTTCAGAATTGACTTTTACCCCCAAAGACTTTTTGCATCAGCCCCAGACTAATTTCCCAGGATCAGAATCATCCGTCTTGGGGAAGGCGCCTCCAAACGATTTGGCCTTTGCCTGTTCCCCCTGCCAAGCTATCTTGGGGAGACCCTTGCTGCCTCTAGAATAACCCCTGTCAGAGAAATGGATGGTTTCTGTCAGAGTCCTTGGGGGTTTTCATATACACATGACTTAAAAAGGAAAACAAACTAAATAAAAGATGATGTATCCTGAGCCTTTTGGGAATTTCTTCCTGTTAGGATTTTTATATCCTTTGAGATAGAAAATTGGATTAATGAGTCTTAGCTATGTACATATTTCATTATGGGCAGTAAGCTCAAGCATATTGACACATGTTCCCTTTCCAGTAGAGCTCAGGGACCTAAGAGTGTCTCACCTCTCTCTCTAGCTTGAGCACTTATAATCTGGATACTGTAGGCTTCCGTAGCTGGTAAATTATGTCAGAGGTCACATTTCCAATAAGACCCCAAACACTGATGCCCTGAGACCCACACCCATGGGCTGCAAGGAATGTCTTTAGGCCACACCATAATTGGGGATCATTTGGACAAGGAAAACGGGGTACAACAAGGAAGCCATATAATCAGAGCCATCATTCCCACCCCACTGCATGTTGTGCCACTGGATCCAGCCACCACTGTCTCAGCCTGCTGATCTCTGAGGGGCAAGCAGGCTTGCTGCTGTAGCTCAAAACCAAGTCTCCAAAAAAAGTATGCACTTGGTAATAACACTGGTGGTAACAGCAGCAACACTGAAAAAGAAAAATTTCTCGCATGATAAAATATTTTGACTTGAGATGATGTCTACAGGTGCAGGTGTCCCATGTCTAAAAGAAATAAGAATATTTCTTTTTTTACTTAGATTCTGAAAGTATGGGGGACATGTAGAAGAAAACGTTCACTAGTGTCGCAGTTATTAGAGAAAGGAAATTCCTGGGAGAGGGAGATTGTATTTGAACTATGAGTAGATTATAGAGATGAGTAAATTGCAACTGTAGGCAGACATTTTCCAGACTGTGTTTCTCAGAGCCCGTAGATATTAATTATGTCCTATACACAAAAAATAAGTTGTTCTGTGGCCATAAAAATTGAAGAACCTCCAGGCAAAATTTAAATAAACTCTCTTAATGTTTTAAAAGTTTTATTGGAATATAGTTGATTTACAATGTTCTGTTAGTTTCAGGTGTACAGCAAAGTGGATCAGTAATACATATACATATAGATGTATCTAATCTTTTTCAGATTCTTTTCCCAAATAGGCCATTACAGAGTACTGAGTAGAGCTCCATATGCTATACAGTAGGTCCTTGTTGGTTATCTATTTTAAATGTAGTAGTGTTTATATCAATCCCAATTTCCCAATTTATCTGTCCCCCCACTTCCCCTGGGAACCATAAGTTTGCTTTCTATCTCTTGTCTGTTTTGTAGATAAGTTCATTTGTACCTTTATTTTTTTTAGATTCCACATGTAAGCAATCTCATATGATATTTGTCTTTCTCTGTCTCACTTCACTCAGTATGACAATGTCTAGGTCCATCCATGCTGCTGCAAATGACATTATTTCAGTTTTATTAATGGCTGAGTAATATTCCATTGTACATATGTACCACAACTTCTTTATCCATTCCTTTGGAATGGACATTTAGGTTGCTTCCATGTCCTGGATCCTGTAAACAGTGTTGCAATGAACATTGGGGTGCATGTATCCCTTTGAGCCATGGTTTTCTTAGGATATATGCCCAGGAGTGGGATTGCTGAATCATATGGTAAGTTTATTTTTAGGTTTTTAAGAAATCTCTAGACTGTTCTCTGTAGGTGCTATTTCAATTTACAGTCCCACTAACAGTGTAGAACAGTTTCCTTTTCTCCACACCCTCTCCAGCATTTATTGTTTGTAGATTTTTTGATGATGGCCATTTTGACAGGTGTGAGATGACACCTCATTGTTGTTTTGATTTGCATTTCTCTAATAATCAGGCTTCCTGGTGGCTTGATGGTAAAGAATATGCCTGCAAATGTAGGAGACACAGGTTCAATGCTTGGGTCGGGTAGATCCCCTGGAGAAGGAAATGGCAACTCACTCCAGTATTCTTACCTAGGAAATCCTATGGTAGGGGAGCCTGGTGGGCTACAGTCCGTGGGGCTGTAAAGATTCAGACATGATTTTGTGACTGAACAACAACAACAATAACAATAATTAGTGACACTGAGCATCTTTTCATGTGCTTTTTAGCAGCCTTTATGTCTTCTTTGGAGAAATGTCTGTTTAGATATTCTGACCATTTTTTCATTGGGTTGTTTTTTTGATATTGGGCTGCATGACCTATTTATATATTTTGGAGATTAATCTCTCATTGGTTGACCTTTTTGAAATATTTTTTCCCATTCACGGGTTGTCTTTTCATTTTGTTTATGGATTCATTTGTTGGGTGGGTATGTGTGTGCACATGTGTGTGTGCACAGAGTTGCTCAGTCATGTCTGACTCTTTGTGACTCCATGAACTGTAGTCCACCAGACTCCTCTGTCCCTGGGATTTCCCAGGCAAGAATACTGGAGTGGGTTACGATTTCCTTCTCCATGGGATTTTGGAGTAGGACCAATCCAGGGATCAAACCTGTATCTCCTCGTCCCCTGCATTGGCAGGCAGATTCTTTATCATTGTTCCACCTGAGAAGCCCCTTCCTTTGCTGTGCAAAAGCTTTCAGGTTTAACCAGGTCCCATTTGTTTATTTTTGGTTTTATTTTCATTACTTTAGGAGGTGGATTATAAAAGATCTTGCTGGGATTTATGTCAAGGAGTGTTCTACCTATGTTTCTTCTTTTTATAGTTTCCAGCCTTACATTTAGGTCTTTAATCCATCTTAAGTTTTTTTTTCTTTTTAATGTGTGGTGTTAAGAAATATTCTACTTTTCATTCTTTTACATACTATTCATTCTTTTACATATAGCTGTCTAGTTTTCCCAGCACCACTTATTGAAGAGACTATCTTTTCTCCATAGTATATTCTTGCCTTAGTCATGGATTAGTTCCCCATAAGTGCATGGACTCATCTCTTGACTTTCCTGTTCCATTGATCTATAGTTCTGTTTTTGTGCCAGTACCATCCTGCTTTGATGACTGTAGCTTTGTAGTATAGTATGCAGTCAGGAACCCTGATTCTTCATGCATCTTAACATGAGACTGTTCACTGCAAGTCATGGAAGATAAGTAGAATGTTTGCCAAATGAATTTATCTATGAAACTCATTTCTTGAAATATCTGTGCACTCCAAACTCTGGTAAATGCTGTTCTGGTTTCCAGCAATCTTTTCTGAGCCTCAGTGGACTCTTTTTATCTTAGGCCTACAAAACATTTTAAACATTGTGAAATAATGGGTATTTGTTAATTGTTAACAATTAGACAACATCAATAGGCAAAAGATGGAAACAGAACAGAGAATCCTTCCATATAATAGACTTATTTGTAGCCTTTTATTTTCTATTTTCCCATATCTGACTCTGCCTGTGTCTCCGTCTGTCTTTCTTATTCACTACATGTTCACACTATGTATTTTGTGTTACAAAAGTGGGATCAATCCTTTCGTCTAATATAAACATTTTATATGTCATAATATCCTTCTTGTCATACTTTTTAATAGCTTCTAGGTTTTCTAGCATATTTGTGAACCATAATTTAATCCTTATTATTGGACATTTGTTTCTAGGTTGTGTGTGTGTGTGTGTGTGAGTGTGTATGTAGACTACTATAGTTATTTGTAAGAATACAACTAAATCTTTGTAGCCATTTATGCTTGCTTAAGTCTCATATAAAATTTGTTAAAGGGTCATAATTTTCAGTGTGCATTCTTTATCCTGAGACAGAATCCTAATTAGGACCAACTCTTGGGTCATAAATACCATGTCTCTAATGATTAGACTAACTCTTTTGCAGCCTGGCTGGGAGTACAGGGCCAGAGTCAGATAGCCTTGATGCAGTCCCTGCCCCTGCTGCCTAATAGGTCTCTGAATTTGAGTGGCTGATGTAACTTCTCCAAGCCTCAGTCTCCACAGCTATAAAATTATAGTGATAATAGTAACTGCCTCAAAGAATTCTTGTGAGCATTTACAAGTCTATCATTTGGAATGGGGGTGGAGTGTGTGTGTGTTTGGGAGGATGTTGTGGGGGAAGGCAGGGTGGGAGGAGGAGAACTGGGTACCAGAGACCACCGTGACTTCTGCTTGCCCAGGGTGCTCCTTCCTCCGCTCCTCCTCCTTTTCCAGCAATGGCGGCCTTTTTGCAAATGGCACGAATGTAGCCCACAGCGGGACGCACACGGCTGTGGCTGTGACCTGAATGCGACTGCTGGCTCTGCCCTCTTTTAGCTTGACCTGCAATGCAATGTAACTTCCTTCTGGTTCACAGCCTGGCAAATGGATATTAATGCAACTCCCCACCTTGTTGAGTTGGGATGATGATTCAGTGAGATACTATTTGCATGTATAGCACCTGTCATATCATAAGCACTCAGTGGCAGCCAGAAAAGAAGTCACTTAACCTCCCTAACCTATTTCTATCAGTAAAAGAGGAGTAACAGTAATGATTTTGATGAGTTATTACCAGGATTAACTGAAGGCAAAGTGCTAGCATGGTTCTTGGCAATAGTAGATATTTAATATATGGCAGCTCTTGGAACATATTATTACTAGTGGGGTTAGTATTGATGACAGCAATGCAGCTGAGCTGCCCTGATGCCCCCTCTCTTACAGTCAATGATGGGCCATTCGGGCCCTGCAAGTTAGTGGGTCCCTTGGATGAAGTGCCTGCGGACACTCGCAGCACCTCCACTTTGGTCTGCAGGATGGAAATCCTCACGTTCAGGCACTCTAACTTGCCCTGTCCAAGAGTTCTGAAATCCAGTGTTGACCTGTAAGAATGCCCTTCATGGAGTGATATTTACAATTAAATTTTCAGTGCAATTAATTACTGACGAGATACTAGAAGGGGCTTAGGCAACAGGTCTTAGTAGAAAATAAAGATAATGGATTTAAGGCATGCTTTAACTATTGCAATTGTTTTTGAGCTAAAGGTACATCTAGAATTCTTTCTCTAGGCTCAAGGAGAAAAACATATGCTGGGAAATTGTGTGAAACGTGAGGAGTCACAGTGGAATTGAGTTTGAAATGTACAACCTCATCACACCATGAATTCAATCTCAAAGCACGTTATGGGCCATAATTCTTTCAAAGTCCTTAGAGACACCTTAACACCACTTCAAATTAGACCTGTTCAAATTCTGCTTATGCCCACCCCCTGCTCCACAGTGTAAATCATTATTTTCCATTTGTATCTGAGTTGAGCTATTCTTAAAAACCAATAACTCTATTCCTTTCAGAATGGCTCTATTGCACTAAAGCTTCCTTGGAAGGTACCTTTGTTTTCGTCAATGCTCTGAAGTGTGAAGTCTACATAATTTGCTAAATGTATCATGTTTACATATGCATAAGCCAGTTACCTCCAGATCACCATCTCCTCCCTGTACTATTGGCTGAATGCTTAAAGAAAACGAAGCTTAATTTTCTGTAAGCAGTGTTCCATGGTTTCCAAATAAGCTCACGGAGACACAGATAAACTAAATTACTTAGTGGTAACTATCCAGACAGAAATGAGAAGCCAGTGCTGAAACAAGCCAGATGAGTGGTGTCCTTCCTGCATCCTTCCATCACAATATGCAAAGAAATAGGACAGTAAGATCCCAGGGACCCCCAACTTCTGCCAGGCTGGCTGAAGTGTCTACAGAATGGGTTAGTGCCAATCTGTAAGCCTATGGAAGCCTGAAGTCAGGCTTTCTGATAATTTCTTTCCTTGGGCAGGGGAAGTAAAAATGATATCTGCAGTGGAAGAATCAGCCCAGCCTTCCCGTAAGTGAATCAGCGTGGGTGGAGTAAACAGCAGGAACTAGAATCATTTGGTCATGGGTTCAAATGCCAGCTTTGGCCTTTACATGTGTGTTGCACGGAAAGCAGGCAAGAATGGGCAGGGCCTCAACCTGTCTGTGGTGTGTTTGTGTGCTCAGTCACTGAGTCATGTTCAACTCTTTGTGACCTCACGGACTATAGCCCACCAGGCTACTCTGCCCATGGAATTTTCCAGGCAAGAATACTGGAGCGGGTTGCCATATCCTACTTCTAGACCTTGGCATTCTCAAATACCAAGTGTTGGGGGAGGCGGGCATAGGATCACCCTTCTAGGCTTCCTGAGGGTCACTAAGATAGTGTGTCTTTATATTTAGTCAGCATCATGGAGTCAGGCACCCATGTATCATATCTCTCCCATCCCTTCCCCCCTCCAAGTCCAGTCATCTTTTGGCTAGAAGTTATTCGTCTTGGTGGTGGTTATAATTCTCCCTCTTATCCTCAAATGCACTCTTTTATTTGATCTCTTTACCATGTTTATTCTTGATACTTCTATGGTGATGGAAATAGTGTTTTCACTTAGCTCAGAGTATTCAGATTACTTCCGTTGTGCCTTTTGCAAATATGTAAATGCCCACCTTTGACCAGACACTCTGCTGGAAACTGGGAGTAAGTATAGATGTGACTGTTGCAGAATCCTTGCTGCGTTGGCTCGGAGTCCAGAAGGGACAATAGGTTGTGACAAAACACAGAAAAGCAGAATTCTAAGTGTAGGACTCTGGGGACATCCCATGGAGGGATGGCCGCACCTTCCTGGGTGGGTGGAAGAGAGGATCCCACACAGGAACACATTTGTGCTGAGCCTTGGTTCTCTAGCAGAGAACATTCTGGGAGAAAGGTCTTTGTCGTTAAAATTCCACTGACTCGGTGAAGGGAAAACGTTGTCCTTTTACAAATAAGGAGAGGGGAGCCTGAACACCAGGCAAGGGCCATGTCTTAATCATCTCGCATCCCCCCGCGTGTCTGGCTCAGGGAGTCCTGAAATTGAATTTAGACCTGCCCAAGGTCACAAGGCAGGATGGCGAACAGCACACAGATCAAGTTGATTAAAAAATATGTGTTTAGGGATTATTTTCCCCCTTTGAGTTAAAAAGACAGACATTAGCAGGTGGCATTAGAATGGAAGGAGGGGCATGCACTGTCCTGAGTTACATAGCTCATGGGCCTCTCGAGGTCCTATCCCTCTGCAGCTTTATCTCACCTAGGGGCTACTGCCCTGCACTGCATTTGTTCATTCATTCAGCAAACATCAACCAGCACTGTGTTTACCTTGAGCCCAGCACTGAGGGCCCAACTGAGTGAGTAGGGAACAGGGAGACAGACAGACTGGGAAAACAGAGCTTCATATTTTGAAGAGGCGTGCATTCACATCACAGCCAGAAAGCATGAAAAGGAGGACAGGAGTCCTTCCTCACATTCCCCCATCTCCCCCCAAAATGGAGGCCACTGTGATTAGTTTTCTGCATATCTTTGAGGAGTTCTTGATGAATACAGAAGTAAACACAAATACAGACTCTTATCCCCTCCTTTAACAGAGACATAGTAGTAGACATAATACACTCTATTCTGCACTTTGCTTTTTTACTTAATGTATGTCAGAGATTCTGGCATATCATACAAATAGCTGTATAGTTTTCCATCAGGAAGATGTACTATGTGGATTTAACCATGCACATCTGAATTATTTTCAGCCTTTTGCTATTTCAAATAATCCTGTAGCAGATACTTCAAATGCATGGAATGTTCATAATTGGAGATTCTAGTCCCAAAGGGGAATTCTGAAGTCAAAGTATCTAGCAACCTTTCTGAATTGCTTGGCAGTTCTTATGACTCTTGCAGTCCATATGGAGTTAGGTTTTTCTCTGTGACCTAGTTTGAAACTAAAATATTATTCTTTTAAGAGATGCATTTTAACCCATTTAGATTTATTGATATAAAAAATTGTTTGGTCCTATCAACTCTGTTATTTTTTTGTTTTCCTTCCACTGTATGCTCTATTTTGTTTGTTTGTGGGAAGGCAGGTGCATGTATAATTCTTCTGATACTCAGGGATGTTATCTCTTTAAAAGTCAGGAAAATTAATGTTCTTTCTCTTTGTTCCTTCCCCTCTTTTCACATCTCCTCCCCTTCTTCTATCACTTGATGATTGTTAAAATAATTTTTCTCTTAGACCTTGTCTTTGTTCTTTAAAATATATTCACTCTTCTTATACTTGATTTATCATCTTTTGATGCTTTTATGACCCAAAGAGGAAATCAGGAAATTTGATCTACCTGTATCTTTTTCCTTCCTCCCTCCTCTGCTTTTTTTTTTTTTTTTTTGTAGTTGTATCATTTCTGCATTATCAGGGCATGTAGCATCTGCATTCTTACCTTTCACACTCATCTCCATCTTTGTTCCTTCACAAGTAAATGGATTTCCCAAGTCATCTCTATGGTTGGCCACAGTGCATGCTCTCATAGCTCCTTTGAAGGACTCATGCAAACCATATCCCCCAAGTCACTGAAGGTTCAAAACTGGTTTTCTGTAGTATTTATTCCTGGATGGTAACTCAGGTGGATATAAAGCCTGCTTCAATTTTCTTTTCTTGACTGTCTTATACATATTGCTTCACTGGATTCTGACTTTGAATATTGCTGTTCTGAAATCTGCAGGCAGCCTTATTTCTTTTATCTTTCATAAGTTTCTTAGTGATCTTTTCTGCTACTAAGTCACCATTTATTTGCTTTTCACAATCTAGTAACTTCATTAGGATGGGCTTCCCCGGTGGCTCAGAGGCAAAGATTCTGCTTGCAATGCAGGAGACACAGGTTCTATCCCTGGGTTGGGAAGACCCTGTGGAGAAGGAAATGGCCTACTCCAGTATTCTTGCCCAGAAAATCCCATGGATAGAGGAGCCTGGTGGGCTAGTCCATGCAGTTGCAAAAGAGTCAGACATGACTTAGTGACTAAACAACAACAAACTTTATTAGGATAGATTTTAATGTCTGAGTTGACTATCCTAGGCTGATTTTCCCTGGCTCATGCTGTGCCTTTTCAATATGTAGATTCAATTATTTTATTTTAGGAATGGTTTAATGAATTATGTTTTAAACATATATCCTCTTCCAATGTTTTCTTTTGTGTCTTCAGAGGCTCCAATTATGCACATGTAGGATTTCCCTTGCCTCCTTTCTATAGCTGTAATTTGCTCTCTAATCCTTTGTAATTTCTTATTTCCTTTTCATGTTGTTTACTCTTTTCATTTTAGCATCCTTCTCTCTTAGTGAGTTTCCCTGAGTGTCCTCCCTTGTGCTTCTTCCAATTCAGCTTCATTTTTATGATGATTCTGGTTGTTCTTTCTACTTCTTTCCTGGGACCTGAATGTTCACAGGCTGTCTCATCTGTTGTCTCTTCATCTCTTCTCTGAGTCTTTGAATATTGTTTTATTGTCTTTCTTCATAAAAGTAATTGTTTTATCTTAATTCCTGGTGGTGTTATACATATTTTTTACCATTACCATTTTTATGCTGAGTGTTCTATTTTGTTTTGTTGCTCTTTTCCATAATTTTTATGAAATTTTATATATATATATATATATATATATATAGAAAGCACATATTATACATATATATAATATCAACATGCTGGCATAAGTCCTTTTGGAGGAGGTTGCTATTACCCCTACCATAGTTTGGCCTCATGCCAAACTACAGGAAGGGAACACAGCCCCACCCATCAGCAGAAAATTGGATTAAAGATTTACTGAGCATGGCCTTGCACCAGAGCAAGACCCCATTCTCCTCATAGCCAGTCCCTCCCATCAGGAAGCTTCCACAAACCTCTTATCCTCATCCATTGAAGGAAGACAGAATGAAAACCACAATCACAGAAAACTAACCAAACTGATCACATGAATCACAGCCTTGTCTAATTCAATGAAACTATGAGCCATGCCATGTAGAGCCACCTAAGATGGATGGGACATGGTGGAGAGTTCTGACAAAAGGTGGTCCACTGGAGAAGGGAATGGCAAACCACTTCAGCATTCTTGCCTTAAGAACTCCATGAATAGTATAAAAAGGCAAAATGATATGACACTGAAAGATGAACTCTCCAAGTAGGAAGGTGTCTGATATACTACTGAAGAAGAGCAGAGAAACAGCTCCAAAAGGAAAGAAAAGGCTAAGCCAAAGCAGAAACAATGCCTAGCTGTGGATGTGTCTGGTGGTGAAAGTAAAGTCCAATGCTGTAGAGAACAATACTGCATAGGAACCTGGAATGTTAGGTCCATGAATCAAGGTAAATTGGAAGTGGTCAAACAGGAGGTGGCAAGAGTGAACATCGACATTTTAGCAATCTGTGAAATAAAATGGACCGGAATGGGTGAATTTAATTCAGACGACCTTTATATCTACTACTGTGGGCAAGAATTCTTTAGAAGAAATAGAATAGCCCTCATAGTCAACAAGAGAGTCCAAAATATAGTACTGGGGCAACCTCAAAAACAACAGTAATGCAAGTCTATACCCCAACCACTAATGCTGAAGAAGCTGAAGTTGAATGGTTCTATGAAGACCTATAAGTTTTTCTAGAACTAACACCCCCAAAAGCTGTCCTTTTCATTATAGGGGACTGGAATGCAAAAGTAGGAAATCAAGAGATACCTGGAGTAATAGGCAAGTTTGGCCTTGGAGTACAAAATGAAGCAGGGCAAAGACTAACAGTTTTGCCAAGAGAACTCACTGGTCATAGCAAACACCCTCTTCCAACAACACAAGAGAAGACTCTACACATGGACATCACCAGATGGTCAATGCCAAAATCAAATTTATTGTATTCCTTTCAGCCAAAGGTGAAGAAGCTCTATACAGTCAGCAAAAACAAGACTGGGAGCTGACTGTGGCTCATCATGAACTCCTTATTGCAAAATTCAGACTTAAATTGAAGAAAGTAGGGAAAACCACTAGGTCATTCAGCTATGACCTAAATCAAATCCCTTACAATTATACAGTAGAAGTTGACAAATAGATTCAAGGGAATAAATCTATGAGAGTGCCTGGAGAACTATGGATGGAGGTTCATAACACTGTACAGGAGGCAGTGAACAAAACCATCCCAAGAAAAAGAAATGCAAAAAGGCAAAATGGTTGTCTGAGGAGGCTTTACAAATAGCAGAGAAAAGAAGAGAAGTGAAAGGCAAAGGAGAAAAGGAAAGATATACCCATCTGAATGCAGAGTTCCAAAAAATAGCAAGAAGGGATAAGAAAGCCTTTTTGAGTGAACAATGCAAAGAAATATGAGAAAACAATAGAATGGGAAAGACTAGAGATCTCTTCAAGAAAATTAGAGATACCAAGGGAACATTTCATGCAAAGACGGGTTTGATAAAGGACAGAAATGGCATGGACCTAACAGAAGCAGAAGATATTAAGAAGAGGTGGCAAGAATACATAGAAGAACTATACAAAAAAGATCTTCATGACCTGGATAACCATAATGGTGTGATCATTCACTTAGAGCCGGACATTCTGGAGAGTGAAGTCAAGTGGGCCTTAGGAAGCATTACTACAAACAAAGCTAGTGGAGGTGATGGAATTCCAGCTGAGCTATTTCAAATCCTGAAAGATTATGCTGTGAAAGTGCTGCACTCAATATGCCAGCAAATTTGGGAAACTCAGCACTGGCCACAGAACTGGAAAAGGTCAGTTTTCATTCCAATCCCAAAGAAGGGCAATGCCAAAGAATGTTGCAACTTCCATACAATTGTGCTCATTTCACATGTTAGCAAGGTCATGCTCAATATCCTCCAAGCTAGGCTTCAATAGTACATGAATTAAGAAATTCCAGATATACAAGCTGGATTTAGAAAAGGCAGAGGAACCAGAGGTCAAATTGCCAACATCTGCTGGGTCTTAGAAAAAGCAATAGAAATTCAAATTCAAATTGCAAATAGAAAAACCAAATTCTAGAAAACATCTACTTCTGCTTCATTGAGTACACTAAAACATTTGACTGTGAATCACAACAAACTATGGAAAATTCTTCAAGAGATAGGAATACCAGACCCCCTCACCTGCCTCCTGAGAAACCTGTATGCAGGTCAAAAAGCAACAGTTGGAACCAGACAGAAAACAATGGACTGGTTCGAAACTGGGAAAAGAGTACGTCAAGGCTATATACTGTCACTCCACTTATTTAGCTTATATGAAGAGTACATCAGGAGTAATGTTGGTCTGGAGGAAGCACAAGCTGAAATCAAGATGCTGGGAGAAATATCAATAACCTCAGATATGCAGGTGACACCACCCTTATGGCAGAAAGCACAGATGAATGAAAGAGCCTCTTGATGAAGGTGAAAAAGGAGAGTGAAAAAGCTGGTTTAAAACAACATTCAAAAAATAAAGATCATGGCATCCAGTCCCATCACTTCATGGCATATAGATGGGAAACAGTGAAAGACTATTTTATTGGGCTCCAAAGTCATGGTGGATGGTGACTGCAGCCATGTAATTAAGACTCTTGCTCCTTGGAAGAAAAGCTATCACAAACCTAGACAGTGTATTAAAAAGCAGAGACATTACTTTGCTGACAAGGTATAGTCAAAGCTACATTTTTGTAGTCATATATGAATGTGAGAGCTCAAGATTTAATGCTTTCAAACCATGGTGTTGGAGAAGAGATGGAGTGGACTGCATGGAGATCAAACCAGTCAATCGTAAAGGAAATCAATCCTGAATATTCACTGGAAAGACTGATGCTGAAGCTGAAGCTCCAGCACTTTAGCCACAAGATGCAAAGAGCTGACTCATTGGGAAAGACCCTGATGCTTGGAAAGATAGAAGGCAGGAGGAGAAGAGGATGCGATGGTTGGATGGCATCATCGACTCAATGGACATGAGTTTGAGCAAGCTCCAGGAGATGGTGAAGGACAGGGAATCCTGGTGTGCTGCAGTCCATGGGGTAGCAGAGAGTCAGACGCCAATGAGCAACTGAACAAGAACAATATCTACATGTCAGTATCTTTAAAAAATATTATTAGAATAAGTTAATAGTTTAATGGCTTACCTGTTCAAAAGGGAGTCCTAGGGATGAAGGGGGTGCAACCTGTTGATTCTATAGCCCCCACAATCCAAAAGCACTCACTTCAGTGTCACCAGTGATAGATGGCTTCCTGCTAAGATGGCTGCTCTGTGCTTCTTTTCTGTTCCTCTGAAATAGATGAGCCCTAAGAGGGTTTCTCTCATCAGCCATCTCCACTGCTCTTGCTGTACCAAAGTCACACTTTGGAGTGCTTCTTACCGACAGAAAGAACAATGCTGTGAGCATTTTCTGAGACCTGCTGCCCCTAGGCCACGACACTCTTTTCCTGCTTTCTTACTCATTTTTCTACCTGTGTAGCATCTGCTTGATCTGTGCCCCATCCTTTCTTCAGGTCCCTTAGTTCTTGCTGAGCAGGAAATGTTGATCTATCACCTCAGGAGGAGTCCACATATCAGAAACATATTTTTGATGTTTTTTACTTGCCTACCTGGACATTTTACTTACATCTGGGTGGTTTCTGCTATATTGTTTAAAGCTATGGATGATATCTCTTTTCTAGTTTTACTGAAAATGGAATTTATAACTTTTTTTTTCTGTTTACTTTGTTGTTTTTTTTTCCATTTATTTTTGTTAGTTGAAGGCTAATTACTTTACAATATTGTAGTGGTTTTTGCCATACATTGACATGAATCAGCCACGGATTTACATACTTTGTTTATTATGATATTTAGGAGGGGGAATAGGAAGTTGCTAGCTATGCCTTGTTAGGTACCAAATCTCTAAACAGTCTATTGTGACCAAATATAGAAATATTTATAGAAACAAAAATAATAATAGCTACTATTTCATCTTTTTGCCAGTCAGAAGGCCCTCTGTGAGTCCAAAGAAAGTCCCTTGAGGCTGGATACCATCTTATCATGTCAAATAGCTATACTCATTTCTGCCCTGAGTTTACCAGGGTACAGTGGAGACAAATTTAGAGTGAGCTGTATAACCTCAAGGGTGAAGAGAACAGTGAGTTTTGCACTGAACCTGGCAGGACTTAGAATAGCTTAAGACACCCTATATGGTTCCAGAAGGCAGTTCTTCTCCAGACCTTGCTTAATTTATCCTCATCCTCTATCAGCTTGTCCACCAGAAGCATGAAAGTGAAGATGCCAGGCTGTATCTGCTCCAGGCACATCCATGACCATTCTGTCCTGACCTCAGTTACCATTGGGAGTTTTAAGTTCCAGCTCCATCCTCTACCCTCTCACCCTAGACTCCAGCACCCCTGGAGGTACTTCTGGACCTTTGTCATGAGAAGAGGGTGGTAGGTTTCATATACATCCTAGGCCATCAGCATCACCTCTCCATCCCAAGCTTGGCAGTCATGGTCTTCTGCCAATCTTCTGTTGCTTACTATCCTGTTAAACAACAAAGTTTATGTTGTATTTAAGGTAAAAACATACATGCATGTATTGGTGCTTTAGGGATTGAAAAACACAGAACCTTAAATTGTTTAAAAATGCCCGAATTTGGACCTTGAATTTGAACAGATTACACTGGATACAAATCTCCAGTTAGGAAAGGAGATTCTTCTTATATGTACCCTAAAAAATATGTTTTCTGTTACTAAAACCTCTTGCAGATATAGGCTTGTGTATCAGTCCTTGAATAGTCAGTGTTTCACCTGGTCAGAAAAGGGTCCTTGAAATGCATGTAAACATTTATATAATGTGTAAAATAATGGACTGTCTCTACACATATCTACAGGAGATTTTATATATACACACATTTATATGTTTGATTTTTGTATATGTTTATTATTTAGAATTGGAGCAAATTATGCTCAAGTTGGTGTGCTTGAGTAGAGCTAATTTAAATATAAATCAGCTGTAAAAAGTAAATAGTCACTTCATTCCAATTGGCTTCCTCATTATTTCTAAGACTTGCTTGGAATGTCTTCTTTTCCAAGTCGCCCCTGCACACGAGCCTTGGCTCTAGTCCTGCCTCTTCCTGGAAGCCTTCCCTGACTGCCACCAGCCATTTGAGCTCAGACATTAATAAAACAAAGTGACTTGCAGGCACCAAGTCTGCATCTCCGCAGTGAAATGAGCCAGGCAAGGACTGACCCTCCACATCCCTGCCTTGTTCCCAGCGTTCTGCCATATCTCATTTTAGGTGAGAACATGATTTTTTCCAGTTTAGTCTTTATTAGTTGAGGACCTGGGAAATGTGGTTGGCTATGAAATCCTTCCTTAAAACTGCTATTTTCTGCACTACTGCTCATCTATTCTAGGTTTCCCATGTAGGGAAATGCTTACCTACTGCCTGACAAACACAATTAAAGCCAGAGTTAGCAATTTTTAGCCAATATTTTACATATATAACAGTTTGTTTTGCCCTGGAGTATGGAAAATCTGTGGATTTTTATCAGAAGTTTTAAAAGCTTATTTCATCAAGCTAACCTCCCTGCTCCAGATTATTATTATAAGTGCTACTCTACTAATGCACATTTACTAATGCTGTGCAAGTTCCGAATGTATTTCTTTTTCGAGATGAAGGATTATCATTAGAATCAAGAGAAACATTAAAGTCTCCTCAAATCTGGTTACTGAGAACAGTAATGGGTTTAATAGGGAAATCTATCTGTCTTTTCTTGTAGGTTGTACCACTAATTGGTTTAACTCATCTTCCTCCCAGTTTAATGTATTTTAAGTTCTTTCAAAGATTGCTTTTTAAGAAGGACTTTATTAGCAAGCTCCTGAATAACGGAGCCCTAATTCCTTTGCTCATGCTTGTTTTTACACAAAATGATGCATCCTCTAAGGATAAGAGAAACATGCATATATATCGATGTTTTAGGCACTGAAAAGTAAAAACTGGAATTACATGTAATAATGCAATTTAATTTGAGCAGGCACAACCTCGCTCAATTCTTTGAGATGATCTCCAATTAGAAATGGGAATTCACCTTGTGTATGCTTTTAAAATCCCCTCAGAATGGGAGAAAATAATAGCAAATGAAGCAACTGACAAAGAATTAATCTCAAAAATATACAAGCAACTCCTGCAGCTCAATTCCAGAAAAATAAATGACCCAATCAAAAAACGGGCCAAAGAAATAAACAGACATTTCTCCAAAGAAGACATACAGATGGCTAACACATGAAAAGATGCTCAACATCACTCATTATCAGAGAAATGCAAATCAAAACCACAATGAGGTATCATCTCACGCCGGTCAGGATGGCTGCTATCAAAATGTCTACAAACAATAAATGCTGGAGTGGGTGTGGAGAAAAGGGAACCCTCTTACACTGTTGGTGGGAATGCAAACTAGTACAGCCACTATGGAGAACAGTGTGGAGATTCCTTAAAAAACTGGAAATAGAACTGCCGTATGACCCAGCAATCCCACTGCTGGGCATACACACCAAGGAAAGCAAAATTAAAAGAGACGTGTGTACCCCAATGTTCATCGCAGCACTGTTCACAATAGCCAGGACATGGAAGCAACCTAGATGTCCATTGGCAGACGAATGGATAAGGAAGCTGTGGTACATATACACAATGGAATATTACTCAGCCATTAAAAAGAATGCATTTGAATCAGTTCTAATGAGGTGGATGAAACTGGAGCCTATTATACATAGTGAAGTAAGTCAGAAAGAAAAACACCAATACAGTATATTAACTTATATATATGGAATTTAGAAAGATGGTAAGATGACCTTATATGCGAGACAGCAAAAGAGACATAAAGAACAGACTTTTGGACTCTGTGGGAGAAGGCAAGGGTGGGATGATTTGAGAGAATGGCATTGAAACATGTATATTATATGTGAAATAGATCGCCAGTCCTGGTTTGATGCATGAGACACGGCACTCAGGGCTGGTGCACTGGGATGACCCTGAGGGATGGGATGGGGAGGGAGGTGGAAGGGAGGGTCAGGATGGGGAACACATGTACACCCATGGCTAATTCATGTCAATGTATGGCAGAAACCACTACAATATTGTAAAGTAATTAGCCTTCAATCAAAACAAACAATTAAAAAAAATAAAATAAGATCCCCACAAGAAGCCCCAATTGTGTTTTTTCTTTTTAAAAAATTTTATTGGAATATAGTTGATTTACAGTGAGGTATAACTGATTCACTTTGCTATCTACCCAATTTTATTTTTTGTCATTAAAACTGCTATGGCTGGCAGCATATCTCTTAGCTCTCAAGGGTAAATGCAACGAGCCCCTGAAGTTCCTCAGAAGGGAAGATATTGAGGTTGCCTGCTAGTTTCTGAAAGCTTCATCTTCACAGTCAATCCCTACCATAACCCCATGAGGTTGAGACTGTTAATATCACCATTTTACAGATGAAAAACCTGAGGCTTGGAGAAGAGCAGTGATATGTGAAGAGCAACCACTTGTAAACTGAGAGCTGGTGTTCAATTAAGGGCTGATGGATCCAGAAGTTTGAACTTAAATAACAGAGTAACTCAGTCATATAAATATATATTCATATTCTTTTATATATATTATACTTAATATATTAATTATATTATTATTTTGCTTTTGGAGAAGGAAATGGCAACCCACTCCAGTACTCTTGCCTGGAAAATCCCATGGACAGAGGAGCCTGGTAGGCTACAGTCCATGGGGTCTCGAAGAGTCGGACATGACTGAGTGACTTCACTTTCATGCATTGGAGAAGGAAATGGCAACCCACTCCAGTGTTCTTGCCTGGAGAATCCCATGGACGGAGGAGCCTGGTGGGCTGCTGTCTGTGGGGTCGCACAGAGTCGGACACGACTGAAGCGACTTAGCAGCAGCAGCATATTGTTTTCCATATTCTTTTCCATTATATTGTCATAGTATATTGTAACAGTATATTGGATATAGTTCTCTGTGTTATACAATAGGACCTTGTTGTTTATCCATCCTATATATAATAATTACTTGCATCTGCTAAACTCCCCATCCTTCCCACCTGTATCCTCCCTCTCCTTGGCAACCACAAGTCTGTTCTGTATATCTGTGCATCTGTTTTTGTTTTGTAGATATGTTGATTTGTGTCATATTTTCCCACATATTTCCACATATAATTGATATCATATGTTATTTGTCTTTCTCTTTCTGACTGACTTCACTTAGTATGATACTCTCTAGGTCCATCCATGTTGCTGCAAATGGCATTACATTCTTTTGATAGCTGAATAATATTCCATTGTATATTTATATGTTGTTCAGTTGCTAGGTCGTATCTGATTCTTTGCAACCCCATGGACTGCAGCACACCAGGATTCCCTGTCCTACACTATCTCCCAGAGTTTGTTCAAATTCATGTCTCTCTCTCTCTTTCTATATATATATACATGTATACACACACACACACATGTAGATATACATATATGTGTGTATATGTATATCACATCTTCTTTATGCATTCATCTATTGATAGACATTTAGGTTTCTTGTCTTGACTACTGTAAACAGTGCTACTATGAACATAGGGGTACATGTATATTTTCAAATTATAGTTTTGTCTGGATATATGCCCAGAACTGGGATTGCTAGATCATATGATGGTTCTGTTTTTAGTTTTTTAAGGAACCTCCATATGGTGGCTCAGTGGTAAAAAAAAAAAAATCCACCTGCCAATGCAGGAGACACAGGTTTGATCCCTGGATTGGGAAGATCCTCTGGACAGGGAAATGGCAACCCACTCCAGAATTCTTGCCTGGGAAGTCCCATGGATAGAGGAGCCTGGTGGGCTACAGTCCATGGGGTCACAAAAAGAGTCAAGATATGACAGTAGCCCAACAACAACAGCAACAACAAAGAACCTCCATGCTTGTTCTCCAGAGTGGCTGTACCAATTTACATTCACACCAGTAGCGTAGGAGGGTTCCCTTTTCTGCCCACTCTCTCCAGCATTTGTTATTTGTTGACTTTTTAATGGTGGCCATTCTGACTGGTACCTCCACACTGTAGTTTTGATTTGCATTTCTCTAATAATTAAGTGATGCTGAGCATCTTTTCATGTGCCTGTTGATCATCTGTATGTAGAATCTTGAACCCTTAATGCAGTGCTATACTCCTGTTTGTATTCAGGGTAGGGAGTGTGGTTCTGACCTTTGTTTCAGGTGCATGGTCTTTAACTTGGGGAAGGGGGTCTCCCTTGCATATGGGGCTGGAATGCCCCCAGGTGCAGGCATCTG
The DNA here is from genome assembly GCF_019320065.1 of Cervus canadensis. Taxonomy (NCBI): domain Eukaryota; kingdom Metazoa; phylum Chordata; class Mammalia; order Artiodactyla; family Cervidae; genus Cervus; species Cervus canadensis. Next base: position 60,278,667 of record NC_057389.1, read on the forward strand.
GGGTGGTCGTATGTGAGTAGATCAAGTGAATGTCGAGTCAGGAGACTTGGGCTTGTAGGGCCTTGGAGATGTTGCCTAACCTATGAGAAACAGCAGAGAAGAATCTTAGCTTACTAGCTGGCTTCAGGGATCATTTCATGTGAAAATACCATGCTCATGATCTGGAGTCCCATCCTTTTACATTTGGTGGATCCACAGACAGAAATAATCTCAGAGCCAATGGTTTCAAAGTGCTGAACACTTAAGTCTGTTCTAGCCAAATCCTCCCATAATGCTGCAAACTTGTCCTATCATCACCTCCATTCTGCACACGAGGAAACTGACCATTGGGAAAGCCCCTGTCCAGTCTCAGCTAGGATGGCATCAGAGCCCAGTGCTGTCATCCTCCAGAGCCGAGTTACTCTCTCCTGCCTCCCCAGGATTCTTTTAAAGCAGAATGACTGGTTATTGTTCCTAAAACCATACTAAGCAGAATCAACCCTCACCTATTTCAGTTCCAGTTGATCAGCACCCCAAAATTGTAGTCCAAGGAGCAATTGTAGCTCTTCCTTCCTGTCTTTGGCACTCCCATGGAGTGCAGCACCCCCTCTTCAGTGGTCCTTGCACACTCCCCCTGCCAGCACTGGTGCACTTGCTGGATATTCAACAGCATGAGGGACCCAGTCCCTATTGGGGAGGAGAGGACTACGTGTAACTGAAGGCTCCCAGCAGCATGAGGATGTCAGGGTAGAAAGAGGAGGCTAGACCCAACGCAAGGCAGTTCAGGAAGGCATCCTTGTGTCAATCCAGCTCAGCATCTAATTCTGCCCTGAAGAAGGCCTTTTAGAGAAGATGCTAATTGCAAACACTCTGAGTGCATTGATCCACTGCTGCTCTGATTAAGCAATTATGCACAAACAGCACCTAGGAGGGCTGAAGGAGATTAGTTTGAAAGGGCCGGCTACTGGGTCTCCATTTCTGAGAGGCCTGCTGGTCTGCTCCAGAGACAACTCCAGTCCAGCCCAGCTCTTTAATTACCTTCAGAGGCACCGAAGTTTAAATTACATTCTGACTGTTTTCATATTAGCTTCTTCCAGTGCCCTGAACTAAGCATTGGCAAGGCTAGGGTCGGACAGGGAGGGTCCTTCTGCAGGAGGGGTGGCTTTCTCATTTGGTTCTTTAGTTGCAAGATTTCCTGAGTTTTGAGAGCATACCAGTAATTGGTTCCCTAGCAGAGGTTCACAGATACCCTAAAATTGTTGTGTGTCAGATTTGCCATTTTCAAACATCCCCAATTGGGTGTTCCAATGTGGCCTTCAGTTAGGATTTGTAACACACAGACATAGACACTTACTCTCTCTTTTAGGTATTAACACTGTAGCTCTAAGTACAGAATGTCCACAGTCTGTCCCCACCTTTATTTTTCACATCAACTCATATATATTTATACCTCAGATTGTTTCCTTACCTTCCTCTTTTCTAATCCTCTAAGAGGGCTTGGTATAAGTAGCATGTCATTTGGTCCCCAAAGTCAACAACCAGCTGAGATCAGCTTGGAATACTAGTCATCACCCTTGGCAACATTTTTCAAAGGAGCAGGAGTTTCCCAGCTCCTGTCTCTTCCCTGGACATGACGTATCTTGAAACTTCCTCACTAGCTTTTGGCTTTGTCTGAAGGAAGACAGAGGAGCCAGGGAAGAAGGAGTGAAGGGGTGATGGGGGTGAGCAGGGCCAGGCTACTGACACTCACTCTTCAGTGAAGAAGCAATCCTCTCTCCCCCAGCAGTACTCAGCTCGACTAACCTCTCCACAGGTAAATACTCATAGATCAGAGCACCCCTTCCTCTCTCGTGACCCTACCAGGGCTACACGACCTCATCACCACTTTCTGCCCAATGCTGTTGGCCACAGTGCCCCGTCTCCCTCCCATCCACTGAGCCATCAGGTGTACTTACTCCCAGCTTTGTTTGAACACGGTCTGCATTCACAGCCCACAGGCTTCATACCCACTTAAAGCCCCAGGCCTTGTGGAGGGCGGAAAGTGCCCAGATAGAAAAAGCCATCACATTTTCTTCCCAGGGCTGTATACCATCCACAGAGGCTGCGTGCGCCTTATTTACACTTGCTTATTGCATTTCGTTCATATTTTCCAAACAGGGCAGGTCTGCTGGGAGAACACCAAATTACCTGGGCCCTTCTCTGCCTGAGTGCTGCGCTTTCCTGGGGGAGGGAGCTGTCTGCCTGCACATTTGCAATAATGTAGCGGCCCTCTCCATTTCTCTAATGAAGCCCCAGTGGCTGCATAGATGATAGATGCTCCTGGGAGTATAACAGGAAGGCAGCAGGCTGGACTCAGCCTGTCCAAAGGACAACTGTTCTCACAGTAAAGCCCGATGGTGCTCCCTGCATCCTCTGCTGCTCGGCGATCTGCCTCCTGGCACAGCTGGTAGAGCCTCCTTTACCTGTGAGGGCCTGGGGTTTCGATTTTTTTCCATGCACAGCATGGACCGGGTATATTAATTGCCTCAGTTAGTACTGGCTATCCACAAGCCCAGTTAATCCAGAAAGCTGGTCCAGGACCCAGAGGCAGCCCAGCAAGGAGACAGCTGAGATCCAAATCCTGTCCCTGCCACCTGATGGCGATTTGACTTGGGGAGTTTGTAACCCGTGCACCCACGGTTTCTTTCAGTGCATATATTCTGAACAACGATTATGTCTCTATCCTTATGGTAAGTGCTGAGAATGGAGGTGTGGGGGGAAATCAGACACCCCCTCCCCTCATGTAACTTTGCCACCTGGAAGAAGGGGGCATCTATTACAACCCGAATCTCCTGGACTTGTACTGACCCACATACAAAATAAGTGAAGGAGAGATGTCATTCTTTATATCCCAGGCATCTCTTCAGGCTTTTATGAAAAGTGTAACAATAAAATTCTAACATATTATGCAGACAACTGGGAGATGGGAAGAGGAACATAAATTTATCAAGTCCCCATTGTAAGCCAGTAGCTGTGAGGTAGGTTTTACTGATACTGTCTCATCTTACTCCATGTGGTAACGCTACGAGCTAAGCTTTATTAGCCATCTTGCAGATGGATGGATGGAAGTTTACAGAAGGCAGCAAGAGCACTGTTATGCCCAGTTAATAAGTATGCACTGGGAGCATTCTTTATGCCAGGAACGGACTGCATTAGGTGCTGGACTCCAAGAGCTGAGCCTTGGGGCGAGCCAGCCTCGAGGGGTGTTTTATGTTGCTATGATTTAGAAGGGGAGATGGACACTGAGCTGGAAGTTACAGGTGTGCTTTAAAGCAGAGATCTGACAGAAGATAAGCATTAGCGAGACAAAGAGAAGAAACGTGCTCCACCGAAACAGTGTGTGCAAAAGACAGCGCAGAGCCTGGAGGCCCAGGAGGAGTGAAAAGAGTTGGAGGCAGAGGCCACCGGGATCACATTAAGGAGTCTGGGTGGGCTTGTGCAGAGCAATTGAGAGCCTCTGGAGTAGCTAAGTGAGAAAGTGACTTAATCAAATCTCCCTTTTGGAAAGATCACTTTGGCTGCTGGGTGGCAAAGGGAAAGTGGGGAGCAAGACTGGGAGACCACTTAGGAGCCTTGTCTTGGTGGGAGATCCCAGTGTTGCCTGGGCTGGCAGCAGAGATAGCAAGATGCAGGGGACTTTGGTGGGAGTCAGGACAGGCAGTCCTGGGTGTCTGCCCTGCAGATATGAGTGCTGGGCAGGGCCACGGTCTGATTCTAGGAGGAGGCAGAGATTGGGGGTCAGTCAATCTCAGAGATGCCACCAACACTAGCCATGCTGAACAGATTGAGATCATGGAAGAAAGGCAGAGAGTAACCTGTAGAAATAAGAAGGCAGATATGGAAAGATTGCAGAAGAGGATGCTGGGCAGAGATGAGTGGGAGAATGAAAGCAATTAAAAGTGAGCTGAAGCCAAGGTTGGGGGAGATGGGGAAGAGAATGGAGCGTGGAGGGCAGAGCGCTGGCTACACCCACCATTCAGGAAATACGGCAGGGGATGGGGACACAGTCCTGGCCTTCACGACTTGGCCAGATCCTCCCCCAAGAGAGCAGCATTTTCCCCTCTGATGATTGGATGCTGGTGGCCTGAGAACTTTGCTTCTCTTACCAGGAGAGACTACCAGACAGCCCTCTGGAAATCATAAGGGTTGGCCCACCTCCGGGCAGAGTGTGAGATGGCAGATGGATGTGGCTTTATGGTTTTCTCCACACAGAAGTATCTTTTCCCAAGGAAGGAACCGAGTGTGTGGGAGGTACCCATCAGGGGCCCTATTTCTGGAGCTTTAATCCTCCTCTCCTGCCTTTATCAGTGGCTATAATAGGCACCTTAAAAGGCAAGCACTTTTCTCCCATTGCCAGCCCATTGTGGCTAGAATACCGAATCTGAGCAAATAGCTGTCTGTGTGTCAGCGTCTTTGAGTATTTCTTTCCTCTGGGACATATCTGGCCCCAGGCAGACTGTGCCTGACTTGCTCCTTATAAGGACTGTTCGGTTGAGGACGCTAAGCATGAATAGGGAGCAGTAATTGAATGCCTTCTATCTCCATTTCGGCTTCTGATCTCTCTCTACCTAGGCCAGTGCCATCCTGCTTGAGGACTTGTCCCCGAGCGACAGGTTTGCTCCTTCAAGACTCCAGTCCCTGACTCGATCAGCCACCCAAAGCCTGCATACTTTGAGAAGCCAGTGGGAAATTCAGTCTTCTCAAGATATAGATTACCTGCACATCTGTCAGGGTTTAGTTAAACATGACTGACTAATTCATCCTGCAGCGTGAGATGGGGATTCATTTCCTTTGCAAGTTGACTTGGCAATTTTCTCTGCTCAAAGAACATTTAGAATAGACAGTGTGCATGGCAATTAGGAAGAAATAGATGCTATTAATTTTCCATTTTCAAACGTGAGATTTACTGTGGAGCCTACATCCCATTCTCCTTGGAAAAACAGACCACAGCCTCTCCTGTTTAGAGCTGTGCAAAGTCCAAAAAGTTAGAAAAGAGAGCCTTCTATATTCCGCAGAGGCTCTGAACTGGGGCTGTTGTGAATGGAGGCTTCTCCCGAGGGTTGGTACTGGTACCTGGCAGAGACGAGCATCACCACTGTCAGCAGAAGCTCCGCCTCCTCCTCCTTTCTGTGCACGTGGCTCAACGCGGGATGCTGGTCCCCAGCTTGAGTGAGCATGTGATCTCCTAGAGGCACAGACTTGCATGTCAGGATATCATGATGGACCTGCACAAGCTGGAAATCCCAAAGGTGGCTAGCTTCATCCAGTGCTCGTTATACAATGTTCTGCCACACTGGAAATACTGTGTATCTGTGTTGTCCCAGATGGAGTCATTCACTAGCCATGTGTGACTACTGAGCAACTTGGAATGAGATGGGTGCAAATGAAGAATTAAATTTTAACTTTTATTTCATTTTCATCAATTTAAATGAAAATAGTCACATGTGGCTCATGGCAACTCTACTGGATAGCAGAGGTATCTGTGTGTGCCAAAACCAGGTTAGCACAGAGGTGTATTGAAGCCAGCTGTGTGGCCAAAGCCAATTGTGTTTAGCTGTATTTGTCTTTGGGGCTTCCCAGGTGGTGCGAGTGGTAAAGAACCTGGCTGCCAGTGCAGGAGACATAAACACACAGGTTCGATCCCTGGGTCGGGAAGATCCCCTGGAGAAGGAAATGGCAACGCACTCCAGTATTCTTGCCTGGGAAATCCCATGGACAGAGGAGCCTGGCAGTCTACAGGCTTTGCAGAGTTGAACATGACTGAAGCAACTTAGCTAGTATATTTGCCTTACTGGTTTTCTGAATGCTGTGACAGTTGCTCTACACTTACCTATATATCATCAATTTTAAAATAAAAATAATAGTAGAAGTAATAAAAATCATAGCTGACACATGCTGAGTAATTACTACATACCAGGTGTTTTCCTCAGCATGTTACATACCTTGTCTATTTTATAGTCACATAATGATACCTTGAGTTTACAGGTATGATGAAACAGAGGCACTGAGGAGTTAAGTGGCTGGTTTGAGTCACCCAACAAGTCAGTGGTCACACCGGGATTCACACCAGGCGGTGGCATCCCAGAGCTCAAATACGCTGCTGCCTCTCCAGACAGTCCTCCGTGCCACTTCCTGGCTGCTGTTTTCAGATCCAATCGTGTTCTGGTTGTTGGAAGCCAGGTGTTGTCTTGAGGTCATTAGCGACCTGGGTATAAGCAATGGTCACACATTCCATGCTTTACAGAGTTCAGCTGTGGCTCCTGGCTGGAAGGAAGGCAGCAGCTAGACATGAGCACACTCAGGTTGCATAGACCTCGCCTGGGTCTGCTCACCACCTCACCTCAAGTGGAGGGCAAGAGAGTCCTTTCCTGCCTGAGGTTTAGGAAATTGGACTGTGTTCTCCATCAAGTACCGAACCCCAGGCTCAGGAAAGAGGGGCTCTCCTAAATGCAGTGAGGTAAACAGGAAGAGAGGCTCTGCCTAGTATTGTTGTCTTCTGGAGAGGATTCACCCCTTGGCAGGGCAGATGGGGGCTGATGGCCTCAGCCAAGTGAAGGCTGGATGGGAGTCTGAGTGAGACCCACAAGTCATTTACCACTGCCCGTGTGCCTTCTGGTGGAGAGCCTGGGTGTTCGCTGGGGTCCCTCTGCATTGACAGACTCTAGCCTTCATCTGCGTCTGGCCAGCACTGTGAGACATTCAGAACGCAGCTCTGTGTCATAATGGTGACTTGCTTGGCTTTTATTTATTTATTTATTTATTTTTATTATTATTTTTTTTTCCAGTGGGTTTTGTCATGCATTGATATGAATCAGCCATAGATTTACACGTATTCCCCATCCCGATCCCCCCTCCCACCTCCCTCTCCACCCGATTCCTCTGGGTCTTCCCAGTGCACCAGGCCCGAGCACTTGTCTCATGCATCCCACCTGGGCTGGTGATCTGTTTCACCATAGATAGTATACATGCTGTTCTTTCGAAACATCCCACCCTCACCTTCTCCCACAGAGTTCAAAAGTCTGTTCTGTATTTCTGTGTCTCTTTTTCTGTTTTGCATATAGGGTTATCGTTATCACCTTTCTAAATTCCATATATATGTGTTAGTATGCTGTAATGTTCTTTATCTTTCTGGCTTACTTCACTCTGTATAATGGGCTCCAGCTTCATCCATCTCATTAGGACTGGTTCAAATGAATTCTTTTTAATGGCTGAGTAATATTCCATGGTGTATATGTACCACAGCTTCCTTATCCATTCATCTGCTGATGGGCATCTAGGTTGCTTCCATGTCCTGGCTATTATAAACAGTGCTCCGATGAACATTGGGGTGCACGTGTCTCTTTCAGATCTGGTTTCCTCCGTGTGTATGCCCAGAAGTGGGATTGCTGGGTCATATTGCTTGGCTTTTAGAATTTGGGAAAAGTGACGGTGGTGGGCTTCACTTTTTATTTATTGAGACTTTCTCTCCTTGGGTCTCTAATTCCTGTCCCTCCCGATGCAAACTGCTAAATGCAGTGCTGGGTGTTCTGCCTCTTGCTAGTGGCCCACTGCCTGGACCCTTTGTCAGGATTCTCAGGACCTAGAATTAGGGTGAAATCAGGCAGCAAGGGAAAGTCAGCTCCCTTCTCTGTGCCACTGTCCCTCCTTTGGGGATTCCCCTCCTCCAGTCTTAGTTCTCGCTGAGACTATCAGATAGCCTGCATCTACCCATCCAGCATCTGGAGTTTCTTGTTCTCAGAAGGAGTGTTAAATTTTCTCTGTCCTACCCTAAAAGATGAGCTGGTTAGTTAAAGATGGGCTGCAAAAAAAGGACTCTTTCAGGGATGAGGCATCCACCTGTCCATAAGGGAAAGTCAAATCAGCCTGTCCAAAGGCCGGCAAAATATGCCACACTCACAAACCCACATGTGAGCGGTGCAAAATTGAGAGTTGCTCATACTGGGGTCTTTTGATGTCCCAGGCTGCCTTTCCCTAAGAGCATTAGCTATCCTTAAGTGTTTATCTCTTGGCATGAGTTCAGTGGAAAATGTGATCTTCTCTGGCAAACCGCAATAGCAAGTTTGATCTGGTTAGCAAAAGGACCCGTGACGGCTTTTGGGGGCTGGTATGCAATGCTTGCTTACAGAGTGCGGAGGCAGTCCACATTCAGGTTTGCATGGCGCTGCTTGCCTGGGAGTCTCAGCTCTCATTTTGTCACACTCTTTACCTGTGAAGGCAACATCTTTGGGGCCTTTCCCCAGTGGGGTAAGGAGTTACATCCTGGTTGGAGAGAGAGGTCTGTTTGGAGCATTGCATGTTGAAGGGAGAGCACCCATAGACTTAATGTTTCTTCCATCTGCTTTTTCTCCAGCCTGCACGGACACGGAGCTGAGAAGCCTTGCCTCCCGGCTGAAGGACTGGTTTGGAGCCCTCCATGAGGACGCCAACAGGGCCATCGAGCCCACCAGCTCGGAGACAGCCCAAGGCAGTAAGATGCGTTACTCCTGCTAGTTTATTTCATTTTAAACACCACATTTCCTCAGTTACTGACATTGACTGACCACCCTGAGATGCTGTTGTTAAAAGAAACACTAAGTTAAATGTACACAGTGACATTAAACATGCTCCAATTTCAGAAATATTAAAATATTGGAGGACAAGGAAATGCCTTAGAATGAAGAAAATACAACCGTTTAATTTTTTTAAATCGGGTTGCAAAGTTATCTAGTATTTAATACTGATTTTTAGGAAATATGTTTAAGTACATATAAAGATACAAACATGACAAACTATCATGTATAAAATAGATAGGCAATAATATACAACACAGGGATTTAGAGCCATTTTCTTATAATAACCTAGAATGGAGAAGAATCTGCAAAAACACTATGCTGGACACCTGAAACTAACACAATATTGTAAATCACCTACACTTCAATTAAAAGGAGTATAAGTCGTCAATTAAAAGACCATCCCCAAAAAAAGAAACACAAAAAGGCAGAATGGTTGTCTGAGGAGGCCTTACAAATAGCTGAGAAAAGAAGAGAAGCAAAAGGCAAAGGAGAAAAGGAAAGATATACCCATCTGAATGCAGAGTTCCAAAGAATAGCAAGGAGACATAAGAAAACCTTCCTAGTGACCAATGCAAAGAAATAGAGGAAAACAATAGAATGGGAAAGACTAGAGATCTCTTCAAGAAAATTAGAGATACCAAGGGAACATTTCATGCAAAGATGGGCACAATAAAGGACAGAAATGGTATGGACCTAACAGAAGCAGAAGATATTAAGAAGAGGAGGCAAAAATACACACAAGAACTATACAAAAAAGATCTTCATGACCCAGATAATCACAATGATGTGATCACTAACCTAGAGCCAGACATCCTGGAATGCAAAGTTAAGCGGGCCTTAGGAAGCCCTAAGGTATGAACAAAGGTAGTGGAGGTGGTGGAATTCCAGCTGAGCTATTTCAGATCCTAAAAGATCTGAATGCTGTGAAAGTGCTACACTCAATATGCCAGCAAATTTGGTAAACTCAGCAGTGGCCACAGGCCTGTAAAAGGTCAGTTTTCATTCCAATCCCAAAGAAAGGCAATGCCAAAAAATGCTCACACTATCACACAATTGCAGTCATCTCACACGCTAGCAAAGCAATGCTCAAAATTCTCCAAGCCAGGCTTCAATAGTACGTGAACCATGAACTTCCAGATGTTCAAGCTGGATTTAGAAAAGGCAGAGGAACCAGAGATCAAATTGCCAACATCCATTGGATCATTGAAAAAGCAAGAGAATTCCAGAAAACATCTACTTTTGTTTTATTGACTATGCCAAATCCTTTGACTGTGTGGATCACAACAAACTGTGGAAAATTCTTAAGGACCTGGGAATACCAGACCACCTGACCTGCCTCTTGAGAAATCTGTATGCAGGTCAAGAAGCAACAGTTAGAACTGGACATGGAACAACAGACTGGTTCCAAATTGGGAAGGGAGTATGTCAAGGCTGTATATTGTCACCCTGCTTATTTAACTTATATGCAGAGTACATCATGTGAAATGCCACACTGGATGAAGCACAAGCTGGAATAAAGACTGCCAGGAAAAATATCAATAACCTCAGATATGCAGATGACACCACCCTTATGGCAGAAAGTGAAGAACTAAAGAGCCTCTTGATGAAAGTGAAAGAGAAGAGTGAAAAAGTTGGCTTAAAACTCAACCTTCAGAAAACTAGCATCATGGCATCTGACCCCATCACTTCTTGGCAAATAGATAGGGAAACAATGGAAACAGTGAGAGACTTTATTTTTGGGGGCTCCAAAATCACTGCAGATGGTGACTGCAGCCATGAAATTCAAAGATATTTGCTCCTTGGAAGAAAAGCTATGATGAACCTAGACAGTGTGTTAAAAACCAGAGACGTTACATTGCCTACAAAGGTCCATCTAGTCAAAGCTATGGTTTTTCCAGTAGTCATGTATGGATGTGAGAGTTGGACTATAAAAAGAAGGCTGAGCCATGAAGAACTGATGCTTTTGAACTGTGGTATTGGAGAAGACTCTTGAGAGTCCCTTGGACTGCAAGGAGATCCAACCCAGTCAATCCTAAAGGAAATCAGTCCTAAATATTCATTGGAAGGACTGATGCTAAAGCTGAAACTCCAACATTTTGGCCGCCTGATGTAAAGAACTGGATACTCTCTGATACTGGGAAAGATTGAAAGCAGGAGGAGAGGGGATGACAGAGGATGAGATCACTGACATGATGGACATGAGTTTAAGCAAACTCCAGGAGTTGGTAATGGACAGGGAAGCCTGGTGTGCTGTAGTCCATGGGGTCTCAAAGAGTTGGACGTGACTGAGTGACTGAACTGACTGATACTTCAATTAAGAAATATATAGAACCATACCACTTTCACACCTGTAAGCTCTCGTGGCATGGCATATTCTTCAATTTTTTTCCTGTCACATAGAAAAAAATATGTTTCTGTGTGTATGTATACACATGCACACTTTACAGACTGTTTTATGGCCTTCTTTTATCATTCAGCAATACACTATGACTATCTTTCTATACTGTTGAGTAGTATTCTGCTTTGTAAACATGACATAGAATCTCAATATATTGATATAACATAATTCATGTAATTAGACCTTTGTTTGGGAGCTTTGAAGTTGCTCCTAATGTTCAGCTATCATAAGCAACACAGTAGCAAACATCTTTAATAACTTGGGCTTATGGACATTAGTGAGACTGCATTTTGTTTTCCAGAGATGGACTACTCGACAAGTGTTCCCTCTACCATCACCAAAGTGGCTGAAGACCATAATCTGAACCTCTCCATAAGCTGGAGAGAAAACTGGGGGTTAGGTCTGTGTGTTTGCACTTTGGTGGAGCCTCTCACTGCCTCTAACCCACAGGCCACTAGGGGGGCACTTCTCTACACTGTGGCCGCTTGGTACAGAAGGGCTGACTCAATAACACAATTGTTGAGATACATGGAGCTTTGCCATAGCCTTTTCTATGTAGTGATTTTTATTGATTTGTCAAAATATAAAAATACACGTTATTTAAAGCAGAGAGTATTTCACCCCATCCCTGATGTCACACTTGTGTGAACAGGATTCCTGAATGTAATGCTCCTGGATTGAGCTAAGTGAGTAAGAAGTGACACTGGTAACTGCTGGAACCCAAAGTCTAACCAGCATCTGGTCTTAGGCCCAAATCAGAATATTGTTCATAATTTCAGGGTTATTCTTTGCTGTTCACAGCCACCTAGAGAATGTTGATCTAGATGACAATTCGCTCACCAGGTTGGAATTTTTACCAATTAAGGGAAAGGTCGATTCTGGGAAGCAGATGCTATATGTCCAAAGAGAGGGTCCTGGTGGTTGTATGAGTGTGAAGAGGGATGTAAGATTCTTCCCATTCATGTCAAAGGCTTCCTTGGGAGTTGTGGACAGTGGGAAGCTTTCCCCAGGGATCTTCCAGGAGTGGCTGAGCCACTCGGCTTTCTGTACAGCCTTTCAATGAAGAGCTGATTGATGAAAGAGCTGCTCCTCACAGCCTCTAGTCCCAGGAGACTCCTTCTGCTGACAGCCAGTGAGCCTGCAAAATGCCTGCCCTTGGCCACAAGCAAATTGAGTCCCTGAAGAGGTTTTTAGGTGTGATGTTCTGAAACAGCTGGAGTGAAGGGATATAAAGGAATGAGACTGGGTTCGTCCATGAGGAACAGGAGGGAGAGACATTGTCAGCCCAGGAGTTCTGAAGGGGAAACCAGCAACCCTAGAAGTCCCATGCGTTTCGGGCCAACCAGCCAGAAGGGCTAGTCTGTTCCCCCTCCATCCGTGGATAGCAGATGCGGATGCCTCTCTCTTAGAGCCTTCCAAATAGGTGTGGGTGGGCTTGACCTTAGCCTATTGCCCAATGAGTTTGGCACTTCCTTTTGGTGGTCAGTAATCAATATTAAAATTTCCCAGAATCCTGAGATGGAGACACGATCCTGGGCTGCCAGCAGTTGCTGTTCCAGACTTACTCCTAAAATGGGGAAATGGGCTCTGGCCCAAAAAGCTATGAAGAGGAAGGACCAATGGCAGTCAGGAATCATGTTCACAAATGGGTTTACTAGTCCTTCCTTTTCCACAGCTTTAGACCTTAAAGCAGCCATTGAAATGGAAATATTGACATGATAGCTAGTTAGTCCAGTGGAAAAAATGAGCAAATTAAGAACAACTCAGATCTCACCAACCAATCAGACGACAACAGAGAAATAAAGGATACCACATTACATTGGACTGTCATGTTTCCTTCAGCTCTTCTTGACTCACTCACATTCTTGAGAGATCAAGAAAGTATTACTAAAAACTGTAAGTCTGAAGAGGGGTGGCTAACATTTTTACAAAACAGCTGAAGAAAATGAGAAACTGATATACAGAGAAGCTCAGTAACTTGCCCTTGCACATCACTGAACTGAATTTGGTGTCAAGCAATACAATTTTCAGTTCACTTAAATTTTATTCCTTTTATTTTTCCTTCTTTGAACCTATTGACTACTTGTTCATTGCCTTTTTTTTTTAAAGAATGACTATAAGAACCAATCATAGAATTTTGTGAATATGGAGAAGACAGGCACAAAGACATTGGACATACACTGGAGTGTGTAGATTGTACACTGGATGTACACTGGACTATACTTAATATATATTATACACTGGACAGACACTGGACTGTACAGTAGGTGTACACTGGATGTACACTGAATTGTACACTATACACTAGACATACACTGGTGTATACTGAACATACATTGGACTGTACATTGCACAGTGGGATGTGCCCTTGGACTGTACACCAAGTGTACACTGGACTGTACACCAGATGTGTCCAGATGTGCATTTGAACTGTGCGCCAGATGTGTCCAGCTGTGTCCCAGATGTGCATTTGGGCTATGTGCCAGATGTGTCCAGCTGTGTCCCAGATGTGCATTTGGGCTATGTGCCAGATGTGTCCAGCTGTGTTCCAGCTGTTGTCCAGCTGTGTTCCAGATGTGCATTTGGGCTATGTGCCAGATGTGTCCAGCTGTAGTCCAGATGTATCCAGCTGTGTTCCAGATGTGCACTTGGGCTATGTGACAGATATGTCCAGCTGTAGTCCAGATGTATCCAGCTGTGTTCCAGCTGTAGTCCAGATGTGTCCAGCTGTGTTCCAGCTGTGTTCCAGATGTGCACTTGGGCTATGTGACAGATATGTCCAGTTGTGTTCCAGCTGTAGTCCAGCTGTGTTCCAGCTGTAGTCCAGATGTGTTCCAGATGTATCCAGCTGTGTTCCAGATGTATCCAGCTGTGTTCCAGATGTGCGTTTGGGCTGTATGCCAATTGTGTCCAGATGTATCCAGCTGTGTTCCAGATGTGCATTTGGGCTGTATGCCAATTGTGTCCAGATGTGGCCAGCTGTGTTCCAACTATGCGTCAGATGTGCCCTAGATGTGTGCTAGACTGTACACTACTGTACACTGGACTGTACACCACTGTACACAGTACACTGGACTGTACATACTGTATGTACACTGGACATACATTGGATGTATACTGGACTGTGCACTACTGTACACTGGACTGTGAAGAAATTTAAGCAAGTACCAGCATGATGTTTCCGGTACATCATGGACACACATCCTTTGAACATATATATGCAAAATGGCCAGCTCTAATGATGTCAAGATTTAGTTTCTTCGGATTTTTCCTTGAGGTCTAGACAAGATGCCAAAAAAGTTTAAAGATCAACTTGCTTACATTTTATTACAACCAAAGAGTGATTGATTCTAAAGCATATAATGTATAGCTCAAAAACAAAAAATAAAACTCCCACAACTGAACTTAGAATAGATGTACTTTTTTTACCCATGGTTCATGTTTTCCAAGGAGAAAATTTGGTGATAAACATTTGTAAATGTTTATGTTCTCAGAGTTCTGGGAACATTAAAAAATAAAATTTCCCTTTCCCATGTATTAAAATGGTAATATCCTCTAACATGGATGAATATCACATAAATTATTCTGTACAAAAGTGTGGAGCCATTTAGTGTCAGAGCAAGTTATCTTCCTTTATTCAGTCGCCCCTGAGGACATCATCAATATAGAGATTGTCGAGTCATGACCTTCAGTCAAAGAAGAGGCCAGATTATGTTGCATAGTATCTCTTCTTGAGAAGGGGTGTTTTTCTAAGATGTCTTTTAAGATATCAAAAAGAATAAATTTAAAAATGGAAGAGTTTTTATATTGGAAGGGGGTAAACTGCAATAGCTAGACAACCTTTCTCAACAAATTCCACTGGGCACTTCCTGTGTGCCTCTACAGGCTGAGTCTATGAAGGAAACAAGACAGTCTTTGCTGTCAAGTAGCTAAGGTACCTCTAAATTACAGGTACTGAAAATGGGAGGGAAGCATAGGCTTCCATGAGAGCTCAGAGGAGGAGGTGCAACAGTTTACTGACCTCTGGACAGTGAAGACTTTTTTGTAAAGACACTGCTTTAAAGGGTGGGCATGCTTTCTTCTGTCTTATATCATGCTGGCTAAGCAGGGGTTCCTGGTGAGACACATATAATCCGATGACAGGCTATAGATAAGAACCCCAGAGGGACAATCAACCCCACCAGGAGCCTCACTGACAGTTACTGTATCACCCCTTGCGTTGCTAATCCCTCAGCTTAGCACCCAGACCTACTGGATGTCCTCAGGGTAGGAGGATCCCATGTCATGCAAGGCAGAGGCAGCCCTAGAAGAGGAGGGACCGAGAATGTAGACTCAAGGTTGGGCCACGTGAACTTGAATCTCAGCCCCACAGCTGTATGACCTTGAATAAGTAACTTAAACCTTGAGCTTAAAAAAAAAAAATCTTTAGAGAGGGTAAAGCATCATTTCATAAGCTGTTAGAAGGATTCAGTGAGATAATCAAGTATAAAATGCTTAGAAGAGTGCCTTAAGTAACTCAAAAGTGAACAATTTTCATCATTTTCTCAGGAAAATAAAACCAGTCTTAGAAATCCAGATTATGGAATAATTTGAAATGGCCTGGTAGTTTTGATTCTGAAAGAAAGATGAGTTTTAGATGTGGGGCATATCTTCTCTGGGGCTTGTCTGCAGTAGACTTAATATCCCCAGTGTTAAGCCAAGTGTCATTATTTGAGTACATATAGTTTCCATTGTAGAAACAATTCTTTAAGAAAACTACCCCTCCCCCCCACCCCTGGGAAATAAGAAAGAAATGATTGTCTGAGTCAATTTGGATTCCATATCATGTATCTCTTGAGGGGATTGCTGAAAAGAAAAAATGGAGAACAAACACAGGTATCTGGCTTGTTTTCCCATTAATGTTCAGACTTTTGGATTGAACAGTCCTTTGAGATATAATCACTGCTTCTGGATTGTGCCACCTAGTTTCATTTCACTGCCATCCTTTTTACAATAGGTTCTTTTGTTTTTTCAAATAATTTTTCCTCAATAGAAAAGCATAATTTGCAGTATTATCCATTGGTCTTCTTACTCACCATGTCTGTACTCCTCCTTTCAGGTATCCCTTGTTTTAAGCAAGTCTGATAGATTCCTATTTATGAATTTCTAATATCTTTGTATTAGATGAAAACTCCTATTTACATCACAGATAAATTAGCATTGGGGATTTGTTCCCGTTAGAACACATTTTCCTCAAATGCTGACTTCCATTTTAGTGCATTTTAAATTGTTTCATTTAAAAACCAACCACCACCACATATTCTGGTAGAAGGCTGCCGAGAATATGCCTGGGGAGGGGGTGGGCCCTGGGGCTCCCTTTGGAACAGAAAGCTGGGAAGCCAGCCGGGCAGGAGAGAGCAGGCTGAGACATGTCCTTTCCATCGCAGGGTTTGACACCAGCATCCTGCCCATCTGCAAGGACTCCCTGGGCTGGATGTTCAACAAGTTGGATATGAACTATGACCTCCTGCTTGACCACTCAGAGATCAACGCCATCTACCTGGATAAGTACGAGCCCTGTATCAAGCCTCTCTTCAATTCTTGTGACTCCTTCAAGGATGGCAAGCTGTCTAACAATGAGTGGTGCTACTGCTTCCAGAAGCCTGGAGGTAAGGCAGGAGGGAAGTGGGGCCCAGTGGCCAGGGTCGCCATGCTGGGTAGGGAAGGGCCATCTATCATGCACTGGGGCAGAAAAACACAGCTAGAGAATAACACATTCCTCCATCTGATGGCATGCTAAAAGGCTCATTTCTCTTAATTGATCTCCACTTTCAGCATGGTAGAGAAAGCCCAAGAACATAATCAAGGAATGTGTTATTCCATTCCTCCTTTTAGGAAAATCTTTTAACCTTTGTGCCTCAGCTTTTCCATCTGTAAAGTGGGTGTAGAAACTTGTTACATAATTTCTAAGGTCAGTGTAAGATTCTTAATGTCTTTATTTTTTATACATTGTCTTCAGATTAGGTTCTTGTGTGTTTGTTTTTAGTAGGGACTCTATACAAAAATATTAGAATTGTTCTAGTCATATGTATTGCAATAGTTTATTTTCCCCCCAATTATGACTTAGTGTGTTTTTTCTAAGAAGAAATTTTAAGTTTTAAGATAGTCAAATTTCTCTGTCTATATTTTAGGAATTCTTAGAACCTATACAGCTTATGTTAAGCTTACATAGGTATTTCCCACTGTGAGATAGTAAAACAATTTCCTTTTGTTTTCTTTAGTCCCTTTGTGGGGTTTTGTTTACTGAAATCTCTTATCATTTTAGTTTTTGTGTGTGTGTAGTCAAGCAGGGTCCCTATCCTTGGAGATGTCTCACTACTTGCCCACTTGTCATTTACTGACTAACCCATCTTTCCCATACTAATTTGAAATGCTTCCTCTATCATTTATACAACTCCTATATATTCTATATATGTCTATTTCTGGGTGCTCAGCCCTATTAATTGACATGTTTTATTATTTAGTGGTCTGTTCTCTCCTCTGCTTCATGGATCACAGCCTTATCATGGCAAAGGCACTTGCATCACTCAATGAAGCCATGAGCCATTCCATGTAGGGCCACCCAAGACGGATGGGTCATAGTGAAGAGTTTTGACAAAACATGGTCCATTGCAGGAGGAAATGGCAATCCATTCCAGTATTCTTGCCTAGGGAACCCCATTGACAGTATGAAAAGGCAAAAAGATATGAGCCCCCCAGGTCAGAAGGTGTCCAAAATGCTACTGTGGAAGACTGGAGGGAAATTACTAACAACTCCAGAAAGAATGAAGCAACTGGGCCAAAGCAGAAACAAATGCTGAGTGTGGATGTGTCTGGTGGTAAAAGTAAAGTCTGATGTTGTTAAAAATAATATTGCATAGGAAACTGGAATGTTAGGTCCATGAATCAAGGTAAATTGGAGATGGCCAAGCAGGAGAGACTGAACATTGACATTTTAGGAATCAGTAAACTAAGATGGACAGGAATGGGCAAATTTAATTAAGATGATCATTGTATCTACTGCTGTGGGCAAGAATCCCTTAGAAGAAATGGAGCAGCCTTCATAGTCAACAAGAGTTCAAAATGCAGTACTTGAATGCAACTTCAAAGGCAGAATGATCTTTATACCATTCCAAGGCAAACCATTCAGCATCTCAAAAATCCAAATCTATGCTCAAATTTCTCCAAGCCAGGCTTCAGCAGTTCGTGAACCATGAACTTCCAGATGTCCAAGCTGGTTTTAGAAAAGGCAGCGGAACCAGAAATCAAATTGCCAACATCTACTGGATCATCGAAAAAGCAAGAGAGTTCCAGGAAAACATCTATTTCTGCTTTATTGACTATGCCAAAGTCTTTGACTGGGTGGATCACAATAAACTGTGGAAAATTCTGAAAGAGATGGGAATACCAGACCACCTGACCTGCCTCTTGAGAAACCTGTATGCAGGTCAGGAAGCAACGGTTAGAACTAGACATGGAACAACAGACTGGTTCCAAATCAGGAAAGGAGTACGTCAAGGCTGTATATTGTCACCCTGCTTATTTAACTTATATGCAGAGTACATCATGAGAAATGCTTGGCTGGATGAAGCACAAGCTGGAATAAAGACTGCCAGGAAAAATATCAATAACCTCAGATATGCAGATGACACCATTCTTATGGCAAAAAGTGAAGAAGAACTAAAGAGCCTCTTGATAAAAGTGAAAGAGGAGAGTGAAAAAGTTGGCTTAAAGCTCAACATTCAGAAAACTAAGATCATGACATCCAGTCCCGTCACTTCATGGCAAATAGATGGGGAAACAGTGGAAACAGTGGTTGACTTTATTTTTCTGGGCTCCAAAATCACTGCAGATGGTGATTGCAGCCATGAAATTAAAAGATGCTTACTCCTTGGAGGGAAAGTTATGACCAACCTAGACAGCATATTAAAAAGCAGAGTAATTACTTTGTCAACAAAGGTCCATCTAGTCAAGGTTATGGTTTTTCCAGTGGTCATGAATGGATGTGAGAGTTGGACTATAAAGAAGGCTGAGCACCGAAGAGTTGATGCTTTTGAACTGTGGTGTCAGAGAAGACTCTTGAGAGTCCCTTGGACTGCAAGGAGATCCAACCAGTCCATCCTAAAGGAGATCAGTCCTGGGTGTTCATTGGAAGGACTGGTGTTGAAGCTGAAGCTCCAATACTTTGGCCACCTGATGCGAAGAGCTGACTCATTGGAAAAGACCCTGATGCTGGGAAAGATTGAGGACAGGAGGAGAAGAGGACGACAGAGGATGAGATGGTTGGATGGCATCACCGACTCAATGGACATGGGTTTGGGTGGACTCAGGCACTTGGTGATGGACAGGGAGGCCTGGCGTGCTGCGGTTCATGGAGTTGCAAAGAGTCGGACATGACTGAGTAACTGAACTGGAACTGGATGCCCCAACCCACTGATACCTAAGAAGCTGAAGTTGACCAGTTCTGTGAAGACCTACAACATCTTCTACAACTAACACAAAAGAAAATATCCTTTTCATCATTGGGGATTACAATGCCAAAGTAGGAAGTCAGCAGATACCCAGAAGAACAGGCAAGTTAGACCTTAGAGTACAAAATTAAGCAGGGCAAAGGCTAACAGAGTTTTGTCAAGAGAATGCACTGGTCATAGCAAACACCCTTTCCCAAGAACACAGGAGACAACTCTAAACTCTACACATGGACATTACCAGATGGTCAATAGTGAAATCAGATTGATTATAGTCTTTGCAGCTGAAGATGAGGAAGCTCTATACAGTCAGCAGAAACAAGACCTGGAGCTGACTGTGGCTGAGATCATCAGCTTCTTATTGAAAAATTCAGGCTTAAATTGAAGAAGGTAGGGAAAACTACTAGGCCATTCAGGTATGATCTAAATCAAATTCCTTATGATTATATAGTGGAGGTGATGAATGGATTCAACAGACTTTATCTGGTAGACAGATTGCCTGAAGAACTATGGACAGAGGTTTGTACCATTGTATAGGAGGCAGTGACCAAAATCATGTCCAAGAAAAAGAAATGCAAGATGGCAAGGTGCTTGTCTAGGAGACTTTACAGATAGTTGAGGAAAGAAGAGAAGTGAAAGGCAAAGGAGAAAGGGAAAGATATACCCAACTGAATGTAGAGTTCCAGAGAACAGCAAGGAGAGAGAAGAAGGCCTTCTTAAATGAACAATGCAAAGAAATAGAGGAAAACAATATCATCGGAAAGACTAGAAATCTCTTTAAGAAAACTGGAGATATCAAGGGAACATTTCATGCAAGGATGGGAATCAAAAAGGACAGAAATGGTAAGGACCTAACAGAAGCAGAAGAATTTAAGAAGCGATGACAAGAATATACAGAAGAACTTGACAAAAAGGTCTTAATGAACCAGATAACCACGATGATGTGGTCACTCACCTAGAGTTGGATATCCTGGAGTGTGAAGTCAAGTCGGTCTTAGGAAGCATTGCTGCCAGTAAAGCTAGTGGCAGTGATGGAATTCCAGCTGACTGATTTAAAATCCAAAAGTTGATGCTATTAAAGTGCTGTACCCAGCATTTCAGCAAATTTGGAAAACTCAGCAGTGGCCACAGGACTAGAAATGGTCAGTTTTCATTCCAATCCCTAAGAAAGGAACTGCAAAAGAATGATCAATCTACCATATAATTGCACTCATTTCACATGCTAGCAAGGTTATGCTCAAAATCCTTTAAGGTAGGCTTCAATAGTATGTAAACTGAGAATTTCCAAATGTACAAACTGGGTTTTGAAGAGGCAGAGGAACCCGAGATCGAACTGCCAACATCTGTTGGATCATGGAGAAAGCAAGAGAGTTCCAGAAAAACATCTACTTCTGCTTCACTACTTTGGGCTTCCCTTGAGGCTCAGCTGGTAAAGAATCTGCCTGCAATGTGGGATACCTGGGTTCAGTCCCTGGGTTGGGAAGATCCGCTGGAGAAGGGAAAGGCTATCCACTCAGGTATTCTGGCCTAGAGAATTCCTTGGACTATATAGTCCATGGGGTTGCAAAGAGTCAGGCATGACTGAGAGACTTTCACTTCACTACTTCACTGACTGTGCTAAAGCCTGAGACTGTGTGGATCACAACAAACTGTGGAAAATTCTTAAAGAAGTACCAGACCACCTTTCCTGTCTCCTGAGAAACCTGTATGTTGGTCAGGAAGCAACAGTTAGAACTGGACATGGAACAATGGACAATTTTTCAAATTTTTCAAAATTGGGAAAGGAGTACAACAAAGTTATATATTGTCACTCTGCTTATTTAACTTATATGCAGCATACATCATGAAAAATGCCAGAGTGGATGAATCACAAATTGGAATCAAGATTGCTAGGAGAAATATCAACCACCTTAGATATGCAGGTGATACCATTCTAATGGCAGAAAATGTAGAGGAACTATTGATGAGGGTGAAAGAAGACAGTGAAAAAGCTGGCTTGAAACTCAACATTCAAAAAACTAAGATCATGGCATCCACTCCCATTTCTTCATGGCAGATAGAAGGGGAAAAGTGGAAGCAATAACAGATCTTATTTTCTTGGGCTCTGAAGTTGCTGTGGACAATGACTACAGTCATGAAATTAAAAGATGCTTGCTCCTTGGAAGAAAAGCTATGGCAAACCTAGACAGCATACTAAAAAGCAAAGACATCACTTTTCCAACCAAGGTCCATGTAGTCCAAGCCATAGCTTTTCTAGTGGTCATACACAGATGTGAGAGTTGGACCATTTAGAAGGCTGTTGTTTTTCAGTCACTAAGTTGTGTCCAACTCTTTGCAACGCCATGGACTGCAGCATGCCAGGCCTCCTTGTCCTTCACCATCTCCCAAAGTTTGCTCAAACTCATGTCCATTGAGTTGATGAGGCGATCCAACCATCTCATCCTCTGTTGCCCCCTTCTCCTCCTGCCCTCAATATTTCCCAGCTCAGAACCTTTTCCAGTGAGTCAGTCCTTCACATCAGGTGGCCCAAGTATTGCAGCTTCATCTTCAGCATCAGTCCTTCCAGTGAATATTCAGGATTGATTTCCTTAGGGATTGACTAGTTTGACCTCCTTGCTGTTCAAGGGACTCTCAAGAGTCTTTTTCAATACCACAATTCGAATGCATCAATTTTTTGGCCTTCTTTATGGTTCAACTCTCACATCCATACATGACTACTGAAAAAACCATAACTTTGACTTACAGATCTTGGTTGGCAAAGTGATATCTCTGCTTTTTAATATGCTGTCTAAGTTTGTCATAGCTTTTTCCCCTAGGAGCAAACATCTTTTAATTTCATGGCTGGAGTCACCGTCTGCAGGGATTTTGGAGCCCAAGAAAATAAAATCTGTCACTGTTTCTACATTTTCCCCATCTATTTTCCAAGAAGTTATGGGAGTGGATGCTATGATCTTAGTTTTTTGAATGTTGAGTTTCAAGCCAATTTTTTCACACTCCTCTTTCACCCTCATCAAGAAGCTCTTTAGTTCCTCTTTGATTTCTGCCATTAGAAAAGAAGTCTGAGGGCTGAAGAATTGATGCTTTCAAATTGTGGTGCTTCAGAAGGCTCTTGAGAGTCCCTTGGAAAGCAAGGAGATCAAACCAGTCAATCCTAAAGGAAATCAACACTGAATATTCATTAGAAGGACTGATGTTGAACCTAAAGCTCTAATACTTTGGCTACCTGATGCAAAGAGCTGACTCATTGGAAAAGATACTGATGCTGGGAAAGATTGATGGCAAAAGGAGAAGGGGGCAGCAGATGATATAGTTAGATAGCATCAATGACTCAATGGATATGAATGAACAAACTCAGGGAGATAGTGAAGGACAGGGAAGCCTGGCGCATTACCATCCATGGGACCGCAAAGAGTTGGACTTAGTGACTAAACAACAACAACCACAGCCTCCTACCATTAATCTTTTTATCAGAATTTTCCTGAATATTCTTGTTTTTATGTTTATTGTTGTATGTCCTGTAGGTTTGAACTCTTTGAATTTTATAATCAGTTTATTCTGTTTAAAAATCTTACTGGTATTTCTTTAGAATCAGACAAAATTAGAGAGAGTTGAGAGCTATATAATATTGACTCCTTTTATCCTAGAACACTCTTTGTCCGTTAACCAGTGGAGCTATAAGTTTTATTCTCACAGATATACTTCCCTTGTGCTTATTATTGTT
The DNA here is from genome assembly GCF_019320065.1 of Cervus canadensis. Taxonomy (NCBI): domain Eukaryota; kingdom Metazoa; phylum Chordata; class Mammalia; order Artiodactyla; family Cervidae; genus Cervus; species Cervus canadensis. Next base: position 60,301,842 of record NC_057389.1, read on the forward strand.
GCCAGTGTAAATAAAATCCATTTTTCTCATTTTATTTATGATACTTATTCTGGTTGGCTTCCTTGAATTTTTCAGGTGTGCAGTCATATTATCTGGAAAGAGTGATAATTTTTTCTCTTTTCAATTTTTATACCTCATTTATTTCTCTTTTCTAATCACATCAGCTGGCCCTTCCAAATCGATGTTAATAACAGCCATGATTTTTACTTCAATAGGAATGCTTGTAGTGGTTCATCATTAACCGTAATGATAGTTTTGGGCTTGAGTTCATAGAAAATCATGTGGTTTTAGCCCCAGAGTCCAGGTGGGGGCTGAGTGAAGCAACGTCTTAGATCTAATGATCATCTGGGGGTATAATGCCAGGCCCCTAGAATGAGGTGACTGCATTAACCAGAGGTATGTAAGTGCCCTGAGAATCAGAATGTTGTGGTCTTTGTGGGAAGACTGTGAGCAAATAGCAGAGCCTCCCAGGGCCATAGCATCTGCAATGGCAGGTCATGGTAAAATTTAAGATTAGTGAGATCCCCCTTCTTTTTGCTTGGAGTGGAAGTCAAAAGGGTACGACACACTTCCATGTGCCCTCTTTAGCCATGTGGCTCCCACTCTATCAGCCCTGCACTTGAGTTTGTTTGTAACGGCATTTGTTTTTTAAATGAAGACTTGGAGGCTGAGCATTATAAAGAGACTGGTCCAAAGTATTAATACTTAACTAGGAGGTGGCAGAATCCAGAGTTAAGGTGTTACTCTTCCATACTCACTGCTTCTCTATATCTCTTCTCTACCTTCGGAGTTGTCCTTAGAGACCTATGTTTGACTTTCCTGGGGTAGTGAGTCATGAAGTCAGAAGTAGCCATTGTAATCCTATTTCTATCCTGCAACAAGACATGGGATAGATAAAGTTTTTGTCCCAGTCTGTGGATTCAGCACATGTACCCACTAATAACCTTTCATCCTGGTTCTCAGCTCATATAATCTTGGCTAACAGGAGACTTTTTCTTATATGCTCAGTCGCTCAGTCACTCAGTCGTGTCCAATTCTTTGCAACCCCATGGACTGTAGCCAGCCAGGCTCCTCTGTCCATGAAATTTTCTAGGCAAGAATACTGGAGTGGGTTGCCATTTCCTACTCCAGAGGATCTTCCTGACCCAGGGAGCAAACCTGAGTGGTCTCTTGTGTCTCCTGTATTGGCACACAGATTCTTTACCACCATACCACCTGAGGTGGTAAATATGAGGAAGTAAATAATGAAATCACCCTACTAGACAGTTGATATCTGCTTAAACTGGTGGTGAGAAGAAAGATTCCTATACATGCAAATAGCCCCCAAATACTATTTTAAGTACCTAGTGGTATAGGATGTTTTTTTAAAATTAGTAACACTAATGGTCTGAATTTGTTTTGCTGCAAAGTAACAGCAGATGGAGTAATTCCACTCCCAGGTGTGTCATTGTCTACATTTCACGTCAAGAGTGAAACCAATCATTAGAGATTATATCCCTTACCATCTGGAAACTGACTTTCATAAATTATTTTTTAGGTCTCCCTTGCCAGAATGAAATGAATAGGATCCAGAAGTTGAGCAAGGGGAAAAGCCTGTTGGGTAAGTACCATTTCTTGCTACTCATTTAAACAACTAATTAAACCATCCGTGTCTTGTGTAATATCTAGCACAGCAACTGTTATTCAATTAGGGACCAGTGCTTTGTGAAAGAAATGCCTCATTTTACCCAAGACAAGGTTCTTCTAGGAAGCTGGTAATATGCCACAGGACATACTCTTGAGGATCAGAGAGCTGGCTGAGAAATGCTACATGCTCCGTCAGTTGGAAGAGAGATCAAAGGTGAGCCCAGGACCAGTAGGCAGGTCACCAGAGCTGAAATTGAGCACTGTCTTTACTGCTAACTCATCCCTGATCTTGGATTTTTTTTTTCTTTCAAGTATGGCCATTAAATGCAGCTCTCAAGTGTTCCAAGTTAAAATGATAAAATCTATAAATTATAGAATTTCCTATATTCCCCAGATCAAGGTGTCCATTCAAGGAGGAAGATGAGCTGATTCCCTTCTAAATTTACCAGACAGGGTCCAAGGACTTGAGTGCACTTCAACACATTTCTGTTTCATTTGCATGATCCCTGGACCCTGTCTCTACATTTCTCCTCTTATCTTTTATCCAGATGTTGAGGTGGAAGCTAGTAGGGTGTGTGTGTGTCTTTCCCTGGCATGCACATCTGTGGCTGGCTGTTGAAGGTTCCCTTTTGCCCCATACCCTCCTTTCTGCAGCACTTCTGTAGTTGTGGTACTCAGACCAGGCCACTGCTGAGATAATCACAAACACCTCATTTGTTTGCCCAAAAAGAGTCTGCATTGCTTCCCTTGCTTTTTAAAAAGAGAACTGACAGCCACAACACAATAATTCAGGATTACTCTAGTTAAGCATTCAGGAGCAGGTGCATCCCCTAAACAGCCTGCCATTTCAGGCAGTTATCTCTTTATTTTCTTGAAGGAAATGGGCAAGGTTGTTGCAGATTGTCAAATGGAGATGGTCTGCCAACTCGGGCCATTTCTCTTCATCTGATTTTCGGGTCACCTCAAAGTGGATCTTATTTCTTCCTTCTACTTTTAAAAATTACTTATTTCACTGGCTTGCCTCAGACTTTCCATTTCTGATAACACCCTTTTCAACTCGTCAAGAACTCAAGAGTTTTGTGATCTGGACATGAGTGTAGGTTCTTCCCTGATGTTGAAAGACATAAAAGCATCTTTCTGGATCTCTCTTCCATGGGGCTTTCCTCCAGTGCAAGGACTTGTGTTTAATGATCTGATGCTTCCACGTGGGAGGTTATTTTGGGTTTGAGTGATGTGCTTAAGAGAACTAATAGTGCTTTTTAAAAAAAATTTATTTTGGATATATGGATATCTTCTTACTGCTTCATTAATAATGATATATTTGTAAAGTAATGTGGTCTGAGATAATATGTCTCATCTTTTATTTTCTCCAGTTCATAGGAATAAAAGGCCTACCTCTTTCCTACTGTGAATCCCACCTAGTTTTGAAACGCACTTTATCACACCTCTCCACATAAGGGATATTATTCTAGCTGACTCATAAAAATACCATTTATCTGCCTACAAATTATTTTTTTGCATGGGGAAATCTAATATAATAAATGTGTATTCAGGGGCATTCACATTCTGAGCAAAAACAAGCAATAACAAATTATAATCAGGTATAATTACTGCCTACTTAGAAAAAAATGATAATTTTATTACATTATAGATATAGAACAGCACCTGCTTCTAACCATCCTGGGGGCTCAACCTGGTATGCATTTTTGTGCTCTATTAAATGCTCTTGTTTTCCAACTGCAGCTCAAGGATAAGGATCAGCATTTCCTCAGCTTTCTATTTGTTGGCAAAATCTTCTCTGCTTTTTGTTTATTGAAAGCATCTTCTTTTTCCCCCTTCCTCCTATTCCCTGCAGACCAGGAGTGCTGTGCACTGACCGAATATCTAAGTTAGAATATGAGCGCTACTTCTTTGTGGCACCAGCAAAATTACTTTTCACTGGGGAAATGTCCTTTCTGTGATCTCATTTGATCCTTGGGAGCCTAGTCATCTTGGAATGGTGATCACTGTTTGTTTGAGTAGTTGCTAGACTTGAGTACTTTGTTGAGTAGTAGCTGGATCTGAGGTTACTGTTGGCGTTAGCACCCTTCTTTCCAGGTCTAGTCTGAGAAATAAAAGGTAAATTTAAAAACAGTCATTCTAAAAAAACAAAATCACAAAATTAGGCAGTAGAAATCTAGAGTGGTAAGCAGAGACCTCCATCCTCAGATGACTGACATATAATGTTACTACTTAGGTCACACTGAGGAGAATTATCCCATAGTAAATGAGCACACCATCATCAAACACATCCTATGAAAAAAAAAAAAACTGTCATAACTAAATATTACCTACAGTTGAGTGAGAATCAGATTGGTATCGCTGATTTAAGAAGAGAAAATCACTTTGAACTGGAAATATTAAATTTATCTCAGTGATCATCCAAGTGTGATGGCAGAGATATTCTCAAACCACAGATTCAATAAGCTTACTAACCCAAAACTTACTAAAATATCATAAAAGGTTTTAATATGCAGAAGACAAATAATCCCAGAAGGAATTATTTCCTTTCCACATTTTATCTAAATAAGGCATGCTGCTAAATCTAAATAAATAAGAACAATAGAAATATTTTGATAGCAAGGTAGAATCAACATTTCAGACTGTTGGGGGTCAGTGAAAAAATATGTTAAACTTTTTATTTATTCAGAAATAAAACACAGATTAACTTTAGAGCTTATTAGGGAAAATATACTTCTCTCTGTATTTTAAGGTAACAATAAAAATATTGGAAAAAGAATATATAGTTTTTAAATGTATGAGGGAAAACCATGGAAAAAAGAAAATTTGATCATTTCAACAAAAAGAAGGAACGAGGGAAGATAGGAAACACAAAGTACAGTGGTAGATATAAAAACAAGCATATCTGTAATCACAATAAATGTGAATGGGCCAAACTCATTTATTATGAGACAGACTATTAAAAGCTGCCTACTTTGTTTTCAATTCTTAAGAGAACGATGTAATATTATCTTGCTGAAATGTTTCTTTTACTATACTATTACTATGTCTCAACAGGTATAATTTTAAAACAAAATGTAACATTATAATGTAACTATATATGCACCCAGCAGAGGAGCACTGCAATATATAAGGCAAATATTAATAGCCATAAAAGGAGAAATTGATAGTGATACACTGAAAGTAAGGGACTTTAACAGATGATCCAGACACAAAATCAATAAGGAAACACAAACCTTGGATGATACATTAGACCAGATGGACTTTATTTATAGAACATTCCATCTAAAAGCAGCAGAATACACATTGTTTTCAAATGCACATGGAACATTCTCCAGGATTAATCACATGCTGGGCCACAAAGCAAGCCTTGGTAAAGTTAAGAAAACTCAAATCATATCAAGCATCTTTTCTGACCACAATGCTGTGAGATTAGAAATCAACTAAAAGAAAAACACTGTAAAAACACAAATATGTGGCAGCTAAACAATATGCTACTAAAGCAATGGATAACTGAAGAAATCAAACAAGAGATAAAAAAATACCTAGAGACAAATCACAATGAAAACATGACCATCTAAAACCTATGAGACACAGCAAAAAAGCAGTTTTAAGAGGAAAGTTTATAGCAATGCAATCTTACCTCACAAAACAAGAAAAACCCAAAATAAACAACCTAACCTTATGCCTGAAGCAACTAGAGAAAGAAGAATGAACAAAACTCAAACTTAGTAGACAGAAAGAAACCATAAAGATCAGAGCTGAAATAAATGAAATAGAGAAAACAACAGAAAAGATCAATGGAACTAAAAGCTGATTCTTTGAAAAAATGAACAAAATTGATAAACTTTTAGCCAGATTTATCATGAAAAAAAGGGAGAGGACTCAATGAATTTAGAAATATAAAAGGAGAAGTTACAATGAACACCACAGAAATACAAAAGATCATAATAGACAGCTACAAGCAACTATATGCCAATAAAATGGACAACAAAGAAGAAATGGGTGAATTCTTAGAAAGATGCAACCTTCCAAGACTGAACCAGGAAAAAATAGAAAATATGAACAGACTAATCATAAGCACTGAAATTGAAACTGTGATTTTAAAACTCCCAACAAACAAAAGTCCAGGATCAAATGGCTTCACAGGTGAATTCTTTCAGCTATTTTGTAAAGAGCTGACACCTATCCTGAAACTCTTCCCAAAAATTGCAAAGGAAGGAACACTCCCAAACTCTATCCATGAGGCCACCATCACCCTAATACAAAAACCAGACAAGATCACACATAGAAAGAAAATTGTAGGGTTGACATAGACACACTACTACATTTAAAATAGATAGTGGACAAAGATCTGCTGTATAGCACAGGGAACACTTCAATAGTCTGTAATAAAGTAAATAGGAAAATAATTTCAAAAAGAATAAGTAAAAGTGAAGTCACTCAAGTCATGTCTGACTCTTCATGACCCTCTGGACTGTAGCCTGCCAGACTCCCCGTCCATGGGATTTTCCAGGCAAGACTACTGGAGTGGGTTGCCATTTCCTTCTCCAGGGGATCTTCTTGACCCGGGGATTGAACCCATTTCTCCTGCATTGCAGGCAGACTCTTTATTGTCTGAGCCATCAGGGAATCCAGACATATGTATATGTATAACTGAATCACCTTACTATACACCTGAAACTAACACAACATTGTTAATCCACTGTAGTCCAATATAAAATTTTTTTTAAAGGAAACACACATAAAAATAACAGGACTGCAAGAAGGAACTGTCATACCTAACCTATTCAGAGACTTGAATATAACTCTTCTTGAGAACTTATAGTTCAAGAAGACAAAAGGAGAAATGAACAATATAATTCATTAGCATTTTAATATATGTATTCTTGTACACGGGCATAGAATAGATAGTCTTTCAAACACACATGACATTTGTCATGGATGATATATAGAAAACTAAAAAACACTGATGAAAGAAATCAAAGATGACACAAATAGTTGGGGAAATATACCATGTTCATGGATCAGAAGAATCAATATAGTGAAAATGAGTATATGATCCAAAGCAATCTATAGATTCAATGCAATCCTTATCAAGCTACCAATGGTATTTTTCAGAGAACTAGAACAAACAATTTCACAATTTGTATGGAAATACAAAAACCTTGAATAGCCAAAGCAATCATGAGATGGAAGAGTGGAACTGGAGGAATCAACCTGCCTGACTTCAGGCTGTACTACAAAGCAACAGTCATCAAGACAGTATGGTACTGGCACAAAGACAGAAACATAGATCAATGGAACAAAATAGAAAGCCCAGAGATAAATCCACGCACCTATGGACACCTTATCTTTGACAAAGGAGGCAAGAATATACAATAGAGAAAAGACAATCTCTTTAACAAGTGGTGCTGGGAAAACTGGCCAACCACTTGTAAAAGAATGAAACTAGAACACTTTCTAACACCATACATAAAAATAAACTCAAAATGGATTAAAGATCTAAATGGAAGACTGGAGACTATAAAACTCCTAGAGGAAAACATAGGCAAAACACTCTCTGATGTAAATCATAGCAGGATCCTCTATGACCCACCTCCCAGAGTAATGGAAATAAAAGCACAAATAAACAAATTGGATATAATTAAACTTAAAAGCTTTTGCACAATGAAGGAAACTATAAGCAAGGTGAAAAAACAACCTTCCGAATGGGAGAAAATAATAGCAAATGAAGCAACTGACAAAGAATTAATTTCAAAAATATACAAGCAACTCCTGCAGCTCAATTCCAGAAAAATAAATGACCCAATCAAAAAATGGGCCAAAGATCTAAACAGACATTTCTCCAAAGAAGACATACAGATGGCTAACAAACACATGAAAAGATGCTCAACACCACTCATTATCAGAGAAATGCAAATCAAAACCTCAGTGAGGTACACGCCAATCAGAATGGCTGCTATCCAAAAGTCTACAAGCAGTAAATGCTGGAGAGGATGTGGAGAAAAGGGAACCCTCTTACACTGTTGGTAGGAATGCAAACTAGTACAGCCACTATGGAGAACACTGTGGAGATTCCTTAAAAAACTGAAAATAGAACTGCCATATGACCCAGCAATCCCACTGCTGGGCATACACACCAAGGAAACCAGAATTGAAAGAGACACATGTACCCCAGTGTTCATCGCAACATTGTTTACAATAGCTAGGACATGGAAGCAAGCTAGATGCCCATCAGCAGATGAATAGATAAGGAAGCTGTGGTACATATACACAGTGGAATATTACTCAGCTATTAAGAATGGATTTGAATCAGTTCTAATGAGGTGGATGAAACTGGAGCCTATTATACAGAGTGAAGTAAGTCAGAAACAAAAACACCAATACTATATATTATTACATATATATGGAATTTAGGAAGATGGTAACAATGACCCTATATATCAGACAGCAAAAGAGACACAGATGTAAAGAACAGACTTTTGGACTCTGTGGGAGAAGGCAAGGGTGGGATGATTTGAGAGAATAGCATTGAAACATGTATATTATCATATGTGAAATAGATTGCCAGTTCAGGTTCAATGCATGAGATGGTGCTCAGGGCTGGTACACTGGGATGACCCTGAGGGATAGGATGGGGAGGGAGGTGGGAGGGAAGGTCAGGATGGGGAACACATGTACACCCATGGGTGATTCATGTGAATGTATGGCAAAAACCACCATAATATTGTAAAGTAATTAACCTCCAATTAAAATAAAAAGAAAATAAAAAGCAGAAATAGAGTCACAGGAAAAAAAAAGCTAAAACTAAATATCTCAAAAAAGTACCATAGATCATATTCATTCTCCACAAGTGGAAGTCAAAAAAGAGATTATCCAATCTTACATGTCTAGATTTTTTTTAATAGTCAAAAATGAATAAAGAAAAAATACAAAACATTTAGATCTGAATGAAAATGAAAGCACTGTGTGCCAAAGAGAAAGAGAGAGAGAGAAGCAACTAAAATGAAACTTAGAGGAACATTCATGGCTTCAAATGCATTTCTGGAAAAAAAAAAACAAACAATAAAATTTCAAATAAATAAAATGGTAAGGACAATACAGTTAAGACTAAAGCAAAAACAAATCAAATAGACAAACCTTTGACAACATGAAAGTCTCAAATGCTCTCATGAGTTTAAAAATGGGATGTAACCTCAGATATGCACATGTGCATGCTCAATTGTGTCCAACTCTTTGCAATCCTATGGATTGTAGCCTGCCAGGCTCTTCTGTCCATGGGATTCTCCAGGCAGGAATACTGGAGTGGGTTACCATTTCCTTCTCCAGGGGATCTTCCTGACCCTGGGATTGAACCCATATCCCTTGCAACTCCTGCATTGGCAGGCAGATTCTTTTACCACTGAGCCACCTGGGAAATCTTGTAACCACAGATAGAGATGCATGCTATAAATGTGTGGTTCTGAAACTTCACTGTGCATCAGAAATACTTGGAGAGTTTATTACAGTTTTCTGGGCCCTACTGTCAAAGTTTTTAACTCAGTAGGTTTGGGGTAGGCTCAAAAATTTTCTAAGCTATTTCCCACTGATGCTGCAGCTGCTTCTGGGCCCACACTTTGAAAATCATTGCTATAAACCGACTCATAGCAATTACGAAAACTTGACTAAAAAGGATACTATGAATTACCACATTTGGGTCATGAAGAAAAAGAAGACTCAACTAAACTAAGAAGACAAATTAATTTAAATCAAAATACTACTGTCACCTCCTAAAATAGGCACTAGGCTCTACATATTTCTACAGCTGAATACTTTATGGAGATCATTCTCATTTTATATAAAACATCTGGAGTATAGAAAAAGAAAAGTACCTGAATCAGTTTACAAAAGAGTTGCTTTGATACAGAAAATGAACAAAATTATATACCTCTATCACTGAGTAACACAGATATAAAAGGATTAGCAAATTAAATCCAATACATCATGACCAAGTAGTATTTATTTGAGGAAAACAGGTATTTTTTTTAAATTGTGCGACTCATTAGAAATATAGAAAGGATTAAAAAAATCCTATGATTCTCTCAAGTATTAAAAAAACTTTATTTAATCAGGAAGAAATAGAAAATCTGAACAGACAAGTGAGGAGATTGAATCAATAATGAAAAGTCTCTCAGGAGAGAAAGGACCAAGAGCAGATAACTTCCCTGGTGAATTTCATCAGATATTTAAAGAAGAATACCAATCATTCTCAAACAGTTTCCAAAAAATTTCAGAGGGGAGGAACACTCCCAAACTCATTTTACGAAGCCAGAGTTACCTTGTTACTAAAGCCAGAAAAAACACTACAAGGAAACTACAGGCCAATATCCCAGATTAATATAGATGCACAAAAATAAATTTCTCAATAAAATACTAGTGAACCAAATTAAGCATCACATTAAAAGGATTATTTACCATGATCAAGTAGGATTTATTCCTGGGATGTAATGATGGTTCTACACACACAAATCAGCCAAGTGATGCATCACATTAATAGAATGAAAGAAAAATATTATATGATCATCTCAATAGATGGAGTAAATCCATTTGACAAAACTGAACATCTGTTCATGATACAAACCTCAATAAGTTATGTATTAAAGCAATGTACCCCAATTTAATGAAGGCCACATACGACAACCACAGCTAGCATCCTATTCAATGGTGAAAGTTTAAAGCTTTTCCTCTTAAGGTCAAGAAAAAGACAAAGGTATCACCACTCCTGTTCAATGTAATACTGGAAGTCCTAGACAGAGCAATCAGGCAAGAAATAAGTCATCCAAGGTGGAAAGGAATATGTAAAATTTTCTTTGTTTGCAGATGATACAATTTGCAATAGTCAACAGGGACATGAAAAGGTGCTTAGCATCACTAGTCACCAGGGAAATGAAAACCAAAACCACAATAAGATATCAGCTTCTGCCTGTGAGAATCGTGAAAAAGGAATAACAGGAATAAAAAATGTTGGCAAGGATGTGGGAAAAGGAGAACTGTTGTGCACTGTTGCTGGGATTATAAATTGGTACAGCCACAAGGGAATAAAACAGTATGGAGGTTCCCCCCCAAATTAAAAAAAAAAACTACTATATGATCCAGCGGAGAAGGCAATGGCACCCCACTCCAATACTCTTGCCTGGAAAATCCCATGGAGGAGCCTGGTGGGCTGCAGTCCACGGACTCGCTAAGAGTTGGACATGACTGAGCGGCTTCATTTTCACTTTTCACTTTAATGCTTTGGAGAATGAAATGGCAACCCACTCCAGTGTTCTTGCCTGGAGAATTCCAGGGACGGGGGAGCCTGGTGAGCTGCTGTCTATGGGGTCGCACAGAGTCAGACATGACTGAAGCGACTTAGCAGCAGCAGCAGCAGCAGATGATCCAGAAATTCACTTCTGGGGATATATCCAAAGGAAATGAATATACTACAGAGAAATCTGCACATTCATGTTCACATTAGCCGAGATATGAAAACAACCTTAGTGTTCTTCGATGGATGAATAGATAAAGACGTGTATGCATTGGTGTGTGTGTGTGCGTGCAAGTATATGTGTGTGCAAGTATATAACAGTATATCATTCATCCATCAAAAATAAAGGAAACTCTGCCAATTGTGACAACATGGATGGATATTGAGAGCATTATCCTAAGTGAAATAAGTCAGAGAAAGAAAATACCGTATGGTCACTTGTATGACTAATCTTAAACTCATGAAGAAATATTAATAGATAAGACTTGTGATAAACACAGGCAGGGTATTGACAGTTGGTGAATTGAATGAAGGTGGTCAAAAGGTACAAACTTCCAGTTAAGAGATAAATAAATATTGAAGATATAACATACAACACAATATTGATAGTTAACACTGCAGTATAGTAGATATGAAAGTGTTAAGAGAGTAAATCCTGAGAGTTCTCACAAGGAAAAAAACTTTTTTTCTATATGAGATGTTGGATGTAACCAAAATTTATTGTGCTTATCATTTCACAGTATATAAGTCAAACCATTATACTGTACACCTTAATCTTCTACAGTGCTGTATGTCAATTATGTGTGTGTGTGTGCTCACTTGCTTAGTTGTGTCCAAATCCATGCAGCCCCATGGACTGTAGCTTGCCAGGCTCCTCTGTCCATCGAATTTCCCAGGCAAGAATACTGGAGTGGATTGCCATTTCCTCCTCCAGGGCATCTTCCTGACTCAGGGGTCGAACCCATGTCTCTTGTGTCTTCTGTATTGGCAGGCGGATTCTTTACCATTAGCACCACCTGGGAAGACCATGCCAATTATATGTTGATTATATTTCAATAAAACTTGGAAAACTTCTGAAATAAGAGTAGAAGCACAGGGAAAAGTTGAACTCATGATCAAAGAAGGAATCCTTTCTAACCTTGAGTAAGTCCTAGGCCCCTGAAAACTTCACTAGGTTATAATGAAGCATGCCATTCTTGCTTGCTGGCTCGACAGCAAATACTGTCCAATGTGTGAACCCTCTTGTCTGTCTTCAGTTCAGTTGTTACTCAGTCATGTCTGACTCTTTGAGACCCCATGGACTGCAGCACGCCAGGCTTCCCTGTCCATCACCAACTCCTGGAGCTTGCTCAAACTCATGTCCATCGAGTCGGTGATGGCATCCAATCATCTCATCCTGTGTTGTCCCCTCCTCCTCCTGCCTTCAATCTTTCCCAGCATCAGGGTCTTTTCAAATGAGTCAGTTCCTCACATCAAGTGGCCAAAGTACTGGAGTTTCAGCTTCAGCATCAGTCCTTCTAGTGAATATTCAGGACTAATTTCCTTTAGGATTAACTGGTTGGATCTCCTTGCAGTCCAAGGACTCTCAAGAGTCTTCTCCAACACCACAGTTCAAAAGCATCAATTCTTTGGTGTTCAGTTTTCTTTATAGTCCAATTCACATCCATACATGACTACTGGAAAAACCATAGCTTTGACTAGACGGACCTTTGTCAGCAAAGTAATGTCTCTGCTTTGTAATATGCCGTCTAGGTTGGTCATAGCTTTTCTTCCAAGGAGCAAGCATTTTTTAATTTCATGGCTGCAGTCACCATCTGCAGTGGTTTTGGAGCCCAAGAAAATAAAATCTGACACTGTTTCCACTGTTTCCCCATCTCTTTGCCATGAAGTGATGGGACCCAATGCCATGATCTTCATTTTTTGAATGTTGAGTTTTAAGCCAGCTATTTCACTGTCCTCTTTCAGTCTCATCAAGAGGCTCTTTAGTTCCTCTCCTCTTTCTGCCAGAAGGATGGTGTCATCTGCATATCTGAGGTTATTGATATTTCTCCCAGCAATCTTGATTCCGACTTGTGCTTCATCCAGCCTAGCATTTCTCATGATGTACTCTACATATAAGTTAAATAAGCAGGGTGACAATATACAGCCTTGATGTATTCCTTTCCCAATTTGGAACCAGTCTGTTGTTCCATGTCCTGTTCTAACTGTTGCTTCTTGACCTGCATACAGATTTCTCAAGAGGCAGGTATGGTGGTCTGGCATTCTCATCTTGAATTTTCCACAGTTCATTGTGGTCTACATAGTCAAAGGTGTTGGCATAATCAATAAAGCAGAAGCAGATGTTTTTCTACAGGAGTTGTCTGTTTTAGAAGGCATTAACTCTATCTGTGCACTTCTCTGATTCAAGCTCAGTTTGTAAAGAGTCTGCCTGTAATGCAGGAGATCCGGGTTTCATTTCTGGGTCAGAAAGATCCACTGGAGAAGGGATAGGCTACCCACTCCAGTATTCTTGGGATTCCCTTGTGATTTAGCTGGTAAAGAATCCTCCTGCAATGCGGGAGACCTGGGTTTGATCCCTGGGTTGGGAAGATCCCTTGGAGAAGGGAAAGGCTATCCATTCCACTATTCTGGCCTAGAGAATTCCATGGACTGTATAGTCCATGGGGTCACAAAGAGTCAGACACAACTGAGCAATTTTGACTTTCTGATTCAAGCTGCACCTTTTGTTCCCCCAGGAGCATTCATCCCTCGGTGTAATGAGGAGGGCTATTACAAAGCCACACAGTGCCACGGCAGCACGGGGCAGTGCTGGTGTGTGGATAAATATGGCAACGAGCTAGCCGGCTCCAGGAAACAGGGTGCTGTGAACTGTGGTGAGTAAGGCCTTCTGCACCTGCCCCTCAGTGACCTCTAGAGACTCGTAGGTACTCACTGTATGAAGATCTGGATAGAAGAATCTCAAGAGGTCACTGTGGTCTATAGTGAGCAAGTTGACAATGGAGACACAGTGAACCTGGAATCACATGAGATGATGCATAGCTAGTTTTTTGAGTGACAGGAGCTCACCATGACCATTGAACTGGACAGCAGTTTTTGACAGTCAGGGACTGGCTGTAGGCCAAGAGTGACTCTCAAGATAAACCTCCCTAGAGCTTTTAACAGACTAAAGCTTGTGGTCCCTACCAGGTAGATGGGGATGCTTCCATGTTCAAAAGGTAAACTGCATGGTTTTGCCCTACCACTAAGGAGGTCGTGAGGCATAAGCAGAAACTTACCTCCCATCTCTTCTTCCTCCTTTCAGAGGAGGAGCAGGAGACCTCGGGGGACTTTGGCAGCGGTGGCTCTGTGGTTCTGCTGGATGACCTGGAGGATGAGCAGGAGCTGGGACCCAAGGACAGACTGGGGAAGCCACGGGTGCATGCCCGGGCGGTGACGGAGGATGACGAGGATGAGGACGACGACAAAGAGGATGAGGTCGGGTACATATGGTAGTCCCCACATGGAGGAGGACACGAGGTCTGCACAGAATTGCAAGTCACTTCCCGTTCCTGCATTTGTCTCTAAGACTCCACAGCACACAGCCTCTTCTCCATCGTCGCCCTCTCCACCCAAGCTAGGGTTTTGGAAGACAACTCCTTGTTCCTGGATCATGCTGATTTTGCATACGGCGTGTGGGAAGAAGGGTGTTGTGCTTTGTTTTTTAGACAGGGGAATGGCTGGCTGAATGAGAGCCTCCTTCCCTTCTGTGAGTTTTTTTACAACAAGCATGTGATGTATGTGGGATTCTGACAATGCAGGGAGCCCCCACCCTCTAAACGTCAAAGACCCTTTCCAGTCACCCACACGGGTGGTTACTACAGCATGGTTCCCAGCCTTACCGTGTCTAAGTGCTTTTCTTGTGTCCTGTAGATGTTGTGGAAAACACACCACACTGTACCTTTTCCCCCCTGCCCAACCCACCCCCCACCACCCCCGGTGTCTATTATTACAAATCAGTTTTTCAGTTCACTTGATCTGGCTTCCTACAAATAACAGCCTTAATTCAGTCAAGAGTCCCTTTGGGGAATCAATTTTCTTTATTAAAAAAGGTATCTGGATACTTCTGTCTGTATGTGCATAAATAGGTAAGTATATACAGAAGACACTGTATACACCACTCAGAAAAAAAGGGGGGGGGGCGTTGGGTATCTATTAAAAAACTTATTTGAAAAACAATTACACATTTGTCAGCTTGTCCAGACCTGGATCGTCATTTCTGGAATAGCAAATCTGTATCGAAGTCCTTTTTTTTGCACTACCAGTTGGCACTTGTAGCCTGCAGGCTGAGGAGGCTGCTTCCATCTGCGGCGGCGGAGTTACTGGAAGCCTCTTTGATTTGGATAAGCCTCTGTCTGCCTAAATCGCTTTCCTTGCAGAAGCCATGAGACTCCCACGTGGGCAGCTTCACAAGCCATTGTTCTCATTTCAGCTCCAACCCCGCTTCGGGCTGTGGCAGTCCTGTCTGTGGCAGGCCCCTCTCTCCCCTACCTACTCAAGGGCTTTTTGTAAGGCATGTACACATACCCCCTGCTCTCTAAGAAGACAGTATCCTTGCTGTTCCTTAGCAGAAGAAAATTTTGCATCCTTAACTCAATCTTTCAGTTTTGCCCCTATCTATCCACACATCATAATGAGGCTACAAAAGCTCTACAGATTTTCTTTGATCACTTAACATTTGTAAACAATCTCAGATGGAGGCCCAGAAAGAACTTTATAACAGCACATGGGAAGCCAGGGTGGGATTTTTTAAGAGCTAATCCTGCCCTCATCCCCTCCCCCATACATGTGTCAAGGGACTCTTGAAGAAAGCCCTTCACCATTGCATTTCTTGCCCTAAGTCAACTCCTGATTAGAATCCATCTCCAAATTTTGTAGGGTCATCATCTCTACAATCTTTAGGATTTCTCCCAATACAAGTACCAAAGAGTAGTCTTCCAAGTGGCCCCATTTAGTTCAGTATGGGCCTTAAGCTCCTGCACAACCTGGTTTCCACCTTCCTCACCAGCCACCCAGCAAGGCTCTGTGGCCCACATTTGTTTTCTTCCCTTTCTGCGCTCCAGCCAGTCCACAAGGAGACCACACAAACTCAGGCAAAAAATATATTCAGCCAAACTATGATTATAGTGGCAGCTGACCAACCCCTACTCCAAACTGACCATTTGTTTCTACTTTACACCTCAAACTAGTATTTTTAAATCCCTGCATTGGCCAGGCCCACTTGCCTTATCCCTGGAGTTGGCTCAGATGGGACATGAAATTACTTGATACACTGAACTTGTTCGGCCTGAAAGACATGAGTACAGCCAGGTCCCTAGGTATCAGGTGACCATAGACAAGCGCTGTATTGGGATCTCAACTCCATCACTTCTGTTTCAATTTTTTTTCTCACTTGAACAAAACTCTGAGATGATAATTTATAAAAAACAGGTGCTTAATTGCAGCTAAATTATAATCACATATATAAAAGAATCGAGACATATTAAAAAATCTTAGTCTAGGCCATCAGAGAAAACCATTGTTATTGTCTCCTCTGAGCTTAGAAAAATGCACAAGAGAACAAATTAAAATTGACAAATTGGTTTCACTTAGAGAAACTTCTAGGAACAGAGTGAACCACTGATTTTAATTTGCCTAATTATCTTATGACAAGTGTCAAATTAAGATGACACTTAAAGATCCTTAGCATTAACTTAATGATGGAGAAGAGTACTCACTAGTCAATTCCCAGGAAGGTAATGAGATGCTCATTTTCAGAGATATTCCAAGAAGATATTTTGATTCATTAAAATATTAAATAAAAAGCCCTCCTAAGACTGGAACCCAAAATCAATGGAACAACATTAATACCACTTTTCATGCCTCACTTTGGCAAGACAGCATTAGTTTTTTTCAAAGGTACTTTGCGTAAGTACTAAAGATGTGAGTTTTTAGTTACTTCGTCCTTAGAAGAATTTTTGCTTTTCTTTTTTTCTTGGCAGGAGTCCTTTAGATAGTGACAAAGTATCCATCAAAATCTTGATTAAAAAATATAGTACTGTGATAATCATTCCCTTATTATAGACAGGTATGGAGTTGAAACTTCAATGAATCATTTTTGGAACCTCCTTAGTGAATAGTTTTATTCTTATTCTATAAATGGTTCTTTAATTTGATACCATTTCCTTAGCATCTAAGTTAAGTCCCAGAATTTTCTTCCACAATGTTTAGTTATCTACCATATTAGTGTCTTTTTGTTTCCGCCAACATTCTAGGCATGTTGTAGGCAAGGTAGGGAATTCCCTCCTACTGAACCAGTTCTTCCTCCTTTATGCCCATCTTCCCACACCCAGCAGTGAATGACAACATGTCTGTCCAGGTCTGCCCCTCTCCTCTTCCCAGGATGCCATCTACAGTTTTGTTTTTAACCTTGACCACACTGTACAGTAACAAACAAGAGCCCTTTCTACAGTGGGTGGTTTTGGTCTTTTTATACCTTTTTCTCAAAGTCACTGATGTCTGTCTCTGTTCCATGTGTAGCAATGTAATGAGAGCCCACCAACTCCTGAGTGTCAAGTTTGTTGTCCCTGTTGTAGATGAAATAGTGAAGTAGATAAACCTAGTAAATTCTGAATGCTTTCCCATGTAGACTTATCTGGAATGTGAACACGACTCTTTTGGTTAATAGTAAATGCTTAACTGTAGTCCTGAGTAGGTGCATTTGTTTGTCTCAATAAATTTTAATTTGTCTGCAATGTCTGAGCATTTGTATCTTGTTAGCTTGCACGTGCGCTCACCAGGCCATGTTCGTACATCATCTCTGCAGAAGAGTTGGGCAAGTCAAGGGGGTAAGTAAATGCAAGGCTCTCTGTTAAGGCTTCTGTACATGGGAGGGAGGCCAACCACGTGGTGGTGCAGCCTGGCCTGACCCTCTCAGAACACACTGGCACACCCAAGCCCTGTGTCCGCTCAACCTTGAATCTTAGCATCCAGTCCCTCTTTTTGCTGCTTTCTTCTTTCTCAAGCTACAACTTTGTTATTTCGTCCTTATCCATCAGATTTCATTGTTGTCATCCTGTTTACAACCTTAAGCTTTTTCAGTTCTTATTCCTTTCCTCCCTAGTCAGTTCTTCTCCAGTTCTCTTGGGAGAAAAGAAACAAAAACCAAAAAACTTCACAGGGACTCTGAGTTTTCCTCAGTTCATGGATTAACACACCATATGCTTGTCAAACATCAGAAAACACCCAATCGGAACAGAAATTATTTCCTTTCCACCTTATCCAGATGAAGGCCAATGTATCTATGACTTAATTATACCCTGAGTGAGTAATTTCAGCACCAACTGAGGTAGAAACTATCTTATGAATAATTCTAATCCTTTACCCAATGGACCGTATTTTACAGACAATTTAGAGATTGACAGTTCACGGAAAGGTGCTTCATAAATCCACAAAATAACTAATGTCAGGAGAACAATGGCCAATATGAAGCCTCTGGGGTAGGTACAGGGTACGTTAAAAAGTAGTTTGCATTGGTGGACACTCCTGAAATTCCTCTTAACAGCAGATTTATAGTCAAGCCCCACATGTCTCCTCAAGTTGTGCCTTCATGGAATCCACCTCGGTCTGTTAAAAAGGCCAGGACCAAAAGAATACTAATTATACAGTGTGAGTGAAAAGGTCCCAGCACCTCTCAAAATTCTGGGTTGGTTGTGAGATTTACTTTGATAAATAAATTCAAGGAAAGGGGAAGATTTCAAAATTTATTCATTCAACTAGACTTACATGGATTAATTAGGAGATTTATAGATCTATAGATTAATATATGTTTGATGGATGAATGCCATATGGGCAGGCACCACATTCAGTGCTAGGAATACAGAAGTGAATAAGACCTCGAGGGTCCTTCTCCGTAAAGTTGCCTCCTTGAAAAAGACAAATAACTGCTACAGTATGGGTTGATGGATATCACAGTTGACACCAAGGTCTACTCCAGTCTTGTCAAAACTTGCCTTTCTTGGTTTCCCATATCCATCAATCCCTGAATTTCATCTTACCTCTCTGGCTATTCCTCTTAGGTCTCCTGTATATCCTTTTGTTCAGCCAGTTCTGCTGACACAGATGTTCCTCTCATCTGTGTCCTCAGCCCCTTTCTCTTCAATTCTACATGTTTTCTCTAGGCAGTCTTATCCACATCAGTGTTTTCAACCAACTCCTCCACTTGGAAGAGCCCCATTCTATGTTTCAAGTGCAGCTTTTGACTCTGCTTCATTTTGAAAAAACAAAACCACTTGGCATTTAGATCATTCTACTCAAATTTCCCATTAACACCTCAATTTCAAACCTTAAAACATCAAAATGATAGAATGAAATGTAGAGTGAATATGCACTGACAATAGGAGTCAGCAAGGTTTTAAAAAAACACAAACAAAAAACCAATTCCTAGCAAACATGAGCGAGCCATAAAGGAATAGATTGATAAATTTCCTCCATCAAAATTAATAGCATGTCATGAACAAATTTAAAAGATAAACAGAAGACTAAAGATATCGAGGACATAAAACAGATGAAGGATTAGGATATAAAATGTTTTAACTTCTACAAATCCATAAGAAAAATATAATTCAACAGACGAATGGGGAAAGATAAAAGCAAGTGAGCCATAGAAGACACACAGATGGTAAAGAAACCATGCCTAATCTCACTCATGATCAGAGAAACACAAATTAAAGCAATGATCTCTCAGTTTCACTCAGAGGAAAATCATGACCATGTCACATGTTGTTGAGAATGTAGTATAAGGAGCACTCTCCAACACTGTACAGTCAGATTAGCCACTGGAGAGCAGTTTGGAAATAGCCATATAAGTAAGACTGAATAATTCCACTTCTCAGAAATTACTCCTAGAGGGAAAAAATCACACTAATTTACAAAGATATACATAGAATGTATGTATATCCATTATTACATCATCTGTTAGGACAGGAAATTTGATATAAAACTAAATATCAGTGGACATATTGGGCAAGTTTGTGCTCTGGAATATTATACAGCAGTCAAAAACAATGAAGTAATTCATATACACTGACTTAGCAGAACTTCTAAAACATCTGTTGTATGAAGAAAAAAATCAAGTGATAATAGAGTATGAAATACATAAGTTAGATATCTATAAGGTGACAATATCCACTTTTTCCAAGTAAATATAAAAATACACAGAGTCTGAAAGGACATACACCAAGCTTGTAGCAGTGGTGACCTCTGAGGAAAAGAGTGGGATTTGGTCTGATCAGCCTCATCTATGTTTCATTTTTGTTTTTTATCATGAAAACAATATACTATGTCTTGTATGATTTTAAAATAATTCACTAGCTTCTTCCTCTTCAGATTTCTCCTCTTATACTCCTTGACTTCAAGAGTGGGACCACCATCTACACCTCTCTCCCCAGCTCCTGATCTGTACTAAGTCACCAAATTCCGTCAATTCTTCTTTCTCAATATCTCTTCCTCTCTATCTCACCACCATCATGGTTCTTACCACCATCGTCTTTCTCAACTGTCTTAGAAATTTTTAAACCAGTGACCATGCTTTATTCTTTACCAGCTCCAATACATTCTATATGCTGCTGCTGCCAGAGTAATTTATTCTCAAAGGCAAATCTGATCATGTCACTGCTCTACTTAATTTTCAAGGTTTCTTGTCACTGTCAGGACCAAACCTAAATTACTTGGCTTGGCAAAACACTCGTTTGTAATTGATCCCTTTGTACCTCTTGGTCTCCTTGCATTCCTTACTTTTTGAATTCTAATTTTTTCCCCAAGCTCCTCCACCCTTCTCAAGCTTCTGCTTGTGTTCCTGATAATTTCTTTACCAGAACAGCCTAGGAGTCTCAGATCAATTATTACTCCTCTAGCAACCCTTCCTAACTACTCTAAGAATTACCAAGCACTCCTCACCTTTTCTCTAGAACCCTGTGTGTATCTCCAAACGAGTGCTTGGTAACTGCAATGTATAATTCTCCCTTCAAAAGCCAGAGATAAAACAAAACTGTGGACTAAGAAGCTTTAAGCCATCATTCCTCCACAGAGACATCAAAATCAACCCTAAACTGGCTAAGATAACCTTATATAGAACTCTATGAAGTGATTAAAGTCTACAACAACCAAGTGAACACCTAATCAATAAAAACCCACATTCAAAATGGTAGTAAATTCCATGGTGTTTTACTTGCCCTGAACATACTGCCTCCCCAGTGCAAATGGTCTTAATCTGGAGGAAGTGGCAGCAAAGTTCCTAATTCTATCCCATGAACCAGAGGGAACAAAAAAGATGGTTTTGCAATATCCTAACCAGTTAATATCTGGGGGCTTTCTAAAGGACAGGGCTCTGTTATGCCTAACTCAAAGCTCAGGCAGGGAGAGGCAGCTAGCACTGCTCGTGAAAGCTGCAGGGTACTACAGACCTGCAGATGCCTGGGACAGAAGAGTAGGGTAAAGGAGAACAACAGGCCATCTAAGGCTCTGAAGAGAAGCTGAAGTAGACTCTTTGGGAAATTAAGACTTTTAAAGTAACTGAGTGAGAGATGCGAGTTCAATCCTTGGATGGGGAAGACCCCCTGGAAAAGTGCGTGCCAACCAACTCCATTGTTCTTGCCTGGAGAATCCCATCAACAGAGAAGCCGGGCAGGCTACAGTCCATGGGGTCGCACAGAGTCGGACAAGACTGAAGCAACTTAGCACACAGTGTACATAGGAGAGTCAAAAAAGGCTGCCCACAGGCCCAGGCAAAATGCATGCTCAGCCAAGACACATGAGAAAAGCTCATGTGTCTTTTCACCCTGGATTGATCTCAAGCTTCGGATTGGACCAGTTAACTACTGAAGGACTTCTCTGGTACAAGACTGGTATGCAAAGTCTGAGAAAGGTGGATGTTTTTTTAAATGCCCTATTTTACATAAGGTACACAAACTACCAGGAAAACATGCCCCATTCAAAGGAACAAAATAGAGTAGCAGAAATTATCCCTGAAGAAGCACAGGTAATGGACTTTAAAACAATTGTTATAAATATATTCAAAATACTAAAAGAAAACATGAACAAAAAACTAATGAAACCCAGGAAAACGATAAGAGAACAAAATAAGAATGTGAACAAAGACAGAAATTCTATTAAAATATTTTTTAAAATATTAAAATTCTATTAAAAAATAGAATTTCTGGCCCTAAAAAATAGCACTGAATACAACATTTCAATGCAAAGGTTTGACAGCAGATTTGAGCAGGCATAAGAAAAAAACATTAGTGAAAAATATCAAATCAGGACATTTGATGTCATCAAGTCTGAGGAATAGAAAAAAAACAAAGTGAACAGAGCCTAAGAGATTTATGAAATCCCATAAAGTAGACCAGTATATACATTATATAAATTCTTAAAGGATAAGAGAAAAAGGACTGGAGAGATTATTTGAAAAAATAATAGATGAAAATGTCCTAAATTTGAGGAAAGACATGAATTTACACACCCAAGCAGCTCAATGGACTGGAAGTAGTAAATCCACATACCAAGACACATCATAAACTATGGAAAGAGAATCTTAAAAGCAGTTAGAGAACAGTGACTCATCATATACATATTAACCTCTGTAAGATTACCATCCAATTTCCCAGCAAGAAAGTTTGGAGGCCAGATGACTTGGAATGAGATTATTTTAACTGATGAAAGAAAAAAAAAATGGCAACAAAGAACTCTACAATGAGTAAAAATATCTTTCAAAAAAAATTAAGACACTCTCAGATAAACCAAAGCTGAAGGAATTTATTACCACTAAACCTGTCCTATAAGAAATGTTAAATGGAGTCCTTCAGGTTGAAATGAAAGGAAGCTAGATGGTAACTCAAAACCAAAATTCTCTGGTAAAAGGTAAATATGTGGTCAAATAGTTTTTAAAAGTATTGTTGTAATTTTGTTTTTTAGCAGTTTAAAAGACAAATATATAAAAATCATTATAAATCTATATAAATGGGTACACAATATAAAAGGATGTAATTTGCAATATGAATGAGAAAAGGGGGAGGGGAGAAGCTATAAAAGGGTAGAGTTTTGTATGCAAGTGAATTACAGTTGTTATCAATTTAAAATAGTTTTATAACTTTAGGATGTTATATGTAAGACACATAGTAACCACAAATAAAATATTCATAGAATATTCAAAAAAGGAAATAACAAAACAATGAACTAAACCCAAAGAAAGCGATAGTGGAAGAAATAAGGGACAAAAAAAGCTATAAAACATGAAGAAAAGAAACAGCAAAATATCAAAAGTAAGTCTTTCTCTATCAGTAATTTAAGTATAAATGGGTTAAATTCCTCAGTCAAAAGACATAGACTAGCAGAATGAATTTTAAAAAAACACAATCCATCTGTATGTTGTCTATAAGAGACTCACTTTAGATAAAGGGCAAAAATAGTTTGAAATTAAAAGGATGGGAAATGGTATTTCATGAAAGCAGTATTTAAAAGAGAGAAAGAGTGGCTATACAAATATCAGACAAAATTGACTTTAAGTCAAAAACTCTTATAAGAGACAAAGAATAGTGATAAAAGGGTCAACTCACCAAAAAGATATAATTAAAGACACATAAGCAACAAAAGGAGAAGGAAATGGCAACCCACTACAGTATTCTTGCCTGGAGAATTCCATGGACAGAGGAGCCTGGTGGGCTACAGTCGAAGGGGTCACAAAGAGTAGGACACAACTGAAATGACTTAGCAGCAGCAGCAGCATGCAACAAAAACTACACTTACAAAATATAAATATTGTCCATATACCAAAATATTATTATCACTACTAGTCAGTGATCTATAGATTTAACACAATTCCCATCAGTATTCCAATGATGTTTATTGAAAGAACAGAAAAATCAATCCACAAATTTATATGAAATCTCAAGAGACCCTAGATAGCCAAAACAATCTTTAAAAAGAACAAAATTGCAAGATTTCTATTTTCTTGATTTCAAACCTTATTACAAAGTTATGGTAATCAAAATTATGAGGTCCTGGCATAAAACATTTAGACTAATGGAAATGGAGTAGAAGGCCCAAAAATAAACCATTGCAAATATCGGGACATGATTTTCAATGAGGGTGCCAATATCACTGAATGAGTAAAGAACAATATTTTCAACAAATGATTCTGGGAAAACTGGGTATCTACATACAAAACAATTAAGTTAAACCCTTTATTTATACCTTGTACAAAAATTGACTCAAAGTAGATCAAAGGCCTAAATGTAAGAACTAAAACTATAAAGCTCTGATAGCTTCATGACACTGACTTTGGCAATGATTTCTTAGATACAATGCCAAAAAGCACAGGCCATGAGAGAAAAAGATAAATTTGATTTCATTAAAACTTAAAGATTTATGCATCAAAGAACACTATCAAGATAATGAATCAGAGAAAATACATGCAATCATATATCTGATGAGAGAATAATACCCAGAATTTATAAAGAATGCCTACAAGTCAACAACAAAAGAACCCAGTTTAAAAATGAGCAAAGAGATGGATTAGACATTTTCCAAAGAGTATATACACATGACCATTAAGCTCATGAAAAGTGGCTCAAACACTGGTAATAATTAGGGCGATATAATTCAAAACCACAATGAGATACCATTTTATACTGTTTAGGATGGCTATTATCAAAAAGTAATAATAAGTGTTGGGAAAGATGTAGAGAGATGGAAAGTCTCCTTCATTGTTGGTGGAAATGTAAAATGCTGCAACCACTTTGGAAGATACTATGGCAACTTCTTAGAAAGCTAAACACACAATTACCATGTGATCCAGCTATTTCACTACTAGGTATATACCCCCAAGGAACTGAAAACAAGAATTTGAACAGCTACTTGTACAACAATGTTCGTGGCAGCATTATTCACGATAGCCGAGAGATAACAATCTCAGTGTCCATCAGTGCATGAATGAATGGGTAAAGAAAATGTGCAAATTCTGATACATGCTATGGCTTAGATGCACCTTGAAAGTATTATACTAAATGAAATAAATCAAACACAAAGGGACAAATATTGTGTGATTCCGTTTATATGAGGTACGTGGAATAGTCCAGTTCATAGAGCAGAGGAGACTACAGGTTACTAGGAGCTGGGGACGGGTAAAGGGAAGTTAGTGTTTAACGGGTCCAGAGTTTCAGCGTGGGATGATGAAAAAGTCCTGAGACAGACAGTAGTGACAACGGCACAACAAAGTGAATGTACTTGGTCCCAATGAGCTGCATACCTTAACATGCTAAAATCATAACTTATGGATATTTTACCACAGTAAAAAGAAAAGGGGAGGGAAGCAAGAGATGTCCTTCTATTATGCTCTTCCTCAATCCTTGGTGCCCAAAACATCATTACCACTTATTGTCTATTGGATGAGTATCGCATACAAAGAGTAATGGGAACAAAAAAGAGAATGACCAGTTCATTCTGCCTGGAAAGATTTTTTTAAATAGGCCTCATAGGAAGGGTGACATTTGATCAATATCTTCACACAGATGGAATTTTTCCATCTATTCATTTAGGTTGGATTTTTTAAACAGCTTTATTGAGGTATAACCTACTTAGTATAAAATCTACCCATTTTAACTGTGACATTTATTAAGTGCATAGAGTTGTCAACCACATTACATCTAATTTTATGATATTAAAAAGAAACTTCATGCCCAGCTTGAGTTCTACTTCTTTACCACGCTGAACCCCAGGCAATCACCAAACTACTTTCTGCCTCTACAGACTTGCCTTTTCTGAACTTTTCATATAGGGGCAATCCTATAACATGTGAGCTTTGTGTAGGGCTATTGATGACAAATGCACCATGCTAATGAGTGTTATTGCTCACAAACTTGAAGGTTACAAATTCAGAGGATCAACCTGGTGTCAAATAATGATTTGCAAGTCTTCTTAACAGGGGGTCTGTTAATACACGTTGTTAACAAAGCTGGTTAACACATGTTCTGCAGTCAGCCATTCTCTTTTCCTAACATTCCTGATGTTTTTACTATTTTGCCCTACTGTTGCTAGTTTTACTATTAACCCTTTTCCTTTTCTTTTTCTAAGGACTTTGAGATTATGTGATTATACAGAAGAACTTTTTTCCCACTAATTTTTCACAAATTAGAATTCTATTCATACAAATCTAAGTTTAATTTTTAAGAGCGGTAGTATTAATCACATTCTGGCAAAAGAAACAATGAACCTCATTAAAATCTAAGACTTAGCTCTTATGGAAATCATGGCCAGTTCTTAAAATAGGGACCAGATGATGCTGTTTTTATGTCTTATGGATCTGGGACTCCAGGTAGCATTATTACCTCCTGGTCATCTGTGCTCATCTTCGAAAACCAATGAAAATATCAAGTCTACTCAGTGGCTCCACTCATCCCCTCACTGAGGAGAATACTGCCTGGAGCTGTCTTTGCAAACTAGGGAGAGCAGCAATGCTGTGACAGGCAGCCAGAGAATGTTGTGTCTCAAATGGATGCAGTTCAACCTCTGCACCTCTTACTTGTCATGGCAGAAATGGTACAGGAGTGAGTCAAGATGAGGCAGAAATAATATAACAACCATCAGTAGATGGCAAGGATGACTGTAGGCTGCTTACTTTTACCTATATTATTTCCTAACTGTGTCACAACAGTTTTGTAGTAGGCATGATTAGTCTTTCTATTTTACAGAAAGGTCAAACAACTTGTCTGAAGCCACTCAACTAGTGAATGGCAGAGAGAGGGCTTGATGGGATTTCTCCAAAGGCCATGTTCTTCACTATTAAATTATACTGTGGGGCTGACTGCTCTGACTTAAAAAATATAAAATATAGGTAAAGTAAGTGAAATAATAAATCATGAAGAAGGCTGAGCACCAAACAATTGATGCTTTCGAATTGTGGTGCTGCAGAAGACTCTTGAGTTCCTTGGACTGCAAGGAGATCAAACCAGTCAATCCTAAAAGAAATGAACCCTGAATATTCATTGGAAGGACTGTTGCTGAAGCTGAAGCTCCAATATTTGGCCACCTGATGCAGAGAGCTGACTCATTGGAAAAGACCCTGATGCTGGGAAAGATTGAGGGCAGGAGGAGAAGAGGACAACAGAAAATGAGATGGTTGGATGGCATCACCGACTCGATGGACATGAATTTGCACAAGCTCCGGGAAATAGTGGAGGATAAGAAAGCCTGGTGGGTTGCAGTCCATGGGATCACAAGGAGTCAGACAGGACTTAGCAACTGAACAACAACAAAAAGTCAAATAAAAGATAACCAAACACACACATCCACACAAAAATGATACCCTGGACCTTGGGCAAAGGTCTGGAAATACTTCAATTTACAACATTTTTTCACCTACCATATACCTTGCGCTGTCTGCTGAGGCAATCAGACCTTGTCCTCAAAGACTTCCCAATGTCTGTGCTGGAGCAGAGGACAGACAGGCTAGCCTGGGCTCAGTGCCGACTGAAGAGGCTAAGCTGAGTAGAGGTCATCATGAATCAAGAATTTCACTGGCTCCCTGTGATTCTTTAGGCAAATCCCTTCCCTTTCTGGGCATCAGCTTTCTTACATGTGAACGAATGGTCTGGGTGCTCTGGTCTCTGGGCCCCTATGATTCTGCACTCACTGTAGCTTGTGGTCTTTGCTTCCTGTGTTAACACCATTTCTGCACATCAAACTGACTGCGGACCTCCTGCTGATTTCCACAGCTTCCAGGACAACAAAACCTCACATATTTCTTAAACACCCAGCTATATTATGTGGCACAGCTTTCTCTTATAAATGGGCGTAGATTAAGATGAATTTTGCTTGGTATTGCTTTTCACTTCCATCACACACTGCCTTCCCCTCTCTCGCTTGATCTCGGCCTCCCCCTGGCTTCTCCAAATCCAAATCTGATCTCAGCTTCACCGCACTGGGCTCCTCGTTCAGCACAAAGGGCCATATTTCACTTGTGGCTGAGTGGAGAATTCATTCCAATTCACCGTTCAGTTCTCAATACTGCAAACATATATTCAGGGCTGACATATTTTCATTATGGAAAAGCCAGGCTCTCCAACAGACGCTGCCCATAGGGATTAATGAGGGGAATAGTTATTTATTCTGCAGCTTGACGTTTTGTGCAGAATAATTCCTGAGTCGTTTTATACTTTAACAAATAGTTCGCTAACAAGATGTTAGCACTTTGGATGAGCACCAGCCCAGGATTTAGGAACTGCCTAAAATTAACTGATGGCTATGAAGCCACATTCCAGAATCACACTGAGTATGATGATACTACTTAATATGACAGCCAGCTGGTCATCCATTCCTAACAACAGACAGTCCCTCCTCACCTGAAACCAACTGCACTGGTCATTTGGAGGGGAACTCTATATAGACACCTGGAAACCCTCCTACCTCAATGTAAAATGTCTGCTTGTATACGGGTTCAGTCAAACACCTCTGTTAAGATGAAAATATCCTGGACCACTTTTGGTCACCCTTTTGCTGTCTGAATAATATACAAATCCCACAACATCTCTTCAAGTATATTAACACCTTGGCCCCTGATTTCTTTTTCTATTTTAATCCTTTTCTTCAACCTGCTTTACTTGTATCCTATGCAAGTATATCCTATACTTGTATGTCCACTGAGTTGGCGATGCCATCCAACCATTTCATCCTCTGTCATCCATTTTTCCTCCTGCACTCAATCTTTGGCAGCATCAGGGTCTCTTCCAATAAGCTGGC
Source organism: Cervus canadensis (assembly GCF_019320065.1). Classification (NCBI taxonomy): domain Eukaryota; kingdom Metazoa; phylum Chordata; class Mammalia; order Artiodactyla; family Cervidae; genus Cervus; species Cervus canadensis. The sequence continues at coordinate 60,330,565 of NC_057389.1, forward strand.
TCTTCACATCAGGTGGCCAAATTACTGGAGCTTCAGCATCAGCTTCTCTGTTTCTGGAATAATTTATTTTCTTGGGTTCCAAGATCACTGTGGACAGTGACTGCAACCAAGAAATTAAATGACACTTGCTCCTTGGAAGAAAAGCTATGACAAATCTAGACAGTGTTTCAAAAAGCAGCGATCTCACTTTGCTGACAGAGGTCCATATAGTCAAAGCTATGGATTTTCTAGGTTTCCCTGGTGGCTCAGCTGGTAAAGATCTGCCTGCAATGTGGGAGACCTGGATTTGATCCCTGGGTTGGGAAGATCTCCTGAAGGAGGGCATGGAAACTCACTCCAGTATTCTTGCCTGGAGAATCCCCATGGACAGAGAAACCTGGTGAGCTATAGTCTACTAGGTTGCAAGGAGTCGGACACAACTGAGTGACTAAGCATATACATGGTTTTTCTAGTAGTCATGTACAGACGTGAGAGTTGAACCATAAAGAAGGCTGAGCAATGAAGAATTGATGCTTTCAAACTGGTGCTGGAGATGACTCTTGAGAGTCCCTTGGACAGCAAGGAGAACAAATAAGTCAATCCTAAAGGAAATCAACCCTGAATATTCATTGGAAGGGCTGATGCTGAAGCTGAAGCTCCAAAACTCTGGCCACCTGATGCAAAAAGCTGACTCACTGGAAAAGACCCTGATGCTAAGAAAGATTGAGTGCAAGAGGAGAAGGGGACTACAGAGGATGAGATGGTTGGATGGCATCACTGTCTCAATGGACATGAGTTTGAGCAAACTCCAGGAGATGGTGAAGGACAGGGAAGCCTGGAGTGCTACAGTTCATGGGGTTGCAAAGAGTCAGACACAACTACCCAGAATGAACAACAAAAAACAGTAGTTTTCCCTGTTTCTGGAATATTCTCACTTCTTACCATCTTTGTGCTTGATTGAAGCATGTGCTTCATCCTGAAAAATAGACATCTTCCAGGTGATGGTCTATCTACCTGTTATGGTTCCCGTTAGCCATCAGAAGGGGCCACTTCTCTATTGCTCCACAAAAACAGCCCTGAGCCTTTTGGCTGTAGCAATTCAGTTACCATTTTCTGAACTGAATGCATTGCAAGTCCCTAGACTAGAAAATATCTAGTCTATTTTTAGGTAATTTACAGAGAACAAGGTACAGAACATGTTGCTCAATATATACTCATCTTGAAAGGACAAAGAAATGATAATAAATCAGGGTCCATCATGGACTAGAACATCTGGTAAGATTCCAAGGCTCACAGAAATCTCTGTGAACTCATCCATTTGACAAACAGTTATTGTGCTCCTATTTCATCTTGTATTAGTTGATGGGTTCTTTATTTTCACCCTAGGATCTGTGACAGTCAGAGCAGAGGGAATGTCCACACTCTGGGGCCACATCTGCGGAACTGCAGTTACTAGATCTAAGACACAACATACTGTTGTCTACACTTCATGGCTTCTGACCTGCAGTCTTCTTATTTGTGCTTCCCTGACACGTTTGGGCCTGCCCCTGCTGAGCTAAGGTAGAAGGGACAAGGCCGGGTATGATCTCAAAAGGCCACTCCCTTCAAGTTGGCTTCCAGGTTATCTCAGAGCATGACACTCGGGTGAAGCCAGGGTGAGGCTTGGGCTCTTTTGGACAAAACTCCTACGGCTACCCAAGGCATGTGAACCTGCCTACCCCTACCATCTCACCTCGCAAGCCTACGAGCAAGTGAATTCAACAAACTATCTACTGAGAGCTGGGGCCAGTATGGTCACTAGGTCCAGGATGCTCAATGAGAAGTATGAATAGAGACAGGAGAGGTTAGAATAAACAATTCAACGTTTGCGATCTCAACGTGACAACAGGGCTGACAAGGTGCTCAGAGAAAACACTCCTGGTATAGTATTTCCCAAAATAATGAATAAAATTCATTTACCACTCTGATAGTCATCATCAATCCATCCTTGATCATTTATTAATCGATATATTAACTCTTTAATTGGCAAGGGAAAAACAAAAAAGCAAAAATCCACAGGGCTAAGCTAATAGTAGAGCTAGCTTTTGCTTGTCTTTTGGTGGTCTCTAGCTGTGTTTTAATACTTCATGGATTCAGGAAATAGGAGAGCAAGACTGAGCCTCAGTAGGATAGGGTTAAGCTCAGAAATACCAGGGAAGCCAAACCTTCAAAATGCGATGGCCTCAGTAGATTGATTTGTTTAAAAAAAAAATAAGAAATTAGGGAAGGAAGCTATACATGAAAGTCTTAATCTTGGCTCACTTTAGAGTAGAATGACAAAGAAAGAAAACATTCCCATGAGACTATCCAACACAATCTGAATTCACATGGGTTTGAGGATGAGATTCACATTTCTTATCCAGTACAATATCCCAAGATGTAAATCAAATTTAGTGTGCCCCAAGCAGAAGCAAACACAAATCACCTTTAGGGGATAACTGGAGAAAAAAACCTCATATATAATAAAGATAACAAATACATATAAAATGTGGGGAAATAGATAAAAATAAGGACTATAAAGTGAGGGAATGCAATGTAAGTCTAATGAAGTTCTTGAAAAATACAGTAGAGGAAAATGGGTAAAAGAAATATTTAAAGAGGTAATTTGTTACAGTTTTCTGGAAGTCACAAATCCTTAGATTCAGGAAGCCCAGGAAATCTTAGTCAAGATAAATTTTTAGAAATTCTAATACTCATCATAATCTACAGAGCATGAAAGAAAAAGACAAAATCTTAAAAGCAAGCAGAAATAAAAAATTATCTTCTCCCGTCAAAGAAATAACATTGTATCAATGGCTCTTAACCATCAGTATACATCAAAATCACCTACTGAACTTTTTTTTAAACACACATTCCATCACTCCAGCCACAAAGTGTGGATTCAGTAGGTCTGGAATAATTTTTTTTAATGAATTTCTAATAAGCTCCAAGGTGATACAAATGCTGCTGGTCTAGGGGCCAACTTTTTGAAAACCACTGAATAAGACAAATAGTTGCATTATAAAGAGCAACAGTGTCAGACAAAAGAAAACAGAATGGTATCTGTAAAGCACCAAGGAAACATCATTGAAAATTTAGAATTGATGTCCAGGAAAATTATCTTTCAAGAGCTAGAACAAAATAAAGACACTGTTAGACAAACAAAAACTGACAGTTTACTATGAGTAGACTTTGGCTGAAATAACTTCTAAAATATGTCCTTTTAGAAGAAAAATTATCTCAGAAGGAAGGTCTGATATGGAAGTGTGAAAGTATAGAAAACGGTAAACATGTTGGTAAATTTAAACCAATATTAATTGTACAAATAAAAAACATTACTCTCTAATCTGTAGGGCTACAAAATTTAAAATTAGTATCCTAGAACACAAAAGCAAACAAAGAAAGATTGGAATGATCAAATTTAAGACATTCTAATATTCTTATTTTATTTGAGGATTACATTTTTATAAAGTTAAATACAAATTTAAAATGTCCAGGGTATTCACTATAAGAACAGTAACAGAATATATACTAACAGAATCAGTAGGAGAGAAAGTATGCAATTAAATAAAAAGAAAAAAATATGATCCAAGGAAATTTACAAAAAGAAAATGTTAGTAGAAAAGAATGCAAACATATGAATAATCATAGTCAGTATGTATGTACTTAACTCCCCAGTTAAATTATAGACTGTCTGAATGGATAAAATTAAGATCCAGGCACCTGCTGCTTATAAGATATAGATAAAACACAAGGATATAGAAAAATTAGAAGTAAAATGAAAGAAATAGCTGTACCAAGCAAATACAAACCAAACTTTTATTATAACTTCATTACTTTCAGACCAAATACACTTTACAAAAAAGAAATCACTGAGATTTATAGGATTGTAGCTAGGTAGATAGATAGGTAAAAAGATAAATTCATCCACACAATAAACAATTTTTTTAGAGACTACTATGTGCTAACCACTATTTTAGACACTAGGGATACAGCAGTAAACAAAAATAACTCACAAAAAGTAGATTTACAATTCTAGGTTTGTATATACCTGATAATATGCTTCAAACCCTAAAAAAGCAAAAAATAAATCAATGCCTAGAGGATAAAATTGACAAATTCACCATAATAAAAGGAGATTTAAAAAAAACAAAAAACAAAAAACACCTGTCTAACAGATCAAACATGTGGGAAAAGAGTAAGGCTATAAAAGAAGTGTATGCCATAATTAACAGCTGGCTTAATGGACAAGTATAGAACTAAGTTATACATGAGAAAATACATACACATGCCAGGCCATTAAGCACAGCTCAATAAATTTCAAGCAGCTGCACCCACCTCCTCACGAGTGAGCACATCCCAACCACCGTGGCTGATGGTCCAGCAACCAGGAGCCAACTGCTGCCCCCACCTTCCTGGGAGCATGTGTGGGCCATGGCCCCCCTTTCAAGGGAGTAACAGCCAGCACAGAGTTAAGAAAAGACAACAAGCATCCAAAGCAGAAATAGCCTCCACACACACACAAAGTATTAAACCCACATAAGGATAAGCACTGGGGGCAATGTGAAATGATAATGATTTGGCAACTTAGCTGCATTTCTATACACCAGCAAATTCTTAAAAGATGCAATAAAGAAATACATCATTTGTAGTAGCAACCAAATATATGCTTCCTATATAAAAGTAAGTAAAAGACGTGCAAAACTTGTTTGGAGTACCTTAGAAGACTCTATAGAAAGACATTCACAGAGAATCTAATGCATGAAGTGATTCCACATATATAGGTTGAAAAATCATAATCATAAAGATGCATTTCTCCTTAGATTGTTCTATGGCTTCAATTTAACTCCGAGTATTCCAAACTTTGATGAAATTTGACAAGGCATTTCAAAACGTTTACACAGAAGAGCAAAGCAGGGAAAAATGAGCAAAAACTCCTGGGAATCAAGAAGCAGGCTGGGGGCAGAAGGCTAGACTTACTCACCCAGATATCAACATTTTGAATATAGCTACAGTAATACCACGTGCAAAGGCATGGTGTAGATTAGCGCAGTGCTTGATAATAGAACAGAGAATAACTAAACTAAAGCAGGGCCACACTTAAACAGACACTTTACTGTAAGTGATTGGTGGAGTATAGTATGCAAGAAAGTACACAGGAACAACCGGGGATCTTTCTGGACAAAACTGAATTTGGATTCTCACCTCACACTATGCTTTAAACTAAATTCCATGTAGATTAAATAGAGGAGATAAGCCTATAAAACTTTTAGAATATAGGAAAACAAGCATGAGAACATTAGCTATGAAAGAAAATATTGATACATTTGACTGTATGAAAATGAACAATCTCATTACTGAAAAGGTTTCAGAAAGGCCATGAAAAATCAAACCATAAACATGAAATGCTTGTAATGTTTATATCTGACAAAACTTTAGTATCCTGGCTATAAGAATCACTAGGCATAGGACAAGCAACCCAAGAGAAACAAGAATAAGGGAGTAGGACAGGATATCACTGAAAAGGAGAACTAAATGGTAATAAACATATGAAAAATGTTTAGGGAACTATGAATTAATACCACAAGATATTCTATACTTCCCCCACACAGAGGAAATTGAAATGTTAGACATTATCCAGTGTCATCGAGGACAAGGAGTAAACAGAACTTGTATATACTGAAGAACACATTAGTGCATGCACTTTCGAAAACAATTTAGTGTTATCTAGTAAAGGTAGGGCTTCCCTGGTGGTTTGGATGACAAAGAATCTGCCTGCAGTGTAGGGGACCTGGGTTCAATCCCTGGGTCAGGTAAAGGTGAGTGACATGAAAGTTGCCCCAGCCGTGTCCGATTCTCTGCGAGTGGACTGTAGCCCACCAGGCTCCTCTGTCCATGGAATTCTCCAGGCAAGAATACTGGAGTGGGTAGCTGTTCCCTCCTCCAGGGGATCTGCCCACCCCAGGGATCGAATCTAGGTCTCCCACACTGCAGGTGGATTCTTTACTGTCTGGGCCACCAGGGAAGCCCTGAGAAAAGGTAGCGATGTGTAGATGCCACAGCCCAGTAAACCCTTGGGTGTAGGATGTATTTGTGTGCCACAAAAAGGACATATAAAAACGCTAATAGATAGGAATGTAGAATGGTACAGCCACTCTTGGAAAACAGTTTGGCAGCTTCCTACAAAACGGCGTGTGCTTATCATATAACCTAGGTAATCACACCCTTAGGCATTTATCGCAGAAAAATAAAAACTACATTCACACAAATGTACATAGCAGTTTTATGAACTAGACTCATCCGAGAAACAACCCGGTGTCCTTCACAGGTGAATAGTTAAACTGTAGTACCCCAATGCCATGGGACACTACTCACTTAAAAAAGAACAAAGGGTTGGTGCATGCAACAACTTGGATGGATCTCAAGGAAATATGATGCCTGGGGAAAAAAAGCCATCTCAAAAGGCTGCATGCTGTGAGTTTCCATTTATATAGCAGGTTTGAAATGACAAAATTATGGGGATGGAGAACAAACTGGTCGCCAGGGGTGAGGGAGGGAGAAAGGGAGGGAGGTGGATGTGGTTCATCAAAGAGTAGCATAGAAGAGTATTATAATGGAACTTTTCTGTATCTTGACTGTAATGAAATTTCACAGAACTAAACACACACACACACAAACACATGTGAGTTCATGAGAACTAGACAAATCTGAATAAGGCAAATGGATTGCATTAATGTCAGTTTTCTGGATGTGATATTGTACTATCATTATGCAAGATGTTACTATTGGTAGAAGTTGGAAGAAGGGCATAGAGATCTCTTCATTTGTTACAAACTGCATGTGAATGTAATCTCAGAAAGTTGTTAAAATATTCATAGGAAAAATAATTTTTTTTCTTTTTTATCACACTGTATAGCATGCAGGATCTTAGTTCCTCAACCAGGGATCAAACCCATGTGTCCTGCAGTGGAAGCATGGAGTCTTAACCACTGGACCACCAGAGAAGTCTTAGAAAAAAAATTTTTAACAGCGAAACAAATTCTTGTATAAGATCTAGATGTCATTTTAGTGGGATAATAAATTAATAAACCATGATATATTTAGGCACCAGAAAACTGTACAGCAGGAAAATGAAAAATTTTACAGTTTCACATATTAACATGGGTCAATCTCCAAAAATATTCTAATTGTGGAAAAAATTTGCAGAAAAATTAGTATACTGTGATTCTATGTATGGTTCATGTAGGTCAAACTTTACAAAACATTTTGGTTAAGGATAAGTCCACATGTGGTAAAATTATGAACAGAAACAAGAAAATGAGATGCTATTTAAAGGAAAGTAGTTACTTTAGGGTGGTAGAAGGTGGTGGAATTACCACAGGGTAGTTACCAATCAGAAAATAGACTTAGGGAACTGATACTCCTTGGTGTTTGTGTACCTACATCCAGCGTAACTGTTTTATATTTATGCTTATGATGCAGTCTTTTGTATGTATTTGCTATCTAATTAAAACAACATTAACAGCTTTTTGGGATAGAAAGCTTCTGGGGGAAAAGGCATGTGAAAAACTACAAAAACTTGATATTAGCGCAATTAAGTTCCAACTCCAAAGTCCCCTACAGGAAGGCATTAATAACAGAGTAATAAACAATTTCTATTTGCTTTACAACGGGGACAGACTTTGTGAACATACACACCATATATACTTGAACTATTTTGGTAAAGAATCCTCGTGCAATGCGAGAGACCTGGGTTCGATCCCTTGGTTGGGAACATCCCTTGGAGAAGGGAAAGGCTACCCGCCTCAGTATTCTGGCCTGGAGAATTCCATGGACTGTATAGCTCATGGGGTCGCAAAGAGTTGGACACTACTGAGCGACTTTCACTTCCACTTTGGCAAGAGATCATTTTTAAATTCTCTGTAATACAATCAGTTAAATAAAAATATATGCTTGCAGATAATAGAGAGATGGCTGCAACACAGAAGAATAGGATCTATAGTGGTTCTGTACATGGGCTCTGCAGTTAGACTCCACGGGTGGTTCCTACTGCCACAATCCACTAGGTAAGACTCTTGGGCAAGAAGTCTCGCATGTGAAATGGGACAACTATAGCAGTTCTCAAATGTTTTGGTCTCAAGACCCCTTTATTATTAAGAACCTTAAAGATATAATGTTCACGTGGGTCATTTTATCTATCAATACTTTGTTTTTTAATTAACAATAAGAAACCTAGTGCATGTTAATATCAATAACATATTTTTTATAAAAAATATATATTCTAAAACAAAAAATAATTAATGAGAAGAGTAACACTGTTCCACATTTATGCAAATCACTTTAATGCCTGACTTTGATTACAGCTGAATTCTCACAGCTGCAACATTATTCAATCTATTGCAATATATTGTTTTGGTTGAAGCATATGAAGGGAATCCAGCTTCACACAACTATAAAGTTGAAAAAGGATGGGCTTTGTGAAACCCAGAAAAGGTCTCAGGGACCACCCCCCACCACTACCCAGGGATCTTTGGACCATACTTTAACAAGCACTAGACTAAAAAGCTTCTAGTTTCAAGACTTCAAATTGAACACATGTAGCAATCATCTGATTCCTATACAAAACTGAATTATAGAAAATATATTAAATAAATAGCTGTGCTTATAAATGTATGGCTGTGCTTAGACAACTAGGTATGTGTGCATGACAGAACGGAGCAGGCGGAAAAGGGAGGAATAAATGGCAAACTGGGATGGACATATATACACTACTATATATAAAATAGATAACTCATAAGGACTTACTGTATAGCACAGGGAACTCTATTCAAGACTCTGTGATGGCCCATATGGGAAAAGAATCTGAAAAAGAGTGGATTGTGTGTATGTATAATAGATTCACTTTGCTCTACCGCTGAAACTAACAATGTTGTGAATCAACTGTACCCAAATAAAATTAAAAAAGAAAAGACAGAACACGGTGGGGGTTCATTGAAAGAGCATTCAAGCATTAAAAAAGTCCATGCAGTAAGTCAAAACCTGAAGGTGACCTAGAAACAATCAACTGGGTGCTAGTTAAGTTGTGGCACTCCAGGCAGACAAAATCTTGTGCATTATCCCTGTCTTCCTCAGAGACGAGGCAGTGGCAATGATGGGTATCTGTGTACAGGTGGGAGCCAGGACCAAAGAGGCTAGAAAGAACTTCTAGAGCCAGGAGAAACCAAGTGCTCAAGCACAGAATGACAAATACTCCACCCAGGCATCAATCACACTTGCCCATTCTCACCATCCACAGTTCATTCAAAACAGTACCACTTGGTAAGACCCCATAGCATAGAGAAAACAGATACCTTAACAGGAAATTTCAATCACTGAGATAAACACATTCCCAAATCATCCAATACTGGAGGAAATTCAGGAAAATCACTCAAGATTGAAAGACACAACAAAGACCTCTTTGGTCCAACCCATGGAAGAATTTATACCTGAAGCAGACACAGAATTAATTCAGCATTCAGAAGAGGATTTCCTTAAAAAAAAAAAAAAGATAATTACTATCCTCAGAGAGAAACTTTAAAACAAAACATACTGTTGACTGACTTTTTCAAGTGACAAATATAATTGATACAGTCTGGAAAATTATAATAGATGGATTGAAAAGCCAAATAAACAGGGAAAGAATTAGTGAGCTGGAAGATTGAGATAAAGAATTCTCTCATAATGCAGCCAAAAGGATAAGATGAAAATGAGGACAGGTAAGTTAAAAAATGTGAAAGATCCAGAAACCAAAGTTTCCAAGGGAAATTCTGGAGAAAATGAGAACTGATAATGCAGAGATTGCTGTAAGAAAAGGAAGAAGGGTCAAAGGCTGAAGATGGACACAGATGAGTCCTTTGGTTGAGAGAAACCACTGAGTGTCAAGCCAGATAGTATCAAGGATGCATGTAAAACTCTAAAATCTGCTAGGAAACTGGGAATAAGTACCTATACACTAATAAACAGATTGACATGGGAGACTGAATATGCAGAAAATAATGGACAGATTATACATAACTAGAACTCTCATGATTTGCAACAACCAGCCTAGGAGGCCAATCTGTGATTTACAGTATGTACCCCAGGAAGGCAGACTGCTTTCTGTAAGTTAGGCTTGTGGGAAATCTTGTCAAAATCATCCTCAAATGACCAAAATTTTATTAACAACTGATAGCTTCCCTAATTTTGTCCCTGTTTCCAATTTAGAACCAATCAGAGAAAGCAAATTATGTATCCCTAACCAACCACATTAGATGTCCCACTTCCAGGTAGCCTGCCTATAACTTCTTCACACCAGCAACCTCCAATTAGGGCACAGAAGTCTTCCCCTTTTTACCACTAAAAAGCTTTCTCACTCCTCCATCTGCCTCTATAGCAAACTCTAAATAAATAACATTTGCATATTTCATTTGGTTGTATTTCCATAGTTATGTGGACTCTGTCCCCCACCCCGTCCCCACAAATCCCATCTGCACTGTGAACTGCACAGACCCTAACCTTCAACCACATGTGGTACCCACAGAGCCGGCTCCCTTGTGCCTTGCTGCCTGTCTAGTCTATGACCCAACACCAAGACTGAAAACTGCTCTCCTTGTGTTGAGTTCATTGGCTATTTATTCTCTGCATGGTACACAGGCTTTGTTATGGCTTTACACTTGTTGACCTTGTTGGTAGAATCAGACCATTCCTTTTCATCTCTTTTTTGCTTTCTTTCATGTCACTCTTGTCTGCTGTGGTGTCTAAAAGTGTTATTTGTCCTAAAAAGGAGAGTTAAAGGGCAGAAGGCAGGCAAAGGCCTATATAAGCCTGTTACTTGATCTGGCATCACAGACCTTTGAGTTTTCAGTTCTAACCAGATTGGCATCCAGTGAATAAACTTTGCTGTGGGTCACCAATAGAACTGGATAAGGTTTCCCTTCTATTTTGTGTCCTAAAGGGCTGGCTTTGATCTAAAGAGGGTATTCCCTTTGGTTTTCCATCTGCCAGCAGCACAGATTATTGGGTCTGCATTAGGAGGTGGCTAGCTCCTAGGCTGGTGTCCAAGACACAGGAATATAAACATTACATTCCTGCCCACCATCTCCAACTCTCCTGGAGTCCTCTGTGTCAAAAAGTCCTGATTCTTTTATGTGCTCTGATTAATATCCTAATTCTTACATCTAACTTTCTAACTGGCATAACTTCATAAAGGATGGTTTGGACTTTCAGTGGCATCTCTTGGGAACATTTAAACAAAATTATTCATTTGAGAGGTGCCTTAGAAAAGAAAGGGAGTAAGATTTCACGATCCCAATGAGCAGCACTTTTGATTGGCATGCAGAGGCCTCCAAATGAAATTCTGAATAAGTAATCACTTCACTAAAAGATTCTCTGGCCAAAGCTAAGGAAACTTTGACAACCTTGCAAGAACAAAGAAGAATCCCCTCTAATAAATCCTCTCCTCTGTCCTCTGCCTCCTCCCCTTGTCCAGCCCTCCCTCTTCTTCCTCATCCTTCTGCTTGCTCTCCGTCCATCTACTCCCTCCTCCCCTTGTCCAGGCACCCTACCTTTCCCCGAACACTTACCTAAAACCTCGAAATACCAATTGCCTGTAAGAATCCATCCCTCCCATTAGCTTATAGAACTATATAGGCAACTATAGAATTTAAGCTCTGGATATGAGCTGAACTAAGAACTATAATTAAAATTTCCCTAAATCCAAACGTGCTCAGGCTTCTCTGTCCATGGAATTTTCCAGACAAGAGTACTGGAGTGGGTTGCTATTTCCCACCTCAGAGGATCTTCCCGACCAGGGATTGAACCCGTGTCTCCTGCATTGCAGGCAGACTCTTTACCACTTTTGAATTCACAAAAGAATTCAAAATTCTTTGGGTACATGTGATCTAGGATTACCTAGCCTATATCAACTTCTGCACATGTTGATTGGAACTTCAGATGCTAAATCCTGGGTGGCAAAAGTTGATTGGATTGATCTGGAAAAGGACCTATAGGTCCTTTTTTCCTACAATAAATCTGAGAGGTTAAAAAAGAAAAAATGGGGCTGGAAAAGAAATTCATATCATAAACACTCTACCTGAAATATTCCCCACTCCAAAGTTGATTGAATGGTAATTCAAGTATGCAAACAAACAAGACGGAACTGTAGGAGATTTTCAGGGCTGACTAGAAAATAACTCCTGATAATACTTGTGGGTTAAAGAAGATGCTAATGCACAGCAGCCCTTCCACCTCATTTTGATGATGGACTTACACATGAAATTGGAGATCTAATTCAAAAATGGAAATCAGAATGGGAAAGACACTTGAGCTAAGCTATAATACCTAGCAGAATATTTTGATAGGGCTTTAGGAAAAAATGAAACAAGACTCAAAGTAAACTTAGCCTGCAGATCAAACACTGAGGCGGCCCACAAACCAATCAACGACCTACTGACAGTGATGACTGTAGACGTGGTTTACAGAAGAACATGGAGGAAAGATGGCCCTGGCTTATAAAAGAACCAAGAAAAAGGGAAATCCCTCATTTAGGATCACTGAGACCCTCAGCAATCTTTGATCCCTTCTTATCATGGAGTTCATAAGGTGAAGGCCCTGGGAGGTGGGGGAGTCATATTAGGAACTGATCTTGACTTGTGACCCTCTGGCTATCATTGGTGGCATGCACTGCAGGGAGGGGCTACTGTCAGTTCAAGGCCCTTGCAGGCCACTTGGCCACACCAAATGAATGTCAAGGTGGCAACATTATGCAGTTGATTTGTTGTACACTGGACACATATTCTTAAATGCTCAAGGTGAATTGCTTATAAATACAAAGTCTTCCTCATGAATTCCTGGTGCCACTCATGTTCAAGGAGATACGCGTGCCACTCTTTCTGCACTAAACCCTGCCACTTTTGCTTAATCTCTTCCTCAGAGTAATATGTCACACTGGGGGGACATATTTCAAATAAGTCACAGATTTTCCATATCTCCATGCCCTTAACTGATAAAAATTACCTCCGCTCTGTGATATCAGCTCTTCAAATTTAATAAGGAGAGACTTACTTCAACAAGGGGACTGTAAAATCAAATGCCCACTAGGTTCTAGAGGACTTGTCTGTTCATAATTAAGCTGTGTCTACTGTGTACATACTTTGCTTCCTTCATTATATTTAATGCATACCACAAACAAAGATCTTGATGTTGCATTTGACACTATATGGGCTAAAAATACCATCAGTTCAGTTCATTTCAGTCACTCAGTCATGTCCGACTCTTTGTGACACCATGAATCGCATCACGTCAGGCCTCCCTGTCCATCACCAACTCCCGGAGTTTACCCAATCTCATGTCCATTGAGTAGGTGATGCCATCCAACCATCTCATCCTCTGTCATCCCCTTCTCCTCCCACCCTCAATCTTTCCCAGCATCAAGGTCTTTTCAAATGAGTCAGCTCTTCGCATCAGGTGGCTAAAGTATTGGAGTTTCAGCTTCGGCATCAGTCCTTCCAATGAACACCCAGGATTGATCTCCTTTAGGAGGGACTGGTTGGATCTCCTTGCAGTCCAAGGGACTCTCAGGAGTCTTCTCCAACACCACAGTTCAAAAGCACCAATTCTTCAGTGCTCAGCTTTCTTTATAGTCTGACTCTCACATCCATACATGACTACTGGAGAAACCATAGCCTTGACTAGATGGACCTTTGTTGACAAACAATATACATAGGCAAAATGATTGGAATCTAATCTCTAAAAGTTCAGATAGATCCAACCATGCCATTATGCAAACTTCCCCAATATTCCTTGAAGCCAGAAGCAAAGAAGAAGGTTCAAAACTATTTGGAAGCCTTATATCCAAAGGTCTTCTCATATCCTACTCTAGTCCTTTAACATTTCTGTCCTACAAGACACCAAGTGGATGTCAATATCATTTGTTCAAGATCTCAGGCCATCAGCAAAATGATTATTCCTTGCTTCCCTATAATACCTAACCCCAGCACAATCCTGTCATCAATTCCTCCTGAAGCCACTGGCTTCACCACAGTGGATCTTTGCTCTGTCTGTTTTCAGGAGGCCTCTAGACCGGGCCCATCAATTCCTCTCTTTGCCTTCACCTGAACAGTCATGTCCCAGGGGCTCACTGAAGCCCTGCTGCTACATTTTCCAGGCCCTTAATCAAGACTTAAAAGATCTAAATTCCCCTTGCGATTCACTTCCGATACAATATGTAAATGATCCACTTTATTCAGAGAACAAAGAAGCCTGTGAAAAGGAAGCCACATGTTCTCAGTTTTAGCAGAAAAGAGACATAAAGTTTCAAATAAAAACTTTAAATTTTGTCAAACAGCTTATTACCAATAGCTAGGGCATGACCTATCTAAGAGGGAAAGTCAGTCTCTCCTAATGGACTGAAGGCTGTTCAAATATATCTCAGACTCCTCACAAACAACAACTGAACAGTTTCAGTGGATATTGCAGACAAGGGGTGCCAGATTTTTCTGAAATTGCAATGCCTCTTTATGAACTGACCAAGTCCCTAGTAAGGGGCTCTTTGCTCTGAGAGCTCAAACAAGAACCAGCCATATATAACCCAGAGGCTGCTTCTGCTGCTGCTAAGTTGCTTAAGTTATTTCCGACTCTGTGCAAACACATGGATGGCAGCCTACCAGGCTCCCCCATTCCTGGGATTCTCCAGGCAAAAACACTGGAGTGGGTTGCCATTTCCTTCTCCAATGCATGAAAGTGAAAGTGAAGTCACTCAGTCATGTCTGACTCTTAGCGACCCCATAGACTGCACCCTACCAGGCTCCTCCATCCGTGGGATTTTCCAGGCAAGAATACTGGAGTGGGGTGCCATTGCCTTTCTGATAACCTAGAGGAGACTCTTCAGTAACTTCTTTCCTCAGGTTTCCCTAGCCACAAAAAGCTGTTTCATCCATTTGTGTGTGAGCGATCTGAACAAGCTCTTGGGGTTTTAACTCAGCTTCATGGGAACCATCAAAAAGCCGTCACTTAGCATAGCTTTACCCTTGACCAAGCTGCAAAGGTTAACCCTTTGTCTTAGGGCAATAGCTGCCACTTCAAAACTTGTTGATGTTTTTGCTGAACCAGTTCTAGGCTCCCCGTCTGACCTCATGAGTACACATGAAGGATACAGACATTACTACTGACCGAGAGCCCACAGTACTTTTTCAGCCAACTGATTAACCTCTTAGGAAACTCTATGACTCTCTCCCTCTCACTTGACCATTTGCCACTGCAACACCCTGACTCTTGCAAGAAGGGGAACCTGATCATTGCCATACATCAGTTAGGAATCTCTCTGCGCCTTGCTTATATTTAGTAAAAACTGCTACTGAGAATCTCAGCCTAATGCTATTCATTGGGGATGGTGGTGATGTGTGTGTGTGTGTGTGTGTGTGTGTGTGTGTGTTCAGCCATGTCCCAACTCTTTGTGATCCCATGGGTTGTAGCCCACCAAGCACCTCTGTCCATGGGATTTCCCAGGACTGCAGTGGGTTGCCACTTCCTTTTCCAGGAAATCTTCTGGACACAGGGATTGAACCTGCATCTCTTATGTCTACAGCATTGGCAGGTGGATTCTTTACCACAGCATCACCTGGAAAGACCCTGGACCAGACCTCAAAAGTGAAACTGGAGGATATCAAGCAGGACATGCTATGACTAATTCAAGCTTTCTTTGAATACTGTACAGACCTCTACCTGAGGTAAAAACAGCCCAGATGGCAGAACTTACTGTGCTCACTAGAGCCTGTTAACTAGCCAAAGACCAGAGAGTGAAGTGAAAGTGAAAGTCATTCAGTCGTGTCCATATTTGTATATAAATATATGCACAACTAGCAGGCATGCCTTCAGAGCAGTACATGACTTTGGGGTGCTTTGGAAACAAAGGGGGCTTTTGCTGGAATCCCCATCAAACATGAACAGCAAGTGTAGAAACTTTTCTACTTTCTCGAGAGGTGGCTATGATAAAGGCTGAGCCCATGTAAATAGAGAAAAAAGATAAAGCAAACACTCTACAATCATCATGCTAAACAAGTTATTTAACCAAGGTTAGGATCTCATCTAAACCCTCAAAAGATACATCTCTGGAGGGAATCAAAAAAGCCACTATAAAATATCAAGGCAACAGATACCAACAAGGATCAACAAAAGCAGAGATGTGCTTTTATAAGGACATCTGAAACAAAGTGACATAGAAAGATTGAAAATGAAGTAATGAAAAAACATGCACCTAATAAGAAAGTCAGTTGCTAATACACTATGAGGCAGAACAGAGGGCAAAACATCGATGAAATAGAAATACTTAATACTAATTAAAGAAAAACCAACTAAAAACCTATTATAGTCATAAGCAGTCCTACCTTGTGTGGGGGTGTATTTCTCAGAGTCTGCTCCCTGCTTAGTATTTGGTCTTTCCTTTGCCCTGTTTCCCAGAGAAAATCTCTTTCTTGTGCTTCTCACATGCAAACACGTATGTATGCATTACATGCTCAGTCCTGTCTGACTTTGCAACCCCGTGGACTATAGCCCGTCAGGCTCCTCTGTCCAAGTGATTGTCCTGGCAAGACTACTAGAGTGGGTAGCCATTTCTTTCTCCAGGGGATCTTCCTGACCAGGGGATTGAACCTGCATCTCCTACATTGCATGGGGATTCTTTACTACTGAGCCCTTCCACTGCTATTTCTCCTTGATACTCATTAATATGGTGGTGAGAGATGGAGAGACAGAGATGTTCTCCGACCTCATGGGCAATCACTGTATAACTGGGGCTGGGGGCGTGGCCTCACGAATGATCTTGCCCCTCCTCCAGAACTAGTGCTGGGCTTTACATGTTGCCTGCCCTTCTCCCAGGACTAGAGCTTTTTCTCTTCCTTTCTCCATCAGTTCAGCTGCTCAGTCATGTTTGACTCTTTGTGACACCATAGACTGCAGCACACCAGGCTTCCCTGTCCATCACCAACTCCTGGAGCCTGCTCAAACTCATGTCCATCACGTCGGTGATACCATCCAACCATCTCATCCTCTGTTGTCCCCTTCTCCTCCTGCCCTCAATCTTTCCCAGCATCAGGGTCTTTTCAGATGAGTCAGTTCTTCGCATCAGGTGGCCAAAGTATTGGAGTTTCAGCTTCAGCATCAGTCTTTCTAGTGAATATTCAGAACTGATTTCCTTCAGGATGGACTGGCTGGCTTTCCTTTCAGTCCAAGGGACTTTCAAGAGTCTTCTCCAACACCACAGTTCAAAATCATCAATTCTTTGGTGCTCAGCTTTTTTTATCGTCCAACTCTCATATCCATACATGACTACTAGAAAAACCATAGCTTTGACTAGACAGACCTTTGTTGGCAGCTGCAGAAGACTGCCTCCAGCCTCTTCTTCCTCAGAAAAATGAAAGCATTTGTTTCATGGGGGAGACAAGTCTTGGTAGAGTTAAGTGGGGCTGCCATCTGCCTCACCCAGCCAGGACTGAGCTGAACATCTGGCATGGCTCTTGAGAGAAGCATACCTGTAAGAGTCTGCAAACCTCCTCTATGTTTGAGGCTCGAACTCTGCAACACAGCCCACCAATGGTCTTTAGGAATTTTTTAAAACATCTGCCTGAATCTCCCGTGGACTTCTGCGGCTGGTAGTCTGCCCCTGGGAAGTAACTTCAGACAGTTAGACATCTGGTGCCACCTGTTCTCTGGTGACAAAATGGAACTTAACCTCACCCTGTGCTGCCATCAATGACAGTAAAAAGTCCCTCTACCATTCTTTGTTCCAGAAAATGGCTTATCACAAAGAACCAGCTTTCTCCATGTGACTCAGCTGCAGTAGTTAGTTGATCAGTTGTGTCCCATTCTTTGCAACCCCGTAGACTACAGCCCACCAGGCTCCTCTGTCCATGGGATTCTCCAGGAAAGAATGCTGGAGCAGGTAGCCCTTTGCTTCTCCAGGGGAGCTTCCTGATCCAGGGATCGAACCTGAGTCTTCTGCATTGTAGGCAGATTCTTTACCATCTGAGCCACCAGGGAAGCCCGTGACTCAGGTTAAGACTTGCTGTTTACTCTTTCTCATGACTGGCTTAACACTCAAGATGACTTCGAAGTTTACCTGAGAGGGGCCCAAACTCAGACTTTTCCCCTTCTGCCTGAACCCACTTAAAAAACCAGCCCCAGTCAGTCCCTTTCACAAGAAGGCCAATTTCTTATTCTTTGTCTCATGCTTGAATAGCTAAGGTTAGAAATGTTTGTTCCCCTGAAATCAGCTGGACACAAAAATACCCATTTCCACTTCAGCTGAGACTGTCCCTGACTGCAAAACAGTTCAACCTGTAACCTGTCTTCTGCTCCCTATAAAGGTGTAAGGCAAAGCCTCCACTGAGAGCCCTGATCCTTGAATCTGGGTACAGCCCTGTTACAGCAGTCTCCTTAATGGTCGGGTGCTTTATGTCTCTGACACCGGCTTTTGGGTTAGTTATCTGCCCTGTGGCCTCAGCTCTCCAGAAGCTCAAGGAAAGACATTCATTTACATTTATCCAGGTTTTTCCTGCTGTAAGTGTGAGAAACTGCTGCCGCCAGCTCTCTAAGTCTCTGAGGCAGAACAGATTCTTTTATTTACTACTTTCAAGTTTTCATGCTATTGCAATTATTCTTTTCACTCTTAAATTTCCCAACCTTTTGACCAGTGTGAGCCCCTTCAAGTTGGCCTCTTAGACCTTTGGGTAGGACTCAAGTAGTGTTTGACAGCTCCCTTGCTTTCTGTTTGGCAAGATGTTCCAGCCTCATCCTGTGCACTTCCCTCTCCAGTTCTGAAATCAGCCATTTCTCTAGGAAACCTTGCTTTTTCCCCCAGGAAATGGTATTCTAAGACCATCATCTGGGCTCTAGTGGTACTTTAACCCTTTTCATGAAAAATACATTCATTTATTCCTTTAAAATAAAAACATGAGACTAATAAATTATATTACTTATCATATCATACTAATTAAATGAGATAAAAATATAATCAAAACATTATAAAGATCTTAAATAAAGATTAATAAAGATCACTTATTCAAAAAATATTTAATGAGAACCTACTTTAAGCCAGTTCCACGCACTGGAGATGGGGTAGCAGAATAAAAAAGAAACATCATTTGCCTGTATAGGATATATCAATATATTCTAATGAAGGAAGGTAAATAATAAAATAGAAAATAAATAAATATGATAAGTGTCATGGAGGAAGCTAAGGCAAGAAGGGGGCTTTATGGGAGTGCTACTGTTATTTTTAGTAATACTATTATTACTATAGATATGTCGCCCACTCCAAGTACAGTTACCCTGTGGTATCCTCAGGGGACTGATTTCAGAACCACCTTGGATGCCAAAATCTGTGGATGTTCAAGTTCTTTATATAAAATGGCATAGTATTTGCATATTAACCTGTACACATACTCTTGTATACTTTCAATCATCTCTAGATTACTCAAGTTACCTAACACAATGTAAATACTATGTAAATAGTTGTAAATACAATGTAAATGGTATTAATTAGTTGCCTGTATACAGCAAAGTCAAGTTTTGTTTTTTGCAGATTTATGGACTGTTACTTTCAAATAATATTTGATCTGCATTTGGTTGAATCTGTAGAAGGGGAACCCATGTATATAGAGGACTGATTGTAACACAACTGGGCAGGCAAATGTAACTTCTGAATGCAAAAGTCTATTTTTCAATGTCCTACCAAACCTCCTTATCAAAACAGATTACAAATGAATCACTTGGTAAAGTCTACATATCATCCTCCTTTTCAGTCACATCCAGTGGGTAAAGATACCATCATGGACTGAGTCTGCTTGAAGAAAGGGGCACCTTCATGCTATGGTGTCTGGGGAGGAGAGACAGGTGTGCTCTGCAGGTCCTGCCTCCCATGCCGCAGAGGTACAGAGATATGGCAACCCCCCTCTGGACAGATGAAAGCACACGTTAATAAAATTCTATCACGCTCCCTCTTTCCCCATAAAGGTGAAGTGGGCAACAGCAGAACCATCCTTTTGAGAGGTAATAACCTCTCTACTCTGCCTCCCCATCCCCTTAATGGGTCCTTAGAGACCCTCCAGCTCCCCTTGAAAACATTCTGAAGGGAGCCACAGCACCTCAGTACAAGAAAGCTTTTATTTCAATGTCTATCGACATATCATCAAAGAACCAAATAAAAACATTTTATTTGGTGATGCTTTCTTAAGGCAGCAACTATTTGTGGAAAACATTTAAGTGCCGGGGATGAATGACAGCTCTGACCACGTTTCCAATGTATCCGCATAAGAAATAGGAACACTGCTGCCTGAATGCTATAAAGTATTTTTATTGAGCTCTAAATTCTGTGGGTGTATAGTAAACCAGGCACTAGAGACAAATTTCTGAGATTGTATATATATCAATATAATAGACAGTCCAATCTATTTCTGGGTTAATCGTTGTGTATATCTTAAGGATACACTTTTATTAAAAATGGGATTTATTCTATATGGACAGCATTGCAAAGTTGCTGCCCAATGGTATGGCATCAGCCTTTTTGGAGAATTATGCCTAGTTGGTACTGCAGATTAGTGTCTTTAGTCTGTTGTTTTGGATACCGGTTCACCCTGAAGTGAAGTGAAGTGAAGTGAAGTAGCTCAGTTGTGTCTGACTCTTTGTGACCCCATGGACTGTAGCCCATCAGGCTCCTCTGTCCATGGAAGAATTCTCCAGGCAAGAATACTGGAGTGGGTTGCCCTTTCCTTCTCCAGGGGATCTTCCCGACCCAGGGATAGAACCCAGGTCTCCCACATTGCAAGCAGACGCTTTAACCTCTGAGCCACCAGGGAAGCCCACCTGGTTCACCCTAAAAATCCCCAAAGTGTCAGCTGTTTGATTGGTAGCTCCTTTTATAAAATCTCCTTTGGTGCCCTTTAAGATGACAGAACCAGAGGACCTGCAATAGTGGTTTCTGGGTTGAATCCTCAGCCTTCCCTAATTGCCATGGCAAAACATGGCTCATATACTGAGAAACCAGAATCCCCAGGTGTTTTTTCCATCTTTGAAATGTGTGAAGAGTGTGCCTGTTGTTTCCATCATTCATTCCTCTATCCATGAGACTATGGAATTCCCAGTTTGAGTGGCATCTCATTCATCTCTTTATCCCCAGTGCTAAGTTCCCAGGCCTGCCGCACCATCACGGGGGTCAAGAAGTAAACTGAACAAATGAATGGTGGTGGTGTCATTTAATTTGTGCCCTTATTAAGCTTCTTTTCTACAAATCCCACTGTTTCCAAAGCATAAGCATTTTCTGCTTCAGTTTGACTGGTCACCTACATCTTCCCTGCACAAACCACGGTCTTTCCTACTACCGTGACTTTGCTCATGCCATGAAGTCTTGTAGAATGCCCTTTCCTTCCAGCCTCCAGGAAATTTTCTTAGATAGCCTTTAACTTACAGAGTTGAGAGGCTGGCATCAGGCAAAACATGGAAACACATCTAACAGATACTTGTCACAGTGAACGTGAGTTTCCTTCTCACCAGCACGGACCCTAATCAGCTTCTAAACTCCTGAGGACTACATCTGGGCCAGATAACTTAGCTCTTGAGTAAACACTGTTTCATGTTGCTCAGGAGTTGTCTCTTCTAGGTCTGCCTGGTCTCCCCAACTAGGCCCTTAGATGATCGTACTTTATTTCACTTGTGTTCATCAGGGCATCCAGAACATACTAAGACATCCTGCAGGAATTCAACAAAGCTGGCCAGCTGGCACCCCCATCTGTCCTCCTTCCTCTCCTTTTCCTGCGGTGAGCCTGGTGGGCTGCAGTCCATGGGGTCACAGAGAGTCAAACACGACTGAGCGACCAAGCACAGCACAGCAGAGCACACTTAGGGGAGAAGGGAGGCCTCTTTATGCCCATTGCCTTGCTCACTCTGTGAGCTTGCCTATCTGGGCCACAGCAACATGGAACAAGGGTGGAACCCTCACCCAACCTGGGTCAATCAGGCCCTGTCAGTGAAACTACAAGACATTCCAGAAGTTTCTGGACAGCTGAAATAAGAATATATAACCTTGATTCTGTGGGGCACCCATATTCCCCTCTGCAGACTGGAGAAAGCAATGGTCATATGGAAAGAGAAGAGGACAAAGCAGCCAAGCAGCAAAGGGCAGAGAACAAGAGATGAAGGGCTTTCTGTCCAGTTTTTAGAGCCAGGTCTGATGTGAGGGAGCCAGGACCAGGTCTGGAGCCAGGTCCGATGTGAGGGAGTGTGGGCATGGGTGGGAAAGCAGATGTTGATAGTAGCCTGGCCATTTGAAAGTCAACTTTTCTCTGCATTCCACCCCTTCTTGGCCAGCAGTGACTCCTCTGGTCACTGGCTCTTGAGAGCATCACAAGATGGGTAGAGAACTATGACAAGAGCAGTGACTTCAAGGCCAGACACATGTATAATCTATTACTTATAGGAGGTATGGAAGGGGGGTCCACTGTTGTGTTTCTCCTGATGCAGCAGACATGAGGATTAAAGGGGCGGATCCTGGGCTGCAGTGCCTGGCCCAGTAACTGATACATGGTGTGCTCACTATCTATCCCATGCATCGTTATGTGGAGAGAGCAAAGGAGAGGAGGAGGAATGCAGAAAAGAGATACTGATTCTCAGACAACAATAATTTCTGTGGTCACTAATACAGGGAAACATATACAAACCCTTGAGCCCCTAGAAGCCAGTTCAAATGACACAAGAAACAAACACTCTTCCCTGAATGGCCCAAGTATTAAAAGCAGGAAAGACTGTGTAGATGGAATAAGGAAGATATGGGATATGAGAGACAGGGAAAGAGAAAGCTCTTCCTCTTCCTATAAGGTTACCAATCATACTGGATTAGGACCCCACCCTTATGACCTCATTTAACCTTAAGTATCTCCTAAAAGCCATATTGCCAAATACATTCACACTGGAGGGTGAGGGCTTCGACACATGAATTTTTTCGGGACACAATTCAGTCTGCGGCACTGGGGGTTGAAAGACTGGGCAAGGGGTGGCAGGGAAAGAACGAAGTGAATGCACCTCTCCTCTTCGCCACAGTCATAAATAAACATTAGAAAGGAGATAGATGCAAATTTAGGAAAGAGCAAGATATCATCACTATCCCAGGAGGGAAGAGACTGTTACATTTCAAATCATTAAAGATTCAACCACATGCACAGAATAAATGTATCTCATTTAGGTCTGGAAGTTTTCTGCCTTTATTCTTATTTAATTAGAGCATTTGCTATGTAAAGACCTCATATTTTCATGAGAAGCATCATCAGCAAATTTAACTCCAGAAGAAAAGTAATTAATTTCAGAAATGGAGGCTGTCAGTCAGTTATACGCTGGCATAAACCATGCCGCTAGTGAGCAACCACAGCCTTTGGGGGTTTATTTCTGTTGCTTCTTCAACACTGTTGGACTGAACAGACTGCTCATATTGGGCAGAAATGGGGCTTACATTGGTTTGATAAATACTGATGCATCTTGAATTAACCTGGTAGAATCGGCCAGTATACACCCTCTCTACATACACACTTTTAAGGTTTTCTGATTTTAATCACCATATTTGTTAGCATTAGAGTTTCAGACAAACCAACCACAGCCATGTGGAAACCCTTAATCTGAATGTTGACTACAATGGACGGATTTTTCTTATAGGAGAAAAGGACACAGCCTTTCTCCCCTGACCAACTGACAGGATAAATGACATTAGCAGATCTCTCTGTGTCAGTCTACCTTTGGAGTTTGTTCCTTTTCTAATGCTGCTAGATTTAACCTGCTAAAATTTTATTTAAGGATCCTGTTTTTTCATCTGCTGATCTGTAGGTTAGGAATGTTCCACACTCGTCATTTTTGATCAGATTAGAGCATCAGTTAGGCTAGTTTTGTAAAAGGCATCAGAAAATATGATCTGTTGTTTATCCATTGCTTGTCACAATGGATAAACAAGGTGTTTGACCAAGTCTCTTTCGATACTGTGTTGTGCTGGGAAAAGGAAAGAGCCCATAGATTTAGCCAGTCGGCTGTAGCTGCTCCCCCGGCCCTTCTCTCACTCCTCCATCTGTGTGGCCCCTCTCTCTATGTTCTCTTAGGTCATACAGCTCATCCCTCTGTACAGCTCAGCACATTTTACAACTATACATTAAATGGTTTGCTTACTTGTTTTACGTCTCTCATTGAAATTTAAGCTCTATGAGGGCAAGCCCATGCCCATTTTTGATGATGGACATTGAGGTTGTTTTAGTGTCTTGGCTATTGTAAACAGTGCTGCAGTGAACACTGGGGTGCAAGTATCTTGTTGAATTATGGTTTTCTTTAGATATATGCCCAGAAGTGGGATTGCAGGATCACATGGTAGCTCTATTTTTAGTTTTTTAAGGAACCTTCATAATGATCTTGAAGGTGTGGTATATTTATACAACAGAACATTACTCGGCCGTGAAAAAGAATGAAACAATGCTATTTGCAGCAACACAGATGGACAGAGAGGTACTGATACTAAGTGAAGTAAGTCAAGACAAGTGCCAAATGATATTGCTTATATGTGGAATATAAAAAAAAGATACAAATGAACAAATGAAATAAATAGACCCATAAACATAGAAATCAATTTATGGTTACCAAGGGGAAATGGTGGAGGGAGGATAAATTAGGAGTTTGGGTTTAACACATACACACTACTATATATAAAACATACAAATAACAAGGACCTACTGTATACACAGGGAACCATACTCAATATTTTGTAATAATCTATAAGGGAAAACAATCTGAAAAAAGCAGATATGTATATACATGTAACTGTATCACTTTGCTCTACACCTGAAACTAGCACATTATGAATCAGCTATATTTCAATTTTTTAAAATTCCCATTTTATTCACTCAAATATTATTCAGTACCTATCACAGTGCCTGAGCATAGGAGGGGTTTAAGAAATATTTATTGGATAAATTACTGGTATTAGGCAAGTTTCAACCTGACCCAAGGTAAGCTTTACTGCTGAGCTAGAAGACAGATAATCTGTAATAGTAGTAACTACTATTAATTACCATTTACTGAGTGCTGGCTATATACACTATCCATGCTGTAGACTCTAACTATATACAATACACCACATACTAAAAGCATATTAAATGCACTCATTGGTTGATCCATGTTCTCTCATGTGATCTTTTGAAAAACCTTTTAAAACAGGCCTGGTAACAGTAAAAAATGTTTTTAAAGTCACCTGGTTAGTAAACTAGGATTTGAACTCACATCACTGTGGCTTCAAAGGCTGTATTCTTTACAACTGTGAGAAACTGTTTTCTCCCTAAAATACATTGCAGCCAAGAGAAAACTGGGCTCAGTAAGTTTTCACTAATATGAGGCCATATCTTGCTTTATTTATTCCAAATGTGAGGTTCTTGGGCCAATGTTACATTAACATTTAGAAGGATTTTCACTATATGTAATGAAACTATTGTTGCATGTAGATTAAATGTGATTGTTGAAATGCCTAAGGAACGTTGTTTAAAATGCACCATTCATCACAAGAAAATAATCTTCCTCTCTCGCCTTTGTTCATGATAATGTGCCCAGGGTGGGACAGAGAAAGGGGCGGGGCCTTCCTCCCTCCCCACCCCAACTCTAGGTAAGGAGTCTGGCAGGTAGGGGATCCAAGGCTACAGAACTGTGCTCCCAGCTGTGACAGGAGCTCAGAGGAGATGGGCTGGAGGACTTAAGTGGTGATAGGGACCCACTAGAGGACATGATGGTGATTACAGACCCACTCATGCATTTTTTCCCTCTGATACAGCCTTACCCCCTAACATTTTGCATTTCAATGATTAGCTTTGGTCAACTCAAGAAAGAAGCAATTCTGTGGTTTAAAAAAAAAAATTGATGATTTTCACTTCTTTGGGAGTGGGGCACAGAAAATAAGTATAATCTACATAGGCAAGCAGGTTGTATGGAGTTGATTCATGCAATTAATATTTATTTTGAACAACTTGTAGAGGCTTGTTTCCAGGCATATAATCAGGGATAAAATCCAATGGAGTGAGCTCCCCAAAATTTTTATAAGCACACTGTATTACATACTAAGATGAAAAAATTGGGTATTCTGAGAAGCTACTACATTCTGACTGAGGATAAGTCTTCCTGGGGCACTGACATTTAGAGTAGAATCTGAAAGAAGGGTAGTAGGTGGATGGTCACAGGGTTTGGGATACAGTAATAGCATCTGATGCAGAAGTAATCCTTTGAAAAAATTTTCTGATGAAGGAAAGACATAAGATCAAAATAAGGAACAGATATGGAACTGATGCTGTTAGAACAGGATGAGTAGCAGAAGGCATAGAAAGAGCCTTCTAGATTCTATTAAATACTGTGACCATTAGGAGCAGCGAACAGCTAAAAGGGCTTAAATGATGGAGGGACACAGCCAGAAGTGTTCCCCACTCCAGTCTGAGTGCAGCCAGGAGAACCACCTGGAAGAGGCAGGGAGTGATGGCTAGTTTTTGAGGCCAATTAGTTTTTCACTGTACAGACAGATCTGGGTTTTGGTGGTGACAGTAAAGGAGGAGAGAAAAGGGAAGGGTTACGTTTTATCTTGGAGATGGAACTGTCCCGTCCTGATGGCTGACTGGATGTAGGAGATGAGAAATAGAGAGGTATAAAAGGTGATGTTCAACATTTTAAGTGGCGCAACTCATCAGGTTGCTGGAGATGCTACTGTTGAGAATGGGGACACTGTGGGTAGGAAAAATGTGCAGAGCTAAATGAAAACCTCATTTTGACAGTGTTTGGCTGAAAAGCTTGAGACATCACGTGCACCATTGGATATATTTATCTGGAGCTTAGGAGTAAGGTCAAGTCTGGAAAGTGAAATTCAATTTCATGTGATAAATACTGAACACTTACTCTGAGCCAAGCATCATACTAGGACCTGGTCTATGCCGCGAATCAGGCTCAAACATAAGACTATATGTTGAAATGCTAAGAGTGAAATACACATGTACAATGGAAAGGGCCCTAAAGCTCAAAACTATGGTAACCAGTGGTGGGGGGAGAGGGAAGAGGAAAAAATGAAGATGGGAAAGGAATCCAGGAAAGTTCTGTGAAAGGGGTAAGAGTCAGTTCAAATCTCAAAGGTTGAGGAGGCAAAGAAGTAGCAGAAATCACTTCAGGGAGAAAGAAAACCCCAAACCAGGTTATCAGGTAAGTTCAGGGTGTTACAGTGAGGATAAAATTACTGAGAGACACAGGGAAGATAGGAAGTAAGGTTGGAAAAGCATGCAAGAGTCAGACTGCCCAAGACCTTCAAGTAAAATCAAGGAGTTTCAAACTTATGACATCTAGTGATTTCCAATCCTTGCAGCACATCAGAAGTTACTTGGGGAGGTTATAAAAATGCATATATCCAAGCATCAACCATTGAACCTCTGCCTCTATAATCTTAGGAAGGAAACTGGAGACCCTTGGAGGTTTTCATAGAGCTAATCTAGATACGGTCATGGAAGTGCCACCTATATCCATGATGGGAGACAAACGTCCGTGCTTGCTCTACATATTAAGTTAAGTGTTAGTCGCTCAGTCATGTCTGACTATTTGCGATTCCATTGACTGAAGCCTGCCAGGCTCCTCTGTCCATAGAATACTCCAGGCAAGAATACTGGAGTGGGTTGCCATTCCCTTCTCCAGGGGATCTTGCCGACCCAGGGATCGAAATTGGGTCTCTTGCATTGCGAGTAGATTCTTCACCATTTAAGCCACCAGAGAAGCTCTACATATTAATACTTCATATAGTGGAATCATACAGTATATGTCTTTTTGTGTCTGACTTATTTCACTTAACAAGACGTCCTCAAGATTCATCCACATGGTAGCATGTAGGCTGGCTAATACTCTATTACATGGGTATACTACGTTTGGTTTATGCATTCATCCACCAATGAACACTCGGGGGCACTTCTACCTTTGGGCTATTGTGAATAGTGCTGTTACGAACCTGGGTGTAACCTCCAGGGAGTTTTAAAAACAACCCAGTGTCTAGGCTGCACCTAGACTATCCAAATAGTCTAGGGATCTCTGGGAATAGAATCCAAGCATCAGTCTTTTTAAAAACCCTCCAGGTAATTCCAATGTGCATCCAAGGTTGAGAACCACCATTTAAAGTAAAAGGAGGTTGTTCACAACAGAAGCAGAGAGAAGAAAAACAGTAGTATTGGTGTCTGGGTTCCTCTTCCCTCTCTTCCTGCCAAGCCCTTCTTCCTGATTCCCCAGAACTGAAAACAACATCCTTAGGAAAGCCCTGAATGAGGTAGCTGGCAAAGCATGGCCTGGCATTTCTCTTGATCTCTTTGTTTCTCAACTGAAGTGCCTGTCAGGCACTTGAAAGGTGCATTTTACAGCCATTTTCAAGTGGCTTGAATTGCATAGATGATTTTGATTGGAAACGACTTTAATCATGTCCTTGGTTTCCAGGACATTTATGACCCAAGACTGTGATACTTGGTTGGTGGTGGTACAGGTTTCATGGGGATGGCACTGGGCTCCCATAAAGTTGACCTCCTCCAGCAGGCATGCTGAGGCTTCAGGGCAGGAGGAGAAACTGAGAAGGCCAGACTGAGAAGGCAGAAGTGGTTTCTAGAAGCGCTGCTCATTGTACCTATAGAAGGGATTCTTAATGTCACTACGGGGACAGGGGGTGGACGCCTACAGGCAATAATTAGATCAAACGGACCTGGAAAGGTTTGCAAACAGATCTGGAGAGAAGAGTGGCAAGCACACCTTGATTATTTCTTAGCTCCCTAGATGGACAGCTGCAGAGGTTGGGTGCCACTGTAAATTATCCACCACTTTCAAAGTAATAGTTCTACTTGGGGATAACTAGCCTTTCTCAGGTAATTTTGGAAAAGTCCAGTTGTGGTTAGCTTAGAAGTCAATTATTCTCCCATTATTTTGCTCTCACATGATTATGCTGAGTCAATCCCTCATATATAACCAAGAAAATAGTAAGTTTTCCCAACTGCCTTTTTTTTTTTTTAACTATTGTTACGCAGCTCAATGCCCCAACTCCCATGTTTATATAAAAGGTGAGAGAGAAAACAGATCAATATTTATAATTTGCTACAAACACAGTGGCTTCTATAAAGACACTAGCAGAAAAGGGTGAAGTGTAGAGAGGAAACTTGCTGCATCTCAAAATCCTACAGGAGAAAGAAATGAACCATAATTACCTGAGAGAAGAAATCTATTTTTCCAAACTAGGCGCAGGGAAGGGAGATGGCTAGGCCACACAGAAGGGCATAAATCCAATGGGTGTAGAACTGCATAAAAATGATCTAATTCAAACTCCCCATAAAAACAGCATCCTGCACAGTGCAGGGGAGTGGCTGTCCAAGGTCCTGGAGTTTTCTAGACCAGGGTTCAAGCCTCTGCTCTGTTCCTTACCAAATCTTGGGAGGGTTACCCTCTGTTAATCTACTTTCCCCTTCTGTACAATGGGAACTCAGTGTCTCCTATTCAAGGCCTTGGGAATCTGAATCACAAATCCATACAAAGTGCTGGCACAGAAGGGTGATTGGCTTCCAACACCTCCCAGAGATGGCAGAGGACTCCTTCTCTAGGGCCAAGTGTCTGCTGGTTATTGAACTTGGTAACTGGAGGAAGTACTGTTTTGACTTTTCTATCTCCATTTTCTAGCATTTAAAAGACGTGCAACCTCACTCCTAAGAGAAATGCAAATTAAACTACCCTGAAATGGCATTTTTCACCTGTCAGGTTGGCTACCATTCTAAAGTGTGGATAACACACTCTGATGTAGAAACTGTGAAGAATCAGGTACTCTCAAACTGCCAACTCCAAAGTAACTTGGTATAACCATTAGGAGAGTAACTGTCAACATTCCAAAATTACAAACACACAAATCCTTGGTGTATATATAATGTTAGCCATTAAAGGATTTTTTGAACATCAAAAGATTAGAAATAAACTAAATATACATCAACAGGAGGCATTTAATTAAATTACATTACATCTTTCCCATAGACTACTTTGTAGCTTGGTAAAGGTAGTTCTTTTGTTTTGGTATGGCAGTTCTCCAACCTCAATTTTAAAGAAAAAGCAAGGTGCAGAGGAGTGTCTGTAACATGCTACATTGTATGTACCAAAAAGGAGCTAAGAATATTTAGTCACATTTGGCTTATATATCTGTACAGAAACCCTGGAAGATATATAAGAAACTTTAAAAAATACATACCTAGATAATGAGTGTTAACTGGCCTGGTAGGGGACAGGCAAGGGAAAGAGACTTCTCACTATTTATACCTCTTTATTCTTTTAAGATTTCAGATCACATGATAGCATTACCCATCAAAAATTAATCAGGTAATAATTTTTAAAATTCCATTTTCTGGAAAATACATCTGTATTTCATGGTCAGTCTTATTGGGCTTGAACCTATCCCTGGCAGAGTCACCAGGGTCATCTCTGTCTATTGAATGACATATCTTTTCAAGGAGTTGCGTCTTTGTGTCCCAGCCCATGGTCACCTGGAGAGAGCTAAAACTGGCACTGCTTGTCTCTTCAGCAAGTGGCGTTGGGAAAGTTGGACCGCTGCCTATAAATCAATGAAGTTGGAACACACCCTCACACCATACACAAAAATAAACTCAAAACTTCTTAAAGCCTGAAATATAACACATGACACCATAAAACTCCTAGAAGTGAACATAGGGAAAATATTCTCTGACCCATAAATTGTACCCATATTTTCTTATGCCAGTCTCCCAAGGCAATAGAAAGAAAAACAAAAATTAACAAATAGGACCTGGTCAAACTTATAAGCTTTGGCATAGCCAAGGAAATCATACACACACACACACACACACACACACACACACACACACACACACAAAACAACTGAAAAGACAACCTACAGAATGAAAGAAAAATGTTTGCAAGCAACACAAACAATCAGGGTTTGATTTTTAAAATATACAAATAGCTCCCGTAATGAAAAAAGCAAATAGCCAAACCGAAAAATGGGCAGAAGACCTAAATAGACATTTCTCCAAAGAAGACACAAAGATGGCCAGTTGGACACATGAAAAGATGCTCAATACCACTAATTATTAAAGAAATGCAAAGAAAAGTCACAATGAGGTACCACCTCACACCATCATCAAAAAGTCTACAAACAATAAATGCTGGAAAGGATGAGAAGAAAAAAGAACTCTCCTACACTCCTACAATGTAAACTGGTACAGGTACTATGAAAAACAGGATAGAGGTTCCTCAAAAAACTAAAAATAGAATTGCCATATGACCCACCAATCCTGCTCCTGAATTGTAAAGATACTATGCACCCCACTGTTTATTGCAGCACTATTTACAACAGCCAAGACCTTGGTGGCTCAGACAGTAAAGAATCTGCCTGCAATGAAGGAGGCCTGAGTTCAATCCCTGGGTCAGAAGATCCCCTGGAGAAGGGCATAGCAACCTACTCCAGTATTCTTGCCTGGAGAATTGCAGAAGAGTCTGGCAGCCTATAGTTCATGGGGTCACGAAGAGTCGGACACCACGAAGTGACTAACACTTTCACTTCACTTTCAAGACCCCGAAACAACCTAAATGTCTACTGATGGAGAAACAAATAAAGCAGATGGGGTATATATACAATGGAATACTATGCAGCCACAGAAAGAGCAAAATAATGCCATTTGCAGCAACATGGATGGACCTAGAGACAATCATACTAAGTGAAAGAAGTCAGAAAGTGAAGGACAAATACCATAGAGACCACTTATATGTGGAATCTGAAATATAATCGCACAAATAAATCTACAAAACAGAAACAGACTTAAACAGACATAGAGAACAGATTGGTGGTTGCCAAGGGGGAGGTGGGGTGGGAGATGGATGGACTGGGAGTTTGGGGTAAGTAGATGCAAACTATTACATTTAGAATGAAAAACAACAAATTTCTACTGTATAGCACAGGAAACTATGTCCAAACCCCTAGGATAAACAATAATACAAAAGAATATTAAAAAGAATGTACATATGTGTATAACTGAATCACTGCGCTGTACAGGAAAAATTAACACAACATTGTAAAGCAACTATACTTCAATAAAGAAAAAATAAAACAAAATAGGCACCCCTCTGTCTGATAGGGGCAGGAGAACTCACCAGGTGAGGACAATGTGCAGCACAAACCTAGTTTCTTACCCTACCTCTGACTCTAACTGCTTGACCTTGACCTTGGTTGGACAACTTGCCTTCTTTGCCTGGCCCCAGTTTACTATTTGGTAAACTAAGGATGTTGCTCTAGAATTTGTTTTTTCTGAATATTATATTTTAAGACAAATATGAAATGACCATTGCTCTTTTCCCACTTAGTCCCTCACTTCCTTTGATTTCTTCACCATATACTTATTCTCTCAAACATTTACTAAGTACCTATTATGTACCCTGTATGATGCTAGGTGCTTTAGGAACACAACGTGGATAGATAAGGATCAAGGTTAGATAGGTTAGATAGATCAAGGTTTGTGGAAAGAGAAAGGTAAATGGCAATTATAATACAAAGGGAAAGTTCCCCCATCAACTAACTGCTACCCAAGAAGCTCTCACAAATACAGAATGCCAATATGAACCAAAGGAGCATGGAGTGTCTTAGATAACGCCAGTCTCCATAAGTAATAAACCAAATGTCTGCTTCCTGCTAAACCCACATATTCCTGCTGCCTTAAAACTTTATCATATTTGATTCCTATACTCTACTCTTTCGTTTCTTTCCTGGCCAACTTTTATTCCTTCCTTTTGCTTCTACCGCCCCCATGTTCATCAAGACCCTCTTTGCTTCTTGCCTGGGTTGATCCTGGAACCTCATTACTGTTCTTTATCACTCCCATTTCCTCTTCATTCTATCTGTCACATATACACTTGCCAGGCAAGTATTCCTAAAATATTTCATCCCATTTAGTCTTCTGAAGAATCAATCTCTGAAAATGAAAACGGGAAATGAGCAAAATGAATGGTGAACCCTTGCTATTCAGGATGTGGATAATGAGAGCTCGCTACTGCACTTTATTTCCACAGACCTTCTATATAGTAAGGAATAATGAATGGTGACCCTAAAGGCATTCCAAGATCCTGGGGTGTCTATAGAACATCAAAGAAAAATACCTATTTGACCCTAATTTAGTGACAGGCATATTATTGTATTCTAATTGGACTGTAGGTGTGGTAACTCTTTATTAACCAGAGTATTTGATGAACCAGGAACCTCAGTTCTGTAAGTCTTAAAGCAGAGTTTACACTACCTAATTATTAGTTTTACTTCACAAACAATTTTCAAGATTGTGGATTTGTACATTTTTGTCAACGGAGACACCAAATTGATTCTGATTTTAAAATTCAGAAGAGATTTATTGTTGTACCTTATATGTAATTTCCATTAAGTTGCTACCACCCCCTCAAAAAGAAAAAAATAACCTCAATACCAGATGAATAACAACTACAAATAATCACCAATAACAAATCTACACAGACTAGAATAAATATCATTATAATCACCTGTTTGGTAAAGAAAAAAAAAATGGAAAACAATTGGGCAAATTGCTTAGCAGATTATACAACGGCTGTCTGGGAATTTTAAATGTGTCTCAATGGAAGTGCAAATATTTATCTTTTCTATTTCTCAGTGTAATATGTAGTCAATAAACATTTCCCTGGGATGTGCAGCTTTACCTGCAGTATCACTCTTCAGAATTTAATTCATTTGCAAATCCTTTCCCACTGTCTGGGGACAATGTGCTTCCAACATGACTACTGGGGTCCAAGTGATCAAAGGTACTTTTTCCTTTGATACTTGGGCAGAGCCTAACTTACCTTACTGTCCTGTAAGGCACTCAACACTCTTACTGAACACAGGGGAAAAAATGGGTACTTTAAAGCAGAAAGCTCAGAGAATTAGAATTTGGAAAGCAAGGAGAACCATGGCTCTATTTACATTTATCAGAATCTCCCTTGGTAGAGGGGTATAAAATGCCAATTCAAAACCACATTTGAGGAAAGACACTACCTTCAAATGTCAAAATTATGAGTTATTGTTGAATTTAAGACTGTCTGTATTAGCCCCTTTATCCTCATCTTTGAGGTCAGAATCTTGCTAATTGTCCCTTGGTCTTTTAAAGCCAGCAATGCTGACATTGATCCATGTTCATTGGACCCTTCATTCCCTGAGCAGGTTCACTCTGACCCTGTGAGGACCCAGGCTGCTGGGAGCCTGTTGGAGATCTGCCTGGGCAGAGCTTTGGGAGCCTGGGGAAACCCTTTTCCTGTGGTTTCTCATCCTCTCCCTACTGAAACTAGCTTGATGGGAGAGGAGCCCTGTCCTCCGGCAGAGGAGGGCTCTGGCTTCCTACTTACACCTTTTCTTTGTAGCTGAATACCAAAGCCATGAAAAACATCAGGGTGGGTGCCACCACCACTATCAACAACCAGCAGCCCTAGAGATCGCTGATTTCAGCTAGGCCGTGTCAACAACCCATTATAAAGAAGAAGCATCCTGGTTTCTACAGAAGGGCCAGGATATCTCTCATTTCCAAGTCTCTGCAAATGCTGTCCCCCTGTTTAAACACCCGCCCCTCTGCGGTAGTGCAAACTCTTTTTCAGTGATTTTGCAGCATGGTTATTACTTCCTCTAAGAAGCCTTGCTTAATCACACCTTCTAAACCAAGTCCCATAGGGTTTATCACACGATAAACAATGACTTGTTTGTTTTCCCTACTAGACCTAAATTCCTAAGGCCCTCATACTGTACCTGCACCATTGTGCGCCCAGTGCTTAGCATGATGACTGACCTATAACAAGCCAGAAAACAAAGATGGGGGATAAATGGATGAGGAGCCAAGGAAATGAACAAAGGGTTAAATGTACCACACCACCATATGATTGATTATGTTTTAGTCAAGGAGCCATCACATCTATTAGCATTGTTAAAAACTTACAGAATATGTTGTTGAGTGGGGGAAAAAATTAGCTATAAAAATGCATGAGTGTTTGAAACATATTTAAAGAAAATTTGATTTCTCAGAAAAGAGAGAAGATGCATTGTCTGGAAGATGCTTACCAAAATGGTAATTAATATCAGGATCAAGACATTGAGGGAGTTTTTTTTTTTTAATTTCTTCTTTAAACATTTCCATAATGCTTGACTATCTCATATGAGAATAAGTCAGATTTATAATAAAACATCCTAAACAATACTGCTGATTTTGGAAAGATAAATGAACACAATTGCTTGTGTTTTGTCCTTGCAAAGTCTGCAGGATAGAAGTTTAGCTACTTGAGGTCAGGAGCCGTGAGAATAGTAGCATAATCAGACTGCAGGCTTGGAAAAATGTTCCCTTCTTCTCTTTCAGGTTCTTTCACTGGTTTAATAATTAAATTGATACAAGACAGATTATAAGGAGAAAACCAAATTTAATTTTCCATGTACAGGCTCCCCAAAGATATGAGACCCAAAAGCAAGTCAGGCAACTGAGATCTCTATGTAATCCTGAGCTAAGGAATGTGAAACTGGCCTAGAGCTTCCAAGGCAGGAGTGTAACCTCACAGGATGTTAACAGCAGATGCTTGGCAGTTAGGAGTTTGCTTTGCCTTGCAAAGAGTTCTTTCAAATTAGAAGAGTTTTCCCAGGCAATAGCTTTCTTCCTGGTACAGGCCCCCTGTCTCAATTCTTTTAGGTAGTTAAGGAAGAGGTAAAAGTTTTTCCTGAATCTTTAGGGTATTGTCTTCAGATGAAAACAACCTGCATGACAAAGTGGCATATTTTGGGATGACATACTCTGCTTCCCTTCAAGAGCTTGTGGGGCATAAAGGTAGTAACATGTACATGGAGTGTCTGGAATGAAATAGGATCTCCACAAACCTTGTACTTGCTTCTTAATTAGGAGTTTGTTTTCCTTTTCTCTCCAGGAGATCTGATTTCCAATTTAAAACACAAAGAAGCCGAAATGAAAACACTATGTGTTTCCTATGGTTCGGCTATCCTTTTCATTGTCTGAAAAATATGTAACTGATCACAGATATGATAGCTTGATGGCAATCATTTGGGTTTTTAGCTTTTTTTCCCCTCCCTTCCTCTTACCCTCGCCATCCCAGTGTGTGTGCTGAGTTGCTCAACTATGTCCAACTCTTTGTTGATGCCATGAACTGTAGCCTGCCAGGCTACTTTGTCCACTCAATTTTCCAGACAAGAATACTGGAGAGGGTAACCATTTCCTATTCCAGGGGATCTTCCCAACCCAGGGATTGAACCCATGTCTCCTGCATTGGCAGGTGGCTTCTTTACCACTGCACCACCTGAGAAGCCCCCTTAACCCCTAGGATGGTCAAAATAAAATGCAGATAATCCTCTCTATATTCTAGTACTGGAACTGAGGTTTTGAAATCTGGGTGACCCACACACTGCACTTGGCTGAGCACTGGCATCCTCTTATCGCTAACAAGAAAGCTAATAAACATCAAAGACCCCAAAGTGATAAAAATATACCATTGTGTGTAATAGCAAGAGGAAAAAGAAAAGAAAAAGAAAATAACCTAATTCTGCTTTAATAGAGAATAACCAAGTGAAATCTGGTGCTACCCTGTTATGCACAGTGAAATAAGGAGTTTAAAAGAAAGGGAGCCAGAACTTTCCCAGTAACACAGGGAAATACCCAAGACATACTGTTGGGTGTGAAAAGCAAACTGCAGCATGAAACACAGTGATGATGATTCTATTTACAAAACAAATATACACTCAAAACCACATTACTACATCTATTTTACAGGAACATATGTATGTCAGTGCACAGAATATTCTGGATGGACGCAAAAAGCTGAAAAAGCTGTTACTTTTCGGTAGTACAGCAGAATCTTGGGATTGAAATCAAATTAGAATTCGATGCTGTTTAAATTATTTGAATTTTTATAAGGAGAATGTAATTATATATTATTTGTAGCCAAAAATTAGTTTATAAAATTATATAGCATTTGTACAGTGCCCAAGTACTGCTTGGCGCAAAGTACACATCCAACAAATGGCAACTGCATTTATTATTTAAAAAATAAGGAATGCTGATTTAATTAACTGTAAATGTGTATATATACATGTCAAAAATTAGTTTATGTTTACCAAAGGCATGTGTTTCATTTGCCCATTTGTGTACTTTTTAATCCAGGTAGAGAAGTAGAGAGCAAGACAGATAATAAAAGATTAGGCAGTGGAGTTATCACAGTTTCTCAAAGAATACACATTTCTATTCCAGCCTGAGCAAAGTCACATCTCACCTTTGCATCCCTCTTAATGGGCTATTGAGACTGAAAGAGTATTTTAAATATTCCATTCACTCCCCAGAGAAGCCAATATGACATTTCCACGGCAAAGAAACCTACACCGTATTACCTCTCAGAAGTATATAAGCTCATGACTGTACAATTTGATAATTGAGAAATCCAATTGGCTCTCTCTGAGGCGGGGAAAATGGATTTGAGAGGAGATGGAATTTGGGCAATGACTTTGAGGCAGCCGGTCAATAGCTCTAAGAGACCAGATTGATTGCAGGCTGGAGTGAGCTGAGGAGGTGGAGAGGGGGCTGGGAGTGGATGTGAGAAACCAAGCTTCAGGTTGGTTGCCTCATGCTGCTCTGCTGCGAAAGCCTGGAGGAAACTGATTCAGCTTCTTTCTTGCTGAGTCCCTACATCCAAATACGGGCCATTTACCTTTCTCCAGGTTAATGTTCTCTAGCCCATGAGTGCTTTCACCCTGATGCAATGCGTGCAAATAAGTTATGAAGTGGTGGCTCTAGTAATTTGTTATAAATAATGATCAAGACAGTGCAATGTGCAAATGACTTTTTTTTCCCTTTTCTTAAATAAATTGAGATTCATGGTTAATTTTTTAACAATGGCGGTCTTGCTCATTTGCCTTTCAATTTGCTTTAATGGGCGATAAAGATCCACTATCTGTCTTGCTTATACTACAGTTAGGATTGAGAATCTCTGATTCAGAGAATGGGTCAAATTCTCTCCCCTGACCTGATTCCCTGCCTGTTCTGAGGCCAAGCAGACAATGATTCAGACTGAATCTGCCACTCCCTAGCCATGAAACACTGGGCAGGTGATAAAACCTGTTTGAGGTTCAATTTCATTCTGCCAAAGAGGGGCCATGAGGCAGCTGTGGTAGGCCAAGAACATTGTGGGCACTCAACACCTAGCTGTCCTCTCCCCCGGACATGGCCCAAATGGATCTACTGAGCATTCGTCTGCCCAGAACTTGCTTCTGACTTTATTTCCCAAATGTCTAAGTCAATATTAATAAAACTCCCTGGTGGCTCAGCTGGTAAAGAATCCTCCTGCAATGCAGGAGACCTGGGTTCGATCCCTGGGTTGGGAAGATCCCCTGGAGAAGGGAAAGGCTACCCACTCCAGTATTCTGGCCTGGAGAATTCCATGGACAGTCCATGGGATCACAAATAGTCAAATACGACTGAGCGACTTTTACTTTTCAGTACTTTTTGACATTTCTATTTCCCTATTTGAATTTCATAATGGGTCCTTCCTGTCTTCCTCCAACTCCCAGTCCTTCCTGATTAATTCTCCTGTGTTTGAGTTCTATAAGACCATATATATTGTCCTTCCTGGAGAATACTGGTAACAAGAGTCAGGGAAGTTTCTTACTCATGGAACAAGAAAATTTAATTGCCAGACTTAACTCATACCCTACTAAACACATCTGAAAGCCAAAAACTTTCCACATAGTGTAGGTATGTTACTTTGAGGCTGCTTATTCAGAAGGCCAGTGAGTCTGGACATTTTGGAGAAAAAGAAGTGATCTAATCCTATTGCCCTTAGTAGTGTTATAAACAAGGAAATTGGTGGATTTATATCAAGTAGAGGAATATGCCAGTCTGGAGCCTGATACACTAATATTGGATCCATCCACTCCTTGTCCTGATGGAATTCTGAAAAAAGACTTCCGCTTCTGATATGACTGACTAAGACAGCTCCCTTTCTCCTGAAGAGAAAAACCTGCTAATACTGGACGTAATAGAAAAGCCAACTGCCTGAAGGTGCCAGAAAATGAACACTAGCAGACTGACTGGTGAGGAGGGCATGCTAGCTTGGAGGAGGAGCCAGAGTTACACAAATCCCCATCTCTAAGGCTATTGGTGTGGAGCTGAACAGTGTGCCCAGACACAGGTGGGGCTGCAGGAAAACAAACAAACAAGACCCTGGAGAATCAGAAAAGTGGGCCTGGGCATTCACAGCTGCTAAAGAGAGGACGGGTCCTCAAAGGAAAAGGGCCAGATCAGGGATCTGCAAACTCTGTTTCCCCTTATCTCTGTATAACCCCTGAGTGACTCAGGCACAGAACAGATTCAGAGCAGCTAAGCTAAAAACAAAGAATCTGCATTAAGACTAAAGCTGCTGCCCTCAAAATAGAATTTGCAATTCAAGCCCATCCAAGAAAATTATTCACTAAAACAAAAGAAGCAACAAAAATGGGGTAAAAATAACAGATTCTAAAATTCTCATAGCTTGACATTTATAACTTTCAGGATATAATCCGAAATTATCCAACTTTCAAAGAACCAAGAAAATGAAACATATTCTTAAGAAAAAAGAGTCAACTGACTTCATATCTAAGAAGAACTAAATGTTGAAACCAATATAAAAGAATTTTAAAGCAGTATAATAGCTATTCTTAATGAAGCAAAACAAGGCATGTTTCAATAAAGGAGCACCACAGTAGAGAATTGAAATAATAAGTAAGAAAGAAATGGAACTCTAGAAATGAAATATGAAATTTCTGAAATTAAAAAAAATCATGGGATGGACTTAATAGCCAAATGGATATGACAGAGGAAAGAATAAGTGAATTTAAGATAGATTAATTGAAATTATACAAGATGAAGAAGATTGAAAAAGAAATAAGCAGAATCTTATGAATCTATCAGATGATGCTAAAGAGTAAACATACATATATTTAAAATCCTACAAGAGAAAAGTGTGTCAAGGTGCAGAAAACATGTTTGAAGTAAACAATAAAGATAAAGTACTCAAAAAATCCTGAGTATTTAGAAGCTAAAGAACATAATTATAAATAATTGATTCTTTTTTGGTTTAAAAAAGAAATCACTTGTGAAATTAGAAAATATTTGAACTGGATAATAAGAATGCAAACATCAAAAATATTGGGATGCAGCTCAAGCAATATTTAGAAGAATAAATTTAAAAGGCTATATTAGTAAAGAAAGGACTCAAACTGATGATCTCAATTTCTATCTTAAACCACAAAAAAAGAGCAAATAAAAAAAAAGAAAGCAGAAAGAATGAGATTCAAACAGAAGTTAATAAAATAGACTGAAGAAAAAATAGAAAACTTCAACAGACTTACATTACTTAAGATAATTTATAGATATAATTATATATGTAAAGACCCAAAGTAATCAGAGAAATAATTAGAATAATAAATGAGTTTAGAAAAATTGTTGGTTATAAGATCAGAATATAAATATTAATTGCATTTCTACATATCAGTTAAAAGGTGAAATTTTAATAAAGTTAAAACTATCAAATATCTAGGAATAACCTATGTGTAAGAGCTTCATATAGAAAACTGTAACATTATTCAGAAAAATTAAAGACCTAACTAAAAAAAGAGATGTGCCACATTCTTGGATTTGAAAACTCAGTATTGTCAGAAATCACTTCTCTCCAAATTTCATCTATAAGTTCAATGAAATTCCAACCAAAACCCCCAACAAGTGTATGAGGTGTATATGTGTGTGTGTGTATAACCTGACAAACTGACTGAAATTTATATAGAAATTAAAAAAAACAAAAGCTAAGACTCTCAAAGGAAAAAAAAAAATAAAAGGAAGTCTACTTGAGATCAAGATCTACTGTAAAGTTACTACTATAAAATTACCACAGTAATTTTTACAGTGTATATGCCAATGCAGGAGATGCAGGTTCTATTCCTGTGTAAGGGAGATCCCCTGGAGAAGGAAATGGCAACACATTTCCGTATTCTTTGTGGGAAATCCCATGGACAGGAGAACCTGGTGGACTACAGTCCATGGGGTCACAAAAGAATCAGACAAGACTTAGCAACTAAACAACAACAACACTGAATTAAGGACAGACAAATAACTCAATGCGGTAGAACAGAGAGCTAAAAAAGAGATCCATGAATATATAGACACTTGATTAAGGTAAACAGTGATGTCGCAGAGCAGTAAAGGAGATGATGGACTTTAAAAAAAAATTTTTTTTATTGAAGGATAATTGCTATACAGAATTTTGTTGTTTACTGTCAAACTTCAAAATGAATCAGCCATGGGTATACATATATCCCCTTTCTTCTGAACCTCTCTCTCCCATCTCCCTCCCCATCTCACCCCTCTAGGTTGATACAGAGCGCCTGTTTGAGTTTCCTGAGCCATACAGCAAATTCCCATTGGCTATCTATTTTACATATGGTAATGTAAGTTTCCATGTTACTCCTTCCATACATCTCACCCTCTCCTCCCCTCTCCCCATGTCCATAAGTCTATTCTCTATGTCTGTTTCTCCACTGCTGCCCTGTAAATAAGTTCTTCAGTACCATTCTTCTAGATTCCATAAATATGTGTTAGAATATGATATTTATTTTTCTCTTTCTGACTCACTTCACTCTGTATAATAGATTTTAGGTTCATCCACTTCATCAGAACTGACTCAAATATGTTCCTTTTTATGGCTGAGTAATGTTCCATTGTGTATATGTACCACAACTTCTTTATCCAGTCATCTGTCAGTGGACTTCTAGGTTGCTTCCATGTTCTAGCTATTGTAAATAGTGCTGCAGTGAGCAATGGGATACATGTGTCTTTTTCAATTTTGGTTTCCTCACGGTATATGCCTAGGAGTGGGATTGCTGGGTCATATGGTGGTTTTATTTATTCCTAGTTTTTTAAGGAATCTCCATACTGTCTTCCATAGTGGCTGTATCAATTTACATCCCCACCAACAGTGCAAGAGCATTCCCTTTTCTCCATATCCTCTCCAGCATTTATTGTTTGTAGACTTTTTAATGATGGCCATTCTGACCGGTGTGAGGTGATATTTCATTGTGGTTTTGATTTGCATTTCTCTAATAATGAGCAATGTTAAGCATCTTTTCATGTGTTTGTTAGCCATCTGTATGTCTTCTTTGGAGAAATGTCTGTTTAGGTCTTTTTCCCACTTTTTGATTCCCCCCCCCCCCGGCATTGAGTTGTATGAGCTGCTTATTTTGGAAGTTAATCCTCTATCAGTTGTTTCATTTGCTATTATTTTCTTCCATTCTGAGGGTTGTCTTTTCACCTTGCTTATAGTTTCCTTTGCTGTGCAAAAGCCTTTAAGTTTAACTAGGTCCCATTTGTTTACTTTTGCTTTTCTTTACATTACTCTAGGAGGTGGGTCATAGAGGATCTTGCTTTGATTTACGTCATCGAGTGTTCTGCCTATGTTTTCCTCTAAGAGTTGTATAGTTTCTGGTCTTTCATGTAGGTCTTAATTCCATTTTGAGTTTATTTTTGTGTATGATGTTAGGAAGTGTTCTAATTTCATTCTTTTACATGTAGCTCTCCAGTTTTCCCAGCACCATTTACTGAAGAGGCCGTCTTTGCCCCATTGTATATTCTTGCCTCCTTTCTCAAAATTAAGGTACCCATAGGTGCCTGGGTTTATTTCTGGGCTTCCTATCTTGTTCCATTGGTCTATATTTCTGTTTTTGTGCCAGCACCAT
The DNA here is from genome assembly GCF_019320065.1 of Cervus canadensis. NCBI lineage: Eukaryota > Metazoa > Chordata > Mammalia > Artiodactyla > Cervidae > Cervus > Cervus canadensis. The sequence continues at coordinate 60,373,430 of NC_057389.1, forward strand.
GCTGTCTTGATGACTGTAGCTTTGTAGTATAACCTGAAGTCAGGAAGGTTGATTCTTCTAGCTCCATTCTTCTTTCTCAAGATTGCTTTGGCTATTCAGGGTCTTTTGTGTTTCCACATGAATTATGAAATTTTTTATTCTAGTTCTGTGAAAAATGTCACTGGTAATTTGATAGGGATCTCACTGAATCTGTAGACTGCATTTGGTAGTATAGTCATTTTCACAATATTGATTCTTCCTACCCAAGAGCATGGAATATCTCTCCATCTGTTTATGTTGTCTTTGATTTATTTTATTAGTGTCTTACAATTTCCTGTGTACAGTTCTTTTGTCTCCTTAGGTAAGTTTACTGCTAGATATTTAATTGTTTTTGTTGCAGTGGTGAATGGGATTGATTCCTTAATTTCTCTTTTTGATTTTTCATTGTTAGTATATAGAAATGCAAGTGATTTCTGTGTATTGATTTTGTATCCTGCAACTTTGCTAAATTCACTGATTAGCTCTAGTAATTTTCTGATGCTATCTTGAGGGTTTTCTATGTACAGTATCATGGCATCTGCAAACAGTGAGAGCTTTACTTCTTTTTTGATCTGGAGTCCTTTTATTTCTTTTTCTTCTCTGACTGCTGTAGCTAGGACTTCCAGATCTATGTTGAATAACAGTGGTGAAAGTGGACACCCTTGTGTTGTTCCTGATCTTAGGGGGAATGCTTTCAGTTTTTCACCATTGAGAATAATGTTTGCTGTAGGTTTATCATTTATGGCCTTTAGTATATTGAGGTAGCTTCCTTCTATGCCCATTTTTGAAGAGTTTTAATCATAAATGGGTGCTGAATTTTGTCAAAGGCTTTTTCTGCCTCTATTAATATGATCATATGGTTTTTATCTTTCAATTTGTTAATCTGATGTATCACATTGGTTGATTTGTGTATATTGAAGAATCCTTGCATTCCTGGAATAAATCCAACTTGATCATAGTGTGTGAGCTTTTTGATGTGTTGCTGAATTCTGTTTGCTAAAATTTTGTTGAGAATTTTTGCATCTATGTTTGTCAGTGATATTGTCCTGTGGTTTTTTTAATTTGTGTTGTCTTCATCTGGTTTTGGTATCATGGTGATGGTGGCCTTGTAGAATGAGTTTGTAAGTGTTCCTTCCTCTACAACTTTTGAAAGAGTTTTAGAAGGATAGGCATTAGCTCTTCTCTAAATGTTTGAAAGAATTCTCCTGTGAAGCCATCTGGTCCTGGGCTTTTGTTTTTTGGGAGGTTTTTGATTACAGCTTCAATTTCAGTGCTTGTAATTGGGTTGTTCATAATTTCTATTTCTTCCTGGTTCAGTCTTGGAAGATTGAACTTTTTAAAGAATCTGTCCATTTCTCCCAGATGATTCATTATATTGCCTTATAGTTGTTCATATAACAGTCTCTTATAATCCTTTTTATTTCTGCATTGTCTGTTGTAACTTCTCCTTTTTCATTTCTAATTTTGCTGATTTGATTCTTCTCTCTTTTTTTCTTGATTAGTCTGGCTAAAGCTTGTCAATTCTGTTTATCTTCTCAAAGAACCAGCTTTTAATTTTATTAATCTTTACTATTGCTTCTTTCACTTCTTTTTCATTTATTTCTGGTCAGATCCTTCTACTAATTTTGGGGTGTTTTTGTTCTTTTTCCAGTTGTTTTAAGGGTAAAGGTAGGTTGTTTATTCAATGTTTTTCTTGTTCTTGAGGTAAGATTGTATTGCTATCAACTTCCCTCTTAGAACTGCTTTTGCTGCATCCCATAGGTTTTGAGTTGTCATATTTTCTTTGTCATTTGTTTCTAGAAAATTTTATTTCCCTTTAGATTTCTTCAGTAACCTGTTAGTTATTTAGAAACGTGTTGTTTAATCTTCATGTGTTTGTGTTTCTTACAGTTTTTTTCTTGTAATTGATATCTAGTTTCATAGCATTGTGGTCAGAGAAGGTGTTTGATACAATTTCAATTTTCTTAAATTTACTGAGGTTTGATTTGTGACCCAAGATGTGGTCTATCTTGGAGAATGTTCCATGTGTACTTGAGAAGAAGGTGTATTCTTCTGCATTTGGATGGAATGTCCTGAAGTTATCAATGATAGTCATCTCATCTAATGAATCATTTAAGACTTGTGTTTCTTTATTAATTTTCTGTTTTGATGATCTGTCCATTGATGTAAGTGGGGAGTTAGTCTCCTACTATTATTGTGTTACTGTTAATTTCTCCTTTTATGTCTGTTAGTGTTTGTCTTATGCATTGAAGTGCTCCTATGCTGGGTGCATAGATATTTATAATTGTTATGTCTTCCTCTTGGATTGATCCCTTGATCATTATGTAGTGTCCTTCCTTATCTCTTGTAATCTTCTTTAAGATCTATTTTGTCTGATATGAGGATTGCTACTCCAGCTTTCTTTTGCTTCCCATTTGCATGGGATATATTTTTCCATCCTCTCACTTTCAGTCTATATGTGTCTTTAGGTCTGAAGTGGGTTTCTTGTATACAGCATATACATGGGTCATGTTTTTGTATCCATTCAGCCAGTCTGTGTCTTTTGGTTGGAGCATTTAATCCATTTAAAGTAATTATTGATATATATGTTCCTATTGCCATTTTCTTAATTGTTTGGAGTTGATTTTGTAGATCTCTTTCCTTCTCTTGTATTTCTTGACTATATAAGTCCCTTTAACATTTGTTGTAAAGCTGATTTGGTGGTACTGAATTCTCTAAACTTTGCTTGTCTGAAAAGATTTTTATTTCTCCATCAATTTTGAATGAGATCCTTTCTGTATCTGTAATCTTGGTTATAGATTTTTCCCTTTCAGTACTTTAAATATATCCTGACATTCCCTTCCAGCCTGCAGAATTTCAGCTGAAAGATCAGCTGTTAAGCACATGGGGTTTCCCTTGTATGTTACTTGTTGCTTCTCCCTTGTGGCTTTTAATATTCTTTCTTTGTGTTTAGTCTTTATTAGTTTGATTAGTATGTGTTTTGGCATGTTTCTCCTTGGGTTTATCCTGTATGTGACTCTTTGTGCCTCTTGGACTTGATTGACTTATTTCCTTTTCCATGTTGGGGAAATTTTCAACTATATCTTTTCAAAAATTTTCTCATATCCTTTCTTTTTCTCTTCTTCTTCTGGGACCCCTATAACTTGAATGTTGGTGCATTTGATATTGTCCCAGAGGTCTCTGAGACTATCCTCAATTCTTTTCATTATTTCCACCATTTTATCTTCCAGCTCACTGATTCATTCTTCTGTTTCAGATATTCTGCTTTTGATTCCTTCTAGAATACTTTTAATTTCAGTAATTGTGCTGTTTCTCTCTGTATGTTTATTCTTTAATTCTTCTAGGTCTTTGTTAATTGATTCTTGCATTTTCTCCATTTTGTTTTCAAGGTTTTTGACCATCTTTACTATCAGTATTCTGATTTCTTTTTCAGCCTATTTCCTTTTCATTTATTTGGACTTCTGTGTTTCTAGTTTGTTCCTTCATTTGTGTAGTATTTCTCTGCCTTTCATTATTTTTTTAACTTATTGTGTTTGAGGTTTCCTTTTCCCAGGCTTCAGGGTTGAATTCTTTCTTTCTTTTGGTTTCTTCCCTTCTAAGACTGGTCCAGTGATTTGTGCAAGATTTGTGAGATTTGTGCTGAGTTTTTGTTTGTTTGTTTTTCCTCTGATGAAGGTTGAGTGACGTGGTAATCCTGTCTGCTGGTGATTGGGCTTGTGTTTCTGTTTTGTTTGTTGTTTAGATGAGGCATCCTGCACAGGGTGCTATTGGTGGTAGGGTGATGCTTAGTCTTGTATTCAAGAGGTTTCCTTTGTGTGAGTCCTCACTATTTGATACTCCCTAGAGTTAATTCTCTGGTATTCTAGGGTCTTGGAGTCAGTGCTCTCACTCCAAAAGCTCAGGACTTGATCTCACAAAGGATGTTTTCTCACTCTTGCAATATGATTGTCAGAGTCATGTGGCTCTCCTCTGCATCATCTTCATTCTGTGACCCAGGTGGATGAAGCAACACCCTTAGGACCCTGGCAAGGTGGCTGGTGCTCTGCCTGAGCTGGACGTGGAGGCCTGGGCTCTGGTGCCCCGGGGCAGGGGACATGAAGGCAAGGAAGCTGGCAGCCTTCCTTCCATGGAACTCGCCCTTGGAAATGTGGCAACAGCAGGGATGCTTGCTGCCCCAGGGGCAGAGGGCACAGCAGAGCACACAACACAGTGGCAAGAGGCCTTGTGTTCTAGGTGCCAAAGCCACGGCTCCCCAAAAACGCCAACCTGGTGCTGTAGGTAGTGGGGAGAAACCTCTTCACCCAGACCTTGCAAGATGAGCCTGGTCTTTTTAATATACGGTGACTAGAACCACTGGATAGCCAGTGGTGGCACCTTAGACCTTCCTTACACATACATAAAAAGCAATCTCAACAGGACTGTAGATACAAATATGAAAGACAAGAGTAAGAGAAGACATGTGTAACACAGTAACTAACAAACTATCTCCAGAATACACAAAGAATTCTTACAAATAAATAAAACATAATACAAATCTTTTTAAACAAAGAAAAGTCTGAGCAGGTGATTCACAAAAGAAGTTATCCCAATAGCTAAAATCCACATGAAAAAGTACTTAACTACATTAGTAATCAAGAAAATGCTAATTAGTAACTCAAGGAGACACCACTGTTTACTCACCAGAATGTTACACAACAATAAAAACAAACACATTCTCCACACAGCAATATGGCTGAATCTCACAAACATAATGTTGAGCAAAAGGGATCAGATGTACAACAAAACATGCTAGATGATTTCATTTATAAAAAAACTTTAAAACAGACAATAAAAACTGTAGTGAATTGGGATAAACTAAACTGATAAAATTATAAAGAGAAGTAATGAACTGACAACTATAAAAGTCATGATCGTAGTTTATTTTCTTTTTTGCGGGGGAGGGGTGGTAAGGAGAGAGACAAAGCAGAAACCTGAAATGGGAACTTCGGAGGCGCCAGTAAAGTTCTATCTCTTAACTTAGATATTGATTGTATATCTGCCTGCTTTACAATAATGTATCAAGTTGTATATACTTTATTTACATTTTTCTGCATGTGTGGTATATTTCATAATGAATAAGTAAAATTTTTAAAAAAGTAGTGAGCAGGTGGGCTTCTTCCTTCCTTCCTTGATGGAGAAAGAGGGCTACACTGTACATATGGCACAAGGAAAATGGAGCTCCCAGTCATTGTGGAGATACCATGTCAGCCCTGGACTGCTTACCTCGGAACTACTTTCTTAAGTACCCCGATCTTTTTTTTTTACATTTATTTTTATTAGTTGGAGGCTAATTACTTTACAATATTGTAGTGATTTTTGCCTTAAGTACCCCAATCTTAAGTCACCATTTAGGGGATCTCTGTTCCTTGCATCCAAACCTAATCCTGAAAGTGAAAGTGAAATTACAAGTTGCTCAGTCGCGTCCGACTCTTTGCAGGTCCATGGACTATATAGTCCATGGAATTCTCCAGGTCAGAATACTGGAGTGGGTAGCCTTTCCCTTCTCCAGGGGATCTTCCCAACCGAGGTCTCCTGCACTGCAGGCAGATTCTTTACCAGCTGAGCCACAAGGGAAGCCCAAGAATACTGGAGTGGGTAGCCTATCCCTTCTCCAGTGGATCTTCCTGGAATCGAACCAGGGTCTCCTGAATTGCAGGCAGATTCTTTACCAACTGAGCTATCAGGGAACCTAACCCTAGTTTCTACAAAATAAAACTTGGTTTCAATTTAACTTACACATGGCAAATACCTAGTAGACCTTAGGCCCAGTGCTTAGTTCTGGAGACAGTAAGAAGAATAATGAACTTATAGACTATAGGGGATCAAGAAAAGGTGAGACACACAATACGAGGTCACAGAACGGCCTTTAGCCCATTTTTATTAAGTTTGTGTGTGTGTGTGTGTGTGTGTGTGTTTTGGATATGTACCATTTTTTAAGTTTTTGTTGAATTTGTTGCAGTATTCTTTCTGGTTTATGTTTTGGTGTTTTTGCCATGAGGAATGAGGGATTTCATCTCCCCAGCTAGGGATTGAACTCTAACCCTATGCATTGGAAGGTGAAGTCTTAACCACTGGACTGCCAGGGAAGTTCTAACCTGTAGGCTAACCTTTAGCCCTAAACTTTAACCTTTATGACTTGAATTGCAAAACTACAGTCAATTCTCTATTTCCTGCAAGAGTTTAGATCAGTTTGTGCCTCTTTGCTACCTGGTAAGCTTCTCTCTCACTATTCATGGCTGGTTTTAAGTTCACTGCCCCAAAGTGAAGCTTTGGGTTTTTATTAAACCCAGTTGTAGGCCAACTCTCTGCTTAAAATGGGCTTCCTGGGCCTTTTCAACTCTCCCTGGATCCCAAACACAGTCAGACAAGGACCCTAAAAGATTTATTTTTCAGAACTGAGTTTCACGTCACTTCGTGTATGGGGCATCAGGGTTTTGAACTGAGCACTGAGCAGAAAGTGAGGAGAGGTCACACCCATTTCCAGAATCCAAAGCCCAAGTTATTTTAAAGTGAGCTATGAAGCAAATCAAAGTTGTTTTTAAACATATAAATCCAATAAGCCAGTTGGACTTGGGACTAAACCTGTATCTTTTCTAGAATTATTCAACCAGAAAATCAAAATATTCCCTAAACGGAATCTGAATTGAATTGTACTGGTATTTCATTTGGTTCCAGTCCTCGGATTGTGGAAGGAGGGGAGGGCTGAGTTTGTGTGGCAGGAGCTTAAGAGACAGAGCCTGCGTGTGTGGCAGAAGACTCTACTAGCCTGCTTGGTTTGGAATGTAAAACAAAACCTTGTCAGAGATCTGACACCCAGCCCGCACACTAGCAATTCAGCCATCAAAGGGGAAGATGACCTATATTTGTCAATACAGACTTTGCATTTGCCGTTTAATCAGTGCTCGAGAAATCAGCTGCGGTCCAGGAAAGATAGCAGAGAGTTTGGTCTTGTGCCTAATGCGTCCAGAGATGGGCAGCCTACCTGACAGTTATGATTTGTTACGCTGAGAGTGCAATGTTTCCTTCTTGAAATAACACTCCTCAGGCATAGTAAAGAAAGTTCCATGCTGTTCCAAAGCTCAACAGTAGTTGTAGCTTTTGATCAAGGGAGGGTTTTTCCAGCACAGACACCTGGGCTGGGAACACAACGTATTGTAATGCAAATGGCTCCAGTACTTCTTAGGGAATCTGAAGCTTTGCAAAGAGGTCTAAGAGGGGGAACAAATGGCTGCTAGAAGCAAAATACAGAAATAAAACTAAGCTGTGTCACAGCATCTCCTCCCTGTGAACTATACAGTTTCCTGAAATCAGAAATAATTTTGATGCAAGCTGTGCCAGCGCCTCCCTGATAGATCAGTTGGTAAAGAATCCCTCTGCAATGTAGGAGACCCCAGTTCAATTCCTGGGTCAGAAAGATCACCTGGAGAAGGGATAGGCTACCCACTCCAGTATTCTTGGGTTTCCCTTGTAGCTCAGCTGGTAAAGAATTCACCTGCCATGTGGGAGACCTGGGTTTGATCCCTGGGTTGGGAAGATCCCTTGGAGAAGGGAAAGGCTACCCACTCCAGTATTCTGGCCTGGAGAATTCCATGGAGCATATAGTCCTTGGGGTTGCAAAGAGCTGGACACAGTTGAGCAACTCTCATTGATTGCGCCAGGGCTTCGGGGCAAAAACCCAATGGGCAGGCCCTCTGCCCAGTCCCACCTTTGAACACCACAAAGACCAGAGTGACAGGTGAGCTGGGGGTGGCATGATGAACTTCTGAAGACATCAGTGTGGCCACTGTTCCCCATCTACCCTTTGGAGATGGATAACTTCATATCACATCTTTAGATGGTGTGAGGCACTGGGGGTGGGATTACAGAAGGACAAAGATGTGTCATCGTTTTCCTCCAGAGTGTGTCCTCATAAGGGGGAATTTAAGACAGAATGGTTGAGGCTCTGAATGTCCTATCCCTAGAGTTTTCCCACATTTGTTCCTGGCTTTGAGACTGCTGAGATGGATTATGGAGTGAAGATAAGCAGAAGGAAAGCATGAGGATGACTCAGTGGCCAGAGGGCCATGTCCTAACCACACCCTGTAGCTCCAGAGATAGAGCAAGGCAGTGAGAAAGTGGTCATACCATCACCCACTCCCTCCACCTCTCGACTTAAAACCCTTGGAGTCTTCCTATGCTCTTTGGATAAAGCTGAAAATCCTGACCTTGCATCTGAAGTCTGCACACATCTCTAGCCTGGTCACCCTCTGTCTTTCCTACACCACTAGCCTCATCTCATTTTTCTAACCTGCTCAGCTCCTGTGCACGCCAGGGCCTTTGTACCTCTACCTCAGATTCTGGCCAAATTGCCCTAATCCTCACAACCTGGTTTGACTGTCACTGCACTGGGGGATCTTCCTTCAAGCCTTTCTTTACCCATTCCAGATCAAGCCCCTGCTCCATGGGCTTATCGCTCCCTTGACACTGCCTTCTTAGCACTTACTGCAATAATAAATATAAGAAGATTTGTATCATTATTTGTAAACCATACTCCCTGATGGGTTGTAAGCTTTGTTAGGTCAGGGATGTATTTTTATTCACCACCGTATTCCACGCCCTAGCACAGTACCTGACTCAGAATCAGGACAACGGTTAATATTTGTGGGAGGTTTTCCATCTTCTTAATGCATTAATTTAAATCCTCACAGTTACCGATGAAATAAATATCATTAGCGCACCCTCTTTTCAGACGAGAGTTTGAGGAGTAGAGAGGTTAAGTAACTTGCTCAACGTGACCCAGCCAGCAAATATCTGAGCAAGAATTTAAACCCAGATAGTTGACCTTCAAAGTCTGTGGTCTCAGCAACTACACTGCAGTGGCTAAAAAAGATGTGTCGGATGAATGAGTTTATAAACAAATGAATGAATTTAAATTTGCATAATGTTTGTGAGACTAACTGGCCAACAGAGGTTAAGTCTGAGAGGGCTGATTTTTTCTTTACCTGTTACCTATGCTAACATTTATTGTACGTTTCTTAGGAGCATGTCCCCTTGTTTTGCTGATAAAGAAACTGAGGCTTAGAGAGTTTAATAACAGGTCACACAGCTAACAAGTAGCAGAATTTCGATTTCAAATCCTTTGAAACACTATATTACACAGACTCCCACATACATCAGGAATCACAAATTCTGGTATAAGAATGAAGGGAGAGCTCCACACTTGTGGATTTCAGTCACGTGCATCCAGACACAGACAAAGCCCTTTCAAATGAAAGAGCAAAGTGGATGGGATTTAGATTTCTTTCTCCCTTTTCTTTATGAATTCAACCCAAGTTAAAGCATAGAAAATGGCCATTGATGACAGCTGGAATCTTGCTCTGACAGACCAAGCATCTTGTCCTTAACACTCAGACAGGAGCCCTTGACATCTCAGATCAGGAGACTGCTAGATAGTAGGTATTCTGTCTCCTACTTCTCAGAGGTCATACCTCCTTCCCCACATCCTTAGCCCTCTTCTCCCAATTGCTCATCCAGGTTTCCCTGACCTTTTTTTTATTTTTCCCACCAATTCTGGCCCTTGGATGAAGACTAAAAGGAGCACCAGGCAGCCCTCCTGGGTTGACAGACGTTACCTTTGTGAGCAGGCAGGTTCTGACCCTGGGCACTGGTGTGATGGTGCCTTCATTCATTCAGCAAATGTTAGCTGAGTCCTGCGACTTGGCAGGTCTTGTGGAGAGTGTAGGGGATGTAACAATGAACAGTACAGTTTCTGCCACCATGGAAATGCTGCCTCCCCTGGCAGACGGGAAGCTGACACAAAGCAACTGGTCACATAGTTGACTGTGGAATTCTGGGACAAGATGACATAAAGTGTCACCCAAAGATGCCTTCCCTTCTCTACCTTGTCATTCACTAGTCCCTCCCTCCAACCAATATCCAAATATAGAGGAGCAAGCTCATAGCTGATGACCAGAGAGGTCAAATCCTTCATCTCATAAATGAAAAGAGATACACTTCCTGGGGCCAAATTCTCCCAATCTGTACCAAGTAGAAAAGAAAACACAAATGGTTTGAAGGTTTTTGCCACCAAAACAGAAAGTAGCAGTTTGGCGGCAGTTTTCTGCTACCAAACAGTGCCAAAAGACCGGGGAGAGAGGAGAGGCGCTTTGGGGGAAATTGACAAAGAGGACAAACCACATCTCTTGGCTGGTTTCTCCTCTCTGGGTGACCTCAAGAGAATGTTCTTGACATCTTGAAGGCGACTATGAACATAGGGTCTGATATTTGCTTCTCACTGGATATTTCCTGAGCACCAGCCCTACGGGGAAATGAACAAAGCAGCAGAGATGGCAGGGTGGCAGAAAGGAGGTGGCTAGGCTTGGTCCTCAACCTCCTGCAAGCCCCAGCTGGCACAGTAGATTCCTGTAGGCCTGGAGTGGGCAAGAAAATAATAGGGACAGGGGCCAGCATGGTAGGCAGCAACAAGGTCACTCAGTATGGCAAGCCCAAGCTAGAGAGCACGACAAAGGCTGGTGGGGATTTCCATGCCTCTAGTTTCAGGAGGGTGGGGAAGGGGGACCCAGAGAGGAACCCACAGGTAGACATAGACTTCTCCTCTTCCTCCTTATGGGTCTTTCTAATGACATGAGGCCCCAAGAAGCTTGCAATCAATTGCGTGTGTGTGTGTGTGTGTGTGTGTGTGTGTGTGTGTGTGTGTGTGTGTGTGTGTGTGTGTGTGTGTGTGTTTAAATCTTGAGGGAGAGCTCTCTGACCGAATGTAAATTCTGGTCAAGATTTTTAAGCTGCAAATGACTAAAACTCTATAGGTTGCATTGAATATAGCAAATTAGGCTAAATGGAATTTTCTCTTTGCCAGGCAGAGGCATGAGGGCTTACCTGTGCTGGTCTTTCTCTGTCCTAGAGGCCAGAATTTGTCCCTTACCAGGAAGCCTCCCATCCCTCTCTGCCAGCACTGGCATAGCCTCTGTGTGTCCAGCGGCACCTGTGGGTACCACCACTATCTCAAGATGGACCAAGACTTTGGGTCTCTGGCTTCAAGATGAGCTCAGTCTGTACATGTGCCAGAGGCTGTGGATATGGGGAGAAATGAATACACTAAACTTTCAGGAGCAGTTTGTACATCTAAGCCTACAGATCTAAAAACGCAGCTTGCAGCGGGAAGAGTCCAAAATGTCTAACATGGCTTCTCCAGATTGAAATAAGAGCTCTCCTTTGCTTAAGAGAATCTCATAATTCTGATTTCCCTGAGGAGACTAAAGGAACAAAATGAACCCATCAGGGTGCCCACTGGGCAGCTAGGCACAGCCTAGTAATTCATTTACATAAGACCTCTGCTTAGAGACTGCGAAGTCCTTTAACAAGTAATGCTGTGTCATAAAAAATGACTACAGGCTCCCTTAAGGCCAGATTCAATAAAATGCAGAGATAAAACAAACCTTCAATGTCCCCTTGCTTCTGAGTTTATCAGGCCTTGAGAAGCAATTGTATGCGAAGAAGAAAGATGACTGGGCTTGAGAAAGGGAGGAGAGAGGTAGAGAGAGATGGAAGGGGAAAGCAAGAGACAGGAAAATTGAGGGCAGATAGAGTAGAATGGGAGAAAGAATACTGCAGAACATGAGACTTAATTATGGATTTGGTTTTCCAATCTAAACTATGATATTCCAGGAGGTCCAGTTTTATGCCCATGTTGAAATAATAATGATAATATTTATGCTAGAGAAACAAAACTGTATATAGCCTGATTATCAATAGGAGGCTGGTTGAGACAATCATAGTAGCATATATTATCCAAGAAATATATTATTAGTAGACTGTTTAGGGTAATATGTGACTCTTCTAAGGATATGTTTATTTGGAATATTAACATAGACATCTGTGCCAGCAGAAAGAGTAAGTTTGAGAACAGTATGATCCAATTTTTGCAAAAATAATAAAAAACAAAAAATAAAAATAAAAAAGACAAACACATATATGCACTTAGTAGGAAAATCACTGATGTTGATGAATGTGTTAGTGTGAGTAGAGAAAGGTGTGAGGGATGCTCACAGAACTTAGCCATGGATACTTCTGGAAGGATGTGTGAGATGGTGGAAGGGAAGGAGAATAAAAATAAGGTTTTCTTACTGCTTGACTTGTCATGAAGAGCACACATCATTGGAATTTGAGATTAAAAGGACTAATAAAAAGGCTAGAAATATGAAGTCACTTAGCATCTAAGATAACAAACAGTACTGAATAATAACCGTAAGCACTGTCTTACAGCCTGTTCTAGACTTTGCCCAATGCTGAGAGTTTTATGACCTCTTTGCATGTTACAGCAACCCTATGCTTCTATTTTACAGATTCAGAAATGCTTAGTAAGTTTCCTAAAATTACACCACTGATTCGTGACATAGGTGACTTGAATCCAGGTCTGTTTATTGCAGAAGCCCTGGGGAAGGTCAAGCTGGAGGCTACAGAACAACGGTCTCAGGTGAGATGGTGCAATTTCCTTCTGAGCCCAGCGGCGGGGCAGCAATGGTAACAGCCATGAGCCGGACTCAGGGTTAGAATTGCTTCCTTCGCATATCAAACTTTAATATCTCAATTCTCATGGCTGGGCTTGGCTGAGTGAGCTGCTATTACCCATCAGCTTTTACACAGCATTTCCCAGGGAACAGGCTGTTGGGAACATTCTATATCTGGAAGCATTTTATCATTGAAGAGGCTTAACCAAGACGCAGTAAAACCGCCAAGCTCACTTTCCTATTCCCATGGGCAGGACAATTAGGGGCACTCAGGTCTAGCCGGCGTGCGGCGTTAGGCAGTCAGGTCTTACTAATTTGGGGTTTTATGACAATTTCACAGAACCCTGGCTGAAGTTTGCCTCTGCAACATCTGTAGATAAAAGGCTTGCCAGGTTTCTTGATGAGTAAGGAAAACAGACAAGTGAGAATGGGAAATGTTAAACCTACTTGAGAGATTAAAGTGATTTAGTTTTGTTTTGTTTGTGAAGAAGTTAAGCAAGGTGCCTGCCTGAAAATGCCAGGTCCTAAATAGTTATTAATGGCAAAGGCAGATTCAGCAAGATTTCTAGGTCATAACTTTTTAGAAGTGGCCAAGTAACTCTATCTGCTTTAAAATAACAGTCTATTTCTCCAACAATGCTATTTCCCCAAATGACCAGATATTCTTTCATCAAAATTGATAATGTCAACATCACCTCTCTGAGACCGAGAATCTGAGCGTAGTAAGTTTCATAGTAAGACTCATCCTTCCTTCAGTTTATTCAGCTCAGTCTTTTAGGATGGATTTGGATCTTGACTTTAAAACTCTGGATTCCTCTGTCTCTCCAGGTCTGAGCAGATGCAAGCCACATTCTGCCTCAAAGAGCATTAAACACCTCCTTCTCTTCTCAAAGACCAGTCTGTGTGTTCCTTCCCTCCTAACCCCTTCTGGGTTTTCAAAATGACATTTTCTCTGGCCTTTCCATTTTCCCTGGACTCATTTCCTTGTTCCCCGGGCTGCTCCTGTCTCCTCTGAAAGCTGCCCATCTCAGCCCTCTGGAGACCCAGGAGAGGAGCTGTCCACATCTGCAGCCTCCACTGCTAGACCTCCACATGCCTTCCTTCCCTGTCTTCCATCCCCACCACCACAGAAGCCACTCTCCCAAAGGTCACCAGTGACAGCCCATCAGCAAGTGCAGTGACCTTTTCTCAGTCTTCGTCCTGAGTGTCTCACACTGTGGGCCATCTCATCTTCACCTCTCTGGAAAATCCATTTTTGCTTCTATTACTCTGTAGTCTTCTATTCGTTCCCTCCTTCTGGATGGGATTTCTGTTCTCTTTCGGCTTCCCTTTCCTTCCTCTACTCCATAAGATATAAACACTGGTTTTCAAATTCTCTTACTTTTAGGGACTGGGGAAAGTGTCTCATTCTCTCCCATGACCTCAAATGAGTCTTTGTGGGTGACTCTGAGATCTAGTGAAGTGAAGTGAAGTGAAGTGAAAGCCATTCAGTCATATCTGACTCTTTGCGATCCCATGGAGCTAAGAGCAAGTCTTGCTTGGCTACTAAAATCTTAGCTTGCTCTTCTTCCTTCCACCGCCTTCCTGCCCCTGGGCTTGACATCTTGAGATTATCTTTACCATCTCACTTCTTTCTTGCCCATCTACCTTTCCAACAGTAAGTAAAGCCCTGTTTGTTCGATCGCAATGTCTATGGCAAACTAGCATTTGGCATTTCTTTGCTAAGTGATGTCAGATTAATTCTAAAATTCTGAGCCTCAGTTTCCCCACCTTTGCCATGTAGATCAAGGTAAACAATTGCATTGCTGTAAGGGTACCTAGCCCTGACACTAAAACACAGAACAGGGGCGGGGTAGACGCTTCCAGGTATTAATGCTAAATAATTACAGTGGACTCTTACTCTTCTTGATACATGCATTCTGTGAAATCACAGCGAACACTGGATTAGTGAACACTGAGCCCTGGCTCCTAGAGAAATCTAGGGTTAGGTTCTTACCAGACTCTGATCACGACACTCTCATCAACCAATCCATACATAAGCTTGTTTAAGCTTGTTTCTGTCTTAAACCACCTTACTTACTAAACATTGTTGATTCTTTAGTATTTAACTCATGCCCACCCACATTGTTGTTATTGCTTGAATGAAGTTTATCTGGCACCTATTCACCCCCTAAAGCACATTACAGCCTTCTTGTGCTTAGGAACCTAGACAGCATTTCACTACTACAGTTGGGGGTTATTTTAAACAAAGAAACCACCAATGAAAAGCACAGAAATGCAAAAAATATGGCCCTACTAAGTAGGCCACGAAAAGGACACATATTTATAGTCTGAGAGCTGAGACAGCACTTGCCTTGCTCCACCTCAGCTGGGAACATGAACGCTGGGCACCCAGAATTTTTCACTACTCTGTGCAATTCTGTGAATATCAGTGAAAACACCTTGAGTATTGACTGTGGGTCACAGATCCATCTCAGAGAGCAGGTGAATCTGAAAATACGGAATGCGCGAATGATGAGAACTAACTGTACTTTCTACTTATACCCAGCAATTTTGTCCTCATTGAAACCTTTACTACCCCTTGCCTGGATGAAATCCCCTGGGCAATCTTTCCGCCTGAATCTCAGACTTTCCACCTTACAGTTTCCATTCTCTGGGCCTGGATTTACAGGTTCTGGCTGTAAAATTCTCTTTTGTCTACCTGCCGAGCTCTTTCTCTCTGAATAATACCCTAACCAGCTGCTGTGTTATAATGTGTCAACTTCAACAAAACCACTTAATCTCTCCTCTCCTCATTCATGTTCCTAATTTCTGGATGGGCTGACGGTGCTTGCCCTACCTAATTTATAGGATTTTTTTTTTTTGAGGATCATGTAAGATAGTGGTTCTCAAATTTTTGTGTGCAGAAAAAATCACCAAAGAAGGGAACCAGAAAGGGAAGAAAGAGAACCTGTTTACAATTCAGGTTTCTGTAGCCTAAGCTCAGAGAGTCTGAGTTAGAAGGTTGGAATCAGGTCCAGGAATCTACTTTTAACAATTTCTCTGTTTTTCAGATCACACTTTAAGAAACTGGTTTAAGTCAATGGATGTGAAGGTGTTTCATAAATCAGGATGCACGCTACCTTCATCCATCAGCAAATAGCGATTGGATACCTACCACTCAGGGGCAAGTGTAGGGATGTAACAGTGCAAGGGCCAGAAACATAAACTCAACTAGGAGATGAGGAAGGGTGGTTAGTACTTTTGTTTTGTTTTGTTTTGTTTTGGTGTCCCTTTCTCATAAGAACAACAGAAATAAACCAAACTTCCATAAAGAAAAAAGTAGGCAAGCACAGAGTTCAGGAAGTAAATGTGCCACCACACTCCAAAACCAATCCAGCTGCTCCTTCAGTTGTACACCTTCTGTGAAAATGGTTTGCATGCACCTCATTTCTCCCCTGTCAGATGATGCTCTCCTGGAGAACAAAGGGCCAACGGTTTGTGTCTCCAAGAACTACTTTTTTTTTCATTTATTTTTATTAGTTGGAGGCTAATTACTTTACATTATTATAGTGGTTTTTGCCATACCTTGACATGAATCAGCCATGGATTTACATGAGTTCCCCATCCTGATCCCCCCTCCTACCTCCCTCCCCATCCCATCCCTCTGGGTCTTCCCAGTGCACCAGCCCTGAGCACTTGTCTCATGCATCCAGCCTGGGCTGGCGATCTGTTTCACCCTTGATAATATACTTGTTTCAATGCTGTTCTCTCAGATCATCCCACCCTCGCCTTCTCCCACAGAGTCTCAAAGTCTCTTCTGTACATCTGTGTCTCTTTTTCTGTTTTGCACATAGGGTTATCGTTACCATCTTTTTAAATTCCATATATATGCGTTAGTATACTGTATTGGTCTTTATCTCTCTGGCTCAAGAACTACTCTTAAAGGCCTTTGTACCAGATGTTGGCTCAGCAGATGTCTGAATGGATGATCTGGTTATATAGATGTTAGCTGGCTAAAGCCCAATTCAATACAGTTAAACAGAAGACCATTTTAAAAAAAAAATAGTAAATACTAACTTTTTAGTTTTTACCTGGCTTGTGGACAGGGATAGCTGTTGGCTGCTCCAAGAGGCAGGTAAGGAATGAAAAGAGAGATTACACACCTATATTAAAATGCCTACTGTGTGCCAGCCACTGCACTCACACTCCTATAACTGGAAGCTCTGTAACCCAACTCAAGGCAAGATGCCTCATGGAGGATCACAGAAGAGCAGAGGCACCTTCCAACTGCCTTGACCTGTCTGATCTATAGATTTTGCATCAGAGGCATTTAACCTAACATGTGCCATGGACTTCCTTGGCACTCCAGTGAAGTCTACTGACCCCTGTTCAGGAGCATGTCTTCAAACACATAAGACTAAGATACACAGGATTCTAAAAGGAAACGATGATACTGAAACAAGATTAGCAAAATACTACTAAAAAAAAAATATATGGCAGTATGTATGCTTCTTTATAATTGCATTAAATAATAAGACTAAGGAGCAGATCTATGAAGCATTATCTATGATAACTTCAAATAATAAATGTAACAATATAAATATCTATAACATGACATGAAAATACTTGGGCTTTCTACCAGTAACAAAGTCGTAGGAGCCACTAACAGTGGTTTGTTGCCTGTATTTTCAATGGAAGGAAATTCTAATGTGTAGCTGGACACTTAAGAAGATAAAGATGCAGCTTCCTTCTATCCAAGTTCATAGGTATCCCTGACTCTATCCAGGGACCTGTTGAGCCCCAAGTTTAGAATCTCTGTTTTAGGTTGGAGACTTTGGTAACTGAGCAGTTGAGATTTAGAGAGTCTCCTTCTTGTTCTTTATAAGGCCATGTAGCTCTACACCTACCTCTGCTGAGTAATTCAATGTTTACTCACTACTTGTCAAGAAAATCTTTAGAGAGTCCAGCTGAAACCTATTTTTCTTCAGCCTGCTTTGCTTTATTGTCCACTGAGCACACTGCCTTTGGATCTTCTATTTTCCACTTGAGAGAGAAGTGAACAACTATTAACTGACTTTGCTCTGTTTTTTAAAGACTTCAGGGTGGGGAGCAAACTTTTAAAATAAACAAGCATTTTAAAACAAAAAAATGTGTTTAATGTAGAAAAAATAAGAAGCAATCAGCAAAAATAAGAAAGTAAATGCCAGGCACAATACCATCCTCCAAACATAAATTCTATTAATAGTTTGATATATACATTTTAATAGGGTTTCTCTCATGGCTCAGAGGGTCAAGAATCTGCCGCAATGCAACAGACTCCAGTTCAGTCCCTGGGTCAGGAAGATCCCCTGGAGAAGGGAATGATTACCCACCCCAGTATTCTTGCCTGAAAAATCCCACAGACAGAGGAGCCTGGCAGGCTACAGTCCATGAGTTCACAAAGAGTTGGACACAACTGAGTGACTAACATATACATTTTAAGACTTATAAAGATGTCTGTATATACATAGGAAAATACTGATACTACTTTTTAAATAAAACAGAGATTATTTTGTATACATTCTTTGGTAACCTATTTCTCACACTTAACGCATCAGAGACATCTGTGTATGTTAAAAAATATTCTACCCCATTTTTTTTTCAAAGTTGAGGTGGCTGAATTCCATTGAATAACTGTGACATAATTTAACAAATCCCTGTATTAGAATTTTAAGCTGTTTTAGTCATTTTTCATAATTAAAACAATACTTAATAGAAAGAAATATTTTATTTCTACTTACCTACTAGTCAGGTGACCTTTTCTTTCCTCAAACAAATATAGAATAGGACATAACAGCCCCTTCTCATAACATGGTAGGGAAAATTAAATGGGATAAAGCAGGAAAATTGCTTGGCAGAGGGCCTTGAACATAGTAAATGTACAGTAGGCATAATAATAATGTAATTTTTAAATTATTCTATAATATAAATTCTTCAGTGTAAAATTTCTGGGTCAAAGATAGACCCAAATTTGAAATGTGCTAACCAACCTGTGACCTAGGAAAATTTTTTCCTGGCACTAATGACTGTGAGAAACTATTTCCTTTAGCATTGTTACTTTTAAAATCTTGTCTGTTTTGCTGTATCTTGGCGGGGGCTGACTATTTTGTATGTGTGCCTGCATGCTCAGTTGCTAAGTCATGTCTGACTCTTTGCGATCCTGTGACTGTAGTCCATCAGGCTCCTCTGTCCATGGGATTCTCCAGGCAAGAATACTGGAGTGGGTTACCAATTCCTCTTCCAGGGGATCTTTCCAACCAAGGGGTCGAACCCACATCTCTTGCATCTCCTATATTGGCAGGCAGATTCTTTACTGCTGAGCGACCTTGGAATCTCAACTTTGTATACACTTATTGGCTATTCAAATTTCTTTTTAAGAATTTTCTTCCTCAAACTTTGTCATATGTTCCAAGTATTTTTCAAGTTTTTATAATTTCCCTTGTAGTTTTATTTATAGTGCCTTTTGTATGCAGGCGCTTTAGTAACAACTTAATGTAGTCAGTTCTGTCTCCTCCCTCCCTACCTCTTGAAAATGAAAGTGTTAGTTGCTCAGCTGTGTTCCATTAGTTTGGGGGCCCATGGACTGTAGCCTGCCAGGCTCCTCTGTCCATGAGATTTCCTAGGCAAAAATACAAGAGTGGGTAGCCATTCCCTTCTTCAGGATCGAACCTGGGTCTCCTGCACTGCAGGCGGATTCTTTTCCATATGGTCACCAGGGAAGCCCTTCCTTTTTCTTAGATGGGTCCATTCTTTGGAGCCACATTTGGAAAGACCATCTCTATCCCCAGTTCATGATACATTTGTTATGTTTTCTTTAAGTACTTTTAGCTCATCTGGAAATTATTTTAATGTACAATATGAGGGAGAAAATTAACTTAAAACATTTTCATAGCTATCCAGTTGTACCAAAGCAATTACTGCATATGTGGATTCTTTTCAACAAGGACATGGTTCAAGAATCTGTACTAACCCGGTGTAAAGTACATTTCAAAGAAATAGATTTGATTATGCTTTATTCACATACACTATATTTGCTTTCTTAGTTCAAAATGGTAAGAAGGAGTGATTACATTAGACAAAACAATATTAATTAGTCTTTCCCACATCCTAGTTGGCAATTTCTAGCATATCCTTAAACATATTTCATCATTCTTTTCTCTTTTCTCCTAATCACCTCTACATCTCCAGCTTTGTCCTAAACCTCACTGACTTGTTCGAGAAGACTGGACGAATAGGATAACAGATAAAATAGCAAAGCTCACATGGCCACTTTTGCTAATAGTGTTGATTTTTTCCTAATACATTAAATATACCCAGGTGGCACAGTGGTAAAGAATCTGCCTGCCAATACAGGAGACACAAGAGACTTGGGTTCAAGCCCTGGGTTGGGAAGATCCCCTGGAGAAGGGAATGGCAACTCACTCCAGTATTCTTGTCCATAGGAAGTCCAATGGACAGAGGAGCCTGGTGGGTTACAGTTTATGGAGTCACAAAGAGTCAGACATGACTGAGCAACCAAAGAACAACAACAACAATGCAGACATCAACTTTGTAAAGATGATTGGCTCTTTAGGAACAGAATTGTGCCTCTGAAATTATTTTGTAAGATGTACTCAGTATAAGTAAATATTTTGTAACTTTTGAATAAAGAAATAATGAATTCACCTAAGAGTTTAAGATGAGATTTTACTTTCTCATTTTGGTTCTGCCCGCTAAGGCGTATTCTAGATGTTTTGCATGCTTGCTATGTGTTGGCTACCAATCAACTGAGATAATTCTTGAAGATTGGCCCAGATGATAGCTTCTCTTGTCACAAATGGAGTCAGATGACTTGGGTGGGAGGATAAAACTGGCCATGGTTGACTGAATGACAGCGAGGCTGGAGGAAAGCTGTTAGAAACACCAAGTGTGTCTAAAAAAAAGAACTTTATTGACTAACAAGACATCTAGGGTGACAATATATAGCCTTGACGTACTCCTTTTCCTATTTGGAACCAGTCTGTTGTTCCATGTCCAGTTCTAACTGTTGCTTCCTGACCTGCACACAGGTTTCTCAAGAGGCAGGTCAGGTGTTATGGTATTCCCATCTCTTTCAGAATTTTCTGGTTTATTGTGATCCACACAGTCAAAGGCTTACGTGCTTACTCCTTGGAAGGAAAGTTATGACCAACCTAGACAGCATATTAAAAAGCAGAGACATTACTTTGCCAACAAAGGTCCATCTGGTCAAGGCTATGGTTTTTCCAGTGGTCATGTAAGGATGTGAGAGTTGGACTGTGAGGAAAGCTGAGCACCGAAAAATTGATGCTTTTGAACTATGGCATTGGAGAAGACTCTTGAGAGTCCCTTGGACTGCAAGGAGATCCAACCAGTCCATCCTAAAGGAGATCAGTCTTGGGTGTTCATTGGAAGGACTGACGCTGAAGCTGAAACTCCAATACTTTGGCCACCTCATGAAAAGAGTTGATTCATTGGAAAAGACCCTGATGCTGGGAGGGATTGGGGCCATGAGGAGAAGGGGCCGACAGAGGATGAGATGGCTGGATGGCATCACTGACTCAATGGGCATGAGTTTGAGTAAACTCTGGGAGTTGGTGATGGACAGGGAGGCCTGGTGTGCTGCAATTCATGGGGTTGCAAATAGTCAGACACGACTGAGCAACTGAACTGAACTGAAGGCATCAAAAGGTAGTAAGAGGAGAAAAGCATGGATTCCCACCTGCCCAACAGAAATCTACCAAAGTCAGATTAGTCTCCTCACCATCCCAGGACTGGAGGACTAAAGAAATTGCCTGCTGCCCCGAAGTCTTTTAAAAAGCACATTTGAGGCTATACATATGCTCCTGTTGAACTTACTCTATTTCTCTAAATTATGTCAGTGGTCAAAGTTGTCACTCCACCTGTGAACTCAAAGAGTAACTCAATGGAGTTACCACCAATATAGACAAAACTGAGCTCTGCAGAATTCAGTACACTTTTCGGTCATCTGCCTATGACATCCAAGTCATGTATCACAGAGCCAAACTTCAGGTGAAGAAGCAGAGAATTATTTAGAAAATGCAACTCTTCCCTCTCCCTTTTAGCCCATGCTTCTCTGATCTGTGCAGGACATATCCCAGTTCTCATAAAAACAAACTTGTTCCTCTGTCTCAGCTATGAGTTCAGTGTCTAGACTGTATTTAAGGTCTTGAAATCCTATGCCCTGTCTTCAACAACTGGCCCTCTATTCCACTGCCCTAACCCTCACTGGAGCATGCCATGTTCAGACAAAAGGAACTCTCCAAGCCTGAATTTATTGATTGGTATGTTCAAACAGGGAGGGAGGAAAACTATAAACCAGGTAAATAAATCTAAAATGTAGAAGGAGGCAATGCCAGCCAGAGAATCAGTGGTATACTCTAACATCCCCAACATTCTTCCAAGTCATCCTTATCTCAAGTGTTGGCTGTAAGAGGGGCACAGAAATACAGTCTACTTGGAAGTCAAGTGGGACGAGAGGAAGGTTTAAAACCACATTTGTCAAAATTAGGTAAATGTCTGCTATACAGATCCAAAACTGGAGAGGGGCAAGTGAAGACCAAGGGAGCAGCTCAGCCTTTCCTTGTCTACCATCAACTGCCTCTCAAAATCCTGTCTCTTGGGGCTTCTCTGGCAGTCCAATAGTTAAGACTTTGCCTTCCAATGAATGGGATGTGGGTTTGATCCCTGGTTGGGGATCTAAGATTCCACATGCTTCATGGCTGCAAAATCAAAACATAACACAGAAACAATATTGTAACAAATTCAATAAGAACTTTAAAAGTGGTCCCCATTTAAAAAAAAAAAAAAGTTTAACCAAAAATCATGTCTCTTCCCAACTCCCAAAGCGCAGATCATCTCTAGTGTACAGCCTTCATAGTGTTATTTCTTGGTCTCCTCACCTCAAGTCAGACCCTGGTACAGTGAAGTCGTTTCTCAGTTATCTGAACTGGAATCCATGTTGCCCTTCCAGCAGGCCCAGGATTGGTTTTATTTCTACAGCTCTCTTCCTTTCCAAGGATTCCCTTGTACTCTTTTGTCCAGGTCCTACTTGCAAAAGTCCAGCTATGCCTTCACCTCTTCTAAGAAGCCTTCCTTGGCATATTGAAAGTCTCATTATTTGAACTGCCCATGCTGGTACGATATCAGAAGAGACCCTATAACTCCATGCTTCTTGGAGTTAGCTGCATGCTTCTTGCCCTCTGCCTTACTCTTTGAAGAATATACATGGAATTCTCAAGGTTCCTTGACCTAATGAAATTTACAAAATTCTGAAGCCAAAATTGTATCTCTTCTTTACCCTGAGACCTCTAGTTTCAGAGTAAAGTAGAAACAAAATGATGTACCATGAAGTCCAGGGTGATCCCCAGTGCTAACAGAAACCAAATTTCCAGGGCCAGTAAACCACTGACTCTTTCTAAGTCTTACTTCCCTCATGTTAAAAGATAAGTAATTGCCGTCTCTATCATGTGATATCCATTTCTAAGGTAGGATGTTGCTGTTGTTTTGTTGTTCTAGTCATTTCAGTCATGTCTGACTCTTTGCAACCCCATGGACTGTAACCCACCAGGCTCTTCTGTCCATGGGATTTTCCAGGCAAGAATACTGGAGTGGGTTGCCATTTTCTTCTCCAGGGGATCTTCCCGACTCAGTGATCGAACCCAGATCTCCTGCATTGCAGGCAGATTCTTTACTGTCTGAGCTACCAGGGAAGCCCCAAGATAAGATATATACATACCAAGTATGGTGTCTGGTTCAGGAAAGTATTAACTATGTTTTCCCTCTTCCTTCTAGTCACCACTCCCACCCCATGCCATTTTTCTCACCCACTTTTAATGAAAGCACACTCTCTACCGACACTGACTGCTTTCCACTTTGTTTCTGCCATTTAAGGCCACGACATAACACTTCTAATCAACTATAACTAAGCTTACTGCAAGCATGGCCCACATCCAGTTCTGGAACTGCCTGCCTCCATTGGGCCCTCTGCATTGTGTATGATCTGTCCTGGCATGAATGAATGACTAGCAATGCCTTTCTTTTTAAAACGGGTACCTGCTTTAATATATGTTTGGTTCAAAACGGGCCCTTGCTTTGTCTGCCCAAATCAGTGACCTGTGTTCTGAAGACACTGTCAGAATAACTGGTTTTGCACCACAGAGCATGCAAGAGAGACCTAATTGGTGATGACATTTCAGTAGCCAGCAGGTCTTAAAGTCAGGAAGGATTTTTTTTTAGTATCATCTTTATGTTCAATGAAACATTCAACTCTCTCCTTAAGAGTTTTATTTTCTAATTTCCCTAAACTGCATTTATAGTTTCTACATGTTGCCTGTCTCATGGTGACAGTTTCAGGCATTTTCCCAAGTGCTAATGATGCAAAGGATGAATGATAACATGGGTAAATGGCTGTGGAACCAAGTTTTTGAAAAGATAAAATAAAACAAGAAATGGGACTTTTCTAGCTTCTGTTCAATTTCAGTGACATATTTCTTATTAGCTGCTTTTGTTTTTACTCTGTGGGTATTTAAATTTTAGCAAATTGAGTAGTTTCTCCCAGAGAACTACCAATTGAGCATTTTCAGCCATGGCAAACAGCATTCTTCTCATAGGAAGTAGATTATAGCATTGCTCCAGAATAATTGAAAATGCTGTTCAACTGTTAGCTTGGTTCCCAAATGGGCTTTTACTTGCAGGGAACATGGAAAAGCAAGAGTGTCTGGAATGGGCCATTCTTCGTCCTAGGTTATATTTCCAGCAACTCCCCCGATGGCAGTTCACACTGCTATCACAATATGTTTTCTAACATGCATGTCTGAGCACATCCCTCCCCTCCCAACACTGTAATGGCTCGCCTTACCTTCAGGGCAAAAGCCAAACTTCTAGCTATGCAGGCTCAGCTACTATCTGCCCTTGATGGTCCAACCACACTGAACTAGTATCCTGTATTGTTCTCAAAGCATGCCATACTCTTGCTGGCCTTCGGAACTTATATACATGCTCTCATCGTCAAGAACCCAGAACCCACTCTCTGTGTGCCTTCCCAGCCCTCACCCAGCTCACCTTGAGTTCTCTTGAATCCTGTTCACCACTCAGAACTTGACTGTGATGTCATTTCTACCACACGTCTTCTGTCACTCCTGCTAGGCTAGGTGCATCTCTCTATGATTCTCCAGTTCCATGGACCTCCCATAGTCTAACCACACATTAACCCTGTAATGTACTGACCTTTTTTTTTTTTTTTTTTTTGCCTATTATCTGCTTCATATCTCTCAGAAGACTGCTCAGGTGAAATGGGTGTCTTATTCACAACTGTGCTCTGCAGAAACCAGCAAAAGAATGGCTGACTGATTTGTTGGAAACTGCTGTGCTAGTGGTATATTAGGGATACCATACTGAGAATATTACCAAGTAACATATATTATGTGTGTGTGTGTTAAGTTGCTTAAGTCATGTCCGACTCTTTATGACCCCATGGACTATAACCTGCCCATGGGGCTCCACTCTGTCCATTGGATTCTTCAGGAAAGAATACTGGAGTGCGTTGCCACGCCCTTCTCCATGGGATCTTCCTGACCCAGGGATCGAACCTGAGTCTCTTCTTTCTCCTGCATTGGCAAGCGGGTTCTTTATCAATAGTGCCACCTGGAAAGTCTGATATATATATTACATATTATGCTATATATAATATAATACCAAGTAATACTAAGCAATATTAGGACGTTGGCTCATTTTGCTGAAAGTAAATCCAGATATTTAGCTTATACCCAATTTGTACTTGATTACTTCATGAATCATTTCTGTAACAAAAGCATGCAAGGGCCTGCATGCTGTAGGGAATCAATGTGTGCTGTTAGCTATGTGGATCATGGGGCTTCCCAGGAGGCTCAGTGGTAAAGAATTTGCCTGCCAATGCAGGAGTCACAGGAGCCAAGGGTTCAATCCCTGGGTTGGGAAGATCCTCTGGAGGAGGAAACGGCAACCAACTCCAGTATTCTTACCACAATAATCCTATTGACAGAGAAGCCTGGTGGGCTACAGCCCATGGGGCTGCAAAGAGTCAGACATGATTGAGGTGACTGAGCATGCACTCATGTGGATTGTATTCCTCTGTAAGTAGTTACTCTCTCTCAATGGCATATCAATGATTGATAAGAGTTTGAGCACCTAGTTCCTAGTTATTTTTGCAACCAAGAATGAAAGATGATAGAAAATAAATTTCAATTACTATAAAAGAAGATCTTATTGATCCTGAAGACTACGAACATTGGGAGAGTTTGTATAGGGAGATGACCAAACACTGCCTTGTGTGTGCTTAGTCGCTCAGTCCTGCCTGACTCTTTGTGATCCCATGGACTGTAGCCCACCAGGCTCCTCTGCCCATGAGGGATTCTCCAGGCAAGAATACTGGAGTGGGTTGCCATGCCCTCCTCCAGGGGATCTTCCCAACCCAGGGATCAAACCCAGGTCTCCCGCATTGCAGGTGGATTCTTTACCATCTGAGCCATCAGGAAAGCCCTAGTCTATTGCATTTTTGGCTTCCCTCATGGCTCAGTGGTAAAGAATTTGCCTGTAATGCAGCAGAGGTGGATTCAATCCCTGGGTCGGGAAGATCCCCTGGAAAAGGACATGGCCACCCACTCTAGTACTTGCCTGGAAAATCCCAAAGAGAGAAGAACCTAGTGGGCTACAGTCCATGGGGTTGTAAAGAGTAAGACATGACTGAGCATAAACACACACATTGTATTTTTAGCCACGGGCCCTATAGGTAAATGAAGATATAATCTGTCCTTGGCTTTCATAATGGATCACTACCTTGAAACAAATAAAGGTCATCACTATAGTCACTAGTAGCCACCTAAGTTTAAGTCATGATAATGTCCAGGACAATATTCCACATAAACTTAATGACTTATCTAAGCTGTTCAAATGTATTCTTAATACATGTAGAATTCCACCTGGGTGCTCAGGATTTCTAAAGCAGCAGCTAGACCAGAAGTAGCTGTGAAGGGTAAAAATCAGATCACAGCAATTATCCACTTAATGTGGCATTTATCTGAAATACTAGCTTAGTGCAAGGTCATTTATACTAACCACCATTTATTTCTTGAACATTTTCCTGAAACTAGCAATAATCATAAAGATAATAATTTATTGCAAACGTAATCAATTCAAGAAAGATAATTAGCATGAACAATTATTGTAGGGCAATACTAGCTGTCCATAAAACATATGCCTAAATCTGTTTCTTGCTCCCTTTGGAAGAGATTAGTTACATATGGTTTATATAGTTTGCCTCTTGCAGATGTTGATACTTAAAAAAAATATGAACATTATTAATCTTTTTGTGAAGAACAAAAGAATTAATTGAGAGCCTCATTATCATAGATTATTGAGGTTTTAGATGATAATGGCATTTTATTTCAAAAGTTCATCAAACAGAGGATTTTAATTGTGAGGCTTGACTGACTAATCACGACCACTTTGACTCCTGGTAATTATGCATCAAGATGGAAGTTTTCAATGAGTCTTCTTGAAATTAAGGGTACATTCTGCCATTGTGCATTTGATACAGAAAAAAATATGCTCCAATTCTAATATTTGAAAATGTCAAAAACCTACTTCTAAGCATACTTGTTCTAAAAATACATTCTAAAAACTTTAGATTAGAAGTACATGAGCTGAGAAACAAGAATGTAGGAGTGGCTTTCAGACTTTGAGAGGGAAGGGTCATGGGGCCAACTTAATTAACTAACAAGAGAGTCAACACGTGCTCTGTGCAAGGAGAGGTCCTCCAGCTCAAGGCAAAGGGGTTAAGGTGCACACCAGAGGAGCTCATGTGCCCACCCACTGGTTAGAACCACAAGGAAAGCATTCTGCTGTTTCTCTACTCCTCAAGCTCTCCATGACAGATGACTTGGAAGAGTAAGTTCATTCTCACTTCAAAATATTAGATAGGTAACACTGGTACCATGGCTGGTATCACACATCTGATGGGAGCACACAATGTTCCTGTAGAGAAGCTTCTTCTAAGCTCTGTAGCCTACATAGTTAGAGCTAGATAAAGATGACAGTGATTTCCCCCAGGATGGTAGGTGTCCAAAATGCTGGAGAAATAACTTCAGAAAGAATGAAGAGGCTGGACCAAAGTGGAAAAATGCTCAGCTGTGGATGTGTCTGGTAGTGAAAATAAAGTCCGATGCTGTAAAGAACAATATTGCATAGGAACCTGGACTGTTAGATCCATGAATCAAGGTAAATTGGATGTGGTGAAGCAGGAGATGGCAAGAATGACCATCAACATTTTAGGAATTGGTGAACTAAAATGGATGGGAATGGGAGAATTTAATTCAGACGCCCATTATACCTACTACTGTAGGCAAGAATCTCTTAGATTAAATGGAGTAGCCCTCATAGTTAACAAAAGAGTCCAAAATGCAGTACTTGGGGGCAATCTCAAAAATGACAGAATGATCTCGGTTCATTTCCAAGGCAAACCATTCAACACCACAGTAATCCAAGTCTATGCCCCACCTACTAATGCCAAAGGAGATGAAATTGAACAGTTCTATGAAGACCAGCAAGACCTGCTAGAACTAACACCAAAAAAAAAAAAAGGATGTCCTTTTCATCATAGGGGATTGGAATGCAAAAGTAGGAAGTCAAGAGATACTTGCTGTAATAGGCAAGATTGGCCTTGGAGTACAAAACGAAGCAGGGCAAAGGCTAACAGAGTTTTATCAAGAGAACGCACTGGTCATAGTAAACACCCTCCTTCAAAAACACAAGAGATGACTCTATACATGGACATCACCAGATGGCCAACACAGAAATCAGACTGACTATGTTCTTCGCAGCTGAAGATAGAGAAGCTCTATATAGTCAGCGAAAATGAGACCTAAATCTGACTGTGGCTCAGATCATGAGCTCTTTATTGGAAAATTCAGGCTTATAATGAAGAAATTAGGGGAAAACACTAGACCAAAAAAAAAAAAAAGTGATGTCTCTGCTATTTAGTACACGGTCTACATTTGTCATAGCTTTTCTTCCAAGGAGCAAGATTTCATGTCTGCAGTCCCTGTACACAGTGATTTTGGAGCCCAAGAAAACAAAATCTGTCAATATTTCCACATTTTCCCCATCTATTTGCCAAGAAGTGATGGGACCAGATGCCATCATCTTGCTTTTTTGAATCTTGAGTCATAAGCCAGCTTTACCACTCTCCTGTTTGACTTTCATCAAGAGGCTCTTTAGTTCCTCTTTCTGCCATTAGAATGGTATCATCTGCATATCTGAGGTTGGTGATATTTCTCCCAGCAATCTTGTTTCCAGCTTGTGAATCATACAGTCTGGCATTTTGCATGCTGTACTCTACATGTAAGTAAAATAAGCAGAGTGGCAATATATAGCCTCTATGTACTTACCCATTTCCCAATTTAGAACAAGTCCATTGTCCCATGTCTGTTCTAACAGTTGCTTCTGGACCTGCATACAGGTTCCTCAGGAAACAGGTAAGTTGGTATAATATTCTCATATCTTTAAGAATTTTCCACAGTTTGCTATGATCCACACAAAGGCTTTAACATAATCAATGAATCAATGTATTTTTGGACTGCCATTGCTTTTCTATGATCCAATGGATGCTGGCAATTTGATCTCTAGTTCTTCTGTCTTTTCTAAATCCAGCTTGTACATCTGCAACTTCTTGGTTCATGTACTATTGAAGCCTAGCTTGAAAAATTTTGAGCATTACCTTGCCACCTTGCCAGCATGTGAAATGAGCAGAGTAGTTTGAACATTCTTTGGCATTGCTCTTCTTTGAGATTGGAATGAAAATGGACCTTTCCAGTCCTGTGGCCACTGATGAGTTTTCCAAATTTGCTGGCATACTGGGTGCAACACTTTAACAGCATTATCTTTTAGGATTTGAAATAGCTCAGCTAGAATTCCATTACCTCCACTAACTTTGTTTGTAGCAATGAAAGGTCCACTTGACTTCACACTCTAGGATGTATGGCTCTAGGTGAGTGACTACACCAACATGTTTAGCTGGGTCATTAAGACCTTTCTTGTATAGTTATTCTGTGTATTATTGCCACCTCTTCTTACCTTTTCTTAATCTCTTCTGCTCCTGTTAGATTTTTGTTGTTTCTGTCCTTTATTCTGCCCATCTTTGCATGAAATAGTCCCTTGGTATCTCTAATTTTCTTGAAGAGATTTCTAGTCTTTCCCATTCCATTGTTTTCCTCTATTTCTTTGCATTGTTCACTTAATTAAGGCTTTCTTATCTCTCCTTGCTATTCTCCAGAATTATGCATTCGATTGGGTATTTTTTCCAGAATTGCAAATAGAGAGAAATTTGGTATCACACAATACACTATTTTCTTTACACAATACACATCCTTCTGAGGAAGGACAAAGAACCCAAGAAATAAAGATCCTAGGTGGGTGATATGGGCTCTGTTAGCTAACACTTGGAGCAAATTCACTCAAAGGCTGAAACAGGAGAACATCAACCTATTACAGAAGAGGGGAGAAAATGAATGGAAATTCAAATAGTCCTTGCCTGAGTTGTTTGCGTGGAGGTGGAGAGAGGTGATAAAGGATCTGTCTAAAAGCATCCAGGGAAGATATAGAGTCTCTCACTCCATCTCTGTTTTCAGCCATAGCAGCCAGAGGGCACAGAGGTGCTAGGGTAAGGATGAAGATTGGCAAACACTTTTATTAAGAAAAGGGTTATAAGCCCAATTTGACTCAGACAATAAAGTGGACACTGAGTAAAGACTTCTACTAGCCTACACAGTGCTTTTGTGCCTACTGGAAAAGTCATACTCCCAATGCCTGGGAATCTGACCTCAGCAAGCTGAGCAAGTGTGTGAGATGGCACAGCTCAGAAGATATGATGTGTGGTAAATCTAAATGACATGGACTCAGTGCTGAGACCACAATTAGTCCAAGAAAACAGACACATACTTGCTTATCTGTGCAGTTCCCTACTCTTAGTGGGAAGGACAAATAGGCTTACAACTATAAAGTCAACAGCTCATATTTGACTTGAGAATGTAGCATTTTACATTGAGTCTAACAAATCTGTGGTTGGTTTGGTCCCTATAAGTCACATGGACTTATTCAAGCATGCGCCAATACACATTTCCCCCATCAGAGTATACAAGAAGTCTCTGTGTTCAACTCTTTCACCTTCTAATCCCAGCCTTTACCTACCCACCACATGCAGAGACATTGATCTCAGCCTGATCACTCTCAGATCCCTGTGTCTCCAATTTCTGCTCTGGTGAGGAACAGTTGAACAGTTCACTTCTGGTAGAAGAGAACTACCTCTGGACCTTTTGGCTGACTCTTTATGGCCTCTTGAGCCCACCTTCTGGTCCCTTTTTCAGCTGGTCTCTATTTTCTGACTTGCCTTAAACTTCCTGCTGTACCTCTGACCTCCACAGTGGTCATTTTTCCTAATTATAGTCTACTCAGACTGACCATGGCTGAGCTGTTGTTCACTAAGTTACATCTGACTCTTTGTGACTCAATGAATAGCATGCCAGGTTTCCCTGTTCTTCACTATTTCCCAAAGTTTGCTCAAACTCATGTCCGTTGAGTTGGTGATGCCATCCAACCATCTCATCCTTTGTTGTCCCCTTTCCTCCTGCTCTCAGATTTTCCCAGAATCAAGGTCTTTTCCAGCATGGCTGAGTTGGCATTCCCTTAATATCCAACTTTGACAAAGGAGATAGTCCTAAGTTTGACATGCATGAAACAGACACACAATAAGTATTTAATGAAATACTGTTAAATGAATTAGGTAACTGAATATTGCCAATGGTCAGCTCTGGGCTCCAGTTGATCTTACAGACTTTTGGATTTATCTCACTTATTGAGCTTCAATTATGGCTTTGTTAATCAATCTCTCTCCAAATCATATTACCTGCATGGTTAAGCCTATGATGAGGACAATTTATCCATTGGTGAATGAGAAATGATTGAATTAGCTAAAGATGGCTGGACTAAATTAGCTGGAAAAAAAAAAAGAAGAGCCTTAGACACTTAGAGTTAGTTTGTCATCTCCTGCACAATTCACTGAATCTTCTAGGCCAAGATCTAATCAGAGCCACCAGTGGGATTGAGCACCAAATAACTACCATTAATTGAGCAGGCAATACACTAACTGTGCCTTAGTAAAGAAACCTCACAGCTGGAAGATAAGCCTTATTTTGTCTGCTTTTTGGATAAGAAACTGAGGCCAAGACATGAGGAGACTTTGCCAACATAACGAGGTTGGTAGATGCTACAACCTGAATTCAAATTGGGTCAGGTTAATTCTAAAGACCACATTTTCTGCATATTTTGGCTTAGCTTCTCTACTGTGGTGAGGCACAAGACAGGGACCCAAACTTTAGAAAGAGAAATCAGAGCTCTAGGTCCCAAGGAACTCATAGCCACATTTGAAACAGGCATGTGGCCAGAAAGAGATAGAAAGATAGTTGTACGGTAGGAAGTGGTTCACCACCTGGAAGAAACTGAAAGATGGCCATTGCACACTCTTCAGTTCCTTTCTGGTTTTCCCCCTTCTATTCTGCCAGGCAAAGCCCTGAGATCCCCTTTGGGACCACAGTCTAAAGACACACCATTTCCTGCTGGCTGACTCCCCCTGCTTGACTCTGCTCCCTGCTGCCCAGTCATAGATGTGGGTGACAGTCACTCCACCCCTCTCAATCTCTGGACTTTCTGTGAGCTTCCCAGACCCTCAAGTAACAGGCAGGTTACTGTTCGGGTACAGTTCAGGTCCAGAATTGCACCAATCTGCCCTCAGAGCTGAGCTTCCTGCACTGCTAGTCAGAGAGGTTCTTAAAGTTCCAGATCTTAAACTTGATTATTTTTCTCTATGCTTAAGTGCTATATTATAGGAGCCAGTTTACACTTGATCATGAACCCAGCTACTTGTAATAACCCCATTTCCACCCATAACAAGGGTGCTCATTTGCTGTGGGGCTTCCAATCAATGCAAACATGTTATTACCATAGGAGGGCTTAGGGTAGGGAAGCAGTAAAAGGGACTTCAAAGAAGTAAGCCATGTCCTTGCCCTCAGGGTTTGAAGGGAAGACTCCAAAAAGTAAATTGAAAAGGACACAGGCAGAACACAACTAAATGGGAGAATGACTGGCAGTGATGGGATGATGATAGTAACAATTGCTCCTTTAATACTTACAATGTGAAAACCTCTGGATCATCTCTAATCCTCACAGTAAAGGTATTTTATCTCCATTTTGCTGATGAGGAAACTGAGCGTGAGAGATGAAAAAACCTCAAGTATATAAATGTGTCAGAGTCAGTTTACAAACACAAGTCCACAAGCCAGCCCCTGTTCATGTTGGTCCCACCTCACCATGCTGCAAAAAGAGGGAGAACAGAGCTAGGCTCGCACATCTCAGCAGGGCTTTAGAAGGCAGGTGAAGGCATAGTCTGAAGTTGCAATGTGCATCTGTACCCAGAAGACTGTCCTAAAAATCAGGCAGGGCAGGTAGACTTTAAGAGAAAGAATATAAACTGAGAGAGGAAACAGGCAGGGGCTGTAGATGAAGGTCAGAACAACCTTCACCCTTGAGTGGTTTGGTACCCTTCCTTTTGCCCAGAGAACAAGGGGACACACAGGTCTGAATCCTCTGATGGGCACAATGCCTGGCTACATGGAGCTCAAGCCGAGGCAGAGAAGATGAACTGCCTTGGCCCAAAGGCAGAGCAATGAGTAAAATCCAGCTCTAATTTCCATCCACTGGAAACCAGACCGAATCAAACGCCCACCACAGTTTTAAAGAGAATGTTAGTTACAATCCAGAGCTAATTAAAACTTTCCATAAAATGACTCTTTAAAATTTAAGTGGCCTTGAATGCTAACAGCCTTGTCTTGTTTCTAACTGCAGAATTATTATTAACACATTAGCACAGCAATACCAGTCGTTGAATTTGCTCAGCAATTTCGAAATAATGATGTTTTGAGTGTTTCCAGCTGAAAGGATGTGTCCCTTTCAATTCTCACCCAGCAGGTCATCAACTTTTTCCCTCCATCACTTCCCCAATACTGATGTCCTCCTCCCTCGGAGGTCAACACAGAGCTTTGCAGTTTCTTGAAGCTCTTCTGGCAGACTGCTAAACCCACTCTCTGAGATTCTGGATCTGAGATGGAATCCAGGAACAGGCATTTCTAAAAAGTTGCCAGGTGATACAGATGCTGATGGCACCAAGCTTCTCTAAATTATGTTGCCAGTTTTCCTGTTATTCTTCCCTTTTTATAGATGAGAAGACCGAGTCTCAGATTATCTGATTTACCCAAGATCACAAAGCTGGTAAGAAGCTGTACAGAAATTTGAAATAGGTTGATCTGACATACATGGACCACTTAGAATTTCAGATTCCCCATCTATGAAAGGGGGATATTGATACAACCTCGCTACAAACCTGTTAACATGAACTTAAATCATGAAAAATACGTGTGTGTGTGTGAAGTCACTTCAGTGTGTGTGTGTGCAAAGTCACTTCACTTGAGTCCGATTTTTCCAACTCTTTAGACTGTAGCCCTCCAGTCTCTTCTGTCGATGGGATTCTCCAGGCAAGAATACTAGACTGGGTTGCCATTCCCTGGGATCTTCCCAACCTAGGAATCGAACCTGCATCTCCTGTGATGCCTGCATTGTAGGTGAATTCTTTACCACTGAGCCACCAGGGAAGACCAGTGGTACTTCCCACCGGGGAAGTACAGTCTATGGCAAATAGTTGGTAACACATTGAGAGCTTGCTTTCCAAGTATCCTTCAGAACCTTGTGTACAGTGTGTGCCAAATAATGTGGGTTGAATGAAGTTGAATCCATACAATCACTCTAAAATAGATTTCTCTTGTTGATGCCATCCAGATGCTCCTGATTTCTCCAGTCCTTAGTGAGGCCTTTCAATCATAAGAATAGCTCTGTCCCACAGTCCAAGTTCAATATCATAGTAATCCAAGTCTATGACCTGACCAGCAATGCTGAAGAAACTGAACTTGAAAGGTTCTACAAAGACCTATAAGACCTTCTAGAACTAACACCCAAAAAAGATGTTCTTTTCATTATAGGGGACTGGAATGCAAAAGTAGGAAGTCAAGAGATACCTGGAGTAACAGGCAAATTTGGCCTTGGAGTACAGAGTGAAGCAGGGCAAAGGCTAATAGAGTTTTGCCAAGAGAATGCACTGCTCATAGCAAACACCCTCTTCCAACAACACAAGAGAAGACTCTACACATGGACATCATCAAATGGTCAACAATGAAATCAGATTGATTATACTCTTTGCAGACAAAGATGGAGAAGCTCTATACAGTCAGCAAAAACAAGACTGGGAGCTAACTGTGGCTCAGATCACGAACTCCTTATTGGCAAATTCAGACTTAAATTGTAAGAAAGCAGGGAAAACCACTAGACCATTCAGGTATGACCTAAATCAAATTCCTTACGATTATACAGTGGAAGTGACAAATAGATTCAAGGGATTAGATCTGATAGACAGAGTGCCTGAAGAACTATGTTCGGGGGTTCCTGACATTGTATAGGAGGCAGGGATCAAGACCATCCCTAAGAAGAAGAAATGCCAAAAGGCAAAATGTTTGCCTGAGGAGGTCTTAAAAAGAAGAGAGGTGAAAGGCAAAGGAGAAAAGGAAAGAAATAAGCATCTGAATGCAGAGTCCCAAAGAATAGCAAGGAGAGATAAGAAACCCTTCTTTAGTTTTTATTGCAAAGAAATAGAGGAAAACAATAGAATGGGAAAGACTAGAGATCGCTCAAGAAAATTAGAGATACCAAGGGAATATTTCGTGCAAAGATGGGCACAATAAAGGACAGAAATGGTATGGACCTAACAGAAACAGAAGCTATTAAGAAGAGGTGACAACAATACACAGAAGAACTACACAAAAAAGATCTTCATAATCCAGATAATTACAATGGTATGATCACTCACCTAGAGCCAGACATCCTCAAATGTGAAGTCAAGTGGGCCTTAGGAAGCATTACTACGAACAAAGCTAGCAGAGGTGATGAAATTCCAGCCGAGTTATTTCAAATCTGAAAAGATGATGCTGTGAAAGTGCTGTACTCAATATGCCAGCAAATTTGGAAAACTCAGCAGTGGCCACAGGCCTGTAAAATGTCAGTTTTCATTCCAATCCCAAAGAAAGGCAATGCCAAAGAATGCTCAAACTACTCCACAATTGCACTCATCTCACACACTAGTAAAGTAATGCTCAAAATTCTCCAAGCCAGGCTTCAACAGTATCTGGACCATGAACTTCTAGATGTTCAAGCTGGTTTTAGAAAAGGCAGAGGAACCAGAGATCAAATTGCTAACATCTGTTGGATCATTGAAAAAGCAAGAGAGTTTCAGAAAAACATCTACTTCTGTTTGATTGACTATGTCAAAGCCTTGGACTGTGTGGATCACAACAAACTGTGGGAAATTCTTCAAGAGATGGGAATACCAGACCACCTGACCTACCTCTTGAGAAATCTGTATGCAGGTCAGAAAGCAACAGTTAGAACTGGACATGAAACAACAGACTGGTTCCAAATAGGAAAAGGAGTACGTCAAGGCTGTATGTTGTCTCTCTGCTTATTTAACTTATATGCAGAGTATATCATGAGAAACGCTGTGCTGGATGACACATAAGCTGGAATCAAGATTGCTGGGAGAATATCAATAGCATCAGATATGCAGATGACACCACCCTTATGGCAGAAAGCAAAGAAGAACTAAAGAGCCTCTTGATGAAAGTCAAAGAGGAGAGTGATTGATGGCATGACCAACTCGATGGACATGAGTTTGAGCAAGCTCTGGGAGATGGTGAAGGACAGCAAAGCCTGGCATGGGGTTGCAAAGAGTCAGACACGACTGAGTGACTGAACAACAACAACAATATAAAAAAGAAACAAACAGCATGTGAGCAAGATTATTCAATGAGGAATTATCTATTATAGCAAAATATTTGGAAATGAATTTAATGCTCATTTTTGGACTTTTGGTTAAATAAACTATTATACACTCACATAATGAAGTACCATGCATCTGCAAAAATAAACAAGAAGGCTATTTATGAACTAACATGGAGTGATCTTCAGAATACATATCTTTAAGTGGAAAGAAGCTATGTGCATAAGATTATATATAGTAATTTACTCTTTAGTAAAAAAAAAAAGAATCAGAATAAGAAAATGTGAGTCTGCTATTTCTGCAAAAAGAAATACTAGAAGGATAAATAAGCCAAAAAATAAGGAAATTAGTTCCCTAATTAACCCAGAGGGAGTGTGTGGGAATAGGGTGCCAGAGTGAGAGAAGAATTGGGACATCTTTTAGTATATATTTTTATATAAGTTTTCTTAGATTCTATGTTTACATGTTCAAACAATCAAAATATATTAACCAGGATGGGAAGAAGGATAAAATTTAATATAAAAAGATAAGTTATCTTTTCTCTATATCAAATAAATATCAAAATTACTCAAAAGATAAATGGAATATGTTCGAGTAAAATTTGAACACATTACTCCAATACCTTCACTGAGATTTATTCTAAAGACAAAAAGAACAGCAAAGAAATCTTGATTTTATTTAGGAGGTTTGTTGTTGGTAGTGGTATTGATTTAACAACTCTGAGACTATTTATTCTTATGTATTGTAGATTTGAGCAAATGAGTAAATATATCATTTGTGCTTGTACCAGGCACAAGCCAGAATTAAGACTGCCAGGAGAAATATCAACAACCTCAGATATGCAGATGATATCACTCTAAAGGCAGAAGGTGAAGAGGCATTAAAGAGCCTCTTGATGAGGGTAAAAGAGGAGAGTGAAAAAGCTGGCCTGAAACTTAGCATTAAGAAAGCTAAGATCAAAAAAAAAGAAAGAAAGCTAAGATCACCTGGAAGAAATGAACAGATTCTTAGAAAAGATCAATCTCCCAAGACTGAATGAGGAAGAAATGGAAATTATGAGCAACCCAATTACAAGCACTGAAACTGAAGCTGTGATCAAAAATCTCCCAAAAAACAAAAGCCTAGAACCAGATGGCTTCACAGCAGAATTCTATCAAACATTTAGAGAAGAGCTAATGCCTATCCTTCTAAAACTTTTTCAAAAAAATTACAGAGGAAGGAACACTTCCATTCTACGAGGCTACCATCTCCCCGATACCAAAACCAGACAAAGACAACACGAAAAAAGAAAATTGCAGGCCAATATCACCGATGAACATAGATGCAAAAACTCTCAACAAAACTTTAGCAAACAGAATTCAGGAACACCTCAAAAAGCTCACACACCATGATCAAGTTGGGTTTAATACTTTGGCCACCTGATATGAAGAACTGACTCATTTGAAAAGGCCCTGATTCTGGGAAAGATTGAGGGCGGGAGGGAGGCGAAGGGGACGACAGAGGCTGAGATGGTTGGATGGCATCACTGACTCAATGGATATGAGTCTGAGTAAACTCCGGGAGTTGGTGATAAACAGGGAGGCCTGGCGTGCCACAGTCCATGGGGTCACAAAGAGTTAGACATGACTGAGCGACTGAACTGAACTGAACTGATTCCAGGAATGCAAGGATTCTTCAATATATGCAAATAAATCAATGTGATACATCATATTAACAAATTTAAAGATAACAACCATATGATCTCAATAGAGGCAGAAAAAGCCTTTGACAAAATTCTGCACCCATTTATGGTTAAAACTCTTCAAAAAATGGGAATAGAAGGAACCTACCTCAACATACTAAAGGCCATATATGATAAGTCTATAGCAAACATTATTCTCAATAGTGAAAAACTGAAAGCATTCCCCCTAAGATAAGGAATAAGACAAGGGTGTCCACTTTCACCACAATTATTCAACATAGTTCTGGAAGTCCTAGCTACAGCAATCAGAGAAGAAAAAGAAATAAAAGGACTCCAGATTGAAAAAGAGGAAGTAAAGCTCTCACTGTTTGCAGATGACGTACTGAACACAGAAAACCCTAAAGATAGTATCAGAAAATCACTAGAGCTAATCAGTGAATTTAGCAAAGTTCCAGGATACAAGATCAATACACAGAAATCACTTGCATTTCTATATACTAACAATGAAAAGTCAGAAAGAGAAATTAAGGAATCAATCCCATTCACCATTTCAACAAAGAGAATTAAATATCTAGCTATAAACTTACCTAAGGAGACAAAAGAACTGTACACAGAAAATTATAAGACACTGATGAAAGAAATCAAAGACAACATAAACAGATGGAGAGATATTCCATGTTCCTGGGTAGGAAGAATCAATATTGTGAAAATGTCTATACTACCAAATGCAATCTACAGACTCAATGCAATCCCTATCAAATTACCAATGACATTTTTCACAGAACTAGAACAAAAAATTTCATAATTCATATGGAAACACAAAAGACCCTGAATAGCCAAAGCAGTCTTCAGAAAGAAGAATGGAGCTGGAGGAATCAACCTTCCTGACTTCAGGTTATACTACAAAGCTATAGTCTTCAAGACAGTATAGTACTGGCACAAAAACAGAAATATAGACCAATGGAACAAGATAGAAAGCACAGAAATAAACCCATGCACCTATGGGTACCTTAATTTTGAGAAAGTAGGCAAGAATATACAGTGGGTCAAAGACAGCCTCCTCAATAAATGGTACTGGGAAAACTGGACAGCTACATGTAAAAGAATGAAATTAGAACACTTCCTAACATCATACACAAAGATAAACTCAAAATGGATTAAAGACCTACATGTAAGACCAGAAGCTATACAACTCATAGAGGAAAACACAGGCAGAACACTCAATGGGATAAATCAAAGCAAGATCCTCTATGACCCACCTCCCAGAGTAACAGAAATAAAAACAAAAGTAAGCAAATGGGATCTGATTAAACTTCAAGGCTTTTGCACAGCAAAGGAAACTATCAGCAAGGTGAAAAGACAACACTCAGAATGGAAGAAAATAATAGCAAATGAAACAAATGACAAAGGATTATTTTCAAAAGTAAACAAGCAGCTTGTACAACTCAATGCCATAAAAACAAACAACTAAACCAAAAAGTGGGGAAAAGACCTAAGCAGACATTTCTTCAAAGAAGACATACAGATGGCTAACAAACACATGAAAAGATGTTTAATGTTGCTCATTATTAGAGAAATGCAAATCAAAACCACAATGAGATATTACCTCACACTGGTCAGAATGGCCATCATCAAAAAGTCTACAAACAATAAATGCCGGAGAGGGTATGGAGAAAAGGGAACACTCTTGCATTGTTGGTGGGAACACAATAACGGACTCATTCAAAATTGGGAAAGAAGTATGTCAAATCTGTATATTGTCACTCTGCTTATTTAACTTATATGCAGAACACATGCAAAATTCTGGACTGGATGAATCACAGGCTGGAATCAGGAGAGAATATCAATATCAACTGCCAAGAGAAATATCAATAACCTCAGATATGCAGATGACACCACCTTTATGACAGAAAGAGAAGAGAAACTAAAGAACCTCTTGATGAAGGTGAAAGAGTAGTGTGAAAAACCTGGCTTAAAACTCAACACTCAGAAAACAAAGATCATGTCATCTAGTCCCATCACTTCATGGCAAATAGATGGGGAAACAATGGAAATGGTGACATACTTTATTTTCTTGGGGTCCAAAATCACTGTGGAGGGTGACTGCAGCCATGAAATTAAGACACTTGCTCCTTGGAAGAAAAGCAATAACGAACCTAAAAAGAGAATTAAAAAGCAGAGACATTACTTTGCCTACAAATGTCCATATAGTCAAAGCTATGGTTTTTTCAGTAGTCATGTACAGATATGAGAACTGGACAATAAAAAAGGCTGAGGGCCAAAGAACTGATACCTTTGAACTGTGGTGCTGGAGAAGACTCTTGAGCATCCCTGAACAGCAAGGAGAGCAAACCAGTCAATCCTAAGGGAAATCAACCCTGAATATTCACTGAAAGGACTGATGCTGAAGCCGAAGCTCCAATACTTTGGCCACCTGATGCGAAGAACTGACTCATTTGAAAAGACCCTGATGCTGGGAAAGATTGAAGGCAGGAAGAGAAGGGGTGACAGAGGATGAGATGGTTGGATGGCATCACTGACTCAATATACATGAGTTTGAGTGAACTCAGGGAGATGGTGAAGGACAGGGAAGTTTGGCATGTTGCAGTCCATGGGGTCACAAACAGTTGGACATGACTGAGTGACTGAACAACAACAAATATAGAAGCTTCAGGAAGTCTGCAATTAACTCTCAGGTAGTTCAGACAAAAAAAGGATCAGCCTGTAGATAGTGGATGATTAAGCAATGAGTTAATAAATTTCTGTCTTAATAAAAGAAAAAAAAATAAGGAAAATGCTAACAAATGAGAACAGTATGTTTTCCAGTCATCTGCTAGAGCATCAGACATAAATATCATTAGCGACTCATGCCCTCCCTCCATTCCACACAAGAGGAAAACCTGAAAAATCTGCCTTCTCTGAGTTTTAGTTACCTCAAATTGGGTGAATGCCTGTCTCACCATCTCTATAGCCGAACATCAACATTTTATGCTGTATGCTCACAGATTCCTTATTTGATGAAAGGAAAAACAGGACACAGCTGAAAACCCTTTTTGAGACTAAAAATCAAAATTATGAATCTGCATCTCTCTTGTAATTCATATTCTTGCCTCATTCTCCCAAAGAGTTTGGTTTCAGTTACATCATGTAAAAACTTTGGGAATCATCACTCCAATACTTATAACAATGACAAAAAAAAAAAAAGCTGGACAAACTGAAAATCAACAATGTTTCTTGAACTTATCAGATGATTGAGGTTGCAGGACAAGTCACCACCCCAAAATACAGAGAATCATGGCCAGGGAGGGGATTCTGCTTACCTAGTGTGGAAGCCCTTGGGGTCGTAAACTGGTAGCAATGTTTAAACAGCAATTTTGATGAATTGCTGAAGGTGGAATGTGGGTAACTGGAGAGTGAGAAACCCTGGGGGGCTGCACTCTTGGGTGGGTTTAACTTCAGGTCCCAATCAGATTTTCATGATGGAGGGCCAAAAAAGAAAAGAAGAAGAAGAAGAAGAAAAAAAAAAAAAACACCCCATGGTTCAGGCAAGAAGAGGAGAAAAGGAAACTTTGAAATGCACTCTGAGCATTTTCTATAACAAAGACCTACTCTCCAATGAAAAAGAGTTTATCAGTACCTTATCTCACCAAGGAAGAAGGAAGAAGGGCAGTCACTCAATCTCAGCCCCTTGTAGCCTTTCTGCCTCACCTAAAGAAATAGGAGGGAAAACTGAGAAACACTTGTGAGGGGTTAGCTCAGAGAGGCAGGGGTGCTGAAAGATTGAGACCTAATTGTAACATTATAGAACATTTTTTCTGCCCTACTCTTTACCACCACCATCAACAGTGCTCCACTATAATAATAGTGGAATACAACTAGAAGAGTTGCAAGGCACAGACTCTATTTAATAAACAGTACTT
This sequence comes from Cervus canadensis, assembly GCF_019320065.1. Classification (NCBI taxonomy): domain Eukaryota; kingdom Metazoa; phylum Chordata; class Mammalia; order Artiodactyla; family Cervidae; genus Cervus; species Cervus canadensis. Next base: position 60,415,598 of record NC_057389.1, read on the forward strand.
GGGAAAACCCAAAGACAACAGGGTGGGGGGTGGGGTGGATCCGAGACACTACAGAGGAATTTTTTTTTTTTTTTCCCAGCTACAGAGGAATTTGAAGACCCTGCACCCACAGCTACATCAAACATTAAATACATCTCCAGATTAATATAAAATCTCACACTAAAGGTTAATTTCCCTCAGCTTTTCTTGACCAGTATACCATGTCCAGCTTTCAACAAAAATTACAAGTTATGCTAAAAGGCAAGAAAGAGTCTACAGAGATAAAGCAAGCATCAGAATGAGGTTCAAATATGAAACAGATTTTGGAATTATTAGACTGGGAACTTTTTTTTTTCTTTTTTATTAGTTGGAGGCTAATTACTTCACAACATTTCAGTGGGTTTTGTCATACATTGATATGAATCAGCCATAGAGTTACACGTATTCCCCATCCCGATCCCCCCTCCCACCTCCCTCTCCACCCGATTCCTCTGGGTCTTCCCAGTGCACCAGGCCCGAGCACTTGTCTCATGTATCCCACCTGGGCTGGTGATCTGTTTCACCATAGATATATGCATGCTGTTCTTTTGAAACATCCCACCCTCACTTCTCCCACAGAGTTCAAAAGTCTGTTCTGTATTTCTGTGTCTCTTTTTCTGTTTTGCATATAGGGTTATCGTTACCATCTTTCTAAATTCCATATATATGTGTTAGTATGCTGTAATGTTCTTTATCTTTCTGGCTTACTTCACTCTGTATAATGGGCTCCAGTTTCATCCATCTCATTAGAACTGATTCAAATGAATTCTTTTTAATGGCTGAGTAATATTCCATGGTGTATATGTACCACAGCTTCCTTATCCATTCATCTGCTGATGGGCATCTAGGTTGCTTCCATGTCCTGGCTATTATAAACAGTGCTGCGATGAACATTGGGGTGCACGTGTCTCTTTCAGATCTGGTTTCCTCAGTGTGTATGCCCAGAAGTGGGATTGCTGGGTCATATGGCAGTTCTATTTCCAGTTTTTTAAGAAATCTCCACACTGTTCTCCATAGTGGCTGTACTAGTTTGCATTCCCACCAACAGTGTAAGAGGGTTCCCTTTTCTCCACACCCTCTCCAGCATTTATTGCTTGTAGACTTTTGGATAGCAGCCATCCTGACTGGCGTGTAATGGTACCTCATTGTGGTTTTGATTTGCATTTCTCTGATAATGAGTGATGTTGAGCATCTTTTCATGTGTTTGTTAGCCATCTGTATGTCTTCTTTGGAGAAATGTCTGTTTAGTTCTTTGGCCCATTTTTTGATTGGGTCATTTATTTTTCTGGAATTGAGCTTCAGGAGTTGCTTGTATATTTTTGAGATTAATCCTTTGTCTGTTGCTTCATTTGCTATTATTTTCTCCCAATCTGAGGGCTGTCTTTTCACCTTGCTTATAGTTTCCTTTGTTGTGCAAAAGCTTTTAAGTTTCATTAGGTCCCATTTGTTTATTTTTTCTTTTATTTCCAATATTCTGGGAGGTGGGTTGTAGAGGATCTTGCTGTGATTTATGTCAGAGAGTGTTTTGCCTATGTTCTCCTCTAGAAGTTTTATAGTTTCTGGCCTTACATTTAGATCTTTAATCCATTTTGAGTTTATTTTTGTGTATGGTGTTAGAAAGTGTTCTAGTTTCATTCTTTTACAAGTGGTTGACCCGTTTTCCCAGCACCACTTGTTAAAGAGGTTGTCTTTTTTCCATTGTATATCCTTGCCTCCTTTGTCGAAGATAAGGTGTCCATAGGTTCGTGGATTTATCTCTGGGCTTTCTATTCTGTTCCATTGATCTATATTTCTGTCTTTGTGCCAGTACCATACTTAGACTGGGAACTTTAAACACTTATGACTACTCTATTAAATCCTCTAATGGAGAAAGTAGACATCATGCAAGAAAAGATGGGTAATGTAAGTGGAGAGGTGGAAACTTTAAGGAAGAATTAAAAGGAAATGCTGGCAAACAAAAGAAAACACTAACAGATATAGAATGCCTTTAGTAAATGGTTTTAGACAAAGCAGAAGAAAAAAAAATCAGTGAGTATAAAGAATATGTTAGCACTTCCCAGCTTTGGGGCACAAACACAAAGAGGACAAAAAGGAATCCAAATAAGTCAGAAAATAATACCCAAGAACTACAAGATCACTTAAGAAGGTATATGCTGCTGCTGCTTAGTCACAACAGTCGTGTCCGACTCTGTGTGACTCCATGGACTGTAGCCCGCCAGGCTCCTCTGTCCATGGGATTCCCTAGGCAAGAATACTGGAGTGGGTTGCCCTGCCCTCCTCCAGGGGATCTTCCTGAAACAAGGATCGAACCCAGGCCCCCTGCATTGCAGGCAGATTCCTTACCACTGAGCCACCAGGGAAATCCAAAAAGGTATATAACCTGTGTTTAATTGGAATACTAGAAGTAGAAAGAATAAATGAAGTAGAATAAATACAGAAGTAAGAATGACTGAGAACTTCTCTCAGTAACACCATACCAAAGATTCAGCCAGTTGAGAGAACATCAAGCAAAATAAATATAAAAATTCTACACCAAGACACATCATACTTAAATTTCAGAAAACCAAAGACAAAGAAAACGTTGAAAGAATCTAGAGGGAAAACACCCTCTAATTAGAGGGGGAAAAAATTATAATATACTTCTTATAAAAATACTATTTAAGAAGTTAAGAGTGTGGAGTAAAATATTTGAAGGGGGGGGGAACTCACCACTTGAGAATTCTATATTCAGTGAAATAAACCTTCAAAACTGAGGAAATGAAGCTTTCTCAAGCAAATAAAAACAGAATTAATTTACTGCCAGCAAATCAGCCTCGTAAGAAATGTTAAAAGACGTTAAGGATAATAAAAATGGTATAGCTCAGGTAACAGGACCTACAAAAAGAAGGAAAAGTATCAGAAAAGGAGTAAGTGTATGCTAAAAAACTTTTTGTTTTCCTTATTCTAAATTGATCTCATAGATCTCTGTTCAAGATAATAATAACTATGCACTGTGTGATTATACATATGAATGACAGCATTTTTATAAGGATGGAAGGGAAGGATTAAGATTAATCTGTCAAAGTTCTGCACCATCTGGGAAGCAGTATAGTTTTATTTAAAAGTAGATTTAGGCTAGTTGTAAATGCATACTGCAAACTATAGGGAAACTACTAAATTTTTTCAAAAGAAATATAATTGATATGGTAAGAGATGAGAAAAAATGGAAACATATAAACTGTTCAACTAAAACCAGAAAAGGCAAGAAAAAGGAAGAAAGAAGTACAATAAAAATTTACAACCACAGTAAATATTATCCAAAGATCAACAAGCACTTTAAGTGTAAATGGTTTAAGTACATCAATTAAAAGACAGAAACTGTCATATCAGATAAAAATACAGCACCCAACAATATACAGGAATCCACTTCAAACATAAAGACACAGACAGGTTAAAGGTAAAGGACTGAAGAAAGACATAGCATACTAACATTAATTTTTAAAAGAATCTGGAGTAGCTATATTAATTTCAGACAAGGCATATTTCAGAGCAAGAAACACTATCAGGGCTAAAGAGGGTCATTACATAATAATAAAGGGCTCAATTCTTCAAAAAGACATAATCTTTAATGCATACGCATCTGAGCACAGAGCATCAAAATACATGAGGCAAAAACTGACATAATTACAAGGAAAAAAGGGAAAATGTACTAGTATAGTCAGAAATTCAATTATCTTTTATCAGTAGTTGACAGATCTACCAAGCAAAAATTGGTAGGACTATAGTTGAACTAAACAGTATCATCAATTGACTGGACTTAACTGGCCTTAATACTTTATCCAATATCAGCAGAATATATATTCTCATCAAGTTCATGTAAAATATTCACCAAGAGATACCACATTCTGGGTTATAAAATATAGTATAAGAAATTTTACAAGAACTAAAACCATACAAATTATGTTTTCAGACCACAGTGAGATTAAACCAGAAATCAATAATAAAACAACAGCTGGATAATCCTCAAATATCTGGAGACTAAATAACAGGTTTCTAAGTAACAAACATATCAAAGGAAGTATCTCAAAGGAATTTCAAAATATTTTGAAGTAAATGAAAATGTTACATGAAAATTTGTGAGATGCAGCAGAGTAGTACTTAGAGGGAAATTCATAGTACTAAAATGACTATATGTATAAGCATATATAAAAATGAAAGATGAAAGATGTAAAATCAATAACCTATTTAAAATTCCAGTTAAAAAACATAGAAAGTATAATAAATCAAGTCAAAAACAAGAAGAATGAGGGAGAGAATGATTATTTAGCTAAACAAGGGGGAAAAAAAGAAATGTAAATTACTGTATCAGATATGAAAGAGGGGTCATCACTATAGACCTCTTGGACATTAAAAGAATAATAAAACAATACTGTGCACAACTGTATGCCCACAAAGATGATACCCTAGATGAAATGGACCAATTCAATTCTATGCCCACAAAGATGATACCTTAGATGAAATGGACCAATTCTTTGACAGACACCAACTTTTAAGACTCACTCAGGGAAAAATAGATAATCTGAAAAGGTCTATATCTGTCAAAGAAATTCAATCAATAATTAATAATATTACAAAATTAAGCACCAGGTCCATATGGTATCCTTGGTAAATTCTATCAACCATTTAAGAGTAAAGTAATACTAGTAAAATAATCTACATTTAATCTACCATAAAATATCAGACAAATCCCTTTGAGGGGTATTCTAGAAAATATTTGACTAGTACTCCTCAAAAGTGTTAACCTCATTCAAAACAAGGAACCCATGAGAAACTTTTGCAGCCAAGAGGAGCCTAAGGAGCCATGACCCCTAAGTGGAATGTGGTGTCCTGAATGGGATCCTGGAAGGGCATTTGGTAAAACTGAGGAAATTCAAATAAAGTATGGACTCAACTAAGCTAAGAATATTGTGCCAATATCAGTTCATTAATTGTAACAAATGTACCATACTAATATAAGCTATTACAATAAAAGGGGACATTGGGTATAGGGTATATGGAAACTTTGGGTTGTCTTCTCAGTTCTTTGGTACCTCTAAAACTGTTTTTAAAGTCTTCATTTTTTTATTTTTATTTTTTTAAATTTTAAAATCCTTTCCTTGTTCTGATTCTTTTTTTGTAGAGATTTTGAATCGGGGAAAAGAACTCAATTCCTCACCCTTTGACCTAGTTCTCTTTTTTCTTTTCTGTCCCAAAAGGGTCCTGCAGCTGCTATGTCACATTGTGTCCTGCTGCCGCCACCCTTGATCCAATCACTGGGCAGTTCTGCTGCTGCTGATGCTAAGTCGCTTCAGTTATGTCCGGCTCTATGCGACCCCACAGACGGCAGCCCACCAGGCTCCCCCGTCCCTGGGATTCTCCAGGCAAAAACACTGGAGTGGGTTGCCATTTCTTTCTCCAATGCGTGAAAGTGAAAAGTGGAAGTGAAGTCACTCAGTCATGTCCGACTCTTAGCGACCCCATGGACTGCAAGCCTACCAGGCTCTTCTGTCCATGGGATTTTCCAGGCAAGAGTACTGGAGTGGGGTGCCACTGCCTTCTCTGGGGCAGTTCTAATAGCTCAGAAATGCTATCATTGTGCTTACGTCTTTATGGCTTCTGCTCTCCTAGAACAACACAGAAGGAATTTTCTTCCTCAAAGGAGTTTTTCCGTCAATCAAAGGCAGTTTTTCTGAAGGCTTCCTCCCAGGATTAAATTAGACTAAACAGCCTCTGCTATCCCTCACATGATATAGTTTCCAAATACTTCACCCCCCCTGGGCACTTTACTGGTCAGGGCATAGACTTGGATTTACCACAATATTGAATGGTTTGCCTTGGAAACAAACAGAGGAATAGAGATAATTCTGTTGTTTTTGAGACTGCATCTAAGTACTGCATTTTGGACTTTTTTGTTTACTATGATGGCTACTCCATTTCTTCTAAGGGATTCTTGTCCACAGTAGTACATATAGTGGTCATCTGAGTTAAACTCACCCATTCCAGTCCATTTTAGTTTGCTAATTCCTAAAAGGTTGACATTTAGTCTTGCCATCTCCTGTTGGGCCACTTCCAATTTGCCTTGATTCATGGACCTAACATTCCAGGTTCCTATGCAATATTGCTCTTTACAGCATCTCTGTTCATTCCAAGGCAAAATGATCAGACAGAATGATCTCTGTTCATTTCCAAGGCAAACCATTCAATATCATGGCAATCCAAGTCTATGCCCCGACCAATAAAGCTGAAGAAGCTGAAGTTGAATGGTTCTATGAAGACCTACAAGACCTTCTAGAATTAACACCCCCAGAAGATGTCATTTTCATTATAGGGGACTGGAATACAAAACTAGGAAGTCAAGAAACACCTGGAGTAACAGGCAAATTTGGCCTTGAAGTACAGAGTGAAGCAGGGCAAAGGCTAATAGGAGTTTTGCCAAGAGAATTCAGTGGTCATAGCAAAGACCCTCTTCCAACAACACAAGAGAAGACTCTACACATGGACATCACCAAATGGTCAGCACCGAAAACAGATTGATTATATTCTTTGCAGCCTAAGTTGGAGAAGCTCTATACAGTCAGCAAAAACAAGACCGGGTGGTGATTGCAGCTCAGATCATGAACTCCTTATTGCCAAATTCAGAGTTTAATTGAAGAAAGTAGGAAAAACCACCAGACCATTCAGTTATGACCTAAATCAAATCCCTTACAATTATACAGTAGAAGTGACAAATAGATTCTGATAGAAAGAGTGCCTGATGAACTATGGATGGAGGTTCATGACACTGTACAAGAGGCAGGGATCAAGACCAACCCCAAGAAAAAGAAATGTAAAAAGGCAAAATGGCTGTCTGAGGAGGCCTTAAAGATAGCTGAGAAAAGAAGAGAAGTGAAAAGCAAAGGAGAAAAGGAAAGATATACCCACCTGAATGCAGAGTTCCAAAAAATAGCAAGGAGAAATAAGAAAGCCTTCCTCAGCGATCAGTGCAAAAAACAGATTGTAAACAATAGAATGGGAAAGACTAGAGATCTCTTCAAGAAAATTGGAGATACCAAGGAACATTTCATGCAAAGATGAGCTCAATAAAGGACAGAAATGTTATGGACCTAATAGAAACAGAAGATATTAAGAAGAGGTGGCAAAAATACACAGAAGAACTGTACAAAAAAATTCTTCATGACCCAGATAATCATGATGAAAAGATCACTCACCTAGAGCCAGACATCTAATGTGAAGTCAAGTGGGCCATAGGAAGCATCACTACGAACAAAGCTAGTGGAGGTGATGGAATTCCAGTTAAGCTATTTCAAATCCTAAAGGATGATGCTTTGAAAGTACTGCACTCAATATGCCAGCAAATTTGGAAAACTCAGCAGTGACCACAGGACTGGAAAAGGTCAGTTTTCATTCCAATCCCAAAGAAAGGCAATGCCAAAGAATGCTCAAACTACTGCACAATTGCACTCATCTCACACACTAGTAAAGTAATGCTCAAAACTCTCCAATCCAGGCTTCAACAAAACGTGAACCGCGAACTTCCAGATGTTCCAGCTGGTTTAAGAAAAGGCAGAGGAACCAGAGATCAAATTGCTAACATCTGCTGGATCATCAAAAAAGCAAGAGAGTTTCAGAAAAACATCTGCTTTATTGACTATGCCAAAGTCTTTGACTGTGTGGATCACAACAAACTGTGGGAAACTCTTCAAGAGATGGGAATACCAGACCACCTAACCTGCCTCTTGAGAAATCTGTATGCAGGTCAGGAAGCAACAGTTAAAACTGGACATGGAACAACAGACTGTTTACAAATAGGAAAAGGAGTACGTCAAGGCTGTATGTTGTCTCTCTGCTTATTTAACTTACATGCAGAGTACATCATGAGAAATGTTGGGTTGGATGAAGCACAAAGCTGGAATCAAGATTTCCAGGAGGAACATCAATAACCTCAGGTATGCAGATGACACCACCCTTATGGCAGAAAGCAAACAAGAACTAAAGAGTCTCTTGATGATGAAAGTAAAAGAGGAGAGTGAAAAAGTTGGCTTAAGGATCAACTTTCAGAAAACTAAGATCATTGCATCCAGTCCCATCACTTCCTGGTGAATAGATGGGGAAACAGTGGAAATGGTGACAGACTATTTTCTTGGGCTCCAAAATCACTGCAGATAGTGACTGCATCCATGAAATTAACAGACGCTTACTCCTTGGAAGAAAAGTTATGACCAACCTACATATTAAACCAACAGCATATTAAAAAGCAGAGACATTACTTTGCCAACAAAGGTCCATCTAGTCAAGGCTATGGTTTTTCCAGTAGTCATGTGTGGATGTGAGAGTCGGACTATAAAGAAGGCTGAGCACCAAGGAATGGATGCTTTTGAACTGTGGTGTTGGAGAAGACTCTTGAGAGTCCCTTGGATTGCAAGAAGATCTATCCAGTCAATCCTAAAGGAAATAGGTCCTGAATATTCATTGGAAGGACTGATGTTGAAGCTGAAACTCCAATACTTTGGCTACCTGATGCGAAGAGCTGACTCATCTGAAAAGACCCTGATGCCTGGAAAGATTGAAGGCGGGAGGAGAAGGGGACAACAGAGGATGAGAAGGTTGGATGGCATCACTGACTCAATGGACATGAGTTTGAGTAAACTCTGGGAGCCTGTGATAGACAGGGAGGCCTGGTGTGCCTCAGTCCATGGGGTCACAAAGAGTCAGACACGACTGAGTGACTGAATTGAAATGGGCACTTTTCTATGAACATTTATGTTTGTTAGGAAGAGGAGCACAGATCTAAATGCATTTTTTCTATTGTAGTCTATTCAGAATTGAGCAGAATATTATTTCTTGGATTGTATTTGCTTTTATCTACTGCTTAAAATATATATTATGTCACTATGGTTTTCGATCTCCATCTCAAGCACGTTTGTTAAATAACATTACAGCTCCTTTATACATCCTCCCACTCCTCACTAATACCACTGCACTGATGAATCTCAAACAGTTCTTTTAAATTACATACCTCATCCAGATGTTCTCCTGTTTGAAATCAACAACGGCTTTGGCCAACTTCCTAAATGAGCTGACAGCTTACATCAGCAACATGCCTGAATAAGACATCCCCTGTCACGTCCATCTCCAACCATTTTTCATCCATCCTCAGATGAAAGTGTCATTGTGAGAATTTGGGGATCTGGCACGATATGCTAAGGAAAGAGAGAGCAGTCTCACCCACCCATACACCAGGTGTTAGGCATACAGACCTCTGACCCCAGCAGTGGACCCTACAGTGGTTCATGAATCAGTTCTAGCCCCTTTCAGGTGTGGTCTAGGAGACCCTGCAACACACTGGCTTAGTCAATCACCCACAGACAAGAAAGCATTTGCGGAAGTCAAGGTTCCAACAGAGAAGTCCTAACACACCGATAGAGGAACAAAAGAAAAAAAAAGAGGAGTTTGGACATACTGGAAACTTTTTATGCATTATTCCTCCCCAAAGGCATTACAGCGTAGGGCCAAGAGAGATTTTCTCAGAGTATGACTTCCCTTTAAGTCAAAGTAAAATAATGCGAGAGCGTACCCAGCCTCCTCAGTTATGCAGGACATGCCAAAGATACATGTTTCTATCTCACTTCATCCAAAAAAAGTGGCAATTATGTGAAGGGATGTAGGTTTTAACTAACAATACTGTAATAACCATTTTGAAACATATAAGGGTAGCAAATCAACACAGTTTTGGAGTACCGTAGACAATGTTATATGTCAGTTATGTCTCAATAAAGCTAGAAAGAGTAGATTGGAAGCTATTTTAATAAATAATGAATAAATGGACACTTTTCTCATTGTATAGAGAGCCTTACACTCGTGCCAGGGATGCACCATGAACACACTTGGACCCATGTCTTTGGCTCAGTTTTGTGTACATGAGCACAATTCACAGCTCTCTCAAACAGAAATATATCTCAATATTACTTTCCCTGGAAGAGTTAGCTGAAGTATAAAATAATATTGAATCAGCATTATGGAATCTGGTGGCTCAAAGTTAGCTTTTCATGCCGTGCATAGAACTGAACACAGTAATAAAATAAAACATAATAGAATAACTCCCAGGGGAATATAGAAATTATAGTACTCAGATACAAAAGCTGAAATTAGTTGCTTGCATTTTGTGTTTCAGAGTAAACCTTTCTGAACACTGCAGAGAAATAACTGGTGTGTGAAAAGATGGCTTTACCTGTTTGATCATTCTTTCAAGATCTGCCAATCTGAAGCATCCTTGACTGTCTCCTTGGGAAGACTATTCTAGGTGTATGGTGTACAGGCTCAACTTAGAACCTCTGCACATGCTCAAGGAAGCCACTGAATGACCTGCTCAGTGGTTCAACTTTTTTTTCTTTCTGATTCCTAGCATTCAGCTTACATCTCCCCCTCTTCCTCTAAGTCTGCAGCCTTGGTTAACAATGCCATGATACTGTTACTCTATGTTCCACTGTACTGCAGTGTTATGTGAAAAGTGAAAGTGTTAGCCACTCAGTCATATCTCTTTGCAACCCCATGGACTATGGCCCACCAGGGTCCTCTGTCCATGGAGTTCTCCAGGCAAGGATACTGGAGTGGGTTGCCATTCCCTTCTCCTGGGGGTCTTTCCAACTCTGATCAAACCCAGGTCTCCTGCATTGCCCGCGGATTCTTTACCATCTGAGCCACTGCACTGCTGTTAATACCTATGTCTTTCTGGTTCTTCCTTACCTACCCACATCCTTCTGTTTGGCTGGTAGTTTTAACTGTTTATTAGTCAACCATGTATTTGCCTCTGCTGATGTCATGAGGATAAATAAAATATCACTTAAAGATAGCAATATAGTTGCCCTTTGGAGCTGTGTCCTGAATCTCTTGCTTGTTCCTCTTACCGCTAGGACGCAAAGGAGACTCAAATAGTGTCTAGAAGTCTTTCTGAAGCTACCAAGTGGATACCAACTAAATGCCGACCTAGGCCAAGTCCACAAAACTCCAGAATAATAAAGTTGATGCATTCAGACACATAATCAATCTCATTTTATCACAGTCATGTATCTGAGTGTGCAGAAAAATGCTTGTTCTTGAAACAACTGACCAAATATTGGATTTGGGACAGTTGGTGGCATATCCAGCTTTATCATTCACCTCTAAGCATGTGTTGGGGAGAGAGAAAGATTAGTTTCTTCTTTTATAAATAATTTGAGGGAAAAATGAAGCTGGATACTTATGCTGTTGGAAACCTTAGTTGGTTCTGAGACACAGGATGAATTTTTGTAGTGTTTGACAGCCTATCCATCTCTGTCTAAGCTTGTGGGAGCTGAAGGTGCCTAGCTGCTAAGTTGTCTTTCTGAACAACTTCCAGTCACCCTTCTTTGCAGACCCAGAGGCAGCTCTGATAGTTCAAAAAGACAAATGCTTTCTTGAAGAAGTCTCTGCCATTCCTTCCTAAACTGTCAGTGTCTTTGTTAGAAGCAGGCTCCTTAAGCTAATATCTCTTCCTGCTCTTCTGGCTGGGAGGCCTGCTGTGTAACCCTCCCTGTCCCTTGTGGCTAAGCTCCAAGGGGCTGTGATTCTGCTCCTCTCCTGGAAATGTACTTTCAGCGATTAGACTTGCAAGCCTAAAGGATCCTGGGCAGATACAGATGATGCTTCAGAAATGTTAATTGTTGCATAAATTTGTTTTTGTGCCTTGCCCAAAGAAATGGAGGGTGGGAAATTGATCTAACCTTGTGATTCAGATCAATTGGTATGCCCTGGTAAACTATGTGCAGAGAGTCTCAGGCCATGTCTAAACTCAGGAGCCTGATCAATTAGAGATGGCTGCAAGGGAAAGTAACTGGCCCCACCAAAGTGCCTGAGTGATGTGCCACCACAAGAGAGGCTTCCTTGGGCCATGCAATGATTGAGGGGCATAGTAAACATACTTGGCCCTGTCCCAAGTCACAGAGGAGCTCTAACACAGGAGGAAATGCTCTCAAGCAGAGTGCTCACAGAACAACAGGACATGTCCTACCATTCAACAGGTGTCTGTGATGGGATTTATTATAGTCCCTCTTTTAATTCACTCACACACACATGTATGCATACTAAATAACACAAATGTTTCAAGTAGATGGTCCATACTGTGCAGTTCCTAAACTACCTGAAAATGTTCTAATCCAGTGTTTCTCAAATTTTAATATGCGTGCCAACCACATGGGGAAGAGATTCTGTTTCAGTAGCAGGTGTGAATTGGGACCGAGTTCTGTGTTTCTAATAGGCTCCCCAGTGACATCCATGCAGCTGATCTATGAACCACACTGTGCTGCACACTTCTCAACTCACAAATAGCTTCACACTCCTCTAAGGATAAGGATGAAAGCTATCATGGCTGACAAGGCCCTGCATGGTCTTTCTATGTGTCACTCAGCAGTGCCCTCTTCCCACCATGCCTTGCCTGGCCCTCCCAAGAGCACCAGCATTAGGCTCTACTCCATACTTCCTACTAGTCAAGCCCTGCTCACCTCAGGGCCTTTGCACGTGCTCCCCCTTCTGTCTGGGATGCTCTTTTCTCTCCATTCACCTGGATAAATTCAGATCTCTGCTCAGACATCACTTCAGGACAACCTCCCTGACCTCCCTAATGAGAATAATTCTATCTATACTCCTACAGGAGTATATAGTTTTGCCCACCAGTATCTCCCCTAAAACTGCCAGGATAAAATTGTGATCATCTGATACACAGATGGCCAAAGAGCACATGAAAAGTTGCTCAACATCATTAATTTTTAGAGAAATGCAAATCAAAACTACAATGAGGTATCACTCCACACAAGGAACGGCCAAGTCTACAAACAATAAATGCTAGAGAGGGTGTGGAGAAAAGAGGACCTTCTTACACTGTAAGCTGGCACAGCCACTATGGAGAACAGTATGAAAGTAGCAGTAAAAGTGTTAGTTGCTCAGTTGTGTCCAACTCTTTGCAACCCCATGGACTCTCTCCTGTCCATGGAATTCTCCAGGCAAGAATACTGGAGTGGGTTAGCCATTCTTTTATCCAGGGGATCTTCCCAACCCAGGGATCAAAGCCATGTCTCCTGCATAGCAGGTGAATTCTTTACCATCTGAGCCACCAGGGAAGCCCATGGAGAACAGTACAAAGGTTCCTTAAAAAACTAAAAATAGAGCTACCATATGATCCAGAAATCCCACTCCTGGGCACATATCCAAAGAAAATCAACCTAAAAGGATACATATACCCCAGTTTTCATTGCCGCACTATTTACAATAGTGAAGACATGCAAGCAACCTGTGTCTATGGAAAGATGAATGGACAGAGAAGATGTGGTGTGTGTGTATATGTGTATACACACACACACACACACACATACAATAGAATATTACTCATTTATAAAAGGAATGAAATAATGCCATTTTCAGTAACATGGACAGACCTAGAGATTATCATACTAAGTCAGACACAGAAATACCATATGATATCACTTATACATGGAATTTAAAAACATGATACAAATGAACTTATTTACAAAACAGAAGAGACTCACAGACTTCAAAAACAAACTTACAGTTACCAAAGGGTAAAGGTTGGGGAAGGATAAGTGAGTTTGGGATTAACATAAACACACAACTATATAGAGAACAGATGATCAACAAGGACCTACTGAATAGCACAGGGAACTCTATTCAATATTCTTTGATAACCTACATGGGAAAAGAATCAGAAAAAGAATGGGGATTTGCATAAGGATATCTGAAACACTGTGCTGTACACCTGAAACTAACACAACATTGTAAATCAACTGTACCCTAATATAAAATTTTTTAATTGCCCTGTGGTTCAGCAGTCAGAGAAGAAAAAGAAATAAAAGGAATCCATATTGAAAAAGAAGAAGTAAAACTCTCACTGTTTGCAGATGACATGATCTTCTACATAGAAACCCTAAAGATCCCACAAGAAAATTACTAGACCTAATCAATGAATATAGTAAAGTTGCAGTATATTAAATTAACAGACAGAAATTCCTTGCATTCCTATATACTAACAATGAGAAAACAGAAAGAGAAATTAAGGAAACAATTCCACTCACCATTGCAACAAAATAATAAAATACTTAGGAATAAATCTACTTAAAGAAACAAAAGACCTATATATAGAAAACTATAAAACACTGATGAAAGAAATCAAAGAGAACACAAATAGTTGTAGAAATATACCATGTTCATGGATCAGAAGAATCAATATAGTGAAAATGAGTATACAACCCAAAGCAATCTATAAATTCAATACAATCCCTATCAAGCTACCAATGGTATTTTTCAGAGAACTATAACAAATAATTTCACAATTTGTATGGAAGTCAAAAAACCTCGAGTACCCAAAGCAATCTTGAGAAAGAAGAATGGAACTGGAGGAATCAACCTGCCTGATTTCAGGCTATACTACAAAGCAACAGTCATCAAGACAGTATGGTACTGGCACAAAGACAGAAACATAGATCAATGGAACAAAATAGAAAGCCCAGAGATAAATCCACGCACCTATGGACACCTTATCTTTGACAAAGGAGGCAAGAATATACAATGGAGAAAAGACAATCTCTTTAACAAGTGGTGCTGGGAAAACTGGTCAACCACTTGTAAAACAATGAAACTAGAACACTTTCTAACACCATACACAAAAATAAACTCAAAATGGACTAAAGATCTAAGTGGAAGACCAGAAACTATAAAACCCCTAGAGGAAAACATAGGCGAAACACTCTCTGATGTAAATCATAGCAGGATCCTCTGTGACCCACCTCCCAGAGTAATGGAAATAAAAGCACAAATAAACAAATTGGATATAATTAAACTTAAAAGCTTTTGCACAATGAAGGAAACTATAAGCAAGGTGAAAAGACAACCTTCAGAATGGGAGAAAATAATAGCAAATGAAGCAACTGACAAAGAATTAATCTCAAAAATATACAAGCAACTCCTGAAGCTCAATTCCAGAAAAATAAGTGACCCAATCAAAAAATGGGCCAAAGAACTAAACAGACATTCCTCCAAAGAAGACATGCAGATGGCTAACACATGTAAAGATGCTGAACATCACTCATTATCAGAGAAATGCAAATCAAAACCACAATGAGGTACTATCTCATGCCAGTCAGAATGGCTCCTATCAAAAAGTCTACAAACAATAAATGCTGGAGAGGGTGTGGAGAAAAGGGAACCCTCTTACACTGTTGGTGGGAATGCAAACTAGTACAGCCACTATGGAGAACAGTGTGGAGATTTCTTAAAAAACTGGAAATGGAACCACCATATGACCCAGCAATCCCACTCCTGGGCATACACACCAAGGAAAGCAGAATTAAAAGAGACGTGTGTACTCCAATGTTCATCGCATCACTGTTTACAATAGCCAGGACATAGAAGCAACCTAGATGTCCATTGGCAGACAAATGGATAAGAAAGCTGTGGTACATATACATAATGGAATATTACTCAGCTGTTAAAAAGAATGCATTTGAATCAGTTCTAATGAGGTGGATGAAACCAGAGCCTATTATACAGAGAGAAGTCAGTCAGAAAGAAAAACATCAATACAGTATATTAACACATGTATATGGAATTTAGAAAGATGGTAATGATGACCCTATACGCGAGACAGCAAAAGAAACACAGATGTAAAGCATAGACTTTTGGACTCTATGGGAGAAGGCGAGGGTGGGATGATTTGAGAGAATAGCATTGAAACATGTATACTATCATATGTGAAACAGATCACCAGTCCAGGTTCGATACATAAGACAGGGTGCTCAGGGCTAATGCACTGGGATGACCCTGAGGGATGGCATGGGGAGGAAGGTGGGAGGGAGGGTCAGGATGGGGAACACATGTACACCCATGGTTGATTCATGTGAATGTATGGCAAAAACCACCACAATGTTGTAAAGTAATTAGCCTCCAATTAAATTTTAAAAAATTAAAAAGAAATAAAGCCCTTAAAAAATTGCTCTGTGGTTGTATGAGTTATCTAAAATGTCATTTTTCCTTTTTTACACTGGATTTTGGAAAGTTTGACATTAAATTCTGTGTAAGTGATTCATGCTTTATGACAGGAATTTAAGCTAGTATCTCAGCTTCTTTTTAGATCAAAGCGAAATTTAGGAAGAAGTGACAAATATTTAGTGAGACGTCTATTAATGCTCATGATGTAGTAAATGCTCAACACATGTTAACTGTAATTTTATCAAAAAAGTTATAGTACCCCATTTTAAGATGAGAAAATTGATTATAAAATTTACCCAAAGTCATAGATCTAATCTCTGGTCTACACAAAGAAACTGAGGCTCAGAGAAAATAACTAGGTCAAGTTTGCTCAGCCGTTCAGTGACTGTATTCACTTCTGAAAAATGCCACAACACATTACCACAAACTGGGTGGCTTAGAACAACAGAAATTTATTCTCTCACAGCTCCAGACACTGCAAGTCCTAAAGCAAGGTGTTGGTGGGGCCACATTCACTCTGAATCCTTCTCGTTTCTTCCTTTTGGTGGCTCTGGCAGTCCATGGCATTCCTTGGTTTGCATTAATAGCTTCACCACTCCAATCTCTGCCCCGGTCTTCACATGGCCTTCTTCCCTCTGTCTGTGGGCCTTTTCTCTTCTCATAAGGGTACGAGTCATTACTGTGGCCCACCCTAGTCCAGTGTGACCCTGGTTCCAAGTAAGGTCACATTTAGAGACTCTGGGTAGACATAAATTTGGGAGAGGCACACTTTCAACCCACTACAGTGACAGCTAGTACTTAAAGTAGGACCTAACTTCAGGCAGTGTTCTTCATACTACACCAAACTAGCTACATCTGAGATTCCTTTGCCTTAGCATACTTCCCACAAGGCCTCACACCTGACTGGTTCCTCTCTACAAGGAAGATGACTCTGGCAAACTTGAAAGTTAATTTGGCAGCTTCTCTTACAAGTGGACGGGTGGTTTATCTGTAAAGAGGAAATGCTGAATAGTCGATTTGGAGAAGATATAATTACTGAGTTTAGGTTTGAAAATGAATTATGTTTTGAGAAGCCAAATATTCAGAGAATAGGGCTTGGTTTAGTCAATGTGGAACTTCTACCCTCACAGCGACAGCCTCTTCATCCATAATCATTTTCCCTCCACCCAGCATCCCAACCCCATTGGCAAGAAGAGTGCTTACCTTGCAGAATACCCCCTCCCTTGCAGGGCCAGAGCAATGCTGCCTCCCAATTGCTTGTTTGATGTTAACATTATTCTGAGAATTACATCTCATCCAACATGATATTTTAATGAGCGTTTGTCTGTTCTAGTTAAGTCAGTTGATGCTGAGCTAATGAAACACAGGAATGGGGAGAGCTGGTCCTCAGTGATGTCAGCTGTTTTTGTAAATTCCCTAGCTTGGAACAGCAGTTCCCTTAGCCTCTCCATTCACCCAGCAGTAAGAAGTTGCAAATTCTGAGAATACATCTCTGGGAATGTTCTTTTCTAGGTGTGATCCCCATGTGTGTGCACTTTCTTGTGGGGAAGAAGGCGGAGGGAAGGAGTGTGTCCCTGAAGACTCTTATCTAGGACCTGGATAAATCAGCCATGCTACAGGACAGGAAGAACTGGGTTGCCTTGAGAGGCATGTGGGCAGGACTTACATTAGGATTCTGGGTTAGCTAAAGAAGGATGGCAAGAGTGGGTTGGAAAAAAGATACCTTGGCCACTTCCTGAGTGGGTGGGTTGCAGGGAGGTAGCCCTGGGAGAAGGGGGAACATTGCCAGCAGTTGGTACAGAAGTCAACTAAGAAGGTTCATACACTCAATCTACTGGCCACCTCTTCTCCCCACACCCTCCTCCTGGTCTTGATGACACCTTCTGTTTTTTCTGGTGACTGATTCCTTCCTTTGGTGACAATCTCCATTTTAATATAATTTCTTCTGTGGTTCTTGGCCTTTGGATGATATTTCTTTGTAAGGAGGTATTGGCACTTCCTTTATGAGACTCATTGATCACTTATACTTTACTGTAAATGTTAGATCCTTGAAAGTAAGTTCTGATAAGCAAAGAGTTGGAAATTACAAAAGGAAAAGAAAAGGTGTGGCCTTTGGCCCCAAATAGAAAATCTTTTGATACATGGAACCAAATATTGGCTTCAATATTATTCTGTTTGAGGCAAGGAGAGCTTCAATAGATGTAGAAGGAAAGGAAAAAAGGATGAGAAGTGAAAGAGAAAAATAGGGAAGAAGCAGGGCATCCCAGAGCATTACAAACTCCTTTGAAGCTGATCAGAAACCCTGGGCCCTCTGAATGACCTGGGCAGTGTCTCAGCATGGTTACCAAGAGGGTCAGCAAGCTCTTGTATAGCAACTGCACTGCCAGAGATAATGAGCCTAATGATTTAGACTGTGGATTCTGGGGGTCACAGAGACTTTGGTTTCAATCATGGCTTTTCTCCATTACAAATGTGCAAATTGGGGACGGTTTTTCACTTTGCAGAGCCTGACTTCTTCATTTGGAAAATAGGGATAATAACAGCCTTTGGGAGAGGGTTAAATGAATGCCTAATACTTGGAAAGACTGCCCAGGATAGCACTAGGGAAAATGCCAAGTGTTTGTTACTATTTGTACCAAGCAGCGTGTGGCAGAGCAGGAAGGTTTTGGACGCCCTCCCCCACCACCCTAGAAGTAACTGCTTCCCTTAGAAGGACCAGCACAAGCTCAAAGCACAGGCTTAAAGGCTGGTCCTGTGTTCCCCGCATGGCTGATTAATTTCTCTTTCTGAAGCCTTGTTTCCTTCATCCCAAGAACTTACAAGCTGCATGCAGTGCCTTTCGTTCCTTCCTCTTGGCCCATTCCATCTACACATGCTGGCAGCAGCAAATGCTGTGCCCTGAGCAGGAACATGGCAGGGAAATGAGATTTCTTGATGCTCTTGAACTTCTTGCCCAATAGCTCCAAGATTTCTGGCCATTGCCAAGTGTCTCTCTCTCTTGACTCTCTGGCTTCTCCTGGGCTTATTATTCTGGTTCTTTTGCAGTCTTCTGTCTCCACACAGTGCTGCTCCTCAAATGCAGTTGGGGATTTGAGATGACAAGCCCAGGGAAGCTGAGGGGATCATGTCTGCTTGAGCTAATATTGTGCTGGCAGGTCAGAGACTCAGAGGGTGGACAAAGTAGTGGTTTGAAAAGTGGCAGCCTTTCTCTTTTTCTGAAACTACTTGCATTTCTTAAGCCGGGTCTCTGAGGGCCTGGAAACATCCTTCTTTACAGACCCCATCAGTGATTCATGAGAGCATTTGTCCTAGATTTATTTGGCTCTGTAGCGAAAAGTGTAGCAGGCAGAAAGCTAACTGTGGAACAGTTAGAGAGTTTACCTCCTGACACCAGCATACATTCTTTTTTCTAGCTGAGGACCAATTATATAATGAGCCATATGGGAAAACTTCACTGGAAAAGAAAGAAAATGCCTAAGTTTAGATCCAGCCAGCCAAGAGGGACCTGTTGCAGCCAGGGATGGAGTAAGCACTGGCAAAATAAGGAGATGACTCGAGGAAAGAAAAGTGTCATGGGGCTTGCTTGACATTCCCGAACACCTGGGGTCTAGTCTAGCTTGTCCTGCATCACTTTGTGACCCTGGGTAAGTAGGTCACTTGATCTCTTTGGGCCTCAGTTTCTTCATCTGTAAAGGAGACAGAGGGCTGTACATACCAGTCTAGGTCCCTTACAGTACAAACATGCTGCAAGGCAGTCAACAATCCTGTTGGCCAAAGACAGGTGAGAATGGGGCTTGTATTCAACATGACTTTGTTTTAGATAGAACATCCCTAAAGTTATCTGTATTAATGCATGTGTGCTAAGTCGCTTCAGTCATGTGCAACTCTTTCCGACCCTATGGACTATAGCCCTCCAGGCTTCTCTGTCCAAGGGATTCTCCAGGCAAGAATACTGGAGTGGGTTGCCATGCCCTCCTCCAGGGGATCTTTCCAACCCAGGGATTGAACCCACATCTCTTTATGTCTCTTGCATTGGCAGGTGGGTTCTTTGCCACTAGCACCACCTGGGAAGCCCTTTGGGTATTAATAAACACTATTAAATACATTAAATATACCTAGGGAGCTGTTTCTAGAGACCAATTCTTTCATTTTAAATTGTTACCATCTGGTAATGGGTATGTGTCTTTTCTGGTGGAGAATACACAGAAGCCTGGATAGACTACGGGCAGAACTCTTAGAGGCAGGAGATGGAGACAAGAGGGTGTACACACACACACACACACACACGCATGCACACACAACCCACACCAGCAAGTATTATTCAAAAGGTGGCTTACTTTCATCAAACAAAAATTTCTTAGAGACGACTGATAGTAAGGATAGACAGTCACCTGAATTAGGACCCCTTTAAGGACATTCATCCTCAGGAGGCAATCTCCCACTTGCCCACTGGCAGGCCACTATTCACAGCTTTGGAGTCTGTGTTTGAATATCTAGATTTTTTTTCCTTCCTTCCTAACCCACCATGGACTCTTGCCCAGCCTAGCTGCCTCTGCTCCCTATTCAGGCCTGTCCTTTCCACAGGCTATCTATGGATGGAGGGACTTCCCAGAGAATAGGGCTTCAAGTAGAACCACAAAATTCAATAAAGCTTATTGAGAAAAATGCATTGTACACAACAGAAAAGCTTGGAATCACTTTTTTGCTCTCTTGCTTTCTGGTCTACCCATCCTCAGTCAAAGAGAAACTACTGATAGACAATAATCCTCTAAGAGTGGAGTAATCATGAGCCTGTGTGCGCTTGTGTGCACTCAGTCATGTCGGACTGTTTGTGATCCCATGGACCATAGCCCACCAGGCTCCTCTCTCCATGGAATTTCCCAGGCAAGAATCCTGGAGTGGGTTGCCATTTCCTTCTTCAGGGGATCTTTCTGGCCCAGGGATCAAACTCACTTCTCTTGTGTCTCCTGCATTGGTAGGCAGATCCTTTACCACTGAGCCAGCAGGGAAGCCCAATTATGAGCCTAAGACTTACTTTCTATTGAGTCTCTAGGTCTCCAATCTTATCAGTGAGGGCAAAAATCATACACCAAATCCCAAAGAATACTTCAGAGATAAAATTATTTTATCTTTTTCCCCATCTTCCAAAGCCATGTATCATTTTCAAAGAACCACCTCATTCTTTCCATATGATTAAAAAAGTATCTAATACTATCAATTAAATAAACTACTTCCTGGCAATGCCTGGACAGCAGAACTAGACAATTAACAGATTCCCAAGGATTGGTGAGACAGACAGGTGCACAGGGAATTCCAGCTGAAGCAGTGATCATGATATATATAATACATTTGCCTGGCGATTTTGCCTCATTTCTCTTGCAGGGCTTTCACAAAGCCTGTGGATACACTGCCTGCTAGAAATACATTCAAACGTGAGGCAGGCTTGAAGATTAAGACAAAAACAAGAGGGTTTATCTTACCCAGTTTTCTTTACAAATTCCATCTGTTCTTACCACATGGCACACTTCCTCCCAACACCCACGTTTAGCTTTATCCTTGTCTGAAAACTTACCCACAGTGATAACTTATCTACTGAAGACTTATGTGTTCTAACAAATATAATTTCACTGGACTGGATAACCTCGCAGATCCACTTCACCCCTGAGATACGGGGTTCCTCTGGTCCTAAAACATTATCTGTGTTTACAAGAGAACTGCATTTCTTCCATCTTTTATCTATCTTTTGGAACCCAAATTCCATGTTATCTTAGCTTGCTTTTTTTTTTCCTTTAATAAAAATTGAAGTGCCAGTATTACCCTTGATTAACCATTAAAAAAAAAACAAAAAACCTTCTCCTATCCACTGTTCTGTCACTTCTCCTTTGAGATTTTACATATCAAATGAATAGAGAGGATGCCAGGTGAAGTCTAGGCTCATGTCCATACAAAATGAGGACAAGCAGCTGACCTCTTCTCATTGCAAACTAGAGAAAATGGTGCTACAGTTATCCTTGGAAGAAAGAGTCTTATGAACAGTCCCCCACTCCATCACTTGCAAATTTCTTATTCTCCTCTAACTCAGTCATTTGACAGAAGAGATGTAAATTTATAGGTAATTTTATTTATTAACTAGCAATGTACTGATGTATTTCAATGCTGACTATTACAAAGGAGTTATTTATCACTTGACAAATGAGTTTCTGCTGTGTGCCAAACACAGTGCTGGGCCTTGGGGCTAGCATAAAATTAGTTCCAAATATAATACACCAGCATATGACACACTGTCCCTCTCTTCTGGAAGTTAGAATAAAAAAGAGAGTGTGAATCAATAGTTATGATCTAGATGAGGGAAGTGGAAGTTCAGGGTGCTATGAGAACACAGAATAGGGAAAAAAAGCTTAGAACCTACTTAGGATGTAATGCTGTAGGTGGTGTGTGCACATGCATGTATGTGTGTGTGTGTGTGTGTGTGTGTGGATACAGGTGTGCTTTCATTTGTGTGAAGAGTTTAGGGAGAGATAAGGGAATTGCAAGCTTTGAGACAGCCAACAAAGGGCCATCTAGTCAAAGCTATGGTTTTTCCAGTAGTCATGTATGGATGTGAGAGTTGGACTACAAAGAAAGCTGAGCGCTGAAGAATTGATGCTTTTGAACTGTGGTGTTGGAGAAGACTCTTGAGAGTCCCTTGGACTGCAAGGAGATCCAACCAGTCCATCCTAAAGGAAATCAGTCCTGAATATTCACTAGAAAGACTGATGCTGAAGCTGAAATTCCAGTACTTTAACCACCTGATGCAAAGAACTGACTCATCTGAAAAGACCCTGATGCTGTGAAAGATTGAAGGCAGGAGGAGAAGGGGACGACAGATGATGAGGTGGTTGGATGGCATCACTGACTTGATGGACATGAGTTTGAGCAAACTCCGGGAGTTGATAACGGACGGGGAGGCCTGTCATGCTGCAGTCCATGGGGTCACAAAGAGTCAGACACGACTGAGCTGAACTGAGAGAGAAAGAAAGGGACATTGTGATGGCCATCCTTCCCGGCATGGTTCTGTGAAAAACAAATCTTTATGTTTTCCCTTTATATGATGCAAATCATGTTCTATGAATTGTTTACTGACTGGCCTTTGTCACTGACCAAAAAAAATACAATGGAAAAAATTTTGTGTATATATATATATATATAGTATATATATTTACCATATTCTTTCTAATAACTATAGTTTATGTGTATCAACAGGTTATCCCTCTAATAATGGGCACTTTTCCCAGTGTTTTTACATGAATCTTAAAAGAAATATGTCTTTCTTTGGCATAAATTGAGAGACAGAATTTCTGGATTAAGGAGTGTGCAAATTTAAAGTGTTAATAATACTGCCAGGATGCTCTCCCAAAGGCTTTGATATGAACACTCCAAACAATAGAGAATAAGAGTGTCTTATTTCCTTAACAACATAGGATATGACCAATATGTTTAATTATTTCCAATCTAATGTGTAAAAAATGTTAGCCAACTGTTGATTTAATTTTCATTTCCCTGATTACTAGTAATTTGAATTACTTTTCCTGTGTTTATAATCTGTTGGCATTTCTTAATTGCCCATCTCTGTTTTTCAGTTTTGGTATTTATTGGTACTCTTATATATTCTGAATATTAATCCTGCTTGTAATTTGTGTCACAAACATTTTTTCATCTGCTGCTTGTATATTCCCCAAAGTTTTATTATGAAAATTTCAAATATTTAGCAAATTGAAACAATGTTGCTGAATTTTTTAAAACTTCCCTTATGATGTTTTTGTGTACAGAGTTTATATTTATTTCAGTCTGTTAACAGTTGTTTTTTTTTTAACTTCTGGCATCTTGCATCCTACCTAGAAGATCTAACTTACTCTAAGGTTATCAAAATAGTCTTCATTCTCACCTAATTATTGCTTTTAATAAAGATCTCTTTAGTCCACCTCAGCTATATTCTGACACTGGGGGTGGTGACTTGGGGCATGTCTAGCTTCACTGATGCAATGATATTGGAATAACCAGCTTTCAGTTTCAGGGGAAATACTTTGTTCTCTTTTTACCCATGTGAGTTTCACACTCTAAATCCCTGAACATACACAGAATCATTTCTGTATTTTGTTTTATTCCAATGATCTACTCATTAATTTCTTCTTAGTTACTCTTTCTTGTATACTTTGATACATGTTAAGTCAAGTACATCCTTCACCGTTCTTTTTCAATTTTTCTTTTTTAAAATAGCTTCTCTTCCATACAGACTTTATAATCAGTTTGGCAGTTTCTATGAAATATCCTGTTGGGATTTTGATTTGGAATTCACCAGCTTTTTAGCTGAAGTCAAGGAGTGTTGACATTATTTTAAGGAGTGCTGACATTCTAACAACACTGGATCTCTGTTTCCAGGGACATGGTGCGTCTTAGTTTTGTCTCTCTATCCTTGAGAAGGAGGCAGCTCTGGTTCTCAAAGGGGAACATGCTGGGTCTGCACTTTGGATGACTGCCTTGTCCCCAGGGGCCCAGCAGCCTTCTGCTCTATGGCTTATAGGAAAGGAAACATCTCTCAATCTGATAGCATCCCATCCCCTCGGGGAAGAGACAGGAAAGCACTACCCCATTAGACCGAAGCCAAGATGCCATGAAAACCCCTGTGCAGGCCTCTGGAGCTTGTCCAAGCCAACAGGGACTGCTGGAAACACTGCCTTTTGGCGTCTCCATGCCCGGTAACTTGAAAGGGTGACCTCTGCTTCGCAGATTCACAAGGGAGAGTGTTACCATGTTGATGCTTAGCTCAATTTGTAAGAAAATTCTTGCCACTTACCTCCCCACCTGCCAACCTGCTCTTGGCCTAGTTTCTTTGTTATGTGTTTGCTTATGAGAAAGGCGTATGAAGGAATTTATAAGAATTTGCCCTCTCCCATAATCTGTTCTCTGGTACCTTCTGAAGTGCTCATATCATTTCTTTCATTATCCTATTCTCTTCCCAGGTCTTATATACCCTTCAACTATATATATATACATACACACACTGTATAGTATACATACATACAACTATATAGTTGTTGTTGCTGTTTAATCACTTAGTTGTGCCCAACTCTTTGCAACCCCATGGACTGTAGCCAGGCTCCTCTGTTCATGGGATGTTCCAGATAAGAATACTGGAATGGATTGCCACTTTTGACTTAGCCACTGAACAGCAATATAAATATATAAATAACAACAACAATAAATATATATATAATACCCGAACTCTGTCTACAGCAACCTAATGCTGCAACAAAACAAATGTGTGTGTTATACAAATATAATTTTTAACTGTCTAAATTTCAGAAGAGTATGGAGAATAATACAACCAAGAACAGAGGTTTACAATTTTTCTACAATAAGGCAGTGTTGCCTAGTTCAACAACACAAAGCATAACAACTCATCTACAAGTAAAATAAAGGAGATAAAATCACCATAGCCAGAGGGAAAGGGATCCTGATTTATTGAGCAATATTCTCACTCAGATTTCCCCAGGTCACTAGATTGACTCATGTAAGAGTCAATGCAAAGATTCCAGATAAAAGGTCAATTCAGTTTAAACAGTTAAACAGTAAGTTTGAGTGAGCTCCATACCATTCCAAATGTATTTCAAGAAGTGGGTAATAAAATCACATAAGCTAGGACAAGTAATCAGACCAGTCAACCATTACCTGTCATCTACAAGAGAAACTAGATGATGTTCACTATAGTTAGGAACAAGGACCCTGAGCTGGAATGTCTGAGTTCAAACCCTGGCTCAACCCTTTACTAGTTGGGTGCCTATGGGCAAGTTATTAATAATTAAACTCCTGTGGTCTCAGTT
This sequence comes from Cervus canadensis, assembly GCF_019320065.1. NCBI lineage: Eukaryota > Metazoa > Chordata > Mammalia > Artiodactyla > Cervidae > Cervus > Cervus canadensis. The sequence goes on from NC_057389.1 coordinate 60,441,505, forward strand.
TCCCCATCTGCAAAATGGAGTTAATAATTATACCTATCTTTCACTCTCCCAAGGCAATAGAAATAAAACCAAAAGTAAACAAATGGGAACTCAGTTCAGTTCAGTTGCTCAGTTGTGTCTGACTTTTCGCCACCCCATGGACTGCAGCACACCAGGCTTCCCTGTCCATCACCAATTCCTGGAGTTTGCTCAAACTCATGTTCATTGAGTTGGTGATGCCATCCAGCCATCTCATCCTCCATTGTCCCCTTCTCCTCCTGCCCCCAATCCTTCCCAGCATCAGGGTCTTTTCCAATGAGTCAGTTCTTCGCATCAGATGGCCAAAGTATTGGAATTTCAGCTTCAGTATCAGTCCATCAGTCCTTCCATTAGTTCTATGGGAATTAATCAAACTCATAAGCTTTTGCATAGCAAAGGAAACCATAAACAAAACAAAAAGACAACCTATGAACTGGGAGAATGTATTTGTAAATGATGCAACAGACAAGGGCTTAATTTCCAAAATATACAAACGGTTCATATAACTCGAAAAAAAAAAAAAAATGGGCAGGAAACCTAAATAGACATTTCTCCAAAGAAGACATACAGATGGCCAAAAGGCACATGAGCAAAAGATGCTCAATGTTGCTAAGTATTAGAGAAATGCAATCCAAAACTCCAATGAGGTGCCACCTCACACTGGTCAGAGTGGCTGTCATTAAAAAGTCTACAGATAAAAAATGCTGGAGAAGGTGCATGAGAAAAGAGAACCTTCTGACACTGTTGGTGGAAATATAAACCAGTGCAGCCACTATGAAAAACAGTAAGGAGGTTCCTTAAAAGCTAAAAATAGAGCTACCATATGATCTAGCAATCCTAATCCTGGGGCATGTATCCAGACAAAACCATAATTCAAAAAGATACATGCAACCCAATATTCACAGCAGCACTATTTACAACAGCCAAGACATGGAAACAACCTAAATGTCCATTAACAGATGAATGGATAAGAAAGATGTGATGTTTGTATGTATATATATATATATGCACACACATACATACATACACATACATTCAGAATGGAATATCACTCAGACACAAAGAATGAAATAACACCATTTGCAGCAACATGGATAGACAGTATCATACTAAATGAAGTCAGAGAAAAATAAATACCATATGGTATCACATCATATGGAGTCTAAAATATGACACAAATGAACTCATGTATAAAACAGAAACAGAATCATAGACATAGAGAACAGACTTGTGGTTGCTAAGGTTGGGGGCACAGAGGGAGGGAGGGATGGGTTGGGAATTTGAGATTAGCAAATGCAAGCTATTATATATATATATAATTGAATCACTTTGCCGTGCACCAAAAACTATTACAATACTGTAAATCAACTTATTTCAATAAAATAAATTAAAAAATAATCATACCTAACTTAAAGAGGTTTTGTGAAGATTAACATAATACATGTAGAATGCTTAGAATGGTACTACCTTATTCATAGTAAGTACTCAGGTTAGTGGTTATTATTCTGTAACTAACATCAACTATTCTTCTTCCATAATCATCACTTCTGGACAGGTCACAAGCCTCAGGTTAGGCTCCCAGAAGGTGAAGATGCCAATGCTCACATCCTATGCCTCGCTCTTCTGTTAAGGCTGCACTGTGAACCAGAAAAGCGTTAGGATCCTGTTAAACGTTCCTGTATAGCACACACTGTGAAGGGCTCACACAGATCACAGGTGGTAATTGGTTTATGGCACTTGGAGAACTGATTAAACCAGAAACAAATGGAGATTCTCTGCGAATGAGCCCTGCAAACATATCACATGCACACTTGCTTGCTCAGAATGGCAGGGGGGGCCTGCAAGGAGAGGGAAAGAATACTGTACAATTTTCTAAGCAGTGGGAGCCTTTAGTTCTGTTGAACTAGGAGATGGTTTATTACAGTGTTCCCAGAATCTTCTACCGACTGGCTGATTCAGCTAGGTTATCATCACTCTCAAAATTCCTTTGTCACATTTTCCATTCCAATAATGAATTGCTAATTTCTAAGCTCTCTCAGGCTCAAGTCCTATATAATTTTCTCATTCTCTAATTGCTCTTTTCATTCGACCCTGTAAAATAATTGGAAGGTTGCCATGGTGCTAGGGAATTTGAAAAGTGAGGCAAGATTCTTACATTGTGGAATTCAGTTCAGCCAGGCTGTGTGGTGGGAGCCATTTGAAAGTGCACTCAGGTGAGTTATAACAATCCCTGGGTTTGAACATGGGTTTCTAAGCTACAAAGTTGGTAAATGCTTTCCAACTCAGAGGGCTGCCTTGACACGGCCGGTCACAGGGAAGTGTATAACAGGTTAAAGTGGCCACTGGAATCCCAGTTTCTGTGAACCTTCTGTCACCTCCATGTTTGCTTGTGCTGATGGTGCAACTGGAATGTCTTTACCTCACCTCCCTGCTGCTTTCCCATTTTCTCACTCACCCTTTTCTTTCTTTCTCAAACACTCCCTGAGGAATAATTATTTTAATTTTTTCCATTATTTTCAAAGGTATCTTTTTATTGATGGGAATACTATCAAACTCTTATCATCAACATAAAAATACTATAAAATATAATGAAATTTTGTGATGCGTGCTCAGTCACTAATTTGTGTCTGACTCTTCGTGACTCCATAGACTGCATCCCACCAGGGTCTTCTGTACATGTAATTTTCCAGGCAAGAATACTGGAGTGTGTTGCCATTCCTAATTTAGGGGATCTTTCTGACCCAGGGATTGAACCCATATCTCCTGCATTGGCAGGCGGACTCTTTACCACTAGACACCTGGGAAACCCAGTGAAATTTTACCTACACTGTAAATTGGAAAATTAGGGAGCAAATCAGGGAGAACATTTTAATCCCTGTTCAAATAGTGTTAACCTACCCATAGTCAGATAAGAGCAAGAAAATGAGGTGGCTATGGTGTGGATTATACAAAATAAATATCTCTGAGAGGAAAAAAAAACAAACCCAGAGTGTGTTATTAGGTAACAGTTTGTTGATTTGAATTGGAAAGACTTTACCGTTTAACAGTAGAAATAATCAAGAATTTAATGTGTAAAATGTCATAAGCATATTTTTCCATCATTACATACTCACATATTTATTGAAAAGAAAATGTATTTTTTCAGTGCATTTCTGGTATTATTTGACAGCATCTTATTGCAAGGTATTAATATACAAACAGATTTAAAGAACTTTGTTCAGGAATAAAATACATGAATAAGTAAAACCTTAAACTCCAATACTTTGGCCACCTGATGCAGAGAGCTGACTCTTTTGAAAAGACCTGATGCTGGGAAAGATTGATGGCAGGAGGAGGAGGGGATGACAGAGGATGAGATGGTTGGATGGTATCACCAACACAATGGACATGTTTGGGTGGACTCCGGGAGTTGGTGATGGACAGCGAGGCCTGGCGTATTGTGGTTCATGGGGTTGTAAAGAGTTGGACACGACTGAGCAACTGAACTGAACTGAACTAAAGGAATACCCAATCTTAAATTAAACTAAAAGTTTTTCTTAATCCCCAACTATACCTGAAATTTGGGCATCCCTGGTAGCTCAGTTGGTAAAGAATCTGCCTGTGATGCGGGAGATCCCGGTTTGATTTCTGGGTTGGGAAGATCCCCTGGAAGAGGGCATGGAGACCCACGCCAGTATTCTTGCCTGCAGAATCCCTGTGGACAGAGGAGCCTGGCAGGCTACAGTCCATGAGGTCACAAAGAGTCAGACACTGACTGAGGGACCAAGCATAGCATAGAACATGCCTAAAATCCAGGTTAGCATTTTACACAAAATCAACTAATTTTGCTTCCAAGGCCATTGGTCTCTCCTTTTTGCTAACAATGAAAAAGAAAAGACAAATATTGAGAAAAAGGACATGGAAGTAGATTAACTGCACAATCATCTTCTGAAAAGTTGATTCTAATTGACATCTTTAGAGTATAATGATGGTTCGTAGCTGGAACAGACTATTGAAATACCTTAAAGTATACCCATCTTTCCACCTTGGTACATATTCAAAACTGTAAGGAAATCGTACTTATCTGTTTAGTAGTTTAATCACAAGTGATAACTTTAGACTGTTGAATAATTGGATTATTTTTGTATGACTACAAAAATTGGAGATTTTAATCTTGATTATTTGCCCAAGATGCAAAAATTATTTCTTTTACCATTTTATTCATAGCTACTTAGGGTCCCTGATAACAGACTTTTGCTTTTGTTTATTTTTCACAGAAGTGTTCATTTTCTATAACTTATACCATAACCATTTCCTTTCATCACTCTGTATCTGTTTATGAACTAGCCAATAACATTTAAGCAGAATCACAAGTGCCCCCCCTTGATTTCCTTCCTAATTTTCCAATTTATTTTCATCTTACATTTTGCATTATTTATTGATGAATAGGAATTTTAAAAAAAGAATCACTGAATATTGAACTGAATTTTTAATATTACAACATAGCAATATTTCAGTGTTATTATTCACTAACTTAAGGTAGTGAGTAATACCGTCCCTGGAATTATGCCTTCCCTGGCGGCTCAGAGGTAAAGAATTTGGCTGCAATGCAGGGGACCCAGGCTCAATCCCTGGGTTGGGCAGATCCCCTAGAGAAGGAAATGGCAACCCACACCAGTATTTTTGCCTGCGGAATCCCATGGGCAGGGGAGCCTGCCAGGCTACAGTCCACGGGGTCAGAGAGTCAGACACAACTGAATGACTCACACTGAAATAGAAGGTATACAGACATTTATTGACTTTTTCCCCCTTCTCAAATATATTTGTAAGGTAGAAAGACATTTTATTTGGTAGTTTATTGTCTTGGTTTACATTTTTTCTTATTATTGAATTTTATTTAAACTTTTAAAAGTTCATCCATTTCTGCCAGTCCTGTCTCTGGAAACTACCAATCTGTTCTCTGTGTCTATGAGCTTGATTTCATTTATTCATTCATGTCTGATTCGAGAACCCACCCTTCTGAGGCCCTCTAACTATGCAGTCAAACTCCTAGGCTCTGAGCCACTGTCCACACTGCTTTGGGTTTCTCCTCACATCTGTGCTGACCTGTCACCCAGGATTTATCAGGGTGAATTCAATTGACTGCTTGTGTAACCTGAATCACAGAGACATGTATTCCACCAGCTCTTCTATCAGGAAATGCCCCTTTCCACCTGTCAGCTGGCTGATGTCCTCAGGAAGCCCCTCAAAGGAGCTCACCTCTGAGCACATGGAGCTTTTATGCCTCGTATCCATGCTTCTGTCACCACTTGGCCTCAGAGAACTCTCTGCCCCAGTCTTGTCTGCTTCACCCCGAGAGGGGACCTGCCCTTCCCTTCAAACCTACAACAGGGCATGGGCCAGGTGGAACTTTGAAATTTTACCCCAGCTTCAGAATGATGAGAGAGAGGCTCAACACAGAGGAAAGAAAGTGGAAGTGTCAGTTGCTCAGCTGCATCCAATTGTTTAGGACCCCAGGGACTGAAGCTCCTCTGTCCACAGAATTCTCCAGGCAAGAATACTGGAGAGGGTTGCCATTCCCTTCTCCATGGGCTCTTCCTGACCCAGGGACTGAACCTAGGTCTCCTGCACTACAGGGCTTCCCAAATGGTTCAGTGGTAAAGAACCTTCCTACCAATGCAGGATCTCCTGCAGGAGACATGGGTTTGATCCCTGGGTCGGGAAGATCCTCTGGATAAGGAAATGGCAACCCACTCCAGGATTCTTGCCTGGAGAATCCCATGGTCAAAGAAGCCTGGTGGGCTATAGTCCATGGGATCGCAAAAGAGTTGGACACGACTGAGTGACTAACACTTTCACTTTCACTCTTGCATTGCAGGTGGATTCTTTACTTTCTGAGCCACCTGGGAAGCCCCTAATACAGAGGAAAATCATTCAACTGCAGGGCAGAAAGCTCCAGCCTCGGGGCTTCTCATCCTGTAGCCTCTTTTACTCAAGTGAGCAGCTTCCTTTTGGCATGTTAAGTTCATCTCCCCTTTACCCATCCCTAAATCAGGAACCCTCTATGCCTCAGAGTCAGGTCAGATGGACCCTGGGAGCAGGCAAAGACCTGCCCTGGTCAGTCAGCAGCCTGCCTTCCCAATCGCCCCCTACCCTGGAGGATGAGTGGTGCATGTTTTCCACCTCTCTGGGATTCCCTCCATCACCAATCTAACCCTAAGGACCTAAACTGGAAGCCATACAAGAGACCAACATCAATATACCCCAGAGTTTGGTTCATTCAGTCTCAAGACAGACCTTTGAGATGCAGCCCTCAAGTGAGAGACCAACAGTTCAATCCAGGTAGGACCCTAAACCCAGGTCAGCACATTTCCAGCCAGCTCCCCTCTGCTTGAATCTCCTTACTGCCCATCTAAGTCTCTCAGAGTCTTTCTGAGACCCTTGAGGGCAGAGCTCCCCTCTCCCATATGCTTTGCCCAGCTGCCAGCACACAGTTCTCTGCAGACACTGGTTGTGGGAACCCAAAGCCCACTGCCTCTTCACTGACTCTGAGCCCTGGACAAACATTAGCTTTTTGCAGCAGCCTGGCACCAGAAGGATCAGCCTGAACACTTAAAGCCATAGAGAGAGAAAGCCTTTTCTTTTTTAAAAATTTATTTATTTATTTTACTTTACAACATTGTATTGGTTTTGCCATACATTGACTTGAATCTGCCATGGGTGTACATGTGTTCCCCATCCTGAACCCCCCTCCCAACTCCCTCCCCATCCCATCCTTCTGGGTCTTCCCAGTGCACCAGCCCCGAGCATCCTGTATCATGCATCATACCTGGACTGGCGATTCGTTTCACATATGATAATTTACATGTTCCCATTCTCCCATATCATCCCTCCCTTGCCCCCTCCCACAGAGTCCAAAAGACTGTTCAATACATCTGTGTCTCTCTTGCTGTCTCGCATACAGGGTTATCATTACCATCTGAGAAAGCCTTTTATTTTGCCCTGAGGGTTAGGTGCCAGGCATACCCTAGGATTCTAGACATAATGTAGAGGACAAGATGTGGGAAAGACAAGGTTGATAGAGCTCAGTCTTAATGTTCTTTTCCTGGTCTGTGTTGACAAGACAAATAACGGCTCTCAGACAGTATTACCCAAGGATGCGACAGAGGCAGACTCAGGTAAACAGACAGGTTCAGGCTGAAAGTCCGACTTCTCTGTCAGTTAGTTCATCTGAGGATACCCAGGGACCTGACCTGATTTGTGCAAAAGGAAGAGGCCAGGGTAGTCAGATCCCTGAAGTGTGTGTGAATTCTTTAATCCATTTGGCATACACTGGCACTACGCCCCCAAAAATTACAAAGGAGGATGAGAAAGGAGTTTGCCCTTTGCAGGAAAATGGTTGTTAAGAAAATTAACTATGGAGACATAACCAACTTGAGAATCTTATAAATATATTTTTATGAGCCTTTATTGACTCAAGAGCAATCAGAGGGTGTTGTGGAGCAAATTGTGTCCCCCCCGAAATTCCTGTGTTGTAAGCCAAGACCCTAGGAACTGAGAAGGCAACCTTATTTGGAGAAAGGGTCTTTACAGAAGTGATCAAGTTAAATAAGGTCATTATGGAGAACTCCAGTCACAACAAGTGTCCTCATAAAAAGGGGGAAATTTGGACACAGACACACACAGAGGGAAGATGATGTAAAGAAATACAGGGAGAAGATGCTCATCTACATGCCAAGGGGAGAGGCCTGGACTAGGTCCTTCCCTCACAGGGCTCAGAAGGAACCAACTCTGCCAACACACTGCTTTTGGACCTTGAGCTCAAGAACAACTGTGAGACTATTTCTGTTGTTTAAGCCACCTCATCTATAGTGCTCCATTATGGCAGTCCTAGAAAGCTAATGCAGAGAGCATTTGGGTATTGACAGTTTACGTCATTTACTTGTTGCTAACCCCAATGGTGGGAACTTCCCTGATAGCTCAGACAGTAAAGCGTCTACCCGCAATGCTGGAGACCTGGGTTCAATCCCTGCATCAGGAAGATCCCCTGGAGAAGGAAATGGCAACCCACTCCAGTACTCTTGCCTGGAAAATCCCATGGACAGAGGAGCCTGGTAGGCTATAGTCCATGGGGTCACAAAGAGTCGGACACAACTGAGTGACTTCACTCACTTAACCCCAATGATAATTAGATATCTACTTAAGAACTGTGACTTGATCACATAACCAAGAAGGGACCTCTCCTGGCTTTTAGAACCTGAAGACTGTTTATGCTCAGGACACAACTAGAAAAGACCAATGAACCATCAACAGCCACATTTCATAACTAATCACACCCCAAAACAGGCAGTCTTTTTCGGATTTGTCTTTCATGTTGACGGAAAACTCAACACAACCATTCCTGATCAGATTGGCTGACCAATCTTGGCACCGCCTTTAATAACAAACATCACCGTTCACCTGAGTCAATCAGAAAGTTAAGATAATTTGCTGGCTACAGCCAGTGGGTTGACCACAAATGAAGGGCATTCTGCTGATCCAAGGCTGTGCACCAGACCAGCTTTCTGGCCCTCCAGAAGTGTCCAGCTCTCTAAGAATGCCCATCACTGCACTTATCTTTGTAAACCAAACTAAAGTTGAATGAGGAAAAGAGCTACTCAAACATATTTGCAGGCAAAGGGGAAGAATTCCTTGGAGAGAATGAAGATGCAAAAGCGAGAGGGAATATTGGTATGATTAAGGGCACGCAGGAAGATTGTCTTAGTAAGGATATTTGCCATTTATTGAGGTTTCCTATGTAGTAGGCTTCAGCCTATGGGCTTTATACCCATCACAGCAGCCTCATAAAAACCCTGTATCATCATCATTTTGCAGAAGTGAAAATTGAAACACATACAGATTAAGTGGTTTGGTCAAGATCATACAGAAGATTAGAACAAAAATGCCCAACCATTATACTGTGCTACCTTCCATGGGATAAAATAGTCCCTCTACTGTGGGATCATATTCTCTTTGCTCCTCCAGACCTATCCCCCAAATCCCTTCACCACTCTGCCCGGTGCCCAGGAGTTTAACCACTGTTTATGGCTTCAACCGGTTGCCTGCTGGCCTCCAGCTGAAGTCAATGGCCATGGAAGATCACCGCACTGATCTTTCACAGTGGAAGCCAAGTGCAGGGGATCAGAAGACAACAGGAGAGCAAGGCTGGGGTGTGTTTCCCCACCTGTGCTCCTTTATCACGGGCCTGTTCCTATCTTCAACTATAGAACCTCCCCCCACCTCCTTCCAAGGAGCCAGGAATATTCACCTCGTCCTGGACAACTGTATCATCCCTTGATTTTTCTTTAAATCCTGACTGTACCTTTGTAAAACATCCTTTTATCAAATTCTTCCTAACTAATCCAGTTTGTATATGCCTTTTTTTTTTTTTTTCTTGTTTAGACGTTGACTGGTGCAGAGAATGAGAACACAGCAAGCTTTAGACAGAGGAGAGAAGAGGCTGTCAGGGAAGCAGGCCTGTGGGCATTCCTGAGAAAGGGGGCTGAGGGCAGCAGTGAGGTCCGTGGCAGGCAGAGAAGGCGTTGAGAGGTGCTGCAGGGCTGGGGTTAAGGAGGGGTCATCTGGACCAGAGTAAGGGTCATGCTGAATGTTGCTTCCAGCCCCTTTCAGATTCCGTGGAAGAATCTGAAACAGAATGAATCTTGACTCCTGAATGAATCTTCTAAGCATGCTGAGTCTGGGAACAGAAATAGAATAATGTGTAACACAAGGCTGCCAGGGGTAAAAGGAAAAAGGGATGAGCTCCTGGAAGCCAACAGCCTCCTAGTCTAGCAGAGGAGACAAGTATGAAAGGAGACACCTACAGCCCAGTATGTCACACGCTGTAACAGCCATGCCCCCCCCGCCTGCTCTGCGCCCTGAAAGATGTGTGGATTGGGTAAGCTTCAAGTCCTGGGTGCTTTCTGTCCCAGATCAAGGTCTCCCATGTCTACAGACTCTGGACTCTGCCTTCAGATCAGTGGTTGTGGGGTGTGACATGAGAGAAGTCACATACCTGCCAAGTTTCAATAGCGTCTCCAGGTGATACTAAGGGTGACTCTGAGGTACTGTTAGATACTGTTTTTGCTAAGCACATGGGGACTCCTTAATCCTGTTTTGCCAATCAACCTCCTTCCCTTTGAGAGCTCAGAGAAAGAGAGAGATAAATATGGGGAAATGCCTGACAAAATACAACAAATATAACAAAACAATATATTATCAGCTGTGGTTTTGCCTCAAACAAAGAACTCTAGTAATCTTATAGATACTTTTCCCTAAACTAGTTAGGTCTAAAGAACTGCAGACCAGAGGTTGATTGAATATAAACCCATCAACAAGAAGAATGCAACCAGAGAGAAGTGGGAACAGAAGGAAGGACCCCAGTCCTCAGCACTGAGCCATCTTGGTTCTCAGCCAAGGCAGATGTCCTGGGTCCACTGCCAAGCGGGAGAAGGAAGAGCATCCCAGGAGAAACAGATACTGGCTGATTGAGCTGGATAAGTGGACCTGTGTCCGCCTGGACCTTTGCCACAGGAAGGAAACTAGCTAAAAAGAGAATCATGCCAAGTGTTAACAGCTATTCACAGGGTCCTGGAAATGAAATTTAGATTTCTACCTTCTTGGTAGGACCCCAGAGGGGAATGAAGACATGGAAAAGAGGAGGTTTAAGAATGTCCCCTCCACTGTCTCATGGCCCTCGCTTTCCTCTGTAACGGGACAGCTCCTGATGACACTACCTTCCTGCTAATAACTGAAAGTGAAAGTCGCTCAGTCGCATCTGACTCTTTGCTACCCCATGGACTATACAGTCCATGGAATTCTCCAGGCCAGAATCCTGGAGTGGGTAGCCTTCCCCTTCTCCAGGGGATCTTCCCAACCTAGGGATTGAACCCAGGTCTCCCACACTGCAGGCAGATTCTTTACCAGCTGAGTCACAAGGGAAACACTTGTCCTAACGAAATACCAAACAACAATGATCCAAAGGCACTGGTGAGTGAACAAAATCAGGCAGATTCGGGGAGGGGGGGCGGGGGGGATGACACTCAGAATAAAGAAATGGCATCGTGAGGCTGAGATCTTTAAAAGGATTTTTGGCCTGAGGGATTTTTGGTCAGTGGGAAATCTGCACTCTGTTAGGGGTTGGGGGCACAGCGATGGTGAAAGCTTAAAGGAAAAGCAGAGAACTGAGTACAAGACAAACATAGCTGCTGAAAAGTGAGGGGATGTCCAGAAAGGAGAGAGACTCAAATACTGTTTCAGGGCTGTCCAACTCTCTGGCTAAGCCCTGATCCACACACACAGAGAGAACAGACTGTAGGAATGCATTATGCTGCTGCCCCAGAGACAGAGGGGGCCTGTTGAGCCCAACCAAGTGAACTGTCTACTGGGAAACAAAAACGAAGACCACTCTTCCTAGGGTGTAACATAACCCAGAGTCTCCTCAACGTGATATTCACAAGGTCCAAGACTCAATCCTAAACTACTCCACACATGAAAACCTAGCAGTATTTGACCTAGAGGCCTGACCTGCTGCAGGAGAGATGGTGAGGGGAAGTAGTTCTCAAAGTGTGGGACCCTGGAACCCTTTTAAGGCCTACAGTGTCAAAACTATTTTTATAATATGCAGTTATGTGCCTTTTTTTACTTCTCATTCTCTTTCTAGTGTACAGGTATATGGTATAATTTTCCAGAAGCTACATGACATGTGATGTTAAGAAAGATTGAACATAAAAGTAGATATGAGAAACCAGCTGCCTTCTACTAAGCCAGTCATCAAAAAATTTCACAAAAATATGAAACAATGCTGCTTTTCTTACTAATTATTTTTCTAGTGTTGAAAATCTATGGTTTTTTCTTCATAAAATTCTAGGTTTTTATTTGTTTTAACAAGTCAAAAGACTTTAAAAATATCTCCCAGTTTTAGCTTCTAGTGTGGAAAATGTACGCGATATTCCCCATGTCAACAACAGCTCTCTGGGTAAATTTTAAGAGGATGAGGGGGTTCTGAGACCAGAGTTTGAGAAATGCTGGTGTGAGGTAGGTAAACTTGCAGATTTCAGTTTGCATCAGAATCACCTGGGAGCTTGTTAAAACAAACCGCCAGGCCTCATCCCCTGAATTTCTGACTCAGGAGGTCTGTGGTCCGACCTCAAAATCCGTGCATTTCTAACAGGTTCCCGCGGATACTGTTGTGGGGCCCACTCCGATGTAAGGGATGGCCGGAGTGCAGACCAGACCCCCGAGGGACCAAGGCATTCCCTCCCCATCCCAGCTGCCCGGAGTGCTGCCTGCTGGACGCTTAGAGCCTAGAGCCTCGTCAGGCACTGCCCCTGGGGAGGGAGCTGCCAGTCAGGCACTACACTTCTGCTCTGAGACAGCCCGCATCCCAAGACCAGAGCGATGCGCACACAAAGGCCTGACTCTGCACCTCCAAGCAAAACAGCGCGGAAGGAAGGGCGCTCCCAGGGCGGGGGGCCCTCCCAGGGCGGGGGCTCCCCAGGGACCAGCCCAAGCCTCACTGCACCTAGACCACAGTTCAACTTTTCGCTGGTCCCGCGGCCTTCACTTCCTCCCAGGTGTTGTTCCCCACGGCTCTCCCCAGTAAACACCAACCTCCGTTTCAGAACCATCCCGACCCCCAGCAATGCAACCTCTAGCAAGTGAAGAAAAGGACGGACCTGTCTGTAGCCTCTGTGGTCTCCAGCCTCTTGGATGGCAGTGGCAGTTCCCAGGATGGCCAGGCTTTCTTTGCTTTTTCTCTGTCTTGGTTGAAGTCTCTAGGCCTGGGCGAGTGGATTCTCCTGCCTTGCCTTCCCCTTGGTGGGCGGAGTCCTGAAGGGGTGGTCCTGTCAGGGATCAGGGTTATTGGTCCTGACAAGGGGGCTGGAGCCGGCCCAGGCCAGCTCACAGGTGCTGATGGTTACATTTTTAGGAATTTCCCAAGCTGGTGGTTTTGCTACATTTTACTGTTATCCTTGCTTCGACGGTTATTTACATCTATTGGATCTCTATGGTGGACCACTATAGTATTTTCACCTACAGATCCAGTAGATGTATGTAAGCTTGAGAGATTAATGGTAGAGAGAAGTAAAATAATTAGGAAAAAAGCAAAACCCGGTGGCCAGGAGGTAAGAGTTGCTAAGCATTGTGGGAAAACAGTCAATAAGATGTTCAGTTGATATCTACCATCTTGGCTCATAAATCACCCATTTCAGCCCCTCTCACCTGGAGACCATCAGAAGCTCCATTCTTCTGAGCTCTTTGCTGATGGTAACTCTGACTTCCTGGCTAGTGTGGTTGGAAATCGAGGCGCTTACCTACTCATCTGGTCCTGTCTGTTTACATCTAATTCCAACTCCCTGCTGAGCACTGGGATAGGGAGGACATGACACTGCTTTGGGGAAGTTCAAGTCTAACAGAGACTTGTACACACCTCATAAAATGCAGCAACACATGCACATTGTAATAAGAAGAGAACGTCATAAATGTCTGTTGAACAAGAACTGGAAGCATCAAGGTGATGGATGGTGAATTAGGGAAAACCTTCCAGAAGAGAGGACACATAAGCTATGTTTTTCCAGAACAGTGGGAATCTTGCCAGGTGGGGTACTAACTGGAAAGAACATTCTGGTCAAAGGCACAGAGGTAATTCTGGATATAACCTTTGATTCGGGGTCATGGGGACTCTGCAGAGCAGCCCCCGCTCTCCCCTGCTCCCTGAAGACCACATGTTGTCCATTTGGCGTTAGTTCTGCAGGCGTCAGACACAAAGCCAGCTGGCTTATGTGGGAATCACAGCCCTGACTAAGGCCCAGATCACAGGCTCTTGTAATCCTCTGAGCTAATTGGCCACTATTTCTATCTTTGTGTCCATTCACATCTTTGTATGATGATTCAGAGGTTTTCTGAATAATCTCATATTGGCAGGGGCATCTGTGAAATGACTCCCCTGAAAATCTTCTAAAGATAGGACTTATTCCTTATTGGGGATGGTTTTGACTGATCTCCTGGGTGGAAGGTGTTGAGAGAGTATCAGGTGACTGGCAACCTTTGCTGTCTGACTCTAGGGTCAAATCCAGAGTTGGCCCACTGATCCTCAGCTTGGAGTAATTGGTTTGGAAGGATTAAAATCCTGGCCAAGGTCCTAGAAGCTCCAGCAGGCTGTGTTTGAAAGTTCCTCCATTTCCCATACAGCAAAAGAAGAGGTTACTGTGGCGCTGAAGTCAGAGCAGAGCACAGGTCCCTCCAGCTTTTTCTCTGGGACCAAGAGGCTTCAGTGAGCAGCCAGTAGCAATGGGCAGACAGCACACTGCGGCCAAATGGGGATGCTCTGTCTCAGCTGTCACATCGATGGGGAAGACAGCAGGCTCCACATTGCCAAATCCTAAGCTTTCAGATATATCACTATCGTACTAACTGTGCTCACGTTTCTTTCTCCCTGGTAAGACTGGCAGCTCCTTGAGGACACAGATTGGGCCTGGTTTTCTCCTGAGTCCCAAGTATAGGATAGATGGATGAATGGATGGATAGATGATCAATCTTGTTATATAGAAGCTTACTTTAAAAAATGTATGTTACTTAAAAAAATGTTTATTAAATCCTTATTTATGTGCAAGGCACTTTTCTAAGTGTTTTGTAATGCAGTCTACATAGCACGTCTACAAGGCTTGTATTATTAGTATCCCTGTGTTACAAATGGGGCTTTCCAGGTGGCGCTAGTGGTAAAGAACCCACCTACTAATGCAGTAGAGGTAAGAGACTCAACATAAAAGACACAGGTTCCATCCCTGAGTCAGGAAGATCCCCTGGAGGAGGGCATGACAAGCCACTCCAGTATTCTTGCCTGGAGAATCTCATGGGCTGAGGAGCCCACTAGGCTATTGTCCAAAGGGTTGCAAAGAGTTGGACATGACTGAAGTGACTTAACACGCATGCATGTGTGTTACAGATGGGGAAACTCTTCCTTAGAAAAGATTGGTCACTTTCTTAAGATCACACAGCTAATAAGACAAACAGCCAAGATTCAGATCCATTCTGTCCAATCCATTCTGACCCATTCATTCATTCTCAACCACAACTGAGTAGGAGGAGTAACCTAGAGCCCCAGCTGTTGGCAGGAGGTAGGGAATGAGGCAGGCTGGACTAGTGAGCCTACGATTCCTGGGGGAGAGGGATTGAAATGGAAGACTAATGGATAGCTACCATCTGGAGAGCTACAAGGGGATGTAAGAATGTTCCAGAAGGGAGGGCAGGGTGGTCTATGCCAGTCACTGAGAAGATGAGAGGAGGACCGGGTGAAGGAATAGTCTGGGGCCAGGTATGACTCAAACTCAACCATCCTCCTTTGCCAGTGCCCTGGGGTCTGAATAAAGATGCCAGTCCTGCAGGTAAGGTAGCTGCCTGCTGTCTGCTCCCCATGGCTTAGCCAGCCTTGCCGGAGGTCTCCATGGGGGCTAGCACTGCCACTGGGAGAGGCAAAGAAAACAGGTCGAATCAGAGGCAGATTTGCAAGGAGACAGGAAGCCACTTAAAGCTCTTGCTGAGAGGAACTGCAGTACTCAGTGTTCATTTAGAAAGTGGAATAAAAGAGGGCACTGGGAGCAAGTACAGGGCAAAGGAAAATGGTTCCATTATGTTTGAAAACGGGGCATAGAGTGCTTCCCATTTCAGAGGAAGAGGTCAGCATGTCAAATGGATCATCAGAATGGATGTTGAGAAGATTCTGTAAAGGGGTGGAGAGAATCAATAGAAATAAGCGAGGTCTATATGCCAGAAAATGTGCCTGGTGCTCCATATGTGTCCTCTAATTAAATTCTTAAAACATGTCTATGAGGATACAGAGATCCAGAAAGGTTAATTGACTTACCTAAAATCATCCAGCTTTTAAGTTGTTGAGTCATATGTAAAAGCCAATTCTGTCAGACTCCAAATGCTTTGCATGACAAGTCTCCTGCAAAAATATTCCACATAGTCTCCTCCCTGGTACAGTTATGATCTACTCCAGCAAAACTAGGTGTCTCAACTATGAGCCCTATGAGAACAGTCCAGTTCATGCAAAGGGTGGGGAATTAGAAAGGCTATTAGACCAGCTGTTAGAAGACCTGAGATAAAGTTTCTTGACCTGATGAGTAAATAAATGTATAACACTTTTTAAACCTGGAGAGATTCTATGTAAAGAAATTGTGACTGGCACCAACTAATGTATAATACATGTAGTTTGTTATTATTTGAAGCACTAAAAATTGCTTGAGGAGTTCTAAACTGGTTTCATGGTTGGGAATTACAACAGTAGACAATCACTAAAGGCATTTCAAGTTCTAAAATTTTGTCATTCTGTCTTCACCATCCTGACCTTCGAGGTTTTCTGAGAAATTTAGAGGCCGCTCACGAGTATAACGTTCAATCCTAATTCCCCCTCCTGAGGGGAATCCACAGCTGCCATTCATGACATTTTTTATCTAATCTATTTTTTTTTTTTGGTGTTTTTTAGATTGTAAAGGTTGTCCTATACAAACTTCTACCACGTTTTCTTCATTAAACTTTATATCATAAATATTTTCTCACATCCTTAAAATTCTTCCTAAATATCACTTTTAATGAATGAATAATGACCCATCATTTGGATATTTTCATGATGTTAAACATTTAGCTTGTTTACCACTTTTGCTTAAAGAAATAAGGCTTCAATTGATATCTTTGGACAATAACACGTATATATAAAATTATTTCCTTAGAACAGAAACTTCAAATGGCAGATTCTTTACCAGCTGAGCCACCAGGGAAGCCCAAAAACTCAATTGTGTCTGACTTTTTGCAACCCCATGGACTATACAGTCCATGGATTTCTCCAGGCCAGAATACTGGAGTGGGTAACCTTTCCCTCCTCCAGGGGATCTTTCCAACCCAGAGATTGAACCCAGGTCTCCCACATTGCAGGCAGATTCTTTACCAGCTGAACCACCAGGGAAGCCCAAGAATACTTGAATGGGTACCAGCTGAGCTACCAGGGAAGCCCTTCAGAATAATATACTTCTTACTAATCCTAGAGACTATTTTCATAAACCCCATAGTATTTTTTTTTCTTTCATGGGCTTGAATAATGAGCTTTTGTTATTGTTCAGTCACTAAGTTGTGTCCAACTCTTTGCCACACCATGGACTGTAGCATGTCAGGCTTACCTGTCCTTCACTGTGTCCTGGAGTTTGCTCAAACTCATGTCCATTGAGTCAGTGATGCCATCTAACATCTCATCCCCAGCTGCCCCTTTCTCCTTTTGCCTTCAATCTTCCCCCAAATCAGTGTCTTTTCCAGCAAGTCAGCTCTTCCCATCAGATGGCCAAACTATTGGAGCTCAGCATAGTCCTTCCAGGGAATAATTGGGGTTGATTTCCTTTGGGACTGACTGGCTTGATCTTCTTGCAGTCCAAGGGACTCTCGAGAGTTTTCTCCAGCACCACACTTCTTCAGCACTTAGCCTTCTTTATAATCCAACTCTCACATCCGTACATGATCCCGGGAAAACCACAGCTTTGACTAGATGGACCTTTGTCAGCAGAGTGATGTCTCTGCTTTTTAATATGCTGTCTAGGTGTGTCATAACTTTCCTTCCAGAGCTAAATGTTGCTATATGTGTTATCCAACTTTGGTCTCTTTGAACACTAGTCAACTTTTCTTTATTTTATAGCTAAAGAGCAAAATGCTATGCAGAGCTACCAGCCCAATTGCTTGTTTCCATGAGGCACTCAGTGTCCTTATTTAGCCCAAGAAGGCATCTACTAGCCTTCCTATGAGTCACGGGTTTGACTCAATTCAGAACATTCTTACATTCTGAATGAGTGGAGAATGTGATAAGCTACTTCTCTGAATATGCCTTATTACCAGAACATCTCTTTCATGTGTATCTGAATTGTTTTACTTATGATCAAGAAAACAAAAACAAAAGCCAAAAAAAGAAACCTCTTGAGGAAAACACGCTTGTACGTACAAAGAGATAGACACACCATACACACTTCCCCTCATCCTACACATTTTCTTTAGATGTTTTCTCAGAGTTTATGGCCATGAATAGTATAAAAGTTGCTGAAAACAGTGTGTGTGTTTGTATGAATAGTGCACTAAATAAATGAAGGAGCAATATTTTGTCTTCTCAAAAAGAAATATCCAAGCAACTGAAAGAGATTACTCCCGTTTCTTTGTTGTGTTTTAAACCATGTGGACAGTGATGAATAAAGATTCTATCTACTTACTTTAGGATGAGAAGGGCTTTTCATAGGTGGGTTAACGGAAACTTGAGTAACATTGTGTCTGGCTAAGCCAGAAGCTACATTTTGACAACCAAAAATCTACCTGATTTTCGTGGGTCACAGAAACTATGCTATTGAATTTTATACTGTATTTAATTTTCCTAAGGTGAGAAGCAAGTTTTACCGGCATAAACCCTTTTTTCCTACTTGCCCTTATCACTCCATTTTTCCAAGTAGCTCTTTCATTTAGCGTCTTCTCTCCTTTGAACCACAAAGTCTTCAAATATTCATTTCTCCTACTAGGATAAATTTTATGCAACAATGAAGAGATCTTCCTGTCGCAATGAGTTGTGAGAATAATCATTTTCTCCTACATGTCTCTAATTTATAAAACATAGATATCATCAATTTCTAATGGAATGGATAGTTACACTTAATTATTTTTTACATCATTTCCCACTAATGTGTTTAGGAGAAGTGATTATTGGAGATGTGATTGAAGCACTAGAAATGCCATTTGGTAGACAGATGGTTCATCTCAACCTAAAGCTCTATCCATCAATAGGAAAACGGAGTCATGCCCCACGTGGGACAGTGGGTGTTTGAAGCTCCATGTCTGTGTGTGTGTGCACGTGCAGACATGTGCTTATATAGGCTGTTAAAACTTTCTGTGTGCATACAGGACCAGTATGAAGAGTTTCAAGACTCATTAAAATACTGTACATTGTGCAGTGACAAGCTCCATAGATCTCTGAGTGAATAATGTTCCTTTTAGTGACTTTATACATTTCAAGATGTAATGATCATTCAGAACTCATTACCATCTGAAAGAATATGGGGAGTTGGTAGAAACTTGGCAATTGTCTTTCACCAATGTTAATTCCTGCCTTTGGGAGCAGAAATAGAACTTGTAGGAGGAGAAATAAATGCTCACACTCACCCCTCTCTCTCCTTCCTAACTCACTCTTGTTATCACCTGTCTCTCCTTCCCTACAGTGTGACAAACCAGCTCTCAAGGATCCTTGCTTCCCTCTCCACTTTAATTCTTCTGTTTCGTTCTGTCAAATACTTGGAGCAAGTTTCCCTTCTTACCCACTAGAAACTCTCCTTTCATTGAAATTACATCTGTGTTGAGAAATTCATGCTGGTCTTGGTCCAAATTCTCACCTCAGATATCCTCTTTCCAAATAAAATCATTCAGAAGAAAGAAATAAAAGTAAGCATAAACAAATATTCTCAAGTGTGAACTGTAAAATTATGAATAATGAGAGCTTAGAACCTCCAAACAATTTTAGAATGATACATGCGGCATGTTGCCAGATTACCCAAGTTTCTGGAAAGCCTATCTATCCAAATGCAAATTAAAATAATAATAGTTGATTGAGAGTCTATTACATGCCAGGCATAAGCTTAGCTAAGCTTAGATAAAATGATGAATGAGACATGGTCCCTTTCCTATAAGAACTCTCTGTACAGAGGTACCAACAGACAAACAAAATGAGAACCAACAGCACAAGGTAGACACACAATGACCCATGGGAGCACCAACAGAAAAGTGACTGTGTCTGGAGAACTGGAGAAGACATCAGGAAGAGGTGACTTGTTCCCTGGATTTTGAAGAATGAGCAGGAATTTGATAGGCTGAAAAAACAATGGTGAAGAATTTCCAGGTCAGAGGGAATAGAAGGTGCAAAGCATGGAGGTTAGAATTTGGACCAAGACCAGCATGAAGTTCTCAACAGAGATGTAATTTCAATGAAAGGAGAGTTAAAAGGCAAAGCACGTTGGGGAGAAGGCAAGAAATTCTGTGTGTGTGTAACACAGTAGTAGAAGGGGAACGGGAAGAGTGGCATGAAATGGGGCAGGGAAAGTGGGCAGAGGCTTGATTTTGAAAGTAAGGTAAGATATGCAAAGACTGATTTGAGAGATGGTGGGGAATATCAAGGGGGTTTTCAAGAGAGGAGTAATGGTATCCAACTCTTTTTTACAGAGTCCATTCAGGCTGCAGTGTGGGACCAGAGTGGAACTGGGTATGTGGCAATGGGGGAAAGAAAACCATTCAAGAATACTACGGCCACAGCCCAGGCAAGAAAGGAGCTCAACTCATAGCAGGGAAGGGACATCTCTGTGTATCCTCAGAGAGCACGAACCTTCTGCTTTTAGCTAACATTTATAGAACATCAACAGTTGTCCAAGGAACAAAATGGGAAAATGTCCAAAGATGATTTCTGATCTTTTCTGACTCACTTGCATTTGGCCCTATTTCCCCATGTGCATGCACTTCCTGGATGGCTCAGTTGGTAAAGAATCTGCTTGCCAATTGCAGGAGACACAAGATAAGGGTTCAATCCCTAGGTCGGGAAGATCCTCTGGAGAAAGAAATGGCAACCTGTTCCAGTATTCCTGTATAATCCCATGGACAGAGAAACCTGGTGGGCTACAGTCCATGGGACTGCAAAGAGTCAGACATAACTGAGTGACTGAGAATGTCCCTGTGTGCATTTCATTGTTGTCTTCAGTGGTGAGAACTATACTAAGAAATATCTGTGATGGTTTCCACTTTAAAAGAGTTCAATGCCTTCTCATGACTCCCCTTTCATTTTGAAACAAGGTGGTTTGTTTGTGTGACTAAATCACCTGAATAAAGAACCCTGATGAGTCTCCTTGGAAAACAGCCCTGTATGCCAAACAACAGCTTAATATTCCTTCAGCAGAAGGTCTCTCTCTCTCCTAGGGAAACCATCTCAAAAACAGTCTCCTCTGGAGAGCTGGTCTGTTTATTTCTGAAGCAGATCATGGGCCAGCAGTGCCCTCTCCTGGCATCTTGAAGTTATAGCTTAACATGCCCTTTTTTAAACGTGGAAGAGGTTTTTTCCTACAGAAAGAAGCCATTGTTAATACTACACATCTCTACTTGAAGATCTTAATGATTAATTGGGGTCAAGAGTTGTGCCTGGAATAGTGATCAAAGAAAAGGCTATTTTTTCAACACCAGGATAAAGGAGACAGATGAAGCATTAAACAAAGCAAACAAAAAACCTAAAACTTGGGCTTCCCTGGTGACTCAGTGGTTAAGAATTCACCTGCCAATGCAAGAGACATGGGATTGACCCCTGGTCTGGGAAGATCCCACATCTTGTGAAGCAACTAAGATCATGCCCTACAACTACTGAGCCTGGAAGCCGCAATTACCGAGCCTACGTGCCCCAACCACTGAAGCTCATGCACCTTAGAGCCCATGGTTTACAACAAGAGAAAGTGAAAGTGAAAGTTGCTCAGTCATGTCCAACTCTTTGTGATCCCAAGGACTGACTGTAGCTCATCAGGCTCCTCTGTCCATGGAATTCTCCAGACAAGAATACCGGAGTGGGTATCCATTCCTTTTTCCAGAGGATCTTCCCAACCCAGACTCGAGCCTGGGTCTCCCTCGTTGCAGGCAGATTTTGCAGGCAGATTCTTTACCATCTGAGCCACCAGGGAAGCCCAAAACAAGGAAAGCCACCACAATGAGAAGCCCTTGTACTGCAAGTAGAGAGTAGCCCCTGCTCACTGCAACAAGAGAAAAGCCTGCGCAGCAATGAAGACCCAGCACAACCAAAATGAATAAGCAAATAAATAAAATTATATATTTTTTTAAAAAAAGCATAAACTTGTGGTCCAAAGCTGGGTTCAAGGGTCAGTATTGCCCCTTACCTACGACATGACCTGGGACAAGTCATTTCCCCTTTGCTCACCCTGTGAGCACCAAGTCCAATAGTGCACTCGAAGGCATCTGCATATATAAATATATACCTAGTATACCTTTTATAAAATCTGAAGTTTCCCAAAGAGTGTAACTGATACAATTCTTCTCGGAAAAAAATCTGCTAAAACAATTAAAAGGAATGAAACTGGGTCATTTATAGTAATGTGTATGGGCCCAGAGTTTGTCATACCGAGTGAAATTAGAAAGAGAAAAACAAATATCATATATTAACACATATGTATGAAATCTAGAAAAATGGTACAGGTGAGCCTATTTGCAAGAACAGAGACGCAGACGTAGAGAACACACCTGTGAACATGGGAAGGGGAGGGGGAGAGTGAGATGAACTGGGAGAGTAGGATTGACATTTATGCACCACTGCATGTAAAATGGCTAGTGGGAAGCTGCAGGACAGGGAATTCAGAAAGCGGCTCTGAAGAGTTGGGATGTGGGTGTCGGAAGGAGATTCAAGAAGGAGGGGATATATGAATACATATCACTGATTCACTTTGTTGTACAACAGAAACGAACACAATATGGTAAAGTAATTACACTCCAATAATTTTTTTTAAGAAAATTTAAAAAAGGAAAGAGGGGACCTGAAAAAAACAAAACAAAACTTATGGGCCTTTGATCCAATACTTATACTTTAGAATTTATCCTAAGGAAAAATAATTGAACTGTGGGAAAAGTTGAATGTGCAAAAATATTCATTATGGTATATATAATCTGCGTTAAGAATAATCCAAATGTCAAAAAGACTCAGGAGATGGTTAGATAAATTTGGCATATACATGTCATGGTTTTATGCAGTCATTTAATATCAAGGTTAATAAAAACTTTAATTAGATTAAAATATTTATGATGTTAAAAGAACAGGCTAGCTATTTTGTCAAGTATAATATCAAAATGTAAATACAAAAAAAACTTTTAAATGAAAATTTTGATGATATTAAATAGCAGTAAGAATACGGAAAAGCACTTACTTTCAGATACCACTGACTGAAGTGAAAATTTGTATGGTCCTTCCAGGACAACGTTTTAGACATGCTTGTTAAAATAAAAAGTGTACATATGATTTTATTCTTAGTTAATTACTCCAGAGAAAAACCTGCATATGAGCACCAGAAATATCCGTATGGATGTTTATCAACACATTTTTATGGGAGTGAAAAATTGGAAACCACTTGTATGCCGTCCATAGGAAACTGATTACCTGAGTTATTGATAGGATATATGTGTCTGTCTGGATAGACCAGGTGATGCTGTAGGGGCAAACAACATACAAATATTGATGCCTTAAATAAACAAAAAAGATTTACGTCTCAGTCACACTATATGCTTATCGCACTTTGGCTACGGACTCAGCTCTGTGTCATCCTGAGATTCAGGCAGGACTGTGCCGTCCCATATCATTGTTGTTGTTTTCAGTTGCTCAGTTGTGTCCGACTCTTTTGCAAGCTCGTAGACTGTTGCCCACCAGGCTCCTCTGTCCATGGGGATTCTCCAGGCAAGAATACTGGAGTGGGTAGCCATTCCCTTCTCCAGGGGATCTTCCTGACCCAGGGATGGAATCCTCATCTCCTGCATTGGCAGGCGGGTTCTCTACCACCCATCTCTTGGCGAGCCACCAAGAGAGCCCACCCCATATGGTAGCTGCTATCTATTAAGGCTATTAAGAGTGTATTGAGCCTTTGGAATGTACCTGATCAGCACTGTTACACACTGTGAGTGTAAAATATACACTGGGTTTCAAAGGTTTCGTATAAAAAAATGTAAAGTATCTCAACAATATTTAATCTCAATTGCATAGGATAATAGTTTGAATATATTTGACAAATAACATATCATCAAAATTAATTTTATCTATTAATTTTTTAAAATGTGGCTTCTAGAACATTTTAGAACAAATTTCAGAGCAGCCTGTATTACATATTTATTGGACATCACTCATCTAGAACATTCCTAGTCTCAGTGGCAGAAGATAAGAGAGAAATGGGGAAGCTTTCATTGGTTCGTGAAGCTTTTCCCTGCGAGTAACACATGGGATTTCAGTTTGTGTATCTTCACCTGAAGGAAACTGCACTGGCACACCTGCGTTTAATAGAAAAGGGACCTGCAGTCTTGCCATGGCCCCAGAAGTTGAGAACAAGAAGCTGGATATTAGGAAACATGCCTCTTATGGACCACACTGGGAGGGCACGGCAACCCACTCCAGTATTCTTCCCTGAAGAATCCTATGGACAGAGGAGCCTGGCGGGCTACAGGCCATGGGGCTGCAAAGAGTCGGACACGACTGAAGTGACTGAGGACACACAAGTTATATAGGTAACTACCTAGAAAAATGTCTGAAGGATCCTGACCACACTTAAACCAATGGTCATGTCTTGGTGGAGGGGATATTAGTCCCCAGGAACATGCTCCTGTTTGGCCTGGATGGCTGTCTGCCCTTGCCCACCCAGCCCTGTACTCAGGAAGGCTGACTGCACCAGTGGGCAGCCATGCTGGCCGGTGTCTGGGGCCACTGGCAGGGACTCGGAGGCTAGAGGACAAGGTCTTTACTCCCTCTGATGCCTCATCATCTCTCTTCTTCTCAAGGAGTTCTCCCCCATGCAACCTTCCAGCTCACTCTCTGTTTTGGAATGATCGCAGATTCTCCTCCTCCCCTTTAGGCCAGGGGTGGGAATGGCGCTTCCCTGTTGTTAGACCCTGGGGAAGTTGAGTACCATCTCTTGAGGTTTCGTAACCTTGTTCCTTCCTTTCCTTTTTTCACCCTATCTACTCTCTTATTAACAGTAACTTCACTAAACTCTCTCTTCAATGTTCTCAATGGAAATGTATCACTTATTCTTTGATGGGGCTGTAATACAACACATTATTTCTAAAAATAAAAATCATGCAAGGAAAAAAATCCTTGACAGAATGTATGATAAAAATGTCAAAATTGTTTGCTGCACTCTCTTTGGCAGTAGGACTACTGTGAATTATTTCCTGTGCCATTGCACTTCTTTGCAGTTACTTTTTCTATAATAAATATTACATTTATCATTCATTTTAAAAGTAGGAGTCTAAATGTTCTTACATGAACAAAACTAGTAGAGAGGAAAGGTTACTCTAAAATTGAATTTGTGCAGAAATTGCTGACCTTTATTTTATGAGACTGTGACTAACATGGAGTAGATCCTCTCTTACCTGGTAGAGAACACGCTGCCTCCTTTGAAACAGCCAGAAGAAAAGTCCCAGCCAGCATCTACTGAAAGCTCACGACGGGCTGTGCATGGTCTTGTTCCCGCTTGTGACTTTGTTGTGACTCCCTGCTAATAGCTCCACTGTTTTGGCCTCAAGGAGGGAGGCAGGGTGGCTTTTTGACATGTTAAGGTGACTCTCATACACACCACCCCCCAAGGATAGACTGAAGCATCCCCGGTGTGGGAGTTTGCAAAGTCCACTTACAGCAGCCGAGGCATTCCAGCGTGTGGCCAGCTGCACCAAGAGATACCTGCCAAGTCCCTTCCCTGAGACATTTCTCAGGGGGACACCACTGGTAGATTATCTAAGGGCAGGGACCACAAGATCCCCTTTATTGGCTGATCTGGGGTCAGGGCCCTCACCAACCATTTGTAACATTTAATTTCTTCATTCATTTATATCACTGAATAACACACTGTCCTCTTCAGTTTCTAAGGTCTTGTGACAGTGCTTGGTTTCCAAGCCTATCTACTTTTTTAATTTAAAAAGTATTATATTTTATTGTGGTAAATACCAGTTTCAGTCATTTCAGTTGCTCAGTCGTGTCTGACTCTTTGCGACCCCATGGACTGCATCACACCAGGCTTCTTGTCCATCCCCAACCCCCTGAGCTCATTCAAACATACAGAACATAAACCTTATCAGGTTAAACCATTTTTAAAGGGAATAACTCACTGGCATTAAGGACATCCACAATGTGATACCATCACCACTATGTCCAGAATTTTTTAATAACCTCAACAGAAACTCCTCAACCATTAAAGAGTAACTCCTTATTTTCCCCTCTCCCCATTCCCCAGTTATCTCTATTCTATTGGGTTGGCTGAAAAGTTGGTTGTGGTCTTTCCATAACATCTTACAGAACCCCATACTTTCTTTATGAATGTGACTGTTCTAAGGACCTCATCTAAGTGGAATCATATGATATCTGCCTTCATTGTCTGCTTTATTTTAGTTAGCAGAATGTTTTCAAGGGTCAGCCATGTGGCAGCATCCCAGGATGTTTTCAATCAGGCCAGTGTAATTGAATTCCAGCACCTTCTTTGTGCCAGATGCTAAAGGCAAGGTAGTGAACCCGTCTGGCCCCGCCTCTGGGAGCTTCCTCTCTTGCTGTGGGCTCCCCTCTGCAGCCCATTGTCACAGAGGGGTCAGATCCAGGACTGAGCCTCCTCACTCAAGTCCAGGTTTCTTCCATTCTTCCACAATGCTGACTAAGTGCTAGACGTTTTACTTGGTATACACTCTCTCTTCATCAGTCTGGGCTTTAAAGTCAGACAGAAATGGATGTGGTTTGAATCTTTAGTTCTGCCACCTACCGACTCATCATCAAATAATGTATGAAACTGTACAGTGTCTGGTGTGTAATGAACACTCATAAATATTAGCCAGGATTTTATTCATTCATTGAATGCCTGTCTTCCTCTAGATGTAACCCTGAAAGCTCCATGAAGCAGGGACTATGCTTGTCTTGTTACCGTCACAGCTCCCAGTGGCAGCACGGTGCCTGGCAGTCGGCGTTGACTGAAGTGAGCACATAGCCAAGGCCCCCTGGGCTGTGACTCCAGAGTCTGAACTGTCCCCCTAGTGACTGCTCACCGCCTCTCTAGGAGCCTCCGGCCACCTGATGGAGAAACTAACAGGCCAGCAAACAACAGCCACAGAATGTGACGCAAATTACTTCTTTTTGGCCCGTGGGACAAAGATGCTGCCTTGGAAGCCTAGACGGGAAGGAATTTCACAGGGCTTGTCTTGGGTCCCTGCTCTGATGTTGATGAAGAAGGACTTATACCTCACTGACCCTGTGCTGACAGTAACTTCTACACTGGTTTAAGAGAGGAGGGACTTCTGCAATTTTAGCATCAGAAAAAAAAGAAAAGAAATGGAACCAGGGAGGTGTCCAGGTGGAAGAAGACAGAAACAAAAGGTATTGGATTACCTCTGATGGGCTTTGCCCTTGTTGTGGTTCTGTTGTGTAGCTCTTGGCTTCAGCATCTCAGTGCCTCATGCCTCAATTTCTTCACCTGTAAGATGGGACATAAAATTCCTACACATTTCTTTTAAAATCTATTGTGCTATAAATTTCTTAAGCTCAATGGCCACCCCATAGATCTGAAGACAGAGAATTCAAATGTGCTTCAAAAAAAGGAATGGTGAAGGTCCACTAACTTACTTGATAAGCATGTAATGATCACCTATGATGTGTCAGGCAGGGTACCAGGCACACAGAGGGTAATGAGCTATTGCCCCTGCCCTCTATGACTCACTATTTAGCAGTTTTCATTTTATTTTATTTTTTAAATTTTTACTTATTTATTTTTTTTTACCTCCCTGAGTAGCATGAGGGATCTTAGTTCCCCGACTGGGGATCAAACCCTCACCCCCTGCACTGGAAGCGCAGAGTCAACCGGAGGATCTCCAGGGAAGTCTCAATTTTCATTTTAAAAGGAAGACACTGACAGCTGAGGTTACTCTGTGACTGTAACAACCTTCCCACAAACTGCCACAGGGAAAGAGAACGAAAGTCACTCCAGAGCCAGAGCTGGAAATTTTAAAGAACCAACTATTCCAAGAGAGAAGTCTGGGATATGCTGTAAGGCAGATGAGCTTTTTTGCCCTTTTATGAAAAGAATTTTAATTCCACAGAAAAAGTAATGATGATATAATGGGTGACGATTAGGAGCATTAAGATCTGTCACTTGAAGAGCAATGGTGCCCTGAAAGCATTAGACATGCACTTGGCAGAGAGATCGCGAGCAAGGGCAGGGAGTCGGCAGGACAGCCTGTGTGGAGACACAGCCCTGCTCTGGCCCTGCCACACATGCTGTGCCACGGGTCTATCAGGCTGGAAAATTAAGTACGTCATCTCCATCTACAAAATGAAGGAACACGCCAGACTAAATTACTAAGATTATTGAAAAGAGGGGACAAACCAATGGGGAGAGAAAATGAGCTTGGTGTCAGAAAGATATGGGTTCTGATCTGATCCTAATAATGAGTAGATGTGTGTCCTTCAGCAAGTTATGCAACCATGTAGTCCTCTTTGGGGGCCTATGAATGGGAATATCCTAACTGCCACTCTTACAAGGTTGTAAAGGGATATCTTGTGATTTAATTAAGGTACAGACTTAATAAGCAGTTTTATATGCATATCTATATTTGCTCATCTATCTATTATATCCATCTATCTATAGATACAGATAGATAATGACTATAGAGGCTGGCAGTTCCAAAATCTGCAGGATAGGCTGGCAGTTGGAGACCTAGGACAAGATCAAAGGCTATCCGCTGGCATCCTTTGATTTTCTGCAGTCAGTCTTCTATTAAGGTCCTCAATCATATAATGGGGGGTAATCTGTTTCACTCAGAATCTACTGATTTAACGGTTACTCTCATCTAAAAAATACTTTCACAGAAACATCTATAATAATGTTTGAATATTTGGGTACTGTACCCAGTCAAGGTGATACATAACATTAACCATCACAATCTTCCTAGTTAATTGAAACTTTTATCACTATGATAAATCTCTTGATCCTTAGTAGTGCTTTTTGCCCTAAAATCTAATTTGTCTGATATTAGTATACAAATCTTTCTTTTGTGCATTTGCCTTAGTCCCTTCAGGCTGCTATAACAAAATATCATAGAATGGATGGCTTAAAAGCAGCAGAAATTCACTGCTCACAGTTCTGGAGGTTGAAGTTTGAGATTGGGGTGCCAGCAGGATTGAACAGAGCCCTCTTCTAGGTCACTGACTTCTCACTGTGTCCTCACATGGTTGAAAGGGTGAGGGATTTCTCTGGAGTCTCATTTATGAGGACATTAATCTCATTCATTGAAACTTTTACCACTATGATAAATCTTTCCTTAGTAGTGCTTTTTGTCCTATGGGTTTTCCTGGTGACTCAAATGGTAAAGAATCCACCTGCAGTGCAGGGGACCCAGGTTTGATCCCTGGGTTGGGAAGATACCCTGGAGATGGGAATGGCAACACACTCCAGTATTCTTACCTGAAGAATTCCATGGACAGACCATGGAGTCACAAAGAGTCCGACATGATTGAGCAACTGAGCAACTAACAATCTCGTTCAGAGGGCTCCACTCTCCTGACCTAGTCACCTCCCAAAGGCTCCTTCCTCCTTTACCATCACCTTAGGGAGTTAGGATTTCAACCTACCAATTAAACACTCAAACCATAGCAATACTCTTTATATGGTCTTTTTTCATCATTTTACTTTTAATTCTTCTTTATCCTTAAAGTGTGTCTTATGTAAGTGACAAATAGTTTTTGAGAAAAATTTTACCTAGCCTGACAATCTTTGTCCTTAATTGACATAATTAGTTTCATTCACATTTAATGTGATTGCTGACATATCTGGATTTAAATTTACCATCTGTGTGTTTTGTATTTATTCCATCAATTATACAATCTTTTTTTCTCTTTTGTCTTAGTTTCTCTTTCAGATAATTCTTTTTACTATTTTATTTTTCTCCTACATTTTCTTGTTAGCCATTCTTTTACCTTTCTTTCATACATATATCATCCTAAATACTGAAACATAGCTTAGTATTTTCTTATATAGACTTGTTTTTTTATATTTCTTTGACAATATAAAGACCTTAGAATATTTAACCTCCAGTTTAACTGCAATACTTTAACTCTGTCCTGACTGTTGAACTGGAGTAGGAAATGGCCACTCCAGTATTTTTGCCTGGAGAATTCCATGGACAGAGGAGCCTGGAGAGCTACTGTCCATGGGGTCAGAGAGTCAGACATGACTGAGCAATTTAGCATGCATGGATGTGTATTGAATATTGTTGTTGTTTTACTTAATATGCATGTATTATAATTTTATAATGTTTTGTATATTAAATATTTAATACACATATATATACATATATATATGTATACACACACACATATATACATATATATACATACAGTGGAGAAGGGAATGGCAACCCACTCCAGTAATCTTGCCTGAAGAATTCCATGGAGGAAGAAGCCTGGTAGGCTACAGCCCACGGGGTCTCAGTGAGTCGGACATGACTGAACTACTTCACTCACTCCCTCGCTCATATACATAAAGGAAAGCATCTATATACTTATACATTGAAATCTCACAAGACACTATTATGATGACTGTTTAATGAAAACCTTGTTTATATTTAACCACATTTTATCTCTCATTCTTCAATCACTATTATCCCTCCGAAGTTAATCTCTGTTCCGATTTCATTCACTATAAATCTATATTGATTTGGATTTGCAAAGTTTCTGGAATGTGTGACTTGATTTCTTTCATCAGTTTCGAAAATTCTCAGCCATTAACTCTTCAAATATTGTTTCTGGTCCACTATTTACCATCCCAATTTCTGGGACTTGCAGTATATGTATGTTTCCTATGTTCTTTTTTGTATTTGGTATTATTTTGTCTCTCTGTGCTTCAGTTTTGGTATGTTCTTCTGATCTGTGTTCTGGTTTATTAACTCTCCTTAACTATATCAAAGCTTTACTTCAGTTATTATTTTTTAGTTCTTGAATTTTTATTTTAATCTTTTTGTTTTATAGTTTTCTACTGTAAGACTCCATTGGTTTTTTTGTTTGTTTTTAACTCTTTGATTCATGTTTTTAACATGAATCATGGTCCTATTTAAGTCTGTATGATAACTCTAATATCTGAATCTCCCATGAGTCTGTTTCTATTGTCTAACTGATTTTATATGGGGTGATATACTCTGTTATGTCTAGTTAATTCTGACTGAGTATGAGGCTTGTGTTTAAACAACTGTAGAGACCATTAGCAGCAGCAGCAGAGACCATTTGAGGCTGTGGATAATGTCCTCTTCTCCAGAGAGGATTTACCCTTATTTCTGGCATGCAGCTAGCCTGGGGGCAAATCATCTTAATGCAGGTACAGTTTGAGCTTTATTCTTTGTGGAGGTTAACCTAACCTATTATGAGGTCCTTAAGGGGAAGGGGGCAAGACTGAAATTCTGGGATATTACTCTCTTCTGCAAGTCCTGAATTCCAATTTTCCCTAATCCTGTGACACAGATAAAAATCTCTGCTCAGATTCTCAACTACTGCATTTTCAGTCTTTGTCACAGCTTTTCAATTTCTAATTGTTTCAGGGAAGGAGCCTTTGCAAATGTTGGCTTCATTGCTCTGGACTTCCTATCTCTTAGATATCTTCAATCTCTCAAGTTTTTACTTGTTTTTGTAACTCTCTTCTAATATCATCAGCAGATTTTTGTTCAAATACTTTTTTTAGACTTCTTAAATGTGGGAAAACTTTTTGTTCAGTCACTCAGTCGTGTCTGACTCTTTGCAACCCCATGGACTGCAGCACACCAGGCTTCCCTCTCCTTCACTATCTCCCAGAGTTTTTTGGCCTGAAATATGTTAGCCTGATATTTTGAGAAGCAGAAATTCACTACTATCTGCTTTATCTTTGTCAGTTGGATAGCATAAGTGACATCTCATCATTATTCTCTCCCCATGTCTAAGGTGAGGACTAAAACAGTGCAGAAGTCCACCTTCAAGTGATTGGAAAATTAAATCACTGTGTTTTAAAGTGAAAGCAAGATATTTTTTGTTTTAAGGTATCTCTTAGAATAAAAAATAAATAAATAAACAAATTATACCTAAATAAACTTAAAAGCTTTTGCATAGCAAAGTAAACCATGAACAAAACGAAAAGATAACCCTCAGAAGGGAAAAAAACACTTGCAAATGAAGCAACTGACAAGGGATTAATCTCCAAAACACACAAATAGCTCATGCAGCTCGATACTAAAAGAAAAAAAATCTGATTCAAAAAATGGGCAAAACACCTAAATAAACATCTCTCCAAAGAAGACATACAGATGGCGAAGAGGCACATGAAAAGATGCTCAACATCACTAATTATTAGAGAAATGTATATCAAAACTACAATGAGATACCGCCTCATACTGGTCAGGATGGCCATCATCAAAAAATCTGCAAACAATAAACACTGGAGAGACTGTAGAGAAAAGGGAACCCTTTAACATTACTGGTAGAAATGTAAATTAATACAACCACTATGGAGAACAGTATAGAGGTTCCTAAACAAACAAACAAACAAACAAAAAAACACTAAGAGTAGAACTACCATATGACCCAGCAAACCCACTCCTGGGCAAATATCCAGAGAAAACCGTAATTCCAAAAGAGACAGTACTCCAGTGTTCACTGCAACACTATTTACAATAGCCAGGGCATGGAAGCAATCCAAATGTGCATCAACAGATGAATAGATAAAGAAGACATGGTACACAGATAGAATGGAATGCTACGCAGTCATAAAAAAGAATGAAATTGCCATTTGCAGAGATGTGTATGCACTTAGAGACTGTCATACAGAGTGAAGTAAGCCAGAGGAGAAAAACAAATACTGTATATTGACACATACATGTGAAATCTAGAAAAAAAAACAGTACAGATGAACCTATTTGCAAAACAGAAACAGACACAGATACAGAGAACAAATGTATGGACACCAATGAGAAAAAAGGGGAGGGCTAATTTGGGAGATTGGGACTGACATATAGACGCTACTATGTATAAAACGGATAACTAATGAGACCTCACTGCAGAGCACAAAGGGGAGAAGGCACAATCTGCTTGTGTGTGCGTGTGTGTGTGTGTGTGTGTGTATGTGCGTGCGTGTGTGTGTGTGTGTGTGTGTGTGTGCTGAGTCACTCAGTCGTGTCCGACTCTTTGCAACCTCATGGACTGCAGCCCACCCAGCTCCTTTGTCTATGGGGTAGGACATATATTAAGTTAACCATAAAAATGCATTCCAATATACAGAAGGTGCAGACAGATACTGTTTGATTCCACTTACATGAGCTAGAATAGTCAGTTCATACAGTCAGAAAGTACACTGAGATATGCCAAGGACTGGGGGTGGAGGGGTAGGGAGGGGGAATGGGGATTTAGTGTTTAATGGGGACAGAGTTTCAGCTTCACAAGGTGAAAGATTAGGAATATGGATGATGGTGAGAATTGCACAACAATGTGAATGTACTTGGTGCCACTGAAATGTACAGTTAAATATGGTCAAAATAGTACGTTTTATATTATGTGACTTTTACCACAAAAAAAAAAATTTAAAAAAATTTTTTAAGTGACCAGAGGTTGTTTTTATATTTGAAACTCACCACGGAAGTCATAAGACCCACCCTAGATTTAAGTAATGTATGAGAAAAAAAGAAAAAAAACTAGTCCACCAAGCAAGTATAAAAGGGCAGATTAGGAGAGAGTTGTTTTGTGATTATATCCCTGCTAAATTCTGTTCTTTCAACAAAATGTCTGCATACCTATAGCAATGAGAACAACAATAAAAAGACCACAATTAATATTGAAACAAATTATCTTTCCATTCACTAATTGGCTGATTGCTTCATGGAATACCGATTTAATGCCTTACATGTGCCAAAGTTTATAAAGTTCTTGGAAGAGAATTGAGAGTGACATGGACCCAGTCTTTCTTCTCTCCTAAGGGATATAAAGGAGTTGAGGGACAAAGTTTGAATTAAGTACTCTGGCTCTGGAGTCAGAAAGAAGGAAAGTTCTGCCCTCAGGGACCTCAGAGAAAATGATAAAATGTAGGGAAGAAAGACGCAATTTATTTTTTCCAGTATATGAGAAAGTGAATACAAGCTACAAGTGAATGAATGAATGAATGAGATGATTAATCTTTGATATGCTGCCTTTAATTTTGGCAGGTTGAGCCTGCCCTTCCTCTCTGCCTCCAGTTTTCCACCTATATAAAGGCTGCTGATGTTCACTGGATTACCTCTAATGGTTTTTCTACTGAGTTATAATATTTTTTGTTTTCTGTGACTATAAAAACTATAGTCAGTGGTGAGAAGGCATTTTTAGGTGCAATAGGTTCTTAACACTCTGAGACACTGGAGGGCAGTAAAACCACACTCATTTTAAAATGCACATCCTGTTGTGGCTTCCCACAGTGACAAAAGACTCTTGCTAAAATGCATGCTTTCTTCCTATGTAGATTAATTTTGCCCTGACTACTACACATGGACTCTCCTCATCACTTATATGTCTGACAGGTCAATTTCACAATCATTTCCCTGCTCTTAATCTCTCCTGAAGTGACTGTTTTCACAATAGAAATGTAAAACTCCTGATTTGGAAGTAGAACTTAATGTCTGAAGTTGGTACTATACTAGGGAATCCCTGACATGAGATTGTTCTAAGAGCCTTCTGTGTCTGATTACAGCCCCTTCAGGTTCAACTCAGGTATTGAGTCAGAGT
This sequence comes from Cervus canadensis, assembly GCF_019320065.1. Taxonomy (NCBI): domain Eukaryota; kingdom Metazoa; phylum Chordata; class Mammalia; order Artiodactyla; family Cervidae; genus Cervus; species Cervus canadensis. Next base: position 60,476,084 of record NC_057389.1, read on the forward strand.
GGAAATAGGCAAATTCATATATTGGGCACCAAACTTTTGTTTCTGTGAAAGTAGCAGAGCAAGAACACAGAATAAAATTATTTCAGGGATGACGTGACATCCATTGTGCTGAGAGCCAGCACTCTGGTGGTCACAGAGCTGAGGCCAGGAACCTCAGTGTGAGTGGGCAGCAGGAAATCAGAAACAGAGGAAGTGGTTCTGGGAGCGGTACCAGTGGAAAGCTGTTCCTTCTCTGTTTAAACAACCAAACAAACAGAAACCAAACAAAAACCTCAGAAAACATATTTGAAATACAGCAGGAATTATTTTAATTCAAAACCAAAGGAAACATTCCCTGATGCTGAGGCATAAGTTGCCAGGGGCAAAGATTTATACTACTGATCAACAGCGTACAAGACTGGGGAGGGTTCTCTGTGCAGACCCAAACTACGTGGTGCCTCAGTGTGCAGGTGGATAGAGGCGGTCCAACAAGGGGTGGTTTTAAGTGAACTCTCATTACAAGCCAATGATTGTGTGAAAAAAACTGGCTTAAAACTTAACATTCAAAAAATTAAGATCATGGCATCTGATCCCATCACTTCATAGCAAATAGGTGGGGAAACAATGGAAACAGTAACAGACTGTCTTCTTGGGCTCCAAAAGCCCTGCGGATGGTGGCTGCAGTCATGGAATTAAAAGACACTTGCTCCCTGGAAGAAAAGCTATGACAAACCTAGACAGTGTATTAAGAATCAGAGACATCACTTCGTCAACAAAGGCCCACACAGTCAAAGCTATGGTTTTTCCAGTAGTCATCTACGGATGTGGGAGTTGGACCATAAAGAAAACTGAGTGCCGAAGAAATTATACTTTCAAACTGTGGGGCTGGACAAGACTTGAGAGTCCCTTGGACAGCAAGGAGACTGTCAAACCAGTCATCAAACCAGTTAATCTGAAAGGAAATCAACCCTGAATATTCATTGGAAGGACTGATGCTGAAGCTGAAGCTCCATTACTTTGGACACCTGATGTGAAGAGCTGACTCACTAGAAAAGACCAAGATGCTGGGAAAGATTGAGGGAAGGAGGACAAGAGAGCAACAGAGGATGAGATGGTTGGATGGCATCAGTGACTCAATGGACATGAGTTTGAGCAAACTCTGGGAGATAGTGAAGGACAGGGATGTAGTTTATGTGGTCACAAAGAGTCAAACACAACTGAGTGACTGAATAACAACAACAAGCCAATCACAAGGCCATCTTATTGCAAGTCTAGGTCCAAAATAATAATATCTTAGACTTAAAGTCCAGGTTTAGGGAAAAAGTGATTTGGGTGCAGCCAGCTGGAATTCAGTTGTTGCTGGCATGACTCCCAGAATGTGTTAAAGTGGTCCATTCAAACTCAGGATGGGGAAGCTTCAGCTGGCCATGGTTTGTGATCTAGAAAACCATCTTGCTTCTAGAACATAATTTCAGACAAAGGTCTTTGCTCAGAAGGTCAGCTCTTGTATATTCCAATCCTTCTGTTATTCAAAAGGTTCTGTGACCCTGAGAGAGGCTGGAGGGCTTCTGTGTGACCAAATCTCTCACCCTTTACTTTATTAAGGGATTGAAAGCTATCTTACCCAACCTGATATTTCCACCTTTTGTTTTACCAAACCCTGCAATTTTGCCTTTTTTTATTAGTGAAGATTGTTGTTTAGTCTCTAAGTTGTTTCCAATTCTTTTGTGACCCCACAGACTGTAGCCCACCAGGCTCCTCTGTCTATGGGATTTCCCAGGCAAGAATACTATAGTGGGTTGCCATTTCGTTCTACAAGGGATCTTCCCAATCCAGGGGCTGAACCCATGCCTCCTACATGACAGGTGGATTCTTTACCCCTGAGCCACCTGTGAAGCCCATTAGTGAAGATAAGCTTTTCAATTAGTTGGGATCACTCAGAGGGAAATGGAATGGAACTAATATACATCTTACCCTCACCATGAACCAAAGAGTAAGAATATTATTTTGAGCCTACAGCTTTATTCAGTTCTCAACAACACCCTTGTTAGGAAAGATTATTATTCCTGTTTAACAGATGCAGAAACTGAGGTTCAGAAATGTTAAGAAACTGATCAAGGGTTAAGGAAATTCTAAGCCCCAAAGCCAAAATTTAAAACATGGTGAGTTTCATTCTACAATCCATTTTTGTCCAGAGAAAATGAGGATGTTGATTAAGGGCGTTAGGTTCTGGACTATTAGGTACTCAATGCAGGTCAGAGAGAATCAGAAAAGAAGAAGTTTCCAAATGGAGAGAGGATCTCTCCAACTCGGCTCAAGGCTGAGCCCAGGCCCTGTGGTATGTAAATCCTACAGGTGGGCATGGCTATGACTGGAAAGTGGAGGCACACTGACTTAATCATGTTGAATACTAGTTCTGCATGATGCCTTGTGCTTTATGAAGCACTTCTTTGTGTACTATCTCATTTGTTTCTCACTGTAATTCTGCAAAACAGGAGGAAGGGCATTGCTAATGTTAGGCTATATTTGAATGGATTTTTATATAATGTGACACAGTTTGATAAATTTTCAGAAGTTAGGAAATACTAGGCCTATTGTATATCCTCCCTGTGGTCAAGATGGGAAAACATGGGCTCAGAAGAATCCATTTCTCTGCTCTGATAGGAGACAGCATTGTGGATAAATTAAGGCACCTTGACTGTCAGCCTCAGAGAAAAAAAGCCACTTTGGGCAATACTCAAAGGACCTTCTGTTTGGCCAAGTGTCAGGGTGACAGTTTGTAATACACGGCATGAAGGTCTGGCATGTCTCATTCTCATTCGTCTATCCACCCACTCATCCATCTACAGAGGGGCACTGAGCTAGACTCATAAATAAGATGTTGAGCACAGATAAATACTGTCCCTGCCTCATGGAGCCAGGACTTATCATTTTGTGCCATGATGAGAGGTATGTACTGATCTCTAATTACGGTTTTAACTTTCATTTCTCAGATCACTAATAAGTACCTTTTTAATGTGGGCAGCCGTTAAAACAACCTATGTGAGGGGATGAATGAACACACTGGTGTTTCTATGAGGTCTCTCTGGCTTCAGTATAGAGATAGGACTGAAGGGAAGCCATCACAAGGCTGGTACATCAGTCCAATCCAAAGAGGATGTCAGGGCATAGATAGGGCACCAGAATCTAAGAGAAATTTAGAAGATAAAGTTGAAGGCAGCAAGAAATTAGAATTCAGGGAATTCTCTGGAATTTCTGAAATCATAAGTGAAAGTAGCTCAGTCATGTCCAACTCTTTGTGACCCCATGGACTATACAGTCCATGGAATTCTCCAGGCCAGAATACTGGGGTGGGTAGCCTTTTCCTTCTCCAAGGGATCTTCCCAACCCAGGGATCGAACCCAGGTTTCCTGCATTATGTTTTCCTTAAAATATAATACTTCTAACCCTCTTTATACTCCTTAATCATTATTATGGTAATCTGAAGGTTTGATTTATAAGAATAAACAAGAAAAATAAGAAATTTTAAGGTTAATGTCATTCTGAAGAACTGTGGCTTATAGCAATATTCACATTCCATAAAAACACCAACAAACATTGTAAGATGGTATTCCAATAGTGGAGCAGTCAGATTTCCCAACAGGATTAAAGACACAACACGGAATCACATGTCAAAATTGCCAATTTAAGGACTTCATTTGTTTGCAAAACTTATTACTTCTTGGAACATCACTCATAGGATTTGTAGGAAGCATACTAGAAGTTGATTAATATTTATTTTATTTGCAAAAATGACTCACCACTAATAGCAGACAGGTGCGGGGTCACCCACTTACTAGCATGGCATGAGCTACAAGGGGGAGAGTAGCCTGTCAATGACTAGGTTCCCAGAAATGTTCTCTGCAACTTTTAACTCCCTGTGCCAGCTTCTCCTACTCTAGCTTTTAACTCAATGTCAGTGGATTCCTTCCAACCAGCAAAGTCTCTATCACTTGTTAAGCTTTAACTCTCAAAGGAGATTTATAATACATAGTTCCCTTTGTCTTGACTTCTTGATCCATTTTCCTCAGAATTGGGAACTCAGAAAACTGGAGGTGAAATGCCATTAAGGAGTTCTGGTATGGAAACACAGGGTTTGTGACAGAGCAGCATATTGGGACCGTCTGGCTGAGAGGTGGCTGATGAATCTTGCATCTGTTCTTATCTGTGTTCTCTCCAAACTAATTAGTATCCTTAAGAATGCTCATCATCCTCAAGGGTGAAACAGATCACCAGCTCAGGTTGTATGCATGAGACAAGTGCTCGGGGCTGGTGCACTGGGAAGACCCAGAGGGATGGGATGGGGAGGGAGGTGGGAGAGGGGATTGGGATTGGGAACACATGTAAATCCATGGCTGATTCATGTCAATGTATGGCAAAAACCACTATAATATTGTTAAGTAAGTAGTCTTCAACTAATAAAAATAAATGGATTAAAAAAAAAATGCTCATCATGGGGCAGGTCAACAATGAATACAATCAGATACATAACCAATCATGTTATCCAAAATGAGAATTAAATTTCCAAACAATGCACTCTCGCTCCACTTTGAAAAAGTAATACACCTTTGGAAAAAGCAGAGAAGAGACTGAAACATAAGACTTTCCAAAATCTAGGGCCTTTTTCCATGGACCATCAAACCACGGACTTAGGAGGAGAGACAAGCTAGGTTAGTTAAAGATTTGAGTGTGATTCCTGCAAGTTCATTTTCTTTTAGACACACAATTTAAATCCTGAAACAAAACATTTTGCTCATTCATTAGCTACTCCTAAAGATTAGGTGGTTGACCCCAAATATTACTGTTGTGTATACGAATTAAACTTTAAAAAGAGCATACTCTTTTATACAGCCATTGAACTTCTAAGAATGTCTTGAATGCATAAGAATAACTACTACAGGAAATTAAAATAATAGGAAGAGTTAGAAAAGTTGCAAGACATATCAGATACATAATAAATTATATTTTTATTGGCCAGCAATAAATAATTCAAAACTATAATTTTAGAAATTGCTATTTAAAGTCTAAAAATATATAATATCTAAAATATGATTTTTGTGTAAAAATTTCTGATAAAAAGACTTTGTTGAAAGACAGTATAGAGTACCAAAAAGAGTTATACAATATTTATGGATGAATAGAAAGGAAAATTATCATAAAATTTGCCAATCCTTCACAAATTAATGAAAATGTTCTGTGAAATTGTCAATACACACACACAAAAGATGAGGTGATTGACAATTTGGAAACATGGATAAAGTGTATCCTACTGAAGGATTCATGGTTTGAAAGATAGGAACAAGACAAAACCAAGAATGTAGAAATAAGATGAATGCACTGAGATAAAAAAAAATTTAAATAATTATCTCAAGTAGCAATAAACAAAGTCCCTAAGTCACCAAAGAATCTCAGTTCTTTTCCTTTGGTTTTGAATCCAAGCAGGTTCTCCCCAAGATTCATTAGAAATTCAGAGCAGAGATAAAAGCAGAGATTGGATAGTCAGTCTGTCTATTAGTTTATCATAGTAGCCACTGGCAAAGTGTCTAATAGCACAGTTTTTCCAGGTATTTTTCCAGAATCGTGACATATGTATTTACCAAGGAATGTGAGGCAGTTCCTAGTACTGGAATCCATACCTGACCTAGAGAGACACTTTGCTATTATTCCATGCATTCATTAATTATTAAGTACCCTCTGGGCACAAGACATGGTTGCTTTTGTTTTAGTGTATTTGTCATAACTTTCCCCACAGAAAAACATTCTTCAGGCTGTGGAGGTATAAAAAACTGGGAAGAAAATGAACATCGCAGAGAGCAGAGGAATACAGTGTGCTAGAAGAATCTTAAAGACCCACAGCTATTTATAGATCTTGAAATAAATGGCCCTCCTTTGATTGGAAGAGGCACTTCTAAAAAAACTTAAAAAAAAATAGAACAAGAGAATGGTGATGAAGAGGGAAAAATTATCTAAGACCTGTCTGGTGTAATTTTTTCTTAAAAAAAAAGGAAAATCAGAATTACCACATTATCACATGTACCAAAAAAAAATTTTTAAGAGATGGCAGCTGTTGCAAAAAGGTTTCTCTTCTTCTTTTTTTTTTTTTTTTAAGGCTAGAGATAAAATCAAGGAACTGATTGAAAATGGGAGAATGGGAAAAGAAACATTTGGCTTGCTGGGTTTTTTAGGATTAAAGTTTTAGTTTGCAAATGCATTTATGACTTAAGTTAGGATGTGGGAGGCCAGGGAAATACTTTCACAATTTCATTTATTCTTTTTTTTTTAAAGTATAATTACTTGCCTCCAGTTCATGCTCATTTTAAAATCACTGCATGTAAATAAGGATATAGAGTATCAAAGACAAAATGAGAAGGGTTTAATGGTTTAGTTGCTAAGTGGTGTCTGACTCTTTGCAACCCCATGGGCTGTAGCCCCCAGGCTCCTCTGTCCATGGGATTTCCCAGGCAAGAACAGTGGAGTGGGCTGCCAGTTCCTCCTCCAGGGGATCTTCCTGAGCCAGGGATCAAATCCAGGCCTCCTTAACTGCAGGTGGTCTCCTGCATTGCAGGTAGATTCTTCATTGACCGAGCAACCAGGGAAGGATGATAACCATTAAGCAGATTATCAAAATCTGCCAATAATCTAGGACATTCAAAGTCAACAAGAGCATTCAAGAACAGGGACTGTCAGCCTTGGCAGCCCATGGAATCACTCAGGGTTTTTTTAAACCTTTGTTGGGAGGTTCTTCACATTAACTTAATTGGTCTGGGGTGTAGCCTGACATTAAGATTTTTAAATGCTTCTCAGATAATTCTGATATTCAGTTAAGATTGAAAACTATTATGTTAATCTCAGAGGCTGATCAGGGCAGTGAACTGGTAGTATTGTTTTGCTCCTTCACACTCTCTTGTTAGCCTAAGAAATCTAGACTCCAGCCCTTTCCCCCTGGGCCCCGGGAAAGGGAAAACTCGGTGTGGGTGGTGACATCTCTTCTCATAGGGCCCGACCCCTCTTGTGTTTTTCCGAGCATAGAAAACTGTGTCTTCATCCTCATTCACAAGTGTTCCCCTTCATCTGGGCAATCACATGCTGCATGTGTTCTGGGAAGCTGGTGGTTTTCTTCTTTCATTTTGTTTTTCATTTTTTGTTTGTTTTGCTTTGTACTTACCTTGATTTTGAAATTTCACGGATCTTAAACTGGCCCAAAACAAACGGAACTGTGACTTCTACTTCCCAGGCTACAAGGACTGGCTCCCTGTAAGGTCACAACTCATATACTCAGACCGTTTTGGAAAACTGTTTTGAACTTCCTGTTGGATATTGCCATGTGCCTCACTAATGTCCCCATCCCTGTGCTGGCACGTGATACCAGGCATCCGAGAAGAATACCGTATAGCTGCTGCAGAGCAATGAATTTTCAACACGGGCTTTTAGGCAGAGCCCATACAAATTACTGGCTTCCTTGGTTGTGCATGGGTCCATTAAGGGAGAGCCAGAGGGTGATGTCATGGGACATGTGTCTGCTAGCTGGATGGCTCCTTTCCTGTGCAGTAGAGCTACATTTGGACTGTCTATCCACCTGAAGGGCATGGGGTCAGCCCGACCTGAAGCAGAGCACAAACAGTCACACAGGAAAGGAGGGTTACTTTTTTTTTTTTTTTTTTACTGAGAATTTAAATCTCTTGCCGCCACCTGCCACTTGACCTTGGCCAGACCTCAGCAGACAGTGCCTAAGATAAAAAGGGGTGAAGTCTTCTGAGCTCCCACATTCAACTCCTCCCCCAACCCAGCTTCCTCTTCCTCCTCCCTCTTCTTCCTCCTGCCAGCTGTCATTGTCTCCTGGCAGGCGGCGTGCGGAGCAGGGGTGGGGAGGAGGTTGCACGCTCTCAGAGACGCGGGCAGAGCAAGTATGCTTGCTTCTGGATTCTGAGATGGTGAAACCAAATCCCCAGGGACTCAGACTTCTATGGTTTGGACAAAATGAGGAGTATAGTTTGGCTCTCCCTGGTCATGCTCATAGATGGTGGGGTCTCCCTCAGTTCAGCCCTTACTGGCCAGACAGAGGCCCTGAAGCCCACCGTGCCTGATGGGTTAGCCCACAGGGGTCCCCTTTAGGACTCGACAATGCAGAGCCCACCCCCCTGCTTGCTCCATGAGAGCTGCCTCAGGGGTGAGGGTCAGGTCCAATGTCAGCCTCTGCTACACTTCAAGGAGCCCTTTGGCATCACCAGATGACACATATTGCAAGAAACAGCTCCCCTTTCCCATGCACTTGGGTTGGTTTTGAGCACAGTCTTCGTTAGCCATTCAGCCTCTAGAGCAGTGCTTCTTAAAGTTCCCAGGCTGACAGGGAACTCATTAAAAATGCAAACTCTCCGGCCCACCCCAGGCCTATTAAATAAGAAATTCCATGGAGAGGGCCTTCTGGGTGATTTTGAGAGCCACTGTTTTGAGTACTGTGCATGCGTGTGTGCATGCCAAGTTGCTTCACTCAGGTCCAACTCTTTGTGACCCTATGGACTGCAGCCCACCAGGCTCTTCTGTCTGTGGGATTCTCCAGGGAAGAATACTGGAGTGGGTTGCCATGCCCTCCTCCAGGGATCCTTCTCAACCCGGGGATCAGAACTGCATCTCTTACGTCTCATGCATTGGCAGGCAGGTTCTTTTACCACTAGCTCCACCTGGGAATCCCTTGGGTACTGTAGCAAAGTGATTATGAACAGAGAGGAAGGAATCAAATTGACCTGTTTAGGAAGCCTTGAGCTGACTGAGCCTCCCTTTCCTCATCTGTAATACAGGAATAGGACAATTCTGCCCTCATTGGGTTGTGAAGATGTTTACATGGAGTGGAGCATCACCCGTACTTAGCATGTAGAATCCCAGTAGGCAAGAGCCCTTGTTTTGACCCTGAGTTGCTTAAACACTGGCTTTGCCCTGCCTCTGTCACTCGGTCACCCTGGGAGCCACTCTCAGGGAGTGGAGGTCCCTGCACCTCACGCCGCATGTGTGTCTCACCTGCTGCTATCAGCTCCTTCCTCCCCACAAGCAAGCCCTACAAGTGGAGAGAACACGCATCAATGCTCAGCTCTGGAGAGAAAGGGTTCTCAGGGGGAAAGGGGGGTGATGTTCAACAGGACATACTGCGGGTCCTCACAGTGATCACAGAACTTTGTTCACAGGGACTTTGATCACAGAGACTTTGTTCCAAACTGTGCCCCATCGCAGCACCTGGAGATGCTCAGGGGAGCAGGAACAAAACCGGCAATGGTACCAGTCAGACCTGCTGACAGGGATGCAGACTGTATGTGGCCCCTGACCTCCTTAGAGGGTGTGTGCTCTTAACTGCCCGTGACAGGGCAGATGTTTAGTGATGCGGGAGGGCTTAGGTGAACCCCAGCTTCTGCTGGGACACAGCAGAACAGCTTTTCCAGAAAAACTCTCAGCCCCCAGATTTTAATGGCAAGAGGGATACATAGCAGAACTTTGTGATGTCATAGAGGGTTCTGGTTACCAGATACAAAATTATCTGCTTAAATTTTACATCACAGTTCAGCCACCCATTACACAATGAGTGATGAATATGTTATTTGTTTGGGATTTTATTTTCCTACCTGTAAAATGGAAACAACACCTCCAGCTTCATGAGGTTGACATGAGGATTAAATTAAATTAAATACATGAGAGCACTGTGCAGACTGTGAACTCACACACTGTTAGTTGTGGTTGTTATCAAAGAGCAGCTAGTTGTGGAATCTCAGAGGGGCTTGAAATCCTGCTTGGCCCCTTATCAGCCGTGTGACCTTCTACTTGACTTCTCTGAGCCTCGGTTTGCCCATCTGTGAAGTGGGGACAATTTCCCATGCCTCCCACATAAGACCATTGTGGGGCTTAGCTAAGCCAGCAGATGATAAGACACCTAGCAGGGATCAGGCACATGCAGGCTTTCTTGCATGTGAATACCTCTGCTCCTCCATGGGTAGTACCTCCTCCTAAACCAAGGGGTGGGCCAGGCTGGACCTCTGAGGGGCTCTCTTTATGCTTATTACTCTTGGAGCCTGTTGAGTTTACCCAGCCCCCTGCTCAGCTGTTAGTTTCACCTTGCGTCTCTTTTGAGATTCCTGAAATTTGAAGGGGAAAGACTCCTTTCCTCTGGCCTTCAAAATGTTCCCTATACTAGGAAGACTCAGCCAGGTCTGTTCATCTCTCCAATGTCATATAAAACTCCCCAACCTATCTTTTGGTTTTGCAACAATACAGTTAAAATAACAATACAGTTATAGGGGGTGCCCATGTGAAAGGGGCCCCCTTAACCACTACACCTACCATGACCTGGGTAAGAAGCATATTCAGTAGGTGAATATCCTAGTGATCTTGAAGCCAGTCCCACATTACTTGTACACAAATCTTATCAGCTGCTTCCTCTGCGGCTTCCACTTGCATTCATCGGGGCACATGGGTAGCCTTCCTTCTCAGGGTAAATGGACCTTACAGAGTTCCATTTGGGAGCAACCTCCTGTGAGTCCAGCTCCTGTACAGATGTCTATGATTGTTGTATAGTGAGTTCTGTATCATTGTTGCATATGGGTTCTATATCAATCCAAACATGCTCTTTCACTCTGTAACACTCCAAACTGAAGATAAGGCTCCTAAATTAGCTACTGTCACAATCTATTTCGGCAAATGTTCCTCAGGAATAAGATGCTATAGATCCACAAAATGAGACTGTTCCTTCACAGTACATTCCCTGGTTTCAGGAGTTTCTTGGTTTTGCCCTCCCCTACATTGACTACTTTTTTGGAAACCAGAGGTCTTGGAGGTATTTTGTGTTGCCCCTGCATAATTTTTTCCCTGTCTAGGCAGCACAGAAGCTCGTGGCCAAGACTCAGCTTGGTTTACCATCAAGGCCCAACCCAACACTTTCTTCTACTTTTATTTTAGCTATTACAGATAATAATAATCAAATGACTATATCTTTAGCATGCTTATCATTTTGCATTTCCCTATACATTCAGTGATTCCATGCCCCAGGATCTGAATCCACCTCTGAATTCCATTGGGAACTTTTCCCTTCAGTAACTGACGGCAGCACAGCTGCTGCTCCATGCCACAGGTGACCATGTGGCCAGGAACCAAAGGTTTTTCATTCCCCCTTGTCTCATCCTTTCTTCTCAAAACATGTTTCTGAGAGCTGAGGATGATCTAACAAGTCCCACTCCCAGTTCCAACTAAAAGAGTTCAGGAACCCAATTCCAACATGCGTGTTAGGGGACAGGGGTGTTTCCCTCTACCAGCCGGGTGTCCTACAATTCAACTCAACTCTGACACTGTCCATGGAGAACATCAAATCACATCCATTAAGGGCTCAATCCTATAGGACTGCTGCCCCTCCAAATTCAGATGTCAGTCACAAGCCCATGTTGTAGCCTGTGCTTCTGACTGACAGGCTATAGATGGGAAGTTCCAGGGATCCCCTTCCTGGGCTCAAATAATTTGCTAGAGCAGTTCATAGAATTCATAGAAACATTTCACCTATTAGATCTGCAGTTTATTATGTTAATAAAAACACACTCTCAGGAATAGCCACATGGAAGCCATGCAGAGAGGAATGTATGGGGCAAGGGTGAGGAGCTTCTATACTCTCTCTGAGTCACCTCTCTCCCTGAATCTCCACGTGTTCCCCAACCTGGAAGGAGATTTCATTACTTAGCCATGATTGATTAAATCACTGATCATTGGTGATTAATTCAACCTCCAGCCCCTCTTCTCATCCTGGACATCAGAGATATGAAGAGTGGGGAGGGGGAAGGAGACTAAAAAGTTTCAATCCTTGGATCTGGTTGGTTCTCCAGGAAATAATCCCCAACCTCATTCACCTAACAAAAGGTTACCACTCTCATCAATTAAGAAATTCCAAGGATTTTAGGAGCTCAGAGCCAGGAGCAGGACAAAGACTAAATGTGTACCTTTCACTGTAAATAACCCTTCCACCCTTTTCTGAGAGTGTGCTGCCTTATTTGGCTTCAGTGTCCCTTTGTGGGTATACCTTCATCTCCTGGGGAGATTTTATTCTTTTCAGGGCAAGCACTGCCTCTCTTGCAGCACTAGGGAAAGGGTTAGGCATATAGTAGGAATGCAGTCTAACGTTTAAGGGAGTTACAGTAAGGTGCTGCAGTCAGGGTGCAGTGAGCCTAGACAGACACTGGGGGGCAGTGGAGGACAAGACTGTGACCCTGTCGTGCTGAGGCCTCTGGACAAGAAGCCAGGTGGGTATTCAGGTTTCCTTCCCAGCACAGTCAGCAGGCCGACCCAGGGAGAAGCTTTCCAACAGGATTCAGAGGAGGGCTAAAAACCCAAGGGAGGAAATGACCCAAATCCAGGTCCTCCCAATTTTCTCACATTTGTAGGCATGCCCCCTATAACCCTGGACATGCCTGAGGTGGTCACTGGGATGTCCAAAAATATGGTAGGGGGGCATTTTTTCTTCCATTTGACATGTTCCCTTTGTACCAGACACAGTGTTGATGCACTGGGGGCCTGTCCTTCAGGGAAGACAGCTTAACCCTGGCACAGACCCCAGACAGTCATGGGGAGGAGAAACCCCACTAAGGCCCCAGGAAGCCAAGAAAAATGCCCCAGAATAGAGGAATCCAGGGGCTCAACCAAGCTTAGTTCTGAACGCTGCTGCTGATCACAGCCAGCACCAACAGTTGCCAGGAAACCTGCCAGAGTGGCTCTGTCCCTACTGGCGTCCCCGGCACAGCGGTCCTGTCCCAGCCCTGGCCCTGCTCTCTGCTCTGAGCCGACACAACCGGCCTCCCTCTGCTGGTGATGTGGGAAAGCTGCTCCCCCGGGGCCACCCACACAGCCTCCCTTCTGAGCTGGGGACAGGAGAGGAGGGGACAGGAAGGCCCCAGGAGTGGGTGGGGACTAAAGCACAGAGTGTTTCAGTACTTTTTAGCTCCTCTGATTCCTTGAGGCCTTGACCCTGGCAGCAGGGCTACTCTCCAACTGTGTTCAAGGCAAGGGTTTTTGAGGACAGGACGTGCCAGCAGAGTTTGATTGCAGTTGCAGGGGTCAAGCAGGCATGCGTAGGGTTAGAATACACGACGGGTGGGCCAGTGATGGCTGAACTCAGTGGGGCTTCTTTCCTCTGGTGTCTACCAGGGCGTGCTGGGGAACTACCCACTGCATGACACCTGCAATTAATTCTGATTTATGGTCCCAGCACGTCCCTCTGCCACCCGGAGAAGGGACTTTCAGAGGAGCTCTGTGGCAGGAGGTGCGGATCTGTTCTTGGTGCTCCCTGCCCTGGCCCCGGCAGAGCACTGCTCATCCTCCCTGCTGGCTGCAGAGGAGAAAAGGCCTGCTGGCCCACCCCGTCGGCTGCTGCCTCCCTCCCCCTGGGCCTGGCCTACCTGTCCTGGGTCTGAACATCCACACCACCCCCTCCTGCCTGCATCTCCCAGCTCTCCACCTGCTCCAGCCCTCTTCTCAAGGCAGCCCTGCCCAGGCACTCCAACCAGACCCCGGATCTTCTCCTTTGCCACTTCTGTTCTTTAGCCCCGTCGGCACTGATTCTTTCTTACGTGGAACTAATATTCAGTGATATCTCCTCCTCTCTTGGGCTGTGAGCCCCTGGAAGACAGGGTGATGTTTCCTGTTCTCTGTTCAATTAATTTAACACATGTTTATTGAGCAACCACAAGGCCAGGCACTGAGCTAAGGGCTAGGGAGCAAGAGAGCTATGGTCCCAACCCTCCTGGAATTAACAGATCAGCAGATAAACAATGGAACAGAAAGGTTAGGCACAGAGAGAAACACTATTCTCCCCACCCCGCCCCTCAAAAAACCCACTTATGTGATTGGGAAGGGATGGAAGCTACTTTCAACACGTGGGCAAGAAGTGACAGCCATGTCGAGATCTGAAAGAAGGCGCCTAAAGGTCAGAGTCCTTTCTAACAGACAGCTGCTCCCCAATGACCACACAGAGTCAGGGAGCAGCTGGACAAGGAAGTGGCAAGTGCAAAGGCCTTGAGGTAAAACAAGCTTGATTTTCTAGAAACCGACAGACAGCCAGTGTGAGAGTGCAGTGAATTCATGGGGAGTGGTAAGTGATGAAATGTTGTTTGTCATGCTTGAGTGGAACTCCTGATTTTCACAGAAAACCTGCCTCTCCCATTGTTTTCCCCATCTCACTAAAAAGGAATGCTATCCTTCCACTGTACACATCCCAGGCTTTCCTTGACTTTCTCTCACACCCGACAGCCAACTACTGCCAAGTCCAGTCAACTCCACTGTATGTTTAGACCCTGCCTGCCTCCACTCCTGCTCTCCTAGTCCACCCCGACCTGGAGCATGCCTACGTGGTGTCCCACTCCCCCTCACACTCCCCCCACCGCCAGCAGCCAGAGGCACCTTTTTAGAATGTAAGTCAGATAAGGGGATGCTCTGCTCAAACCCTCTCAAAGCACCCACATCATTCAGAGTCTAATTTAAAGCCCCTGTGGTGACTCATGAGACCCTATGTTTTCCTGAACTCTTCTGCTACCATTCCTCCTCACTCTACTTCAGCAGCAGCCTTGCTTCCCTAAGATATACTGAGCAGGCAGCCACCTCAGGGCCTTTGCACCTGCTCCTTCCTCTGCTGGCACATGCCCCGCCCCACCACTCCATCCCGCCCACCACACCCCACCCAACCCCCACACACACACTGGATATCCATATGGCTCCCTCTCTTAAAACCCTTTGTGTATTGGAGGGGCGAGTTGCTCAGTCATGTCTGTCTCTTTGTGACCCTGTGGACTGTAGTCCACCAGGCTCCTCTGTCCATTGGATTTTCCAGGCAAGATTACTGCAGCTGGTTGCCATTTCCTCCTCCAGAGGATCATCCCAACCCAGAGATTGAACCCGCATCTCCAGCATTGGCAGGGAGTTTCTTTACCACTGAGCCACCTGAGAAATCTATTATGAATCTACTAAAATGTCAATACATTATGAACACTGTGTCTCCTCCCCCTTGTTGCTGCCACCCTCACTCACCCCAGACACTTTCTATTTTCTCTTCCATGACACTTGGCGCTACCTGACACATGGGTTGTTCACTTGTTTGTTGCCTCTCTCTCCCCACGATGATGGAACTTTGCTTTGTTCCCTGCTATATCCTCAACATCTAGCACAGTGCGTGGCATGTGGCTGACCCTCAAAAATATATCCGCTGAGGTCAGAAACAGAGGCAGGGCCCAACCACGGAGACTATCAGAGACCATCTAAGTGGTATACATTTTATTCTAAAAGCAGTAAGAAGCCAGGACTTCCCTGGTGGTCCCCGGCTAAGACTCCACACTCCCAATGCAGGGGGCCTAGGTTAGATCCCTGGTCAGGGAACTAGATCCCACATGCTGCAAGCAGAGTTCACATACTGCAACTAAAGATCCCACGTGCCGCGACTAAGACTCAGGACAGCCAAATAAATGAGAGCAGTGAGAAGCCACTGGACAATGGCCAGAAGCAGGGGCTAGAGGCAGAGCTGGCAGAATGATCCAGGAAAGATGCTGGCTCAGGCTGGCATCAGTGGATATGAAGCGAAGGATGTGAGAAGTACTTGGTGGATCAGCCAGGAAGAAGCTGGTATCTGGGGCCAGAGGTCTCCTTGTGTGGCTCCAGCCCTACACTGACCGGGCGCTGAGGATGACCTTCCTGTGCTGCTTCTTAGGCAGAGGCAGGAGGACTCGACTCTGAGCTCACCGGCAGATGGGGTTTGAGCCGAGCTACCCACACTTCCCTTGTGCCTGACGGGTGAGCATCTTATGGGCAAAGACTGTGTTCTTCCCTGTGTCACTGTCTCCCACCCGCCCCTCACACAAGCATAACCCTAAAGGCTTCAGTGCGCTTGCAGACTGGAGTCTCCCCGAGCAGGTGCTCAGACAGACGGTGGAATACAAGCTATCTGTGAGGGATGAATCCATGAAAGTAAACGGAGGAAGCAGCCTTGGGCACAGGGAGAAGTCGAATTATGATGGAGGCCCCACAAAGCTTTGACCACCCGGGTGGGGAGCCTGGGAGCCAGGATCACTCATCCCATGTTGGGCAGAAATAGCCTGGCCTGGTACCACTCAAGACAGGCTGCCTCGAAGGGTGTGGCCCAGGTGTGAATGGCCCCCTGCCCCGGAGGCTGACAGTATGGGGCATCTGCTAGCTATCTGTGTTCCGCCAGCCAGATGGCAAGTCCTTCCCTGAAGGGATCAGACAGTGCATCTGTGTCTTCCACAGCGGGTATCTAATTGTGGTGGGCTGCTTGGGTGACGTCTATGGTCCCATCCCACCACCAACCCCACCCCTGTGATATAAACTGGCTCCCAGGAACAGTTTCTGCAACAGCTTGTCTCTCTCCAGGCCTCTGAGCTAACTCAGATTTGATTGGGCTCATGAACAAGCCTCTGGCCTTCTGTTAGTGCCTCTCTTCAAACTCCCGAGAATGCTTATTGATGGAAGTAGGTAATGCAAAATTCACTTAGAGGGCCCATTTCAGAATCCTTATGTGTCTATTGTGTCATAGAAAATAGAGCTAGACTTTGTAGTCAAATAGTCTAGTGTTCCAACCCCTCACCTGTCACACGCCAGCTCCATGACCCCAGGGAAATTAACAAAACTTCTGGAAGCATTTTCCCCCTTTCATAAAATGTGTAGAATGATGATGAAAAGACAGGCAACTTGCGATCACGGGCTGTGTCTAACTTGCCTTGTCTCCTCACCCGCCCATAGGTGCTCAGTGAGTGGAAGAACACCATGTGCCATCAGCTATCTGTGCCCTTGTCTCATGCAGGCCACAGGAGCCGTAAGCTCCGGAGGGCAGTGAGGAGCTGTTATTTACACCAGGCAGAGGCGCCAAAAGGAGTTACCCCTGCTTTAGCACTTCTCACACTGCACAACCTTTACTCGCTTGACTGCCGCTTCATCAACCCCTGGGCATGGCTGGTTTCGTAGCTGAGAACTTAGCCCAGCCCACAGGCTGTCACAGAGCTGGTGCCCCGATGTGTTAGCTGCCATTATGGAAACTTGCCATCACACAGTGGGGTCTCAACAGCACCCCAACAGTCGGCTTATGATGTCCTCTGGGAATAAGTCCCAGTTTCCCCGGATCTCTGGAATCCCATCTGCCTGGCAGACAGCATGCAGCCCCTAGCTAGATTATAAAGCTGTTCATGAGTGAAGCATTTGCCATAGCTCACTGGTTCACTGGAGATTTAATAGTACCCTGGTAAACCTCCTGGGCTCCTTCCTGAACATTCTCTTCCATGGGCAGATACTAATTTTTTCTTTAGGTTGTAAGAGGAAAGACTGCAGGTCCATAGATCAACACCACAGCCTTCAATAAAACTGAAAAGAATCTATGCTTGCTCATTTCAGCAAATGCTCCCGAGTATTTCCAACTGGAGCCCTTCATTTTGCTCTGTAACATCTGATGTAGTGGAATAAGCACCTACTATGGATCTAGCAAGTGAAGTGAAGTTGCTCAGTCGTATCCGACTCTTTGCGACCCCATGGACTGTAGCCCACCAGGTTCCTCTGTCCATGGGATTTTCCAAGCAAGAGTACTGGAGTGGGTTGCCATTTCCTTCTCCAAGGGATCTTCCCAACCCAGGGATCAAACCCAGGTCTCCCGCATTGTAGGCAGATGCTTTACCATCTGAGCCACCAGGGAAGATAGGCACATGGATCTAGCAAGACCTGAGTTCAAATCCTATGTGGTCCTAAGCAAGTATGTGCAACTTCTGAGTGTTTCCATCCCTTTATCTGTGACGTTTATCTCACAGGTGGGTTAACAGTTTAGAAAAGTAACTGTCTGAGACACAGCATGTGCTTAAAAGCAGGCAGTTATCACTTCCCTTCGTCAAGGGGAAGGAACAAAGGGTGAGCGTGCTGGGGTCTGCCTTACACAATGTCATGTGATGCGTGCTCAGTGAGGATGGATGGAAGGTTCTGGAAGGTTGTGGCATCTGCTGCACTAGATCAAGACCAAGGAAACATCCGGAAAAGTGAGTAACTGCAGTGTAGCCCTGGGGCACCTGTCACAGGCAGTAGGGGCCTCTGGATCGGCTTCTCTCCCACCACTGCCACCCACATTTCCGTAGTCCTCTTTCCAGGGAAGGCTGAGAATATGGCCCAGGCCCTGCTGTGACCTCCATACAGTGCAAGGCTGGCTGCAGGTCCCAAACACTGAGACAGAGACTCGGGTGGGTTTCTCCAGGCAGGGGCAAGGAATGAAGCTAGGGCTCATAAACTGATAAACCTAACTGGAAGCTCCTCAAAGGCAGGAACCCTGACTGTCTGGTGACTGTTGAATTCTTTGCACTAACAAAATGCCTGGTGCATAAAAAGGATTCAGTATCTATTCTATAAACTTTGTGTGTAGATTTTTATTCATTCTTCCATGTATCTGACAACCATTTGATGAGTGCCTCCTGTGTCAGTGTTGGGCTGAGTTGAACCTAAAGAGGTAAAGAAAGCAAGTTTCTTTTCTTTCAGATTCTTCTCCATTATAGGTTATTACAAGATATTGAATAAAATTCCCTGTGTGTATGTGTGTCAGTGCTAAGTTATAGTTTGTGTTTATAATGGCCTATGATTTAAATGAATACTGCTAGAATTTACATGTTTGGGCTAAAGAGCTTGGACAAGAGACATACTTCTCTGCCTTTCTATAGTGAACCGTCAAGGGAAGACGCCGTTTCACGCGGAGGAAAAGGAAACTGGCACATGCTGCAGGCACATGCGCTACGTTCTGTGCACTCATGCTCATGTGATTTCACGCTCATTCTCAATCTCTTGCTGTCTCTCGTGTATATGGCAGGAGGTAAAGAGAGGAGGGTGTCCTGGAAGGTTCTGGAAGCTAAAGGAGCTTGCTTTTCTTATTCAAATTTTCAGAAGTGGAAATATGGCAAAATATTATGTGTTTTTGATTGTGTCTAGATTTGACGGTGGCTCTGATAGAAGCACATTATATTTTTTAAGGAATCTTCCCCAGACCTATGTACCCTAGTAGTATTACCCATTTATTTGTAACCACTCTGAAAGGCTGTACACTTATTCCAAAGATGCTGTGGTTGCTCCAAGCAGACCTTTCAGTAATTCTTCCATTCTTCTTTTAAGATAGTTCTTAGGGTCATTTTACAAACTGTATAAGAAATCTGGACTCCCCTGGTAACTCAGACAGTAAAGAATCTGCCTGAAATGTGGGAGACCTGGGTTTGAACCCTGGGTCAGGAAGATCCCCTGGAGAAGGGAATGGCAACCCGCTCCAGTATTCTTGCCTGGAGAATTCCATGGACAGAGGAGCCTGGTGGGTTACAGTCCATGGGGGTCACAAAGAGTTTGACAGAACTGAAATTTACCTTCATCACCTCACAATCACTTTGCAGACGATCGGGGGAAGTGATGGGATGGTATAATTCAACTTACCCAACATATGAGACTCTTAATGACCTTTATCTGTTTCACAAAATTTCAATTTATCTTCAAAAGGCAGAGACTTGGCATCTTTATGAAATATCAGAAGAATGTGTCACAAGCTTGAGAGTAATTTTGAAGCTGGAGTTGGCCAAACATTTTGAGCAAAGAAGCATTTTTAGAATAAGTATCAAGTCTGCCAAGAGACTACTCTGAAGAACAACACTCACTTGATCATGTGATTTTTCATTGTTCGTTAAGTTCCCAGATTGTTTTCACCATAAACAGCCACTGTGTTTTCAAGTCTTCATTTTCTGCTGCTTTGTGTCATAAAAGTCCTGAGAGTTCATGGTTCATAGTTCGACTTTTCTTCTTCATTTCCCTGAGTTATAAACATTCTTAATCATGCCCCTTCCTCTGCAGTCAAGACTCATGTGTGGAATGGATGCACTTTGTCTATGCCTGCCAGTCATCATCTGGGATAACAAGCCGGGAGACTTGGAGGCCCCTGGGAACCTTTCCTACCTCACTGGGGAGAAGCAGGCATTGTTAGCAAACCAGGCTTTGATGTACACCGCCATCTGAGACCTGTTGCCTCCTCCAGGCCCCATTCAGAGGAGCCAATCGAGTACTGGGGTAAGGGGAGGAGCCATCACAGTTCACAAATGCCAGAGAACAAATGAACCAATCAATGAAACAGAAACAGAGTCAGGGACATAGAGAATAGAACGGAGGTTGCCAAGGGGGAGCAGGTAGAAGATGGATGGATTGGAAGTTTGGGATTAGCAGATTCAAACTTGTGTAGAGAAAATGGGTAAACAATAAAGTTCTACTGTATAGTATGGGGAACTATAGTCAATATCCTCTGGTAAAGCATAATGGAAAAGAACATGAAAAAGAATGTGTATATATACGTATAACTTAGTCACCTTGCCGTACAGCAGTAATTAATACAACACTGTAAATACTATACTTCAAAAAAAAAAAAAAAAAGCCAGAGAATGTTGCCTATTTGAAGCTAGTGTTTAAGAATCCCCAGGCAATCTTCCCTCTGGTTTCCATGACACTTTTAGACTGAAATATCATCTCAATGCACAACCTAAAAGAAACAGATATAGTCCTAGAAATATACAATCTTCTAAAACTGAATTACAAAGAAGTAAAAAATCTAAGCAGACTAATTACCAGTAGGGAGAGTTAATCAGTAATCAAAAACCTCCTAATAAACAAATGTCTAGGACCAGATAATTTCACTGGTGAATTCTACCAAATATTCAAAAAAGAATTAATACCAATGCTTCTCAAGGTCTTCTAAAAATGAGAAGAGAAAGAAACACTTCCAAACTCAGTCTATGAGGTCAGTTTTACTCTGATAGCAAAGCCAGGAAATGATACCACAAGAAAGAAAAATTACAGCCCAGTATCCCTGATGTAGATAGTTGCAAAATTTCTCAACAAAGTATTAACAAACCAAATTCAATAATATACTGACAGAATCATACATCATGATCAAATGGGATTTATTCCAAGGATGCAAATATTCAACATCCACAAATCAATTCATGTGATACAACATATTCATAAAATGAAGGATAAAAATTACATGATCATTTCAACAGATGCATAAAAAGCATGTGACAAAAGTGAACATCCATTTATGATAAAAATTCTCAATAAAGTGGGTATAGAGAGACTGAACCTCAACATAATAAAGGCCATAGAGAACAAGACCACAGCTAACATACTCATCAGTGAAAAGCTGAAAGCTTTTTTTCAAAATCAGGAGCAAGAAAAAGATGTCCACTTACCACGTTTATTCAACATAGGACTGGAAGTCATATCTAGAGAAATTAGACAAGAAGAAAAGGTATCTACAATGGAAAATAAGAAGTAAAACTGTCACTATTTCAGATGACATGATATTATAAATAGAAAAGAGTCCACCAAAAAAAACTCTTAGAACTGGTAAACGAATTCAGTAAGTTTTCAGGATATAAAATCAATATACAGAAATCTGTTAGTTGTGGATATGACTGGTGATGGAAGTAAAGTTTGATGCCGTAAAGAGCAATATTGTGTAGGAACCTAGAAAGTTAGGTCCATGAATCAAGGTAAATTAGAAGTGGTCAAACAGGAGATGTCAAGAGTGAACATTGACATTTTAGGAATCAGTAAACTAAAATGGACTGGAATGGATGAACTTAACTCAGATGACCATTATATCTACTACTGTGGGCAAGAATCCCTTAGAAGAAATGGAGTAGCCATCATAGTCAACAAAAGGGTCCAAAATGCAGTACTTGGATGCAATCTCAAAAATGACAGAACGGTCTCTGTTCATTTCCAAGGCAAACCATTCAATATTCAAGTAATCCAAGTCTATGTCCTGACCAGTAATGCTGAACAAGCTGAGGCTGAACAGTTCTATGAAGACCTACAAGACTTTCTAGAACTAACACCCAAAAAGATGTCCTTTTCATTATAGGGGACTGAAATGCAAAACTAGGAAGTCAAGAGATACCTGGAGTAACAGGCAAATTTGGCCTTGGAGTACAAAATGAAGCAGGGCAAAGGCTAACAGAGTTTTGCCAAGAGAACCCAATGGTCATAACAAAGACCCTCTTTCAACAACACAAGAGAAGATTCTACACATGGACATCACCAGATGGTCAATACTGAAATCAGATTGATTATATTCTTTGCAGCCAAAGATGGAGAAGCTCTATACAGTCAGCAAAAACAAGACCAGGAGCTGACTGTGGCTCAGATCATGAACTCCTCATTGCAAAATTTAGACTTAAATTGAAGAAAGTAGGGAAAACAACCAGGTCATTCAGCTATGACCTAAATCAAATCCCTTATGATTTTACAGTGAAAGTAACAAATAGATTCAAGGGGTTAGATCTGATAGAGTACCTGAAGAACTATGGATGGAGGTTCATAATATTGTACAGGAGGCAGGGATCAAGACCATCCCCAAGAAAAAGAAATGTAAAAAGGCAAAACGGTTGTCTGAGGAGGCCTTACAAAGAGCTGAGAAAAGAAGAGAAGCTAAGGGAAAAGGAGAAAAGGAAAGATATACCCATTTGAATGCAGAGTTCCAAAGAACAGCACGGAGAAATAAGAAAGCCTTCCTCAGTGATCAGTGCAAAGAAATAGAAGAAAACAATAGAATGGGAAAGACTTGAGATCTATTCAAGAAAATTAGAGATACCAAGGGAACATTTCATGCAAAGATGGGTACAATAAGGGACAGAAATGGTATGGATCTTGTTGCAATCCAAAGGACTCTCAAGAGTCTTCTCCAACACCACAGTTCAAAAGCATCAATTCTCTGGTGCTCAGCTTTCTTTATAGTCCAACTGTCTCATCCATACATGACTACTGGAAAAACCATAGCTTGACTAGATGGACCTTTGATGTGAGATGTGAAAGTTGGACTATAAAGAAAGCTGAGTGCCAAAGAATTGATGCTTTTGAACTGTGGTGTTGGAGAAGACTCTTGAGAGTCCCTTGGACTGCAAGGATATCAAACCAGTCAATCCTAAAGGAAATCAGTCCTGAATGTTTATTGGAAGGATTAATACTGAAGCTGAAACTCCAATACTTTGGCCACCTGATGTGAAGAACTGACTCCTTAGAAAAGACCCTGATGCTAGGAAAAATTGAAGGTGGGAAGAGAAGGGGATGACAGAGGATGAGATGGTTGCATGGCATCACTGACTTGATGGACATGAGTTTGATTAAGCCCCAAGAGTTGGTGATGGACAGGGAAGCCTGACATACTGCAGTCCATGGGGTCACAAAGAATTGGACACAACTGAGTGACTGAAGTTAACTGAACTGAATAATGAACTATCAGAAAGAAAAAAATAAGAAAACAATCCCATTTCTAACTGCATCGAAAAGAATAAAATACCTAGGAATAAATTTAATAGAGGGGGTGAAAGACCTTTACACTGAAAACTATAAGGAAATGATGAAAGAAATTTAAGAAGACACAAATAAATGAAAAGATATTCTGCACTCATGGATTGGAAGTATTAATTTTGTTAAAATGTCCATACTCCTCAAAGTGACCTTTGGAGTCTGTGTAATCCCTATTAAAATACCAATGGCATTTTTTCTACTTCTGTGAAAAATTCTAAATTTTCTAAATTTTGTATGAAGCCACAAATGACCCCAATAGCCAAAGCACTCTTGAGAAAAAAGAACAGAACTGAAGTATCACACTCCCTGATTTAAAGCTGTATTACCAATCTGTAGCAATAAACACACTATCAAACAAAATAGAGAGTCCAGAAATAAACCTATGCACATCTGGTCAATTAACTTACAATGAAGGGGCCAAGAAGATACAATGGGAAAAGGACAGTTTCTTCAATAAATAGTTTTGGGAAAACTGAACAGTCACATGCCAAAGAATGAAACTGGACCACCATGTTATACCACATACAAAAATTAACTCAAAATGGATAAAAAACTTGAATGAAAAACCTGAAACCATAAAATTCTTAGAAGAAAATACAATCAGTAAACTCCTTGACACTGGTTTTGGTGATGATTTTTTAAAAGTTGACCCCAAAAGCAAAGGCAACAAAAGCAAAAATAGCCAAGTGAGACTACATCAAACTAGAAAGCTTCTGTAAGAAAAAGGAAACCATCCAAAAAATGATAAGGCAACCCACCAAATGTGAAAATATATTTGTAAATCATACATCTGATGGTGTTAACACACTATTGCCTGGTGGATTTTTGCAGAAACTAATGCCCGCAGTTGTAATATGTCTCCCATCAATAATATGTTAATATCAAAAATATATAAGGAACTCATACACCTCAACATAAAAAAAATCCAATTATGAAATGAGCAGAGGAACTAAATAGACTTTTCTCCAAAGAAGACATACAGATGGCCAACAGGTACAAGAAAAGATGCTCAATATCATTAATTATCAGGAAAATGCATATCTAAGTCGACAGTGAGATATCACTTCACATCCTCACATCTGTAAGGATGGCTGTAATCAAAAGGCAACATGAGGATGTGGAGTAAAAAGAACCCTTGTGCTCTGCTAGTGGGCATATAAATTGGTACAACCACTATGGAAAACAATATAGAGATTCCTCAAAAAAATTAAAAAAAGAACTACCATGTGACCCAGCAATTCAACTTCTTGGTACTTATTGATGAAAATGAAAACACTAAAATGGGCATTAGTTTCAAAAAGATGCATGCACCCCCATGTTCACTGAAGCATTATCTACAGCAGCCAAGATACGGAAACAACCCAAGTGACTGTGAAGAGAAGAATGGATAAAGAAAATGTTGAACAGTCAGCCCTCTGTATCCAAGAGGGATTGTTCCCAGGACCACCTGCCCAATACCAAAATCCTTAGATGTTCAAGTTCTTTACATAAATGGAATAGTATTTGCATATAACCTATGCACATCATCCTTATACTTAAAATAAACTCTAGATTATTTATAATACTTAACACAATGTAAATGCTATGTAAACAGTTACCAGCATGCAGAAAACTTGAGTTTTGCTTTTAGGAACTCTTTGGAATTTTTTTTCAAATATTTTCAATGTGTGGTTTACTCAATCCAAGGATGAACAACCTGTAGAGGGTTGACTGTATTTATATTCAATGGAAAATTACTTAGCCATTATAACAATGAAATTTTGCCATTTGTGACAAGAATGGACCTTAAAGGCATTATGCCGAGTGAAATAAGTCAGAGAAAAAGACAAATACTGTATGATCTCATACACAGAATCTCAGAATCTAAATAAGAAAAAAAAAAACCTTCATAGATATAGAGAACAGACTGAAGGATGTCAGAGGTGGGGGCTAGAAGTGGCTCAAATGGGTGAAGGACAGACATATAGTTATAAAATAAACAAGTCATTGGGATGTAAGGTATATCATGGCAAGTACAGTTACTAATACTATATTGCATATTTGAAAATTGCTAGGAGAATACATCTTAAAGTTCTCATCACAAGAAAAAAGTCTGTATATATAGTGATGGATGTTAGCTATATTATGGTGATCATTTCACAACATATACAAGTATTGAATATTGTACAACTGAAACTAATGTTATATGTTAATAATACCTCAATAAAAATGAATAAAAAATTAAAAAATCAAACAGTAGCAATTACATAATTTTAAAAAATAAATAAAAATTGATTAGTAGCAATTCTATAATTATTAAAAATAAATAAATTAGACTAGTGATAAATTCCAAGAAATGTGATAAAGATAAATATTAAGAAAAGAGAAGTGTATATCAGAGGACATGTATTTTGGTTACATTGAGACTTTTTGAGGAATATACAGAGAAGAATCAATCATATCAAAGAATAAAAATTGGAAAATGACTTATTCAAAAGGAATTGGGTTAGAACTGTAATTACTTGATTTACAGAGGGGAAAACTAATGTATAAAACTGCAATGATTTTCTTCTTTTACATAACTTTGCTGTTAATCAAAGTAAGACATGTACTTAGTTTTAAAAGGCAAATAATTAAAAAAAAAAATCTCAAGGAACCCTTATTAAAACAGGAATATATCACCTGGGAGGTAGAACACATTAACGGATACTAGCTAGGGGGAAAGTAACTCCAACACCAGGAAAGTGCTTCAGGATTCTCTGGTGACAGAAGCTGGGGTGGGTCTTTTCCAGGAGTGAAGGTTGGGAGAAGAGGAGAGGTGAAAGATCCTGCACAGGCCATCAGTGCGTGCATGCTCAGTCATGTCCAACTCTCCTGCGACCCCTTGGACTGTAGCCCGCCAGGTTCCTCTGTCCATGGGATTCTCCAGGCAAGAATACTGGAGTGGGTAGCCATGCCCTCCTCCAGGGGATCTTCCCCACCCAGAGATCAAACCTGCATCTCTTGCATCTCCTTCACTGGTGGCAGATTCTTTACCACTAGTGCCAAGTGGGGAAGGTTGGGAGGGAGGCAGCAAAGGTGACAAAGGAGAAGCAGACAGGGCTGTGCCCAGCCAGACATTCCTGGGGGCAGAGAGGGAACAATGTGCAGCTACAGGTTAGAGCTTGGGAAAGGAGCCTTCTGGCAAACCAAATTCTTCTCCTGGCTTACCAAGGGGTGGCCTTGACCCTTTTTCAGCATCACAGACTCCCCTTCAAGCCACATACCAGAGAGAGCTGCAGAGGATGGAAGTGCTTAAAGGGGATTAGGTTTGAAAAAACTCTATTTCCCATTCTCTCCTAAGATGGACCCAAGATGGTATTTTTAATGGGTTGATGCCAAGCTAGTCTCTGAAATTGTAGTCTAGTGTTGCTGAAATGCTAACATTTACTCAAACCAGGAGGTGCTTAGAGCCAAAGGGGGAACTTCTTTGTGTCTTTTCAGTGTGGTCTTATGATTTCTGGCAGTGCCATGGGTCCAGGCAAGCTGCCTTCTGGGAAAATAAACCTTCAAATGTCAACAAACCATTATTGCAGAGATGAAAGGAAGAAAGTCAGCCTGGGCAGGGCATTTGGAATTCCCCTTGCCAATACTGCTAAGCTTTCTGAATGTCTTTATTTACTGTTTAAATTTTCTCAGTCACCCAAGTATGCAAAATTCTAACTATGTCTTTTCATTAAATATCTACCCTCTGAATCCAGCCTTATCTCATTCAGGAGACTGCTTCCTTCGCTGCAAATGGTGGAATAATAGCACCCCACTCGTAGAATGAGAATTAGATGGGGTAATGTTTCTAGAAATCTGGAACCCAGGAGTCTGGTCTCTGTAGTTACCATGTGATAGCACCTTTCAAATTTTGTGTAGCCTTCTTCTGACTCACTTTTCTCAAATGCAAAATAATAATTATTCTTATTGAGGAGGATGACATTTAGTTTTATTTCATTGTTATAATGCTTATATTTGTGTAGTGTTTTCAAGCTCTTTAGTGTTAGGGGAAATAAAAGCATTAAAATGAGAATTGCAAAGGTAATGATTATAAAACCTTATTCAATAACAGATGGAAACAAGGCAGATGAAGACAATCATCAGTGAGCCTTCTTCATAGCTCATTTAGATGCAGCCCACATAGCCATTTCAGTGTGTAATAAGATCAAGCTTTTAAAAATTCATACTAAATTTCATAGTTTCTGTCCATGTACAAATTCCATGCTGGCTTGTGGTAATTTCTGCAAAGCGACTGTGCCTTTCCCATAATTTATGTTCTCTTTTCACTCCGTGGAGGCTGAATGCCAATGCCTGCAGGAGTGTGAGTTTGATTAAGTCATTGCAGGCTGTAGACTGCATGGGAGGCTCTGTGCTGTTCCTGGCTGGGCTGGTGCTTCTAGATCCCACTGGGAATAAGGGCTAAAGGAGGACAGTTCTCAGTTTGTACATCAAAAAGAGTGTGATGGCACAGCTAGCAACGCCAATAACAAACAAAGAAAAGAGGGGTATCACATTCTCTCAGCCAGAGCATGATCTTTTATATTCCTCCAAGGGATACCCTGTACCAGAGCAAAAGCTTGGAGATTCGCCATGTGAGGAAACTCAAAGGTTGATCCCTGGGTTCAGTGGAAAAATTCTCAAGGTTACTGAAGAATTTCCTTATCCAGGAAGAGAGAGGATGGGATGGAGAAAATGATCAGACCATAAGATCAAATATACGTGTGTGTGTATTGTGTGTGTGTGTTTGTGTGTGTGTTTGGGAGATGGGGATGGAAGGGGCTGCCATTACTGAGACCCCATGATCCTTTCAGGACCAGACTAACTGTCCTGTGATATAATGAGGCCTATGTCTCAGAGGGCTCAAGTCAACAGCCTCTTTCAGAGTGCACCAGGGCCAGTACTTCACTTTCAGACATTTCAGAGAGAAGGTTTGGCTTTAGTGTTAAGTCTCTCTGGATAGCTTATCTCACTACCAAGATGTTATTCTTTTATCTCCAGCTTTGCTCTGAAAAAAAAAAAAAGGATGGTTCCCAATGGGTCACAGATCTACTCAAGTCAACAAAGAATACTGAGCACTTACTCAATGTCAGGCGTCCTGCATCAGAAACTGAGGACAGTGGTGAACAAGACGGTGGTTCTGATTTCAAGGAACCTACGAAACAGTAATAGCTTCCCACGTGATAGCCATATACCAACCTCTCTCCTAAGTCCTTAACTTTTAATTCTTATCATAGCTGTATGTAGTGGATATATTATTATTATCCCCATTTTAAAGATGAGAACACTGAATCACAAAAAGATCAGTTAACTTACCTAAAATAACAGAGCTAATTAGCTGCAGACCCAGGATTTGAATCCAGGCAGTCTGACTCTAGAGTTGCTGCTTAAATTATCACAATTTCCAGCATTAGACCATCAATGGGGGTCTGCATAAGGGGAACATAATATATTAAGTTCTATAGCATTAAATTCAGAAGCTATAAGAGCAGAGAGTCACATGTGAGAAGACGAGGTGAGTAGACACTACTTCTGAGAGGAGGTTGTGTTTGAGACCTAATGTATGATTCCTTGATAGCCAAGCTGAATGGGGATGTGGGTTCCAGACAGAAGGAAAAGCAAAAGTAAGTCTCAAGTTGAGACAGAACATGCCTTGTTTATATTAAATAAATGAAGGAATTTGGTGTGACTGAATCATAGATTTCATAAGATGAAATATTTAGAGATGAGGTTGTAGGGTTTTTTTTTAATCCACTCAAAAGGCATTTATCTAGTAGCTGCTATGTGTCAATATGGAGATAAGACAACATTAATTGATATAAATAAAGTGATGCCCTCAAGGAACTTATTGTTGTCAAAATGAAATTATATTTCCTATCTTACCCATTAAGGAAAAATTAATTAAACTTGGAAATATAGCAAAAAGATCAGTAGCAGTTTCTTTCAATGTTGATTGGGGTATTGTTTAACATATTTACTCAAAGATTATTTAATTATCTAGAGCAATGTACCTATGTCTGACTTGGCTGTTTACTGGTATTTATGGTTATGAATTCAGACTCTTACAAAGTTAAATGCGCTATATAGGGATCTATCTGGTAGAAAGACAACCTCAAAGGTTATCATTTCATTGGCCTATAGTATATTAACAAATTTTATCTCTGTCTTACTGTGTTAGTTTTATACTGTTGCCATAGCAAATTATTACAGATTTAGTGGCTTAAGACAACACAAACATTATTTTACACATTTGGAGGTCAGGAGTTCAGCACAGGTCTCGCATGACTAAATCAAGTGGTGGGCCAATTGTGTTCCTTCCTGGAGGCTCTGGAGAAGAATGCTTTTCCTGCTCATTCCAGTTGTTGGAAGAACTCAGTCCCTCTCAGGTGTAGGACAGAGGTCCCTGTGTTATTGCCAGCTGGAAGTTGAGGGTCATACCCCACATGTAGAGGCTGCCATGATTTTTGGCTCATGGCCCCCTTCCTCTGCCTTCAAAGCAGCAGGTCCATCTCACATAGCATCATCTTGACCCACCCTTCTGCTTTCCTCTTCCACTTTTAAAGACTCCTATGATTAAACTGAGCCCATTCAGATAATACAGGATGATCTCCTCATCTCAAGATCCTTAACCTAAATAGCAACTTGAAAATCCTTTTTGCCATTAAGGTAACATATTCACAGACTCAGGGGATTAGAGAGTTTACATCTCAGAGGAATCATTTTTCAGCTTACCACATTACAAGAACCACCATTATTTAAGAATGTTTTGGGGGTAAATTATATAACTTCTGTTCTTCAAAATACAACTGTAACTAGCTTTACTATCTTACTGGTTCTCTTACTGATGAGACAGTAAATCTTTGACACATGTTCCTTCTATAGTTACATGTTTTTAACTTTTTGAAATTTGTAAAAATTATAATCGTCAGTTTGGGAGATTTCAGTGAGATTGCCAACTGTGGTCTAGCAAGTCCACCTCATTGGCTGTTCAGCCTTGCATGCTATTTTGGCTACTGGGATGGATCCCAAATGGTAATAAAACTTCATCTTCCCTGACATACTCTCTCTCTCTTTAACCTAACTGTGTTTTTATTTCTAGTCTTTGACCAACTTTAGTCCTCATTCTGATTTATGCATCACCCATTCATATTCAACATTGGTGACTCCAGTGATTGGGACTCCCGTTTTATGGTCTGATCATTGCTACTGAGATGATGGGATCTATCCTCTGCTGGGTGAGAAATAGACAATGCAGCTTTGTAGTCTTTTCTGTTTGTCTGTTTGGCTAATTATGAGTTCAAAACAACTAAGAAAAAATGTGCTTCCAGGAATAGCCCTTTGAGGTCTGGACCAACGAATTTCGGTATTTCTATGTGTTTTCTTGATCTGTGACTGAGTTTGTAGAACTGAAGCTGCATGTTCACCATAGGTTTGTGTGTCTGAAATTATGCAAAGTCTTTACTTTTTATTGTGAGTGAAATGTTCTTCTTCTCCCAAAGGGCATTAACTAGAATACAATATCTAGTTTAATTCAATTAAATACTTGGATCATAGAAATTTAAACTTATATAAATAATATTGCCACAGTTCCCACAAAACAAAAAAATCTGAACTTTTAGTATTTTAAATGAGCTGGCTTACAAAAATCCTTTCTTATAGAAAATGCTAGCTAAAAGGCATTTTTCAGTTCAGTTCAAAACAGTCACTAAGTCGTGTCTGACTCTTTGCGACCCCATGGACTGCAGCATGCCAGGCTTCCCTGTCCATCACCAACTCCCAGAGTTTACTCAAACTCATATCCATTGAGTCTGTGATGCCCTCCAACCATCTCATCCTCTGTTGTCCCCTTCTCCTCCCACCTTCAATTTTTCCCAGCATTAGGGTCTTTTCAAATGAGTCAGTTCTTTGCATTAGGTGGCCAAAGTATTGGAGTTTCAGCTTCAGCATCAGTCCTGCCAATGGATATTCAGGACTGATTACCTTTAGGATGGACTGGTTGGATCCCAAGAGTCTTCTCCAACACAACAGTTCAAAAGCATCAATTATTTGGCACTCGGTTTTCTTTATAGTGCAATTCTCACATCCATACATGACTACTGGAAAAACCATAGCCTCTAGACAGACTTTTGTCAGCAAAGTAATGTCTCTGCTTTTTAATATGCTGTCTAGGTTGGTTATAACTTTTCTTCCAAGGAACAGGCGTCTTTTAATTTCATGGCTGCAGTCACCAACTGCAGTGATCCTGCAGCCCCCCAAAATAGTCTGTCACTGTTTCCACTGTTTCCCTACATATTTACTATGAAGTGATGGGACCAGATGTCATGATCTTAGTTTTCTGAATGTTGAGTTTTAAGTCAACTTTTTCATTCTCCTCTTTCACTTTCATCAAGAGGCTCTTTAGCTCTTCTTTGCTTTCTGTCATAAGGGTGGTGTCATCTGCATATCTCAGGTTAGTGATATTTCTCCCAGCAATCTTGATTTCAGCTTGTGTTTCATCCAGCCCTGCATTTCGCATGATGTACTCTGCATATAAGTTAAATAAGCAGGGTGACATTAAACAGCCTTGACGTACTCCTTTCCCTGTTTGAAAGCAGTCTGTTGTTTCATATTCAGTTCTAACTGTTGATTCCTGACCTGCACACAGATTTCTTAAGAGGCAGGTCAGGTGGTATGGTATTCCCATCTCTTTCAGAATTTTCCACAGTTTGTGGTGATCCACACAGTCAAAGGCTTTGGCATAGTCAATAAAGCAGAAATAGATGTTTTTTGGGAACTCTCTTGCTTTTTCGATAATCCAGTGGATGTTGGCAATTTGATCTCTGGTTCCTCTGCCTTTTCTAAAACCAGCTTGAACATCTAGAAGTTCATGGTTCATGTACTGTTGAAGCCTGGCTTAGAGAATTTTGAGGGTTACTTTACTACTGTGTGAGATGAGTGCAATTGTGTGGTAGTTGAGCA
This sequence comes from Cervus canadensis, assembly GCF_019320065.1. NCBI lineage: Eukaryota > Metazoa > Chordata > Mammalia > Artiodactyla > Cervidae > Cervus > Cervus canadensis. Next base: position 60,508,433 of record NC_057389.1, read on the forward strand.
TTCTTTGGCATTGCCTTTCTTTGGGGCTGGAATGAAAACTGACCTTTTCCAGTCCTGTGGCCACTGCTGAGTTTTCCAAATTTGATCGCATACTGAGTGCAGCACTTTCAAAGCATCATCCTTTAGGATTTGAAGTAGCTTAACTAGAATTCCATCACCTCCACTAGCTTTGTTCATAGCGATGCTTCCTAAGGTCCACTTGACTTCGCATTCTAGGATGTCTGACTCTAGGTGAGTGATCATACCATCGTTATCATCTGGGTTGTGAAGATCTTTTTTGTATAGTTCTTTTGTGTATTCTTGCCACCTCTTCTTAATATCTTCTGCTTCTGTTAGGTCTGTACCATTTCTGTCCTTTATTCAGCCCATCTTTGCATGAAATGTTCCTTTGGTATCTCTAATTTTCTCAAAGAGATTTCTAGTCTTTCCCATTGTATTGTTTTCCTCTATTTCTTTGCACTGAAAACTGAAGAAGGGTTTCTTATCTCTCCTTGCTATTCTTTGGAACTCTGCATTCAAATGAGTATATCTTTCCTTTTCTCCTTTGCCTTTAGCTTCTCTTCTTTTCTCAGCTATTTGTAAGGCTTCCTCAAATAGCCATTTTGCTTTTTTTGCATTTCTTTTTCTTAGGGATGGTCTTGATCCCTGCTTCCTGTACAATGTCATGAACGTCCGTCCATAGTTCATCAGGCACTCTCTCTATCAGATCTAATCTCTTGAATCTATTTGTCACTTCCACTGTATAATCATAAGAGATTTGATTTATGTCATACCTGAATTGCCTAGTGGTTTTCCCTACTTTCTTCAGTTTAAGTCTGAATTTGGTAATAAGGAATTCATGATCTGAGCTACAGTCAGCTCCTGGTCTTGTTTTTGCTGACTGTATAGAGCTTCTCCATCTTTGGCTACAAAGAATATAATCAATCTGATTTCAATATTGACCATCTGGTGATGTCCATGTGTAGAGTCTTCTCTTATGTTGTTGGAAGAGGGTGTTTGCTATGACCAGTGTGTTCTCTTGGCAAAGCTCTATTAGCCTTTGCTCTGCTTCATTTTGTACTTCAAGGCCAAATTTGCCTGTTACTCCAGGTATTTCTTGACTTCATATTCTTGCATTCCAGTCCTCTATAATGAAAAGGACATCTTTTGGGGTGATAGTTCTAGAAAGTCTTGTAGGTCTTCATAGAACTGTTCAGCTTCAGATTCTTCAGCTTTACTGGTCGGGGCATAGACTTGGATTACTGTGATATTGAATGGTTTGCCTTGGAAACGAACGGAGATTATTCTGTCATTTTGTGACAGAAAAGGCATTTTTATAAAGAATAAAAAAGCAGAGTAGAAGGATGTGACCAAGGCTCTTCCACAAAAACACCAAAATTACAACTAACTGCTGAATATCCATTGACTATATATAGATATATATCGGAAACCTTTCAAAAAATCATATCCTACATCCAAAGACAAAGAAGCCACAGTGAGACAGTAGGAGGGGTGCAATCACAATAAAGTCAATCTCCAGAATTGCAAAGCTGGGCCATGAAGAGAGCTTCAGTAAATTAAAGAAAATTGAAACCATGACAAACATCTTTTCTATCCACAACATTATGAGAATAGAAATCAACTATAAGAAAAGCACTATGAAAAACACAAACACATAGAGGCTAAACAATATGCTATGAAATAATCAATGGATCACTTAAAGAATCAAAAAGGAAATAAAAAATACCTGAAAAATGAAAATGGAAGCATGATGATCCAATACCTATGGGATGCAGCAAAAGTAGTTCTAAGAGCAAATTTTATTGCAATACAATCTTACCTCAAGAAATGAAAAAAATCTCAAATAAACAACCTAACCATATATCTAAATAAATTAGAGAAAGAAGAACAAACAAAACCCAAAGCTAGTAGAAGGAAAGAGATTGTAACGACTAGAGAAGAAATAAATGAAATAGAGATTAAAAAACAATAGAAAAGATCAATGAAACTAAAAGCTGGTTCTTTGAAAAAATAAATAAAATCAATAAACCTTTAGCCAACTCATCAGCAAAAAAAGGGAGTGCTCAAATCAGTAAACTTAGAAATGAGAAAGGATAAGTTACAACAGGCACCACAGAAATATAAAGGATCAATAGAAATTACTAGAAACTATACACCAGTAAAATAGACAACCCAGAAGAAATGCACAAATTCTTAAAATGGTACAATCTCCCAAAAATAAACCAGAAAGAAATAGAAAATATGAACAGGCCAATCACAAGTACTGAAACTGAAAGTGTGGAAAAAAAAAAAAAACTCCCCAAAACAGAAGTCCAAGACCAGATGGCTTCACAGACAAATTCTGTCAAACATTTAGAGGTAAGAGTTGACATCAATCCTTCTGAAACTAATTACAAAAAATTACAGAGAAAGGAACACTTCCAAACTCATTCTATGAGGCCACTTCACCTTGATACCAAAACCACACAAAAATACCATAAAAAAGGAGAAAATTTCAGACTGATTTCACTGATTAACATACATGCAAAAATCCTCAACAAAATACTAGCAAACTGAATCCAACAATACATTAAAAGGTTCATACACTATGACCAAATGAAATTTATCCCAGGGATGCAAAAATTCTTCAATATTAGCAAATCAATCAGTGTGACATACCACATCAACAAATTGAAAAATAAGAACAACATGGTTATTTCAATAGACCCAGAAAAAAAAACTTTTGACAAAAATACAACACCCATTTATGATGAAAACTCTCCAGACAGTGGGCATAGAGGAAACAAACCTCAACATAATAAAGGCCATATATGACAAGCCTACATCTAACATTGCACTCACCAGAGAAAAACTAAAAGCATATCCTGTAAGATCAGGAACAAGATAAGGATGTCCACTCTTGTTACTTTTATTTGACATAGTTTTGGAAGTCCTAGCTATGGCAATCATGGAAGAAAAAGAAATAAAATGAATCCACATTGAAAAGAAGTAAAACTGTCACTGTTTGCAGATGACATACTATATGCAGAAAATCCTAAAGATGTTATTAGAAAACTGCTAGAGCTCATCTCTGAATTTGGTAATGTTGCAAGATACAAAATTAATACATAGAAATCTGTTGCATTTTGATACATTAACAATAAAAGATCAAAAAGAAAAATTAAAGAAACAATCCAATTTACTACCTCATAAAAAAAGAATAAAATATGTAGGAATAAAATAACCTAAGGAGGCAAAATCTGAAAATTATAAGACATTGATGAAAGATATTAAAGATGACACAGACAGATGGAAAGATATACCATGTCTTTGGAATTGAAGAATCAATAGTGTCAAAATGACAATATTACTCAAGGCAATCTACAGATTCAAGGCAATCTACATATTCATTGCAATCCTTATCAAATTAACAATGGCATTTTTCAAAGAATGAGAACAAATTTTTAAAAAAATTTGTGGAGACACAAAAGACCCCGAATAGCCAAAGCAATCTTAAGAAAGAAAAACAGAGCTGGAGGAATCAGGCTCCCTTGCTTTAGGCCATACTACAAAGCTACAGTCATCAAAACAGTATGGTACTGGCACAAAAAACAGACATATAGATCAAGGGAACAGGATAGACAGTCCAGAAACAAACCCACCAATCTATGGTCAATTAATCTATGACAAAGGAGACAAGACTATACAATGGAGAAAAGACAGTGTCTTCAATAAATGGTGCTGGCAAAACTGGATAGCTACATACAAAAGTATGAAATGAGAACATCCTTGAATACCATACACAAAAAATAAACTTAAAATGGATTAAAGACATAAATGTAAGACTAGATACTATGGAACCCTTAGAGGAAAACATCAGATGCTCTTTGACATAAATTGCAGCAATATTTTTTTCAATTCATCTCCTAGAGTAATGGAAATAAAAACAAACAAATGGAACCTAGTTAAACTTAAAAGCTTTTGCACAGCAAAAGAAACCATAAGCAAAACAAAAAGACAACACACAAAATGGGAGAGAACACTTGGAAACAATGCAATAGACAAGGGTTTAATCTCAAAAATCTACAAACAGCTCATACAGCTCAATAATAATAAAGATAAAAACCCAATCATAATGGGGAGAAGACCTAAGTAGATATTTCTCCAAAGAAGACATACAGATAGTCAACAGACACATGAAAAGATGTTCAACATCACTAATTATTAGAGAAATGCAAATCAAAACCACTTCACAGCAGTCAGAGTAGCCATCATCAAAAAGCCTACAAAAAATAAAGGCTGGGGATAGTGTGGAGAAAAAAGAGCCCTCTTACACTATTGATGGGAATGTAAATTGATACAACCACTATGGAGAAACAGTATGGGAGTTCCTTTAAAAACTAAAGATGGAGCTACATATGACACAGCAATTCTACTTCTGGCCATACATCCAGAGGAAATCATGATTCAAAAGAATACATGCATCCCAATGTTCATTGAAGTGCTGTTTACAATAGTCAAGACATGGAAGCAAAAAAAAATGTCCAACACCAGATGAATGGATAAAGATATACACACACACACATACACATATACACACACACATATACACAATGAAATATTACTCAGCCATTAAAAAGAATGAAATAGTGCCATTTTCAGCAACGTGGATGGACATGAAATATATCATACTAAGTGAAGTAAGTCACACAAAGACACATATCATATGATATTGTTTATATGAGGAATCTCTAAAAATCATACAAATGAGCTATTTACAAGACAGAAACAGACTCACTGACAGAAAAGAAACTTAACAAAGGGAAACATGTCCACGCAGGGGGGAAGGATAAACTGGGAATTTGGGATTAAAAGGTACACACTACTATACTTAAAATAGATAACAAACAACACCTACTGTATAGCACAGGCAACTGCTCAATATCCTGTGATAACCTAAATGGGAAAAGAATTTGAAAAAGAATAGATACACATAAATGTATAACTGAGCCACTTGGCTGTATACCTGAAACTAACACAACATTGCTTTTACTTGTTTTGATTTTTTGATTTTTTATTTTTCAAAATGTACAGTTGGTGGGACCTGTTCATGCATCTTCACCAGCAGCTGGGGCATCTCCACCCTTGGCTAATACAACATTGTTAATCAACTATACTCCAGTATGAAATAAAAATTAAAAATCAAATAATCAAGGTGAATCCTTGATCAAATGAGATTGATTTAAAATATTTTGCTTAACCACAGTTATCTTTGTTTTTTCTGGTTTTATCAGTATGAGGTATAATGCAAGATTTTTTAAAAAGTAAGGTTTGGGCATGTTTTTCATGAAGAGACTAGCTAATCTGAACTTCCTAAACTTTTTAGACTAATTTACTGATCAGAAAAGCTAAATTTTCTCCTACATAATATTTAGGATTGTGAAAATGTAAAAACTACAACTAACTTGAATTATAATTCTGACAAACCTTTTATATCAACAGCAATTAAAATTGTAGTGTGTCAGTTTGAACATAATTCTCAACACTCTTTGTTAACTTTAAAATCATAGGCTAGTTTTAAATTGAGTTGATTAGTAAATAATTTTTAGATGCTTGGATAATTTCTAAGTAAAAAAGAATATAGAAAACTTGGTTATGGCATATAGTCTTATTATATAAATATATGTACTTTTGCTTCTTATTTTCATGTCATAGAGTGGCTCTATTTTTGGGTCATATTAATGTATGTGCTCCCTTCTGCCACTTGGAGAGGGTATAAAGGCATGTGGGTAGCTGTTGGGGGTCACAATGTTTATTCTGTGAGGTTTTTGGTCTCTTAAGTCCTTGTATATGATAGGTGATTCTCAGCTAACTACTATCTACCTACCTCACAGTTCTCTCTTTAAAAATAGAATTTGGTTACTTTAGTTAAAAGTTTTAATCAATATGAATGGTTAAAACTATAGTAAGAGTACTGACAAGAAAATTCAACTCCTCGCAAGATAACAGGATGTGTCTCTCAAGTGGGGGAAAAAAAGGTTAGATTTGACCTAAAGTACAGTTCTGGCTAAGATCATGGCATCCGGTCCCATCACTTCATGGTGAACAGAGGGAAAAAAGTGGTAGCAGTGACAGATTTTCTCTTCTTGGGCTCCAAAATAACTGTGGATGGTGACTGCAGCCATGAAATTAGAAGACACTTGCTTCTTGGAAGGAAGGTTTTGACAAACCTAGACAGTGTATTAAAAAGCAGAGACATCACTTTGCCAACAAAGGTCTGTATAGTCAAAGCTATGGCCTTTCCAGTAGTCATGTATTGAAGTTACATTTGGACCATAAAGAAGGCTGGGTGCCAAAGAATTGATGCTTCCAAATTGTGGTGCTGGAGAAAACTCTTGAGAGTCTCTTGGACCGCAAGGAGATCAAACCAATCAATCCTAAGGGAGATCAACCCTGAATACTCATTTGAAGGACTGATGCTGAAGCTGAAGCTCCAGTCCTTTGGCCACCTGATGTGAAAAGCTGACTCACTGGAAAAGACTCTGATGCTGGGAAGGATTGAAGGCAAAAGGAGAAGAGGGCGGCAGAGGATGAAAAGGTTGGATAGCATCACTGATTCAATGGACATGAACTTGGGTGAATTGTGGGAGATGTTGAGGGACAAGGCAGACAGACATGCTGCAGTCCATGGGGTCAAAAAGAGTTGGACACACACACACACACACACACACAAAAAGAGTTGGACACAACTTAGTGACTGAACAATAACAGCAGCAGTATCTGGTTATTCTTGAATATGGAAAAGAATACTGAAAGACAAAGCTTGGATACTGGAAGTGGTAGACGGTTTGTTGAAATGAAATCTTATTTACCTTGGTTTATAGTACCTGCAAATAATGATTCTGCAAGAATGAAAGAAGAGTGCTAGAATTTTGGAAAACTGTGTTCAATGTTGATGGGCTTATTTACAATTTTAATAAATGGGGTGGGAAGAACTAGAGAATTCTTACTGTCAAATTTGATATTAACATACAGCTGTAAACTGTTGAAAGGATAAACTAATCCTAGAACTTTTAATCTGCTCTTAAAGGGGAAGTGAGGGAGTGAGTGAAAGACTCTTTGTGACCCCATGGACTATACAGTCCATGGAATTCTCCAGACCAGAATACTGGAGTGGGTAGCCTTTCCCTTCTCCAGGAGATCTTGCCAACCCAGGGATCAAACCCAGGTTCCCACATTGCAGTCAGATTCTTTACCATCTGAGCCACAAGGTGAAGCCCAAGAATACTGGAGTGGGTATCCTATCCCTTCTCCAATGGATCTTCCCAACCCAGGAATTGAATCGGGGTCTCCTGCCTTGCAGGCAGATTCTTTACCAACTAAGCTATCAGGGAAGGCCCCTTAAAGGGGGAGTAAAAGCCTATGCTTTATATTCTATTATTGTCTGGATAGCAAGGACTCCAGTTCTAATCAGAATAATTTTCTGCACTTTGTGCTAACTTTGTTATACCCTTGCTTCTCAAGGCACTCATGTTCCATGAATCTGTGTCATCCTCCTTTCTGTTTATTTAAAACATCGTATTGCCACTCTGATTACTGAGTAGCCAAGCTATTATTTCTCTCTTGATCAGGCACCCACATTTCCTCTAATGATTCTTGATTTTGCCATCCCCAAATCTGACTATAACTTATTAATATAAAAAAATTTGTATTTCCTTTCCACCCAAAAATAGTCACAATGCACCAAAGTTCTCCTGGAAACTCAAAAAGATTTATTTTTTAGTCTTATAAGAATAGGGATACTTCAAATAATTAGGTTTTTTCCCACATATTTCTTATATTATTCAGCAAAGTTGTAAGAGCTGAATGATGAAAACTGATCTGTCAGACCAAAGAATAGTTTTGTATATATTGGTAGAATGTTATTAATAATAATGTTCCAGAAAATGTACACTTTACAGAGAGAATCTGCAGGTGCTAGAGATTTTCCAGTGCTCTCATTGTCTATAACATGATTTGCTAAAGATGAAACATTGACTGACTTCTCGGGAAAAAGTTATACATTATATTCTGACAGAGAATTTAATCCTCCTCTATTTTGACATTAGGTGAGACCACAGACATATTGTCTTATCTACAGGTGGCTTCCACTTTCCTCTGTTACCAGTAACTACTTATGTTTCAAGAACTAGGCTCCCACATATTGGGTACAAGCTCCACAATGCAAAGGCGCCATTATTTAGACAACTATCAGGCTGTATTAGGGTGCTGGTCAGAATGTCCAGAATTCCTTTTGTTCGGAAGCAGACAACTTCAAGCAAGCAGTTGCTGAATCAAGATCCAGTGAAATAAACTTAGTTATACAGGACTGAATCAACTGATGAGAGAAATATAATTATACTTATTTACTTTGCAATATTGTTGTCATTTTCTAATATTCTGTTTTTGATAGGTATATGAGAAAATATTTTTTCTTTCCTTTTAATCTATTTCTAATTTGGTAGACTAGGCTTTGGCAAACTGAAATATGACATTTTTAATGGTATATGATTCTCACTGATATCTCAGAACTCAAAAACTAATACTGAGTTTCTTCATTTTGCACAACAATTTCATTTGCATATGCTCAGTGAGAATTTAGTCTCCTTTTTTTACAAAGATATGTGTGTGTGTTAGTCGCTCAGTTGTGTCTAACTTTTTGCCACCCTACAGACTGTAGTCTGCCAGGCTCTTCTGTCCATGGAATTCTCCAAGCAAGAATACTAGAGTGGGTTGCCATTTCCTCTTCCAAGGGATCTTCCTGACCCAAGAATTGAGCCCTTGACTCTTGTGTTTCCTGCATTTGCAGGCAGGTTCCTTACCAGCTGAGCCACCAGGGAAGTCCTTTTTATTTGCTTATTTTATTCTATTTTTTTTTTTTTTACCAAGATATACTTTGACAAATCAGCTTTGCAACCAAGGTCATATTTGGAGTTCCATGTTGAAAATTGATTTCATTTAAACAAGCGTGACAAGCTCACACTTACAAAGGTACACTTGGACTTCCCTGGTAGCCCAGTGGATGGGAATCCACCTGCCAGTGCATGGGACATGGGTTCAATCCCTGGTTAGGCAAGATTCCCCATGCCATGGAACAACTAAGCCGAAGGACCATGTACTGAGACTACATGCTGCAACTACTGAAGCCGACATGCCTAGAGCCTATGCTCCACAAGAGAAGCCACTCCAGTGAGAAGCCCACACATCGCAACACAGAGTAGCTACTACCAACTCAACTACAGGAAGCCCTCACAAAGCAATGAAGACTCAGTGCAGTCAAAAATAAATAATAAATAAAAGATACACTTAACATGTAGTGACCATGTTTCCAATACCCTCTCAGGACACCTGTCCCAAGACGTATTTGTGACTTATAGGATTCCAGACTCATAGGAGGTGTGGAAAGGTACTTTCTGCCCTGCCAGTGACCTTAAAAAAATCTGGAGAATCTAGAAGAGAGAAGAATTCAACGGTATTGATTGACATGGCATATGAAGTCTGGTGAGATTTCTTGGGCCTAGTTTCTAGTCTCAAAACAGAAGGTCAAATAATTAAGCCTTTTGAATAGCCCACCCTTAATGAGATTTCTTAATGAAATTACCAGAGAGAAGATTATTCTCTGGCCTTAATATTTGCTATATGCTCAATACTGTATGCTCAAGGAGGGCTTTTCTGGTAGCCCAGTGGTAATGAATCTGCCTGCCAATGCAAGAGATATGGGTTTGATCCCATGGTCAAGAAGATCCTCTGAAGAAAGAAACAGCAACTCACTCCAGGTATTCTTGCCTGGGAAATCCCATGGTCAGAGGAGCCTGGCAGGCTACATTTCTTGGGGTTGCAAAAGAGTAGACATGACTTAGCAACTAGACAACACAAAGCAGATTATGCTCAAAATCCTCCAAGCTAGTCTTCAGCAGCATGTGAACTGGGAACTTACAGATGTACAAACTGGCTTCAGAAAAGGCAGAGGAACCAGAGATCAAATTGCCAACATTTGTTGGATCATAGAGAAAGCAAGGGAATTTCAGAAAAACATCTACTTCTGCTTCACTGACTACACTAAGGCCTTTGACTGTGCGGATCACAAAACTATGGAAAATTCTTAAAGAGATGGGAGAAACAGACCACCTTACCTGTATCTTGGGAAACCTGTATGTGGGTCAAGAAGCATCAGTTAGAACCAGGCATGGAACAACTGACTGGTTCAAAATTAGGAAAGGAGTATGACAAGGTTGTATATTGTCACCTTGCTTATTTAACTTATATGCAGAGTACATTATGCAACATGCCAGGCTGATGAATCCTAAGCTGGAATCAAGACTGCTGGGAGAAATATACAATGTCAGATATGCAGATGGTGCCACTCTAATGGCAGAAAGTGAAGAGGAACTGAAGAGTCTCTTGATGAGGGTGAAAGAAGACAGAGAAAAAGCTGGCTTGAAACTCAACATTCAAAAAACTAAGATCATGGCATCCAGTCTCATCACTTCATGGCAAATAGAAGGGGAAAAAGTAGAAACAGGGACAGATATTCTTTTCTTGGGCTCCAAAATCACTGTGGACAGTAACTGTAGCCATGAAACTAAAAGACACTTGCTCCTTGGAAAAAAGCTATGACAAACCTAGACAGCAGAGATACCACTTTGCTGACAAAGGTCTGTCTAGTCAAAGCTATGGTTTTTCCAGTAGTCATGCACAAATGTGAGAAGTGGACCATAAAGAAGGCTGAGCACTGTAGAATTGATGCTTTCAAATTACAGCACTGGAGAAGACTCTTAAAAGTCCCTTGGACTGCAAGAAGATCAAGCCAGTCAGTCCTAAAGGAAATTAACCCTGAATGTTCATTGGAAGGACTGATGCTAAAGCTCCAATATTTTGGCCATCTGATGTAAAGAGCCAACTCATTGGAAAAGACCCTGATGCTGGGAAAGACATAAGGCAAAAGGAGAAGGGGTGGAGAAGATGAGATGGTTAAATAGCATCACTTATTCAATATACATGAATCTGAGCAGACTCCAAGAGACAGTGAAGGACAGAGGATCCTGGTGGGCTGAAGTCCATGGATCACTAAAAGCTGAACACGGCTCCAATATTCTTGGGGCTTCCTTGGTAGCTCAGATGGTAAAGAATCTGCCTGCAAATTGGGAAATGAGGGTTTGATCCCTGGCTTGAGAAGATCCCCTGGAGAAGGGCATGGTTACTCATTCCAGTATTCTTGCCTGGAGCATTCCATGGACAGAGGAGCCTGGCAGGCTGCAGTCCATGGGGTCTCAAAGAGTTGGACACGACTGAGTGACTAACACTTTCACTTTCATTAAGGGATTAGAAGACCCAAAGAAGTTACATGTAACATGCAGATTTCTCTTAGGTGAGAAAGATAACCTAGAGGATATTCCAGCTTTGTGTCTAACTCATCAAATTTATTCTGGTAGACCATATAACCCTTGTTCTTCAAAATGCTCTTTGAACCAGCTTTACCATTATACCAGCTCCCTCATTACTTTAGTTCAGAATCTTTGACACATTCATTCCATATTACAAGAGACTTATTGCTTTTAATGGTTTGAAAATAATAATTATACCCAACTTCCCTTGCAGTATGGAGAATGGGGAAACAGTCTCTCTTTCCTTCCCAGTTCCAGGAGGCACATTTGCCCTGGCTTCTGGTTTAATGGCACTTCTGAATCTCCATCTATGTCCTTCCTTCCTACCCGGGAGATGGGCAGCAGCTGTGGGTCAGTCACTGTCCTTCTGGGTCTTTTGTCAGCTGCCTCAGAGAGTCCTGTGACTGCATTACAATTTATGTCTTATTTCTCCAGGAGTAAATCAGTGGTGGCTCCAAACTGTCCGAGATATAGCTAGGAAGGCAAAGGGAAGAAGGCATTTTTGCCATCTTACCCACTCTTGATAGAGCTGTTTATTTACCCAATGATTTATCTATCCATTGTTTCTTTATCTGATGATTTATTCAATATTCACTCATTAAGACCTGAGAAACACAGTGAGTGGATGGTTTATTGACTTAATTAGGTGAAACCCTAAAAGCTGCCATTTTACTGGCTGTATGCCATGAAGTAATCAATAATGCAAATAACATTTTGTATGGAGGCAGGCATTTTTATATGCAGCTAGTTGCTGTAACAAAGGAACTCCAAATTGTCTACAGGTGAATGCAGAAGTTTATTTCTTACTCTTTCAAAGTCTAGTCTATGGTAGAGACATTCATTCAGGAACCCAGACCACAGGTTTCCGTCTTTTGACGTGTGACCTCTTTCAAAGTTGGCCTGGACATGAATACTCAGCTGACAGATGGGTGAAGAGAGAGATTAGAGGATCAGGTAGAGAAGCTTTCAAGGGTCAGGCTAGAAAAGGTACCTTTCCTCCATATTCCATAGGACAGAATTCAGAGGCAAAGTCACACCTACCTACAAGGGAGGTTGGGATACTTCATACAGCTCTGTGCCCAGGAGAGGGAGATGAACTTGGGGATCAGTGACTGAGTCTCTGCCACAGCTGCCAGGCCCCAGATCCCAGAGTCCATTCAGTCCTCACTGACATGGACTCTGGAGAGCTCATATCCATTTAAAATTTCCCATCACTCTGTGTAACCCCTGGCTCAGCAGAAATTACTACACTAGAAAGTACAATGGTAAAAGCGACTTTATTTCTCACCTACAGATCCAGGGGGCAGAGACAGCCCCTTGCCTATGTTATTCTCAGAACTTTGCTCGGTAGAAACTGGGAAATGGTTGACAGTTTGCAGGAGTGGATTAAGATGATCACACTTGAACTTCTTGAAGCTAACTCTTGGCTGATGCCTCTGGCTTCACCTGTGGTACCTGATAGGTGATTTGGTACAAGGTATGCACTAAGAACTACAGGATTTCAGACTATCTCTTAATTTGATCCTTAATTTTCCAGGTTGGCACTCTGAGCCTCAGAGAGGTTACACGGTTTCCCTAAACCACAAGACTAATTCATAGTACAGCAAAAACAAAGCTGAGTTGCTTTGTTTCCACCCACACTATTATGCCAGGCAGCATTTCATCACACAGGCATGATTGATCTTCCTTTTTAATGCAAAATATAACAAAATGTTGAGTCACCAGGAATATCAGTGAATATTGCATTTTCTGAACTGAATTTTCTGGCTAACTCTATTACAGCCATAGTGGCTTATGATTTCAACCTGTGGGGTGAAAATCTTCCTAAGACATCCAGCTGACTGTCCTGCCTTAATAAGCAATGTTTCAAAATAAGCAAACAATGGTTGTTCACATGGACAATTATAATTCCAAAACAGGGAAGGAAATGACCATTTTCAATAACCTGAAGCTCAATCATGGTGACCTGAATAAATTGTGAGAAGCTGTTTTCAGGTACTTTCTCCCCTCAACAACCTTTAAATTTCAGAATTCAAATCAGAGTACAAACTGTTTACTAAATGTACTAGACAGAATGTTCTTGCTATTAGCTAAGGGAACCTGGGAAATTAATACACCTGGGCCTCTGCTACTTTATCATCCACACTTAGGGAAAAGGCCTATATAGGGCTCTGAGTACTTAGAAAAAATAATAGAGTTCACTTTGCGCTTGTTTTTAAATGATAATCATCAAATAAGAACCATGCTAAAAAAAAAAAAAAGAACCATGCTAATTATGTTTCCCATATCCACTGTTCAAAATGACATTCAGTGACTGTGTATATAGAATAATCATGATAAAAACTTTTTCTTACAGTTATTATTTCTAGCTATTTTACATTGCTCTAGTCTTAAAATTATATTACCTTATTGCTATAAGAGATATTAGGCATGCTTCTTTCTAGCCATGGGGAACCTGAATCAGTGATAGCCCAGTTCTCCTGACTCCAATTCAGGGTCTGTCTTTCCATTTGGAGTAACAACTGCAACCAAAGCTGCAAGAAAGATTTCCACATAACCTGGCAAGACTGGGATCTGTGCCCCTGGGAGGGATCTGAAAGGAAGACACCATGCCCATAAAGAGAGCCACGCCAGGTGTGGGCAAGGCCCTGAGGAGGGAGTTGTGCCAGGCTGGCTGTCAGGAAGGTTGGACAGTCGTAGGAGGGTTCCTAGAAGAGGAACTCTGCAGCCAGGTCCAAGGGGACTTCTCAGTTGCACCACAGAGCAGGAGATGGAGAAGGGAGGAGACCCTGCAGCAGAGAGGAGGGTTGCTACAAAGCATGCGGCTCGGAAACAGCTGAGCAAGATCAGTTCAAAACGGGCACAGTGACGCTGGAGAGGCTAGCAAGGGCCACATATCAGAGGCCTGCTTCCCCTGAGGAGAGACCATTGAGGAACGCAAGCAGGGCTCTGCTGGAACATCCCCCTCAGCCCTGGGCCAAATGGGTACACCAGGCACATAGCTTATTTACCTTTCATTTGCCCAATCCTTGACTAACATTTGCGACAAAACTGAAATAAATTGTGGAATGTGCATGTCCACATGGATGAGACTTATATGTAACAAAAGCAAATGTAGGTAGAAACTGAGGTTCCTCCTAATTGGTTTTCCAGATTTTCCCTAGCATCACGTTTCTGACAGTCAGAACCATAATGAATCTGGCATGCTTTTTGCTGCATGGTAAGGAGGGGCTTGGCTGGGGGGCCTGTGAAGTGAAACAGAAGAGCTGAGCTGCCTTTCAACAGAAAAGGGCCTGAGGCATAACTTCCACTGTCAGAGACATCAATCTTTTTATTTTAGAAACACAATTAATTTATTCTGCTCATTTGATCAGTGTTTTCTTGAAGAGTAAGGAAAAGAATATGCATTTTGAAAAGTTGCTCTTTATTTGGTTTTCCTAGCTTGTTCTCCTGGAAAGGAGCTTCCCTGTTTTAATCACATAAAGCTGGGTTTCAGCACTGCTGCCAAGGAACTAAGGGTTTGCCAGGGGCAGCCTCTCCGACTTCAGGATGCTTCGTCACCACGATCAAATTAATTTACTGAAGGAGCTTATTTCTGCCTGCTGTTAAAATCACCTACATTATGCCATGCTGAGTTACAAATATATTTTGTGGGCTCATTTCCCTTTTTTCCCTCAAACACCCTCATCTGGTTGCTTCTCAAAGTAGTAAAACAGGCAAAGTAAACATAAGATGATAGCGAGCCCCAAGAAAGATGTACATGCATTTGTGTTCCTCTCTGACCACTCCAGACTGGTGTTGACCTGTTTACATGCATTTGCTTGGATTAGTCTGAGACCCCCCCTAGACTTGCCAGCCGACTGAAGAATGGCAAAGAAAGGCAAAGACCTTTCTTCATTTTTCCTTTGCAGTCTCAAACCAGAGCTCAAAGTGTAAGAGGTCATTTTCAATATGCCACTCTTCCCTCTATAGGCTGTTCTGAAAAATACCTGCTGGAAGTTGAGTTTTACTTGTTAGTTAAATAACAAAGGTTTTTATTGAACTTTTACTGGGGACACTGTACTAATTACAGAGAAAAGAACAATGATTCTTGCTCTCTCCTTGGCTGCAGAAGATAAAAACAGGGCAGGTGAAATGCTTGTGGGGGGGTGGGGGTGGGGAAGTGAGCTTACACAAAGCTAGAAGAGCATAGTATGTCTTCAGGGCATAGAATAATGAAACTGACAAGACCAGGCATTTCTGAGGGCCTATTGTGTGCTGGGGCAGAGTGATTTGTAAGATGTTTGCCTCCAGGTGACAGGGCTGGGGTAAAGATCACGTTTTTTCTTGGTGATGGAGACACTCAGTATTTAGCTCAGCTTTTGGCACAGAGCAGTGCTGGGGAAGTGCTGGTGGAGAACAGAAGGAGGCCTTGCAGGACAGGGCCCCATTCTTTTTACCCTCAAAGCTACTGTTATGCACATCCATGGTTTTCAAATTCAGTTTTACCCTAGGGGCATTCTTTTTGCATGTCTTTTCTTCTTTATAATAAAGCAGGTTTCTTTATAACAAAGGAGGTTCAGTGATGAGGGCCTGGGGTCTAAAGCCACACATCTAGCAAGTATCAGCAGTAGGATTCTATTCTGAGGGATTCTCTTGCCCAAAAATACTCTTCCCAGGGTACCAGCTGCCTCCCAGCAAGAAACCACTGGTGAGGGGCTGCTGAGGACTCTCAGGGACAGTGGAGGCTGGCCTGAATGAGGTTGCACTCAGCAAGAATGGGAGGACCCAGTGAGACGATCCGGGAGGCGAGCAGGGTAGAGTGGTACCCGGCCTTGCCCTCCTGGTGCTCCCATTAGGTAATGATGGCATAGTGCTAGGAACAGGTATTTCACGGAAGAGAAATGCTTGCCCCAATGAAGACAGTCATTCCTTTAGCCAGTACCTTTGCCAGTCTCAGCATCAGAGATGGGGTTTCCTGTATGATCATGTGATGGTTCCAAGGCTAGGCTGCAAACACTGCCTGATCAGAGCACCCCTTCTACTGACTTTCAAGGTCAAGTACAGGGCATTGCAAATCAAAGCCATTAAAATCATGAGGATGAGTCAGAGCACTCAGTGGGAGGCTAGATTGCCCACCACTTTTTCCTGTTGAATCACATATCATGAAATGGGAAAGCTGTATGAAAGTTCTCCAGGCAGAAAGACATCACAGAAAGAAAAAAAAATCCAAATATAAACTTTGTGTTTATCCAGCATTCCTGGTTTATACAAATGGTTTTATCTTCTTTTTTTTTTTTTTTCAGTTTTCTTTCTTTCTTTATTTATTTTCTTTACAATATTGTGTTGGTTTTACCATACATTGACATGAATCCGCCATGGGTGTACATGTGTTCCCCATCCTGAACCCCCTTCCCACCTCCCTCCCCATCCCATCCCTCTGGGTCATCCCAGTGCACCAGCACCAAGCACCCTGTATCATGCATTGAACCTGGACTGGCAATTCGTTTCACATATGATAATTCACATGTTTCAATGCCATTCTCCCACATCATCCTGCTCTCACCCTCTCCCATGGAGTCCAACAGACTATTCTATATATCTGTGTCTCTTTTGCTGTCTCGCATACAGGGTTATCTTTACCATCTTTCTAAATTCCATATATATGCGTTTGTATACTGTATTGGTGTTTTTCTTTCTGGCTTACTTCACTCTGTATCATAGGCTCCAGTTTCATCCACCTCATTAGAACTGATTCAAATGTATTCTTTTTAATGGCTGAGTAATATTCCATTGTACATATGTACCACAGCTTTCTTATCCATTTGTCTGCTGATGGACATCTAGGTTGCTTCCATGTCCTGGCTATTATAAACAGTGCTGGGATGAACATTGGGGTACACGGGTTTCTTTCAATTCTGGTTTCCTCAGTGTGTATGCCCACTGTTTTGACTTAAAAGGGGGCTTCCCTGGTGGATTAGCAGTGAAGAATCTGCCTGCAATGTAGGAGACTTGCAGAAGACACAGGTTCAATCCCTGGGTCAGGAAGATCCCCTGGAGGAGGAAATGGCAACTCACTCCAGTATTCTTGCCCGGAGAATCCCAAGGACAGAGGAGCCTGGTGGACTACAGTCCATGGGGTTGCAAAGAGTTGAACACAACTGAGCATACACACAGGCCACTTCTTTTGGTTTTCTAAAAAATAAGCCCATTTTTATGGTTTTTATTCTTAACTTAGAAAGAGTCATGTCCAACTCTTTGTGATCCTATGGGCCACAGACCACCAGGCTCTTCTGTCCATGGGAATTCTCCAGGCAAGAATATTGGGTGGGTTTCCATGCCCTTCTCCTGGGGATTTTCCCGACCCAGGGATTGAACCCACATTTCTTACATCTCCTGCACTGGCAGGCTTGTTCTTTACCACTAGTACCACCTGGGAAGCCAACCTCAGCCTATAACAGACCCTAGTTTTAGGTGCTATGCTTAGTCACTCAGTGATCTCGTGGACTGTAGCCTGCCAGTCTCTCCATCCATGAAGATTCTCCAGGCAAGAATACTGGAGTGGGTTGCCATGCCCTCTTCCAGGGGATCCTTCCAACCCAGGGGTCAAACCCAGGTCTCCTGCATTGCAGGCAGATTATCATCTGAGCCACCAGGGAAGCCCAGAGGCAGTGGAAACTCATGGCCTCTCTGGTTTTCTATCCCCAGAAGTGATTTTTTTTTTCCCAGCTGGCCAAGGATCCGTCCTGAAAACTGGCCCTGCCATTCTAATAAGCTCTGTTTGCCCTTGACTCGGACCCCAAATTCCAATTTTCACACACTGTTTAGATTAGACATCCCCTGTAGAGCTGACCTAGCCTCAGACTCTAGACCCCTCCATCCTCCCTGCCCTGCTCAGCCCCATTTCACACTCCCGAGTCTGACACTGTCCCCACTCCCCCACACCTGACCTCAGCTTCCCTCTTTGGCTTCTCCCGCCTCGGTCCTGACAGCTGGCAGTGACTGCTTCCAATTGAACTGCTAAGGAACAGAGGCTCCTTCCCACCTGGGTACATCTGAGTTGTTTCTTAATCAGGCCCACAGTTCTGGAAGGAGAAATAGGGCAGCCAAGCTGTGCTTTGGGCTTCATACAGAAATGGGAACAGACCAGCCTGTGGGCCTCCAGCCCCATAACCCTTTTGAAAAGTAGACTCAGAATTCTCTGTTTGGGAGAAGACCCCATACACTCTTACTAAAAAAAATCAGAAAATGTGGCATCCTACAAGAATTTTCCTATTGTGCAAAAATGCATAGGTTTTTAAATTTTTAAAAATTGCTTTCTAGGTCCTTTTCATTTTTCTGCTCATCATGATAGCCTTCTCTGGAGAGACTGAGTTACATGTGGCCCTTTACCAAAATCTGAATTCTCTAGTAAGCCATGACTTATAGACATGCAAGGGTCACTCTTCTCTAAGCAAGATCACATTCTGCTTCTTGTTCCAGAGCTCTCCATGTGTTTCCTCTTTCCCAGAGCAGAGACATGATCAGATTCACATTTCATGAAATCATGATGGCCTCAGAGTGCAGGATGGATCAGAAGGGACGGTTGGAGAATCAGACTTCTGAAGAGTCATTTTAAAAGTCCTAATAAGGGACAGTGAGAACACTTCTTGTCCCTGAACATTTGTGAGGATTGAGTTGAACTGAAGTAATTTTAGATAAAAGAAGCCATGAGAATATTCTGTCCCCCACATACCACTCCTCCCACACCCAAGTCTTGAATCTTATTTTTATCATGCAACATACACTTTCACCAGCTACAGAGGTGATGAAGTAAAAAAGAATGTGTCTGTCCATTAGGGCTTATTTATGCCGTTAAGACTTGTCACTTATTGGAATCTGACCAATCAGATTAATACCTCCCTGAGAGTGAAATCATTGGAGTTAGATTTGATTCCACTGATTTGATTCCAACCTCTGAAGGAAGCAGAAATTATTATTCAATTCCCAGGAGCCTTTGAACTTATGAGTAAGGCCATTGATGCCCCTTCACCAGCATCTTCTGCTGACCTCGTGCAAGGGCAATAAAGGGGGATTTAGGGCCAGCCTGGGAAGCCAAGGGGAGATAAGGTCAAGCAGAAAAAGGAAGTTTTCTAGAGGCAAGAAGATTTTAGTCTTCACTGAGAGTACTACTATTTAACAAAAGCCTCATCATGAGGTAGTGGGGCATAAAATATCCTTGAGACAGTGGGTGACAGCACTTTCAGTTATAAATTAAGAGGTATTGGAGTCAGAGGTACCAGCTCATTTAGCACATAAGATTCTTCATGCTATTAACAATGAAAGAGAAAGGTTAAATGACTCTTAGTTTAAACTTCCCAAGATGTGATTTTCATGAAAACCATTTGAGAATATGAGATGGTGGGGAGAGGACAAACAAGCTATAACCCAAGCAGAGGGTCATGACTCAACTCAGAATAAGGGAAAAGCAAAAATGGAGGAAGATGAAGAGAAAACAATGCCTTCTCATCATTGGCTGGTAGGAGTTAAGAAACAAGGAATGAAGGAGAGGAGATACATGGCACCACTTTAGTGACCCAAATCCAAGTATGTGACATCTTTCTTAA